>NC_090269.1:323700461-324397961 GCF_040414725.1 Anabrus simplex
CACAATAGCTGCATCAATTCCTTAAATATCAAGATTTTGATCACATTTTAGTACTTCTGAACTTCCTCCTCCATAAACAGGCAGGGACTAAGTGGGGCGCTCATCCCCAAACATTAAGAACAACAGCACTGGCCTTATGCTATTCAGCAGGAGAATATGCCTGTCTTGTGTGGTATAAGTCAGCCCATGCAAAACAAGTTGATGTTGCCTTAAACGAGAGTTGCAGGATTATTTCAGATTGTATGAGACCAACTCCCATCAATAAAGTGAACTGCCTTGGATTGCTCCATCTGATATCAGAAGAGTGATATCAGAAGAGAAGTGGCAGCCAACAACGAAAGGAAAAATTCATCTACTATGACCTCTCACCCACTCTATGGATATCAACCTGCTGAAAGGAGATTAAAACTGAGAAAGAGCTTCCTAACAACTACTCAACCATTACAAGGAACAGTTGCAAAAGCACAAGTTGCCATGTGGAGGGAGAGAACTAGTAATTTGTCTGAATGGATGGAATCAAAGGAATCTCTGCCTCCTGGCCACACAGAGAACTGGCCAATCTGGAAGTCCCTGAACAGACTGTGAGCTGAAGTTGCAAGAACAAGGGACAACTTATATAAGTTGCATCCTCCGACCAGATAGTTCTATGTGATTGAGGCGAATTTCAGACAACACAATATCTCTTATGTTGTCCATTGTGCCCATCGAGATGTACAGTGAGTGATTTGACTCAAGCTAATTCAAGTGCTCTTGAAATGGCTAAGTTTTGAGCAAGAACTGTTTAAAGTCACATATTTATGTACTTGTGTCCATTTCATGCTTCTTTTTGTTTTCATGTTTCATATTTTGTACTTCTGAAATAAATAAATAAACAAACAAACAAACAAACAAACAAACAAACAAACAAACAAACAAACAAACAAATAAATAAATAAATAAATAAATAAATAAATAAATAAATAAATAAATAAATAAATAAATAAATAAATAAATAAATAAATAAATAAATAAATAAATAATCAATCAATCAATCAATCAATCAATCAATCAATCAATCAATCAATCAATCAATCAATCAATCACATATCTGTAAATTTTGACACCCCTTAACATCTGCAAAACATTTATTTAATAGGTGACCATAAATGACGTGCTAGTAAAATGAACTTTTTTCAGAGGTCTGAGATGTTGTAAGTGATTGTGAATAATTTTAACACACTGAATTCAATGGTGGAGTCTAGTTTTCTTATAGCACAATATATAAAACTAATGTTATTAAAGTTAGGTTTTACCTATTAAAGTGCACTGTAAAATAGAAAAAAAACCTTGTAACACTCTGAAACAGACTACCTACATACTGTAGTCTTTCATAAATGAGAAGTGACTGTGGGCATCTTCCTAGTCTATATTCAGTGAGCCTTTGGATGAAATTTGAATGCAATAAGATGTATATTCCTTGTACGCTGGAATAGTCTGTGTCATTGTCTTCTTATTATTACTGATATTTTAAAAGGAACTACAACATATTTAAACGCATATTTTTCATTTTATTAATATAAATTACATCTGGATATAACACTACACTGTGATGAATCTACAGTTATGAAGACATGGAAAAATTAAAGTAGTAGATCTGTCACCCAATCTGCACCTGATAGTTAACAAGCCATTGTCATTCATATGAAGTGAGTCTTCCTGTGAAGTTCAATGTTGCGTCTGCTCGAGACAATAATGATAGTTGGTTACCAGTATGATTTATTTTATAATGTAGAAGGATAATTGCAACAACGGAACAACTTGCAAGTTAATAATATAATGTGTAATGCTAATGTGCAGTTGTGAAGCTGACGATACAAATGAATTCATGTGAACGTGCAGTAATTCACATTATGGTGACTGTTGATGAAAACTGCGCTCATTCAAGCTGTTCTACAGATCCGCCATTAACTGGCAGTGATTATTTCTATAAGCATACGTAGTGAGCATAATATGAATAAACACATCTTTTGTGAACTTAACATGAAATTACCCAGTGTTGCATGTAAAACAGTGTACAGTAGAGTCTCGTTAATCTGAACTAATTGGGACAGGAGTCTATTCGGATTACGAAATTTTCAGATTAACCGGAAAATATTTTCTAATAATAATGTTATTCTTTTTATGTCCCGCTAACTACTTTTAAGGTTTCCGGAGACGCCGAGGTGCTGGGATTTTCTCCCCCAGGAGTTCTTTTACGTGCCAGTAAATCTACTTACACGAGGCTGTCGTATTTGAGCACCTTCAAATACCACCAGACTGAGCCAAGATCAAACCCGCCAAGTTGGGGTCAAAAGGCCAGCGCCTCAACCGTCTGAGGAAACTAGTTTCTACAATACAGTACAGTACATATCGTAATTTGAAATGCCCCTTCTTTAGCAATACATTAATAAAATACTGTATAAAATGACAGGAAGGTAGTTAAGAACCCGTAGAGGAGAAAACGGCTATGAAAATGACATTAGCGAGTGGATGGAAGCTGACTGTCATAAATTAAAAACAGACCAAGAAATTGTAGCTATGGTGGAGAAAGAATCTGGAGTTGATGAGGAACAGAGTGACGACGAAGAAGACCACAATGAACAACTAGTGTCACATTCAGATGCCGCGGCCGCCTTAGAACTTTCCGTACGCTATGTCGAGCAACACTCCGCTGCTATGCCCACTGATGTGATGTTTATGAGACGCTGGTTTAACACTGCATCTTCGAGTAGGTTCCAATCACTACGGCAAAAGAAACTAACAGACTTTTTAAAGATAGACCACCAGTGATTGATGGTTTATGATGTGTAATTATGTTTACATTAAGATATTCTAGTAAATTATGACTAATAAAATGCAAGTAAATCTTCATTCTATAATATGTTCTTTCATTTCAATAAGTATAACTTAAAAAAAAATAATTGAATATTTCAGTTCGGATTAACCGGACTTTTGGATTAATGGGATTTGGATTAACGGGACTCTAGTGTATTTGAAATGAAAATTACAGAATTACTCATGTGTGAAATAATTTGTCACAGTGTGGCCTGGTGAAGTGAATGTTGAAGAATGTGTAAATATCACTGTGTAGAGATAAGAATTAGTTATAAGAATCTTAAATATTGTAAAATTTTTGTAATTTTATCTACTCAAAAGGCAAGTAGGCCAATTTCTGTAAGATATTGATTTTGGAGATATGCATATGTGGTTAACAATTGATGTTAAAAAGACTTTCAGTTTCAGGTGATATTTCATCATGGATACCTGTACCATTTGACATGTGAAGAAAGATTTGAATGCAAATGTCCTATTAAATAATAAGATGAAGTGTGGAGATTTTGAGTATCATGGTTAAGTAAGCAATCCATCATGTGACAGCTGATTTGGTGAAATAAGTGTTCTCCATTCCACTATTATATAGATAGTCGTTTGTGTGAGCATTCCTTTCATTTTTTACCTGTTATATCTATGTAAATAAAATATATTAAGGCAAAATGTGAGCCAAAGGGCGACTTATTTGAAGGAAATTATAAACTAATTATTTTAGCTACATGATGTTGAGGCAGTGATACTTTGAATTCATCATAAACCAATCCACATATTGTTCTAATTTAATATCATGGATACCTACAATATGGTGTGTCATATTTAAGATTGATTGTGTACAATACCAAGAATAGGAATCTTATTTGAATTACTTTAGGTGGATTATTTGGTCTTATTGTGAATGTGCCTCATTGGATAAGAGTTTTGATCACCTATGATTGCTAAAAGTATAGGGTGTGATCTTCATAAGATTAAATGACGATGTATAAGTATTTATGATGTTAAATGAAATTTGAACATCGTAGTCACTTGTATAAGTTTGCTCTTCTATTGATACTAATTATGAGATGTATGTTACGATGGCATGTTAATAAGCCCTGTTATATGAGAGGGATTGGATATGATACATAGATATTCGTAAAATAATTGTTGAAGATGATCCACAGATATAGTGTACTGTACCCAGGGGTAGGAACCCTCTAGGACAATACCTCCATTTCCTGACTAAACATTAGACTAACTCAAGTGGGTAGAGAAGTGGGTTAAGTTGTTGCGGATAAGTCTAAAAGACGAAGTTTGAAACTTTTCTCTAAGTATCATGACAGGAATAATGGAGGTTAATCTCGAGTGAGAAACAATGATATGGGGTAAGATAAGTTTATTGCATAAAATAACCCAAATCACATTACAATTCACAAAAAATCAAATTAACAAAACGGCTTGAAACCGACATCGAAATGAAATGAAATTCAACCAAGGAAATGTGGAAAACAAACATTATCAATGCAAAACAAATAAAACGAGAGAATGTAAATTTCAATTACAAAATTAAATACTTAGAAGTTTCATTATGAATCAATGTAATAGTCCAATGTGCCTGTCCACATGGAGTAACACCGTCATAAGAATCACAATTTTACTGATTTGTTTAATTTCGGGAAGGTTGCCGCGATAAGCGCATCTAAACATCTAAATTCGGACATAGTGGAACATGACAATATGACAAAGTCACCTCCGTACAGGCCATGAAGGCCCTTGGAGGAGTGGAAGGTAAAGGCTTCCACCATCGTTAACCACGGCACGTGATGGGGTAGAGTGGTTAGCTCTACGCCGGCAAACATGACGATATGAGATATGAAAAAATACTAGTGCCATTTCCCTACTCTATATTTACAATAATCAAAATAAGCTGAAATAATCAAAGTATTTACACTGGTTCAGCTGGGTGAACAACTTATAAAACTACACTGACTCGACGTGAAACACGGTTAACCAAAGATCTAGTCGGAACTAGATTAACCTTAATCATCAACTCAGCACTCATTAATCAACAAGACAACAAACCAAAAATCACACTGAAATCACATAAATACACACTCCTGTAAAAGAAATGAACAATATAATTGAATAAACACAAGAAAAGCAATGGGCAACCATCCTGTTCATCTTACTGCATCGGCGTGCAGGGTAGCGCCCTTCGTCAACTACAGATTTCCTGCTTGGCAATCAGCTGAAAAGAATATTAAAACTCAAGACTACTCTTTGAAACTGGTCATTGTTTTGGCAAGATTATATCACGGAAATTGCTCGTCGCTTCACAAGTATGGTAAAACTTCGGCTGATAAACATACCTTCATAGCAAGCTAATATTTTGACAACTGCTCGGAGGCTCACATACAAAACATTTGCCGGCATCCTACTATATTTCTCAACACAAATGTAATAATCACTGGGCCTGACATTACTTCACGGCAACTCTAATTCTCAATAATAATCCATAATACAATCACAGGCCCATTCTCGCTTCATATTTCTCATAACATTTCCAGGCATGTATACACTGCCCGCATCATTGAACTTCACATATATTTCAGCATGCCCTAAATTCTCATGTACATCTCCTGTAATTTCATCAGCCTTTTCATTACCAATTAGGGTTCAATTCCCTGTCTAATCATTGTTCAAAACAGTTTCCAACGCATATTAAAAGAACCTAATATAATCAACGGTGCACATACAGCTCCACACGTCTCACAACACCTGCAATTCATGCAGCAAGCATCCTATCTGTCACTAATCTCTCTGTAAAAAAAAAAAAATAAAAAAAAAAATAAATAAATAAATAAATAAATAAATAAATAAATAAATAAATAAATAAATAAATAAATAAATAAATAAATAAAATTTAGTCTCGACGCTGCGAGTGTGTAACTCAGAATGTTGATGATTTCATCTATCTAATCCTTCTATTTCTATCAAAACAAAGCACAGGAATAACCTTAAGCTAGATAACATGCATAATTCACATAAATAAAATCAAAATAAGACCTATTATTTCCCTCAATATCCCATCTAGCTAATTATAAAGTAAAAGAAAAAGAAAACATGCAACCCCGACCTGTCCGTATTTACAATAGCACAAATATAAAATGAATACACACCGTCAGGCTGAAATTATACTAGAGAAAATCCCTAATCTAAGCCTCACTAGTATTAATCGTAATTCACAAAATATGCCATTTAAAATTTTACATGTGTCTTATCTTGGCAACTCCCAGGACATCTGCAGCGGATCACATCCCCACTGTCATGAAAAGTTACTCCATGATCAGCAGAGTTTCTACACGTGGATCCAATCTTCTCTCTTCTATGGGTGATGCCATCTTCTTGAAGCTAGTTCCTGTATAACAGCAACACACAAATTTCTGGTCAGTATTTCTTCACCGCTCTCTGTGCATGTTGCACCGAACAAACCCTCTGTTGGCTGTAATTACAAGCCAACATGAATGAAGTAACACCAACCACATGTTCACCATACAGAATAAATGTTAGGGGTTCAAACACTGTCTCTATGAGCGGCCCGCGGATCGATTTGAACAGTCTCTCGCGAAACGCAACTGGTCCGCTGATAATACACGGATAAGCGTCTCTTAATCGATTACCAGTCTGCGGCAGAAATTACAGTCTGTTCCATTAATACACAAACTTGTGACAAAGCGCACTTGGCTAATTATTACCGCACACAGTTTATGTAACACTGTTCACAAAAAAAAATTACACTGTCTTGGGTCGGTACGACCGTACAAAATTAAACTCCTGTCCACGTGGCAGTAATTACGCGTTCCGTGTACACTGAAGTATCACACTGATGCTCACTATTCGACAACACAACAAAGAAAGGAGAATGTTCCCACAGGTGGTGCCCTTAAGTAACTAAGCAGACGCCGTTATGGCTAGGGGATTCCCTGGAGATTCAAATGCTCAGCCAATAAGAGCTATTGTTTCACACAATGTCTTTGTAATTCCCTGAAATTAATATCAGATGCACTCATGATAACCAGATTATGGCTCAGACAATTTTTATAATTTATTCCTGAACATTTCTAGCTCTCAGACCTGTGGAAAAGCCTCAAATAACAGAACTGACCCCTCTTTCTTGCTGAACACACCCCACGTAGAACAATGTTGGTCATCCTGAAATTTTAACTCTGCTTGGTTCAGTATTCATTATAGCCACGTCAACGATCTCTAAACGTGCTGGCTATGCTGACTCTGGGTAAAATTGGACGCTTCCCACGGTCAATGGAAAACTTCGCGCAAGTGTCCCGTGACATTCTGTCTCCTGGACTTCCAGTCTCAACTGTAATCTGTTACGCTTCTAATGCCTAACTGCAGTCCACGTTTATAATACTGTTTGATATGCCAAATAATATAATTTAATATTCCACATGAGCCGTCAGGGTACGACGCAATAGAGCAGGTGACATCTTCATTATATGAGCCATGGATAATTGTATTATAACTAGAGTTGTCAATTATATATTTAAGAGATGTAGATGGAATAATATCATCATATATGAGTGAGAATTAGCCTGTGATTCTGTAAGAGCTGTCAAATAATTTAATAAACATGTTCCACCTGAGATATTTATTTACAGACCACCAGTGTAATTCCACAACTGTATATTTCCCAGATGGTTATGATATACTTGAAACAGAAGGATATGATAATTTCTATAATGCCAATGAAATATTTAGTAACTTGAATTATAGTTTGGAAAGGAATCTTCAGAATCTTAATGCATTATTGGAGATGCATGACTAGCAGCTTTGGTTATTTTATAGTGAGCAATTTTGCCTACTTATTTCAGAAGGAGTCAGCTGATGTCCAGATATTTACGTGTATTTTGTAATTTCACATTGGTCGTTACAGATTTGAGGCAACATTGATATTTATTCTTGTTCTATATTGTTGAGGTTTTGGAATTTTAACATGGCCATCATTTGTTTACATTTGATTATCATTGGCTGCTTTCTTTTATTTATGTTCTTGTCAGCAATTTCCTTCAAATTATGTCGTGATTTACTTGTATATATATTTAATTTTCTTAGTAACTGATTTAAATTTAATCTTATTGAGGAATCATTTATTCATAAGGAATGTAGAGTACTTATCAGCATTTCAGTCTAAGGAAAGAATAAACTTACACACCGCCCACACTTCTATATTTATGAGATGAGAAAATAAATTCATAGTAATTATCACCTAAACTATGTATTTTATAAAAAATGCAAGTCTATTCATTTGTATAATATTCGATGTAGCAGAGAACAATACCATTCGTACGGTTCAATCAATCAATCAATCAATCAATACTGATCTGCATTTAGGGCAGTCGCCCAGGTGGCAGATTTCCTATCTGTTGCTTTCCTAGCCTTTTCCTAAATGATTTCAAAGAAATTGGAAATTTATTGAATGTCTCCCTTGGTTAGTTATTCCAATCCCTAACTCCCCTTCCTATAAATGAATATTTGCCCCAGTTTGTCCTCTTGAATTTGTGTACATTTGTGTATTTGATCGGCGACTTCTTCATAATTTTTGGATCAATCGATGGGCAGTGATATTCCCTAAATTTATACAGTGCCTCACAAACTGCAATTGAACTCTTCAAGAATTTGCTCAGTACTATATTTGGATACATATTTGATTCTGGACTTCTTCCCATACAGTGCTCTCTAACGCTTATGTCTTACTAACGTTCTTGATCCATGACTTCTTCATGATTGACATGCAGTGATGATCCTTAAAATTATACAGTACCCTATAAACTGCAGCTGATAAATAATAAGTATTTGATTTTAGACATTTTTCCTAACATTGTGTTATAGTGCTTCATAAACTGCATGTGATTGACTATTTTTCAACACACAGTACTCCCTAGATTTTAGCGCTTCACTATTAGCAACCTACAGAATTGTTTATACAACCTGTGACAAAGTTCGGTGAATAGTCCTGTACTACCAACATAGAAGAACAAGGCACGACAGTAACCTTACTTACCTTCGAAATAGTGCTCTCCCATAACTCTGCACTGTTGAGATCAGCGATACATGTCCTGGAAACTTTGCAAGAAGGCTTCCTTTGGGATGGTGTTCAAAAGCCTCGACACGTTTCGGTGGATGTCAGGAATATCGTCAAATCTCTTTCCTTTCAAAGCGAGTTTGATGCGTGACTTTTTGGCTCTGACCTTTTTTCTGATGAGGGGATCCCGGAGAATGCCATTTCATGCTTTGCCGTTTCATTTCAGGGTCGTACCTGAGACACCAGGTTTCATCCTCAGGGACAATACAGTTCAAGAAATTTGGTGTTGCATCTGCCGTTTCGACAAAATCCTGTGAAGCCTCTAAACGTGCCTGCTTCTGATCATCAGTCAAATGATGTGGCACAAGATGAGTACACGTTTTCCTCTTCCCTAACTTCTGGGTAATGATTTGTCGCATGGATTCACAGTTAATCTGCAGTTCATCCGCTATCATGCACACAGTTAACTGACGATTCTTCGTAATTAATGTCCTCACCTTCTCAATGTTTTCATCACTGACAGCGGTCGCCGGTGTTCCGCTATGGGGGTTTTCAGAAACACTTCACTGGCCTCCTCGAAAATGAGCAAACCACTCGTACACACATGTCAAGGACAGTGCTTGATCTTTATAAACACGTACCAGCATCGCATGCGTTTCTTTTGGTGTCTTGCCAAGCTTAAAACAAAACTGTACATTGATCTTTTGATCTTTCATGTTCCCTTCGCAGTTCAGAACCAATGCAATAAACATGCACTGTGTCAAACAGGCCTTATATGGCACACATACGATGCTCAACTGAACAACGTTGAGAGCAGGTGGTCAAAACCTGCTGCTACACAGGTGCAGTGTTGTGTGTCGCCAGTGTTGCTGGATCGACCATTCTGACTTCATTCACCGAACTTTATTGTCACAGGTTATACTTTGCAATTTATTTATCTGTGCATTGTTTTACACTTATTTGTGATTGGCTGATGATGACCAAAAATACTGGTCAAAACCGGTACCAATCTATATTATATATAAAAATCATTGTATGTATGTGGGTGGGTGGGTTTGTACCACATCTCCTCCTAAACCATTGGAGCGATTTCAACCAAATTTAGTATCAGGAGACAAACCGCGTGGGGGTAAGACACCCCAAACACCCTTAGGAGTGGGGGGCGAGGGGGGGGGGGCATATATCAAAATAAACTAAAATAATGTCGAATCCATACTTTTCATGGTCGCTGAGATGAATGGTGACACTCCAATTTTTTTAAAGACCAATTTCAGCCCCCTTTGGGGTGGGGGATGAGGGGGAGTGATATATACAAATAATCGAAAATAGTGTCGAATACATAGTTTCCGGGGTCGCCAAAGTGAATAGTGACACTCCGGATTTTTAGTATCAGGAGACAAACCACGTGAGGGTAAGACACCCCCAGGAACCCATAGGGGCGAGGGGGGGGGGTGAGATATAAAAATCATTGAAAATGGTGTCGAATCCACACTTTTCGGGGTCGCTGTTTTGAATAGTGATGCTCCGGAATTTTTTAAAGTCCAAGTTCAGCCCTTTTCGGGGTGGGGGGCGATGGGGGAGTGATATATAAAAATGAAAATAGTGTCGAATCCATAGTTTTCAGGGTTGCTGAGATGAATAGTGAGACTCCAGATATTTTATAAGTCCAAGTGTCCACCTCCGTAGCGTAACGGTTAGTGTTATTAGCTGCTGTCCTCGTGGGCCCGGGTTCGAATCCCGTTACTGCCAGAAATTTAAGAATGGCAGGAGGGCTGGTATGTGGTACATGCAGCTCACCTCCATTCGGGGTGTGCCTGAAAAGAGCTGCACCACCTTGGGATGAGGACACGAGTTTCCTTTCCTTCCATAAGTCCAAGTTCAGCATCCTTTCGGCTGGGTGGCGAGGGGAGAGTTAATAATCGAAAACAGTGTCGAATCTACAGTTTTAGGGCTCGCTTCGGGGTCACTGAGATAAATTGTGACACACAGGATTTTTGGTATCAGGAGACAAACCCCGTGGGGGTAAGACACCCCAGGAACCCATAGGGGCGAGGAGGGTGAGATATAAAAATCATCGAGAGTATTGTCGAATCCATACTTTTTGGGGTTGCTGAGATGAACAGTGACACTCCAGAGTTTTTTAAAGTCCAAATTCAGCCCTCTCTGAGGTGAGGGACGGGGAGCGAGTTATATATAAAAATAATTGAAAATAGTGTCGAGTCCACAGTTTTCGGGGTCGCTGATATGAACAGCGGCACTCCGGAATTTTTAAAAGTCCAAATTCAGGCTGCTTTGTGGTGAGGGTAAGGGGGGTCGAGATATAAAAATTAATCATAAACAGTGTCGAATCGATAGTTTTCAGGGTCGCTGAAATGAATTGTGACATTCCGGAATTTTTATAAGTGCAAGTTCATGCCCCTTTGTGATGGGGAGTTAAATATAAACATGATCGAAAATAGTGTCAAATCCATAGTTTTTGGGGGCGCTGAGATGAATAGTAACACTCCAGAGTTTTGAAGTCCTTTGTGATGGGGGTTGATGAGGGGTGAGGTATTAAAATAATTGAAAATAGTGTCAAATCCATACTTTCCGGGGTCACTGAGGTGAATACTGACACTTCGGATATTTTAAAGTTCAAGTTCAGCCCCCTTCAAATAAAGAGTGATATATAAAAGTAATCGAAAATAGTGTCGAATTGGTAGTTTTCGGGGACACTGACGTAATTAGTTTCAATCCGAATATTTTAAAATCCAAGTTCAGTTCCCTTTGGGTTGGCGGGCGTGGGGGAGTTAATAATTAAAAATAATCGAAAATAGTGTCGAATCCATAATTTCCGGGGTCGCAGAGATTAATAATGACACTCTGGATTTTTTACAAGTCCAATTTCATAGGGAAAGGAGCTGAGAAGTTATTAAAAGTAAATAGTACAAAATGACTGAGATTAGTTTTGAATCCACTGCTTTTGGGGTCACAGCGATGATTGTGACAGTCTCAATGACAGCTGAAATCATGTTCATCATATGTATAGTGCAACGGGTAAATACATATAGTTGTCAGTTATTATTTTTTTGAAAGAATCAAATACTTCCCAATCAATTCTAGCTTCCACAAGGACAAAGTTTTACTCGAAAATTAAATAATCCAAAACAAAAATCAAATACATGTAAATAACTCTAAAACTACATAATAGGTCGTAAAATCAACATCTCAAAAAGAATTCTATAAGCATTCACTTCACACCTAACTAACTGGTAATAGAAAATTTAAGGTAAACAATCAAAAACTATCCAGGCAATGCCGGGTACTATAGCTAGTTTTAATTAAATAGGAATGTAAATTTACATTTCTTATTTTAATTGTATTGAAAGGTTGAACCATTTTATACTTTCATTTAACTTATTAGTGAACTCACTTCAATACAGAACAATATGAAATTCTTATCTCTTGCTGTAATCAAACATGAGGCTTTATATACAGGGGAAACTCTAACGCTTCATAAAAAAGGGTGAGCTTGAAAATATCCTAAAAGAAGAGAAAAAAATAATGAGGAAAATTTTAGGACCAAGACACACAGAAGAAGGGTATATTGCTTCCAATCCTGGAAATCCACAGAAAAATTATCTAATATTCTGGCAGACTACAGGAAAAGATGCTAAAATTTTATGTACATGTTAAGAGACTTCCAGAAAACAGACTAATCCACCAAATTCTTAAACAAGTTGATAAACTGAAGAATTTCCCTTGGACACAACAAACAAAAGTGGACATGAAGAATGAAAAAATTCAATAATAATAATAATAATAATAATAATAATAATAATAATAATAATAATAATAATAATAATAATAATAATAATAATAATAATAATAATAATAATAATAACAACAACAACAACAAGAATAAGAAGAAGAAGAAGAACAACAACAATAATAAAAATAATAATAATACCCGTGTGGGGATTTACCGGTTACCTCCATCGGGCGCGTCCCATTGGAATTGGGGGAGCTCGCAGGCTCTGCCGCCAGCAGAGTCAGATAGTGGTAGGGAAATAAAATATCACCGTGAAAAAAAAAACTGGTCCCTTGCCAGGGTTACGGCAAAGACTGGTAAATGACTAGAAGCCAGAAAACATCTTGAGGCAACCTCTAGGGCTAACAACCCTAGTTGTAAAAGGATGGGTACCCGTCCAAAGTCAAGTCAAGTCAAAATGCATGATGGCACAACATTTCAAGAAACATACCCCAGGGGGTAAATCTTCAGATAAATCCCTCGTCGTGAACGCCACGGCGCACGAGTCTCGTTCGGATTCTGGGGGAGACTCGACATCATGCAAGAGACGAGTCGGAGGGTCTCGGTGTACCCCGAAGAGTCAAAAACTCAGGCCAAAATCTAACACCTTTCTAGCAACTTTCAACATAAATTCACTTACACAAACTGGCAAGCTGAAAACCCTCACCAAAGCTCTTCACGAAAATCAGATATCCATAATGGCCCTACAGGAAACAAGGTAACCAGATGAAGAGATTTTGAATCCGAAGGCTACCGATTTTTCAAAAGCAAAGCGCAAAGAGGAATCCTCAATGGAGCTGTGATGCTTGGAACCGCGTTTGCTGTTAGAACCAAGATCCTTAAATCGGTTGCAAATTTCGAACCTGTGAATGACAGATTGTCTATACTCACAATTAAATGCGCGAACAAAACCTATGCCCTAGTTAATGCACATCCTCCTACAAACGATAAGAACAAGTCTGATCCAGATGAAGTTGATAATTTCTGGGACCTACTGGATGAAAAATTAAACAAAATCCCCAAACACCATGTCAAGCTTCTTTTAGGTGACTTCAATGCCCAACTAGGTCATGAACAGAAGTACAAGAAAGTTATAGGAAATTACCCTGCTCACAAAAGAACCAATCCCAACGGCAAAAGACTGGTGTCCATTTGCGAAATCACAACCTGCAGGTCATGTCGACCCACTTTCGCCATCTACCCAGAAAGCAAATGACTTGGCGTTCTCCCGTCCAAGCTCTCGGAGAGTTCCAAATTGATCATGATGCAATCTCCATGAGAAACAGCCCTGAGATTATGAATGTCAAGGTAAAGAAAGGCATCAATGTGACCTCAGAGAATTATATGTCTCTTATCAAATTCAAACCAATTCCCGCAAACACAAGGAAGACAACCAAACAGATCACACACTTCGACAATGATAAACTTCGGCAAAGGGTCGAGGAGTTCCAGGAGAAGGCTAGACCAAATGACTGTGACTTTAACAACGCCAAAAGTCTCCTTGTTGAGGCCGCCAAAGACGTTGCAGAAATCAAGAGAAGCAAAAAGCATGCCTGGTGGAATGGTACTGCGAATCAGTCCTCCAAGAAAGACTCAATGCGTGGAAACAGTACTACTCTATGAAATCAGAAAATGATTGGGAAACCTACAAAACCCAACGTGCCCAAGCAGCTAGGGTGTTCAGAACTGAGAAACGTCAATACGAAAAATCTCTCATTGAAAAGATAGAACAAAACTTTAGGAAGAATGAAAGCAGAGAGTACTACAGAACCTTCAAACGCAAACTCACTGGCTATAAACCACCATCTCTATGCTTTGAGCGAAAGGACGGCACACTGGCGACGTCAAATGCAGAAAATGGCAGCATTCTGGCAGATTACTTCAAGAATTTACTTAATTGCTCTAAACTGCAAAGCGCCACTGAGACCAAGGAACCCTTACTCAAGTACCCAGATTCCAGACCACCCGACAGAGATGAAATCAAGCGCCACAATGCCCGTCTCAAAAATAACAAAGCACCGGGGGAAGACTCAGTAGTAGCAGAACTATGGAAATATGCCCCAGAGGAATCATTTGATATTTTGCAAAAGCAAATAGAAGAAATTTGGAACAAGGAGACCCTACCCGAAGATTGGAAAATAGCTTTGATCCATCCATTACACAAAAAAAGCAGCATGAAGAACATCAACTACAGAGGAATATCTTTGCTACCCATGACACAAAATTCTATCACTTGCCATCCTGGAGTGTTTGGAAGCACAAGTCGAACATCAAATAGGTGAATACCAAGGAGGGTTCAGAAAAGGTCGCTCAACAGCTGAACAGATCCAAAATCTCAAAACGATCATCAGATATTGTACACTAAGGTCCAAGCAGTATGTGTCTGTCTTTGTGGACTTTAAGAAAGCGTACGACTCCATTGACCGCGAAGTCCTGCTAAACATCTTAAATGAATTTGGAGTTGATTTGAAACTACTGGCATTATTTAGAGCTACCCTGCCTGATACAAAATCCAAGGTGAAGTTCCACGGATGTCTCTCGAATTCCTTTGACATCAAAACAGGAGTCCGACAAGGTGATACTCTTCAACTGTGTTCTTGAAAAGATCATCAGAACCTGGCGGGTGAGATTACAGGAAACTAACTATAGTCCATTGAGAATAGGAACGAAATCCAAGGGGATCGCAACAAACTGCTTAGCATTTGCCGATGATATTGCTGTTCTCTCAAACGATATAGAAACCGCTAGAGCTCAAGTTGAAATTTTACAGGAAATTGCCGAACAAACTGGTTTGCAGATATCGTTTGAGAAAACAGAAGTAATGACTAACATCAAAGAGGCTCCACCAAAACTCCATACAAAATACGGGGACATCACCCGTGTAGACAAATTCAAATACCTGGGTGAGATCATCATGACAAATGGACTGGACAAAGAAGCACTTCAGGAGCGAGTACGCAAACTGGAAATAGCCTACCAAACATCCCGCACAATCTACAACAAAAAATGCCTTTTCCAAAACACCAAGATACGTCACTATGAAACAGTTCTGAAGCCAGTAGTTCTATATACAGCCGAAACCCTGTCTCTAAATGGCAACAAAGGACTCCTTGAAGAACTGGAGAAAAGAGAACGCCAAATTGTGAGAGGAATCTTGGGATCAAAGTACAGAAATGGAATCCATCAAAAGAGATCCAACAAGGAAGTCTACAGCAAAATAGAGAAAATTACCGACACAATCTGAAAAAGACGAGCACAATTTTACGGTCATCTGAAAAGAATGGACGGAAGAAGGTTAACTAAAGAAATCTTTTTCCCTTTTTTGATTCAAACCACAATTCCCTGGTTTAGAAATACCAAAGAAGACCTGCAAATGCTACATATCTCAGCTGAAGACGCCCTTAACAGAGATCTCTTCCACAAGAAAATATTGACGAACGGGCTAAACCGAGACGAGCAACCGAAGAGAAGACACGGTGTCCCTTGGACAGAGGAGCGTAAGCAGGCCCACTCACAAAGAATGAGGGAAATTTGGGCTCTAAAGAAGGCCAATAATAATAATAATAATAATAATAATAATAATAATAATAATAATAATAATAATAATAATAATAATAATAATAATAATAATAATAATAATAATAATAATAATAATAATAATAATAATAATAATAATAATAATAATAATAATAATAATAATAATAATAATAATAATAATAATAATAATAATAATAATAATAATAATAATAATAATAATAATAATAATAATAATAATAATAATAATAATAATAATAATAATAATAATAATAATAATAATAATAATAATAATAATAATAATAATAATAATAATAATAATAATAATAATAATAATAATAATAATAATAATAATGTGAGAGTTGTGCTCATGATCTGCTTATTACCTTACCACTAAGAAATCTACTCCCTGGAAAGTCAATCCCTGCTCTATTACTTGTGAAGATATATTGTTTTACGATCACCTAAGGGCAGTTTTTGGGATCTGCTGAGTAGTTGAGGGCTATGCTATGTATATTTTAGGAAGCGTTGTGCGGCCGCTTCTGCACTGTCTTCACTTTTATACTTGCACCTATTATGGAGTATTTATAGACCAAGTAACATGATGTGCACCCATTTATTTGCTTTATGTCATATCTGTCGACAAATTATATTGGCATATATATTTATTATATCACATCCACCAACCCCGGTGCACACGTTAAAAATGTTACAATACCTTTACAAAGCACCACTTGAAGAAAAACTCTTTTTTTTTGCCTGGAAGGAGGGTTGTGTTCACTAACATTTATAGCCATGTTGCATAGTTTCCCTCTTCAAGCACCATCAGCACCAACAGTGCTATGTTTCACCGTTGCTGGTATCTTCCTTACATTTCCTTTATTTGTTGGTGGAATCTTTCATCACTTAGGGCTCCCAAATTGCCTGGGAAATAATCCAGATGATTGTTCAAGAAATGTAGTTTTAAACTTATGTTGCACCCAAGAGCTTGAAATCCTTTTCACATATTTTTCACAATTGTCTTATAGTTCATATCTTTTAATTTCTCCAAAAACTTTATTAATTACTTCTCTGAAAGCACACCATGCCTGACATTCAGAATCATTCATAGTACCCAAAAATGCAGTGTTCTTCATAAGGAGCCTAATCTGTAGTTTCTCTTTTATTTAGTTTCTGACAAGAGCAGAAATGTTTGGTGTAAATAATCAAAGCACAAACCACTTTTGTTCTTCGGTTTTTTCAAATTGCTTAATGACCCTAAGTTTGATATGCAAAGGGGGAAGTAGTATTGTTTAGGATCAACCAGACTAGCATGAATAAAGCCACAATAAAGACGCTTTAATAATAATAATAATAATGAATTACATTTTTCTCTCCAGGAGTTAAAACTTTCCCTCTTAGGCCACTCTTTCGTTTTACAGTGTTAATCACTACTTCTACTATCCCAATGATACAAAAAGCAGGGAAATTTTGTGTACCTTGCTTGTTAGCATAGCAAGATAACAGTTACCTTTAGGTCTACGTGCAATAGGCACTGATGTTCCTAGTAGTTAAGTTTTCCTGGAATCAACTGAAATTTTTTGTATGTTTCTTTGAGAAAAATAGAATACCCAATGAGAATTAAAGGAACTTCCCTTCTATTATGTAGTAACACTGCTTTCAGGCTTTACTTTGATGCATCGATATATAAACTCAGTCATTACTATAATAATTTTCGATTCGGGAGATAGTAGGTTCGAACCCCACTGTCGGCATCCCTGAAGATGGTTTTCTGTGGTTTCCCATTTTCACACCAGGCAAATGCTGGGGCTGTACCTTAATTAAGGCCATGGCCGCTTCCTTCTCACTTCTAGCCCTTTCCTAACCTATCGTCGCCATAAGACCTATCTGTGTCGATGTGATGTAAAGCAACTAGCAAAAAATAATTTTCACCACCAAACTGAAGAATTAATTCTGGTATGTCACAGCAAGAAACTACCCATTTTTCCATTTTGAAAAACTTATGGAATTTTTCCTCTCAGGTTCTATACCAACTAAAGACTACTCCTAGTGCCAGCATTTTCTTTACTTTCAATCTTGATCCTGTAATCTCACTCTCTATCTTGGTAAGACCTAAGTCCTGCAGAAAATCGATCAGCTTGGCCTGAGTAAAAACCTGTGGTTTGTCTTCTGAAGTGTGTGGGAAGAAATCCTCATCCACTTCAAAAGGTTCTGTAGATTCAGACGAACTTGATTGTCCCACATCCTCTAGTTGTTTGGTGGCATTGGAATGGAAATATCTGGACTGTGTGGCACAGGCCTAAAAGCTGATTCTAAGCCTTTGGGATATTTTATTTTCGATTTATTAACTTTGTTGTACCCCGATATATTGCACAGACAGAAGTACCAATCATCATAATGACTTTCTGGTTCATGCCAAATCATGGAAATTCCAAACAGCACGGATTTTCAACTAAACCATTTAGTACTTCAAATTATGTTTTACACATAGTATTCATTTTACTGAATTAATTCATTTGATTCCATTCACGTTACTGAATCGATACTGTGATCCAATTCATGGCACATTAGTCACCGCTCCTACTGCATCTGTGCAGTATGTACTGGTAAGACAGCAGCAATAGCATTCAGTGCTCGCTGCTGCCATCTGGTCTTCATACTATGAACTCCTTTCTTATAAAAAAATGTTAGTCACTCTAATACATCGAAGGATTCCAGTGACACAGGATGGGAAAGGTCTGGGATTAGGAAGGTAGCAGTCAATGGCCTTAATTAAAGTACAGTCCCAGCATTTCCTGGTGTGAAAATGGGGAAACTACAGAAAACCATCTTAACGGCTGCCGACAGTGGGATTCGAACCCAACATCCCCTGAATGCAAGCGCATAGCTATGTGATACTAACCGCACGTCCGACTCGCTCAGTCATTTTTGAAAATATGTATTTTTCTATCAGCAGTGGATTATTTTTAATCGTCATATTTTGTATAGGCTCCCCGAGATGTACAGTAGCCCACTGGTTTTCTGATTCAACATACTGTCGGTTAAGTTATTGCGTCAGTCGGCTCACTTACTGTCCACATATGATTGAAGTCTTGAGCAACGATGTGACATACGAACTGAGATAATACTGAGCCGTTCTTCCCAATATAAAACAGGTACTTATGAGTGGTCATGAGCATGACTCATAGTCATAGGGCAGGCTAGAGTCGAGTTTAATTAAGTGTCAAATGTCAACTAAGTTATAATACTAAGATTCATTAAACTAATAAATAGTATAACCTAACAGCTCACCTGCTTACCAGCTACTTTAGAATTATATTTTGACTACCTTTTTAACACTGCAAATAAATCCATTATTTAAACCTCCCTGTAAGAAGAGGACAGTGAATGCAAGTGGGTATTATTTTCAAATTAGCTGAGCTCAAGAGTCCATTATAGCATACGATTCCTTCAGTGTACCATGGCTCCGTATGTACTGCTTCAGAGGAACCAGTGTACTGATAATGATCCATGTGTGTGTTGTGTTTCACTGATCCGTGACTGCGTACGATTCTTTCAGTGTGCTATGATTCACTGTATGTCTCGCTGCAGTGGAAGCTTGGCTCTCTGGCAGTGTCCAGTGTGCCTGTAAGGAGCCATGTATATCTTGTGTCTCACTGAGCTGTGCTGCTGCACGATTCTTTCAGTGTGCCATGATTCTCTGTCTCGCTGCAGCGGAAGCTCGGCTCCCCGCCAACGTCCAGTGTCCCGCTAGTGAGCCATGAGTGCGCTACTCAGCACTGTCCGCTGGGAGTAAGCTGAATCGTGTGCCGTGAGCTCGCCGTTCCTGTGAATCGATTCACTCGGACACTTGAATGAATCGATACACTGCTTCGAATCATGCATTCAGTAGCCAACACTATTCAAAATATGCCTCCGTAACATGAACTACATACGTAACAAAAATTGTTCAGGTTGTTTACACACTACCTTCTTGGTGCTGCACAGACTGAAGCCGAATTATATTAACACTATGCTACAGCTTTAAACTGAAAGTTATTATTCAAAGTTTTAGATTTTGGAGTCCACTTTCGGCTAAGCCCGTAAAATACACCCTCAGTTCGCACATCAAACGGTTTTGTGGGAATGATTATTTATTTTCTGATCTAACGGTCATTTGAACCCCATACAGAAGAATTGGAATGTTTAAAACCCTATCTTATTTAACACCAGGGGCATAAAAGCGACCAACCTGTGAAATTTTGATTTTGTACGTCGAACAGTAATGGAGGAGTGAATGCTTTTTAAGGGGTGAATGTTTTTAAATATTTATTGACATCTAGGATACAGAAGACCACCCTTCATGTAAAATTTTAAGTTTGTGCCTGAAATGGTTTTGTAAGAATGGATACTGTGTATTTGAGAGTCAACCTTCATCTAAATTCCTCAGGAGAGAAATATTTTGAACTATACAATATTTTACACCTAGGGCATAAAAGAAGAACCTTCTCATAATATTACAAATTTGTACGCCAAACGGTAGGACATAAAAGAAGAACCTTCTCGTACAACTACAACTTTGTATGTCTAACAGTTTTGGAGGGAAGCATAATTCCGTTTATAGAGCTCACCCCCATTTAACACTTTAGGGGTTGGAATGTTTAAAAATATTTCCTATTTCACACCTAGGATTAAAAATATATACCACTATTTGGAATTTTGTCTTTGTACTTTAAACCATTTGGGAAGAAGGAATGAATATACATGTTTTTTGATCTTAACCCCCATTTGTTTCAAACCTTCTCTTAGTTAACACCTATTATATCATTTGAAACTCTAACTTCATAAATTCAAATGGTTTCATCACAATGCATATTTTTGTCATCATTGCTCACCCACCCAGTCAGAATCCCTTAGGGGTGTACTGTTTTAAGACCACTTCTTATTTAAAATCTAAGTCAGAATTTTATGTTTATAGAGGGCAGCACCAATCTATGATAAAAATCGAGATGAAACCTCTATTATTATTTCAACCTAGGACATGTATTAATCTAGTGGAATTTGATTAGTAATTTTAGAGGTTTAAATCTCTAAAAATTAGACATTCAATGTGCACAAGAATACGCAGGTGCCATTAATGGTATACAGTGTCAAAAATTTTCCTCCACCCATGTACTAAGTTGAGGATTATTCCAGTTAAACCCCTGAGTTTTACAAATGAATTTATTTGACAATAAAGAAGAGTTATAGGAAATGTGGTCAAGTATCTTGGCTGTTGTGAAGACTCAGTTTTAGAACTTCAACAACTTCTACATGGTTCCAATATTTATATACGTGAAATATGTGAATTATATCTTATTTGACATCTACAAAATCCGAAGTTCTTGTAAAATTACAAATTCATACGTCAAACAGATTGGAGGGATGAATAATTCTGTCGTAAGTCTTCACCCCCAACATAAAATCCCTTAGGGTGTATTGTTTTAAGACCTATTGTTATTTAAAATCTAAAACGTATACGAGTAACCATCTGTGAAATTTTAACATCGTACGTCAAACGGTTTCAGAGAAATAAATGTTTATGTCATCAGAACTCACATCCAGTTAAAACCCCTTAAGGGTGTGTTTTTTATAAGGCCACTTCTTAGTTAAAATGTAAGGCGTACAGGAGCAATCATCATGTGAAGTGTCAACCTTGTACGTTAAACGGTTTCAGAGAAAATAATATTTTTGTCATCAGTCTCCAAACCCTGGTCCAAACCCTTTAGGAATACATTGTTTCAAGCCACTTCTTATTTAAAATCCAAGATGTACAGGAGCAACAATCTTGTGAAATTTCAACATCTTATGTTAAATGGTTTCAGAGAAATAAATACGTTTGTCATTGGACATCAATCCCCAGTCAAAACCCCCTTAGGAGTGCTTTGTTTGAAGAACACTTCTTATTTAAAATCTAAGGCAATGAGGAGTAACCACCATGTAAAAATTCAACCTCATATGTCAAGCAATTTGAGAGAAATTGATGTTTTTGTCATCGGCCCTCACAACCACTCCCAGTCAAAATCACTATTACATATAGCAGCAACCATCATGTAGAATTTCAACCTCGTAAGTTAACCAGTTTCAGAGATATTAACATTTATGTTTTTAAGCCTTACCCTCATGGTCAAAACTCCTTAGGGGTGTATTATATTAAGATAACTTGTTATTTAAAATCTAAGACATTTAGGAGCAATCGCCATGTGAAATTTCAAACTTGTATGCCAAACGGTTTGAGAGAAATGAATATTTATATCATCAGTTCCCCTCCCCAAGTTGAAACTGCTTAGGGGTGTATTATTATAATATCACGTTTTATTAAAAACTTAAGCCATATAGGAGGAATCATTTTATGAAATTTCAATCTTGTATGTCAGACAGTTTCAGAGAAATGAATGTTTTTGTTTTCAGATATTACCCCCACTGAATTGTGTTTCTAAACTTGTGTTATTTAACATCTAGTTCATAAAGGAACAATCACAGAGTGATATTTCAATTTTGTGCAGAAGATGGTTTCAGAGTAATGAATATTTTGGTTTTCAGGGTTTTACCCCCATTTCATCCAATTAGAGGTGGATTTTGTAAAACCCTTCCTTAGTGGGTGCCTACATTGTATAACAGCAATATAAACCTAAAATTCCATATTACAGAAACAAAGAATATGTGTTTCTTTATTTTTAAAGGAGATTCCAAATATCGATTTAATGTCTGTAATCTTCATTTCTTTTAGATGTAAGTACCATAATAAAAATAATTCAATCTTTATCACTTCCTTTCACCCCCCTCCCTATTAAGTGGATTTTCCAAAAACAAAACTACATGTTCAAAGTGGATTTTCCGAAAAGAAAACTACATGTTCCTTTTATCTATAAAGGAGATTCTAAATATCAATTTTCATCCATGTAACATCTTCAATTTATGAGATTCAACTCTTTTTTTCATCCACCCCCACCTTAAGTTGATTATCCTCCCCAAAAATATGTTTCTCTTTATTTTTAAAAGAGATTCCAAATACCACTTTTCACTTCTGTAACACCTTTAATTTTGGAGATATAAGTATCCTCATACAAAGTTTCAACTCTTTCTTGACTTCTTTCTACCCCGACCTTAAAATTTCCGTAAACAGAAAAAATACATGTTTCTTTATTTTTAAAGAAGATTCCAAATACAAATTTTCATGTCTGTAACATCTTTAGTTTTTGAGATATAAGTATCCTCACAAAAAGGAATCTACCCCTTTTTCAGTCCTTTTTACAACCCCCTTAAGAGGATTTTTTGAAAACAAAAAATTCATGTTTCTTTATTTTTAAAAGAGGTTAAAAATACCATTTTTTACGTCTGTTACATGTTATGTTTTTGAGATATTTTAAAAAGAGGTTAAAAATACCATTTTTTACGTCTGTTACATGTTATGTTTTTGAGATATACTCATTCTAAATATTCACACCTCTTTGTCACCCCTATTCACGTCCCCCACCCCCCCCATCCTTAAGTGGATTTTCCAAAAACAGAAAAATAAGTATTTCTTTATTTTTAAAGGAGATTCCAAGTACCAATTTTCACATCTGTAACATCTTCAGCTTTCGAGATATGAGTATCCTCATAAAAGTGATTCAATCTCCTTTACACTTATTTTTAACTCCCCTGGATTTTCAGAAAACAAAATAAATACTTGTTTCTTTAATTTTAAGGGAGATTCCAAATACTAATTATCATGTGTTTAAACTGTTAAGCATTTGAGATATAGATATCCTAATTTTAAAAATTCACACCCTCCCTCATTTTTTTACCCCATTAGCAACAGAATATCCAAAAATCCTCTCTTAGAGAGCACTTGCACTGTAATATAAATGTATTCCAAAAATTTCATTTCTTTATGTCCAGTAGTTTTGACTCGACGATGATGAATCAGTCAGGACAAGTTATTCTATATACATATATTTAGATATCACTATACACTGACTTAGCAAATGTCATGGGATAGTCACCTAATAGCATGTGGGGCCTTCTCTGGCCCTGCGAACTGCAGTGAGGTGCAGTGGAAGTGATTCGACAAGTCCCTGGTAGTCCTCTGGACGCAGCTGACACCAAATTGTTTGCAGAGCGGCCGCCAATGCTGGTCTGATCGTGGGGGCAGGATCCATGGCACGGAGCCTGCGTTCCAGGACATCCCAGATATGCTCGATAGGGTTCATATTGGGACTCCTGGGTGGCCACGGCAGTCGTTGGACCTCCGCTGCATGTTCCTGGAACCATTCCCGGGTGACGTGGGAGTGATGTGGCGGCACGTTATCATCTTGAAACACCGTAGAACCGTCTGGGCGCTGGAAAGACAAAAATGGGTGGAGATGGTCTCCGAGCAGCTCAACATACCGCGTACCATTCAAAGTCTCTTCCAGAACAACTAGGGGGCCCATTCCATACCAGGAAACTGCACCCCAGACCATAACAGAGACACCAGCGCCCTGGACCACACCTTCGAGGGAGGCGGGATCCATCGCTTCATGTGGTCTCCGCCATACACGGCGCCTCCCATCGGCATGGTGCAGTTGAAATCGTGATTCGTTCGACCATATCACGTTATGCCATTGTTCCAGTGCCTATCCCTGGTGACTGGCGACAAATGCACGTCGTTGTGCCCGATGCCGTTGGGTTAACAGTGGCACCCGTGTGCGGCGCTGGCTTCCATACCCCATAGAACCCATGTTCCTACAGATTGTCCACTGGGCGACATGTCTAGCACGGCCTGTGTTGAATTGAGCCGTGATTTGTTGCAGGTTGCCCGTCTGTCACTACTGACAATCCGTCTCAGATGTTGCTGGTCACTGTTATCGAGAGTGGCTGGACGGCCGGTCGTTTATCTGTTGTGCACAGTGACACCTGTATTCAATCATTCACGATACATCCTGGACACGGTTGATCGTGTGAAGTCAAATTCCCGCACTACTTCCGAAATTGCACTTCCCATCCGTCGGGCACCGACCACCATACCCCGTTCGAACGGTGTCAGTTCATGACGACATTCCATGTTACACCTATCACATGCACAGCCACTGCTCACAAGGTTTCCTATACAACTGCCGCTGGCACAGGGGGCGTGTGGTGCGCAGACAACACACCTGCACATCAGTGCTCCGCTATCCCATGACATTTGCTCAGTCAGTGTATTCAACACTAAGGAAAAGAAAGCCAACTGAAGACTATGGTGGTACTATGATAAGACATTTATCTATGGGCTGTGTTTATCTTAACTTATCTTTTCTTTCCTCAGATATTTTGATGAGCTAACATGTTTTGGCACTCTTCTCTTCAGTGCTATCAATGCTGACAGATTTAGTACTTGCCTTCACCATGTTGGTCTTGCGTTGTTAAATCACCTAACCCTCCAAGAATTTTAAACACATGGCCGACCAGAGATAAAGATCTGAGGGTGAAATGGGTGTTTTGTTTCATGAAAATGTATTTGCATAGTTTAACATTATTTGTTATTATGATATACTATAAAGTTTCCAAAGCATTCAATAAATACAATATAACACTGAGGTTGTACCGGTATTTTATTTTCACCTAGGGTTGCTAGGGGTTTCTTACCCCTGTAGTATTTTTTTCAAATTCTAAGTCATAATATTATGTATTCCACCAATTGTTACTCTTTTTGTATGTATGTGATACAATTATTTTCATATTTCCATTAATTTGCATAATATAAGTGTTTTTGGATATCTTTTCTTATTGATATCTTGTAAATGGTACATGATGAACCATTCCTGTTTTTTCCCCACTGAATTCTACACACTAATATTAGTGTTGTTCACGTATTTTGATGCCTGGTAAACATGATAAAATGAATTCAAATTGCTTTAAATTTATATTAAATCTCAAGAATTGATACATAAAATATCTAATTACATCAAATCTGTATGTGTTACGGCAAAACGGTCAGTGTTTTCAAAATCGGCACATTGTTTTCTATATGCATCTATTTTCACCAGAACTGGGAAATCATTGCAGGCTAGTGTTATTTTTCATTTATACATCTAGCTGCATGTGTAAGAGTGATAATGAATGTAGAAATAAAGAGGTAGATGGCACCATCAGTTTCAGGAAAAAGATAAAAAAGAAACTGTGTCTGAAGGAAATTCAGACATTCAGAAATTTTAAGTTATTGCCCATTTTCACCCCCATTTATGAGAATACATTGGACAATTACTAGTAACAGCCAAGAAAAATATAAATAGGTAATTCTTTTTACACTTAAACATACATAAACTCCATAAAATATAACATATTCACTGGCATTGTAGAAACTCTACAAAACATCTGCTTTGAAAAATGTATATTACTCTTTTCTCCTTTAGTTTTGGGAGGATTTTGCAAATCTGATCCTTCGTTACAGTATCCTAGTCAATGTTCTTTGCTTCACAGTTACAGTATACTGTATCTGGCATGTAGTTTTCTCTTGTACGTGAGTGGTATTGTCTGAAATAACTCCAGATGTCCACAAATTTATTGAAAACTAGGCGCAGAAATGAAGCAATTTATGTCAACGTTGCCAAAGTCGGCAATGGAAATTTTACAACAGAACTGGACTTAGTGTCTGGAGCGAGGCCTCTCAAATGCCCAAAATCTCACGTGTGCAAACCGAGGCGCTAGGACTCCATGCACTGTGCATCGGTCTGACTTGGCTCAACTCGGCTTGACTCGAATACTGTAGTGTGCTGAGGGTGACGAAGCATTCAGTGATAGACAGCTTGTTTATCAGTGAAATAGATAAGCACAAGACAACAACAAAATAATGGAGCAACCTATTTCGAAGAAAGCAAAGACTTCTGAAACTCCATTTCAATTGAATTGGGAACTTTCGTACTTTTTCTCAGTTGTGACGATAAAGCCAAATGCTTAATTGGTGGGACAATAATTACGTTATCATAAAAAAAAAAAAGTTTTTCAATACAAAGGTTTTGCTCGAATTCTACGAGAATTTGTCGAAGGAAGAATTCCCTAAGCTGCATCGAGAAGCAGCTAAGATTATTTCTATGTTTCGTTCCACATGCATATGTGAAAGTTCTTTTTCTGTTTTGACTTGTACGAAAACTAGATTGCATGTGAGTATTTCTGATTGTAATTTAAAGAACGCTCTCAGAATTTCTGTCAGCTGATCCCTTGTTTCAGACATTACCGGTATAATTGCAAAGAAGTAGGAAAGGAAGAGCTAGAGAAGATAAATTGTGTGCTCAAACCACACTGAAAGAAGAGTTTTTAACACCGGTAACATTCTCCCATACAACATAGTGTCTCTGTTCACCGCACATAAACATTTTGCAGCGAGGAGAGAATAAGCGGGGAACGTGAAGAAGGCGGAGACATGATGAACGGGTGAGACAGATGTAGGGAAAGAGGAGTGGGGGTTTGCACTCTGGTCATCCTAGTAAAGTCATGTCCTGCACCTTGCACCGTGCAGTGCACTGGGGCATGCACCCTGAAAGGCCCTGGTCTGGAGTGTAAAAATATTACACTTCTATATTTTGACTTCTTGAACTAACTATGGGTGTTTTTAACAAACTAAGTTACAAAGCAGTTTGACTCTTTGTTTTTACTAGATGTCATGAAAAGTTTACACAATTAGTAAGAAAACAAGTGAGAACTTGAACTGTGTTTTTCTCAAAATACAGTTTTCTTAATGGCAGCAGTCAATAATTAATATCTTCTGAAATATTTTACCTAGAAGCATTCACTTTCTTAAATGCTCAGTATCTTATGCCAATTTTAGAATCACAAAAATCTCAAAACTGAAAAATCCAACTTTAGATCCCTTTCTGCACAACTGGTCACATATATAGTTTATTTCTTAAGTATAAACATCGCAAGAGCTCAATTTCTATCATTCGTCATTCTGAATGACAAACATAAAAACAGGAAAGAAGCACTGTCTGAAATTACCTCCTGTGACTAGAATAACCACAGATGACAGTACCCATCTTCTTCTAAGGAAAGTTGTCACTGTTCCATAAAGGAGTCGAAGAGGAAGCTCTCCTTATATACAATTAATTGTGCAGCTACCAAGGTGCAAAATTATTTTGAAAGCAGAACATGTCAAAAAAAATCTAATTTTAAACACAGATCTAGGAAACATTTTGTATGTATGTGGGGTCTAGACCCTGGAACCTCTGTATTTCTGTTCAGAATTGTGGTAGATAATACCAATGATAATGAACTGAAGAGAGTTTGAATTTTGATTCCTGTGATTCTGCACATGTACAATATCTGATCTAAAATATTCAGACACTCTTTTCTATACCGTATGTAAACTAGAGTTTAGATGTTGTTACAAATGCCACTTGAGCTACAAAAGGCAGCTGAAGGCTTGAAGATTTTCAGTGCAATTTCTTCCCTTTTGAAGTTGTCCAAGTCGACTGTCAGAGACATGAATGTGAAGTGGAAATGGGAAAGTACAACAAAACTACAGGTGGGTAGGCCCCATGTGCTGATAACTGGGTGCCAGGAGATACCAGGACTGAGATTCAGCTCAGGCACCATCACATTAAACATTAATTTTGGTGATGAACACTATACACCATGTTCAGTGATGTAAAGAGTGCAGTCACTAGTGCGTGGACAATTGGAGACACATGATTTGGAGCGATGAATCACACTATGCCATGTGGAAGTCATATCAAAGGGTTTGGGTGTGGCAAATGATAGGCCTACATGCCAGCCTATACAGTATCCACTGTGAAATTTGGTGGAGGTAGGATGACAGTTTAGGAATATTTTTCATTGAAGCCACTTGATCTTCCCATAATACTACTGAGCACATTAAAGACAGGACATTTTGACCAGCTGCATGTTATCTATGGCATATTATCACTATGTGCTTCAGCATGATAATGTTACCTGCCAAAAAGTGGGATGTGTTTGTAAGTGGTTCGTGGTTCCAGAAATGGACTGGCCAGCTCAGAGCCCTAACTTCAGACTTTTCAAACATCTCCGGTATGAACTAGAACAGTAACTTCTCTCCACACCACAGCAACCCACATTACTAACAACGCTTGCTACAGCTCTGAAGGAAGAATACTGTATGGTATACACTTACTTATTGGGAACAGGTAAAGTCTTGGGAGGCACAATCTTGATCTTACAACCAGTCTTGAAAATTAATGAGTCATATACAGGGTCCTTGCGAACTGGGATATCTGGTCCTGTAAAGTATCCACCACGAGGTCCAAATCCTTTCACCTGAAAGGAAGTTCCATACCTATTAGAAAACAAATCAGTTAAAATTTGAAATGATATCTAGTTTCACAGTTCTTTTATTCTTATCATACCTCTACATATTCTAAATAAGAAGGTCCAGGATATTTATTTCTTGTGATATGAAATACCCAGCCATATGATCTCCACTATACAATATCACCTTACTTTAAACACAAATAAAAGGTAGTTTATCAGAGGCAGGACAAGTTTAATGTCCCAAAGAGTTTACTTGCTCACCTAAACTAAGGATTAAAAGAAACTTAAAATATGTTTGGAATTTCAACTGTTAAAAACTTAAAAAAATTGATAAGATAGCAAATAAAATCTTAACACATGTTTCCTTCAAGTAAGGGCCTAGGACAAAATACTGGTAACTAAGGTAATAGTTTGATTTCCATCTTTTTATGTCTGCAATTCATGTCTTGGCTTGAAGAGACAACTTGCTTTGTAAAAGCTATATTTTGTACCTTGTCAGAGTTGCATTATAAGGCTCAAAGGAAAGAGAAATGTTGTCATATATTTGCAATAGTTATAGAACAGTATGCTGTTTTTGTAGTCTTGTAAACATACTTTAAGATTCTACCTTTTCTCAAAATTGCTTAATCTGTTCATATCTATGTGTGTTGATTTTAGTAGTTATCATCATCATCAAACCGACGGCAATTTCTAATGCAATGACTTTCTTTCTTGATGGTGCTGATACACCAAATAAAACCTGTTGGAAGAGAGAAATATGAAATGCTTGAAAGGTGTGTTACTGTGCTATCTCATCAGAAGTTATTATATTTTTGGTGAAAGGTAAAAGTTGTAGGGTACAGAATAGTGAAGCATATAAGTCCCATGTTTGGAGACAAACGCAGACCAGTAAGGCCTGAGGTATGATGCATAGTCATGGAGAAGGAGGCACTCTCCACTTCGCCACCTCACAGGCTGCTAATGAGTAATAGACTCTCATAAACAATGTAAAGAATCCAGTTATGGCTTCTTGTTTACCATTTTTTGCTCAGGAAAGAATTGCAGATATACATTTTACAGCAAGTCAAAAACTTCCAGAATGGGCTTTATCTCTCTTGCCCCTCTTTAAAATGTCAAAATCACTCCAACACTCAAAGATCTTATAACCTTCAAATTTTCCAGTCAGTTAAAACTAAAGTGAGATAAAGAAATACTATGAAATATCTGGAAAAGAAAACATTTAGTTAATAAAAGATGACATGTTTCATTCCTGAATGAATATCAACAGATTCAATCATTTTCTTTATTTATACTGGCGAGACCAGCAATCTGGTGTGAGGCCAAGGATTGTGTGACGCAATAAAGACTTGACAGCTGAGAGGAGAGGACATAGAATAGACAGAGTGCAATAAGATAAGTTCAATAAACATGTCATCATTTATTAAGGTAGTGAACACATAATTTTAACATTAAATTTTTTTGCACTTGTTCATAATAACCACCCATTTTTAATCAATAATATTAAAAGAAAAGTGATCTGCTGGAATCTGATGATGATCTTTCAGGAATGAAACATTTCATTGTATAATTAATTAAATGTTTTGTTTTCCATGTATTATCTAGTATTTCTTAATCTTGGTTTAGTTTCAACAGACTGGAGACTGAAAAGAAAACAGCTCCCACGTAAAAAGAACATTTATCTTGCACTCAAAGAAATCGTACACAACTATCAGTACTGTTAACATCTACATGGGTGCTTGCTCTGCAGTACAAACATAACTAACATCAGAGGAATACATCTGTGTACACCGATGTTTCAATGTTCACCGTAAAACCCTTTTCATTACTGAGTGGCGGGATGGAAGACTCTATTTCACATGCACACAGATAACTTGGTAGGTAAGTAGTTTTATTGTACAGTATGTTAACAGTTGCAAAACCTTTAATTGAAGTCACCTCAAATTACTACTAACACTGTTTTTTGACATATTTCCCTTTAAAAATCTGGTTTAAGCTGGTTTGTTGTGAACATTTCATTTTGACTTTCTTCTTCTCCAGAATGGCCTGCAGCTGTTGTATTAGTTGAAGGATATAGCATCTCTGCGATAAAGATCAAATGTATTCAATTTTTTCACCTTTTGATAAGCCAAAGCTCAGTTGGTTATTGAAGTATCTAAACTGGAGTTTTCATCTTTAACGATTTCTTCCCCACTGTCACTATACTCTATTGCTTGCACACCCTTCACCATTTCACTAGCACAGAATATCCAGTGAACTGTACACTCCTATCAATCAAGGTGTATGACTCTGGCATTAACATTTTTGTACCCATTCACTACTGATCTGCATTTGGGGCAGTCACCTAGGTGGCATATTCCCTATCTGTTGTTTCCCTAGCTTTTTCTTAAATGATTGCAAATAAATTCAAAATTTATTGAACATCTCCCTTGGTAAGTTATTACAATCCCTAATTCCCCTTCCTATAAACGAATATTTGCCCCTATTTGCCCTCTTGAATTCCAGCTTTATCTTCATATTGCGATCTTTCCTACTTTTAAAGACACCGCTCAAACTTATTCGTCTACTGATGTTATTCCACACCATCTCTCCATTGACAGGTTGGAACATACCACTTACAAGTTACAAATCTCATGCTATGGTCCGTAATGAAATGTACTTAAAGTCAAAGAAAAATACTAGATTATAAATTCCACCTATTCAATACATAAATGGTTTCATGAAGAGCAAGTTGATAGAGCGTGATTGATGGATGATTGAGTGTGAGGATATGAGGTTGGTTGAATGAGTACTAGGATGGTGAAATGTATGAATGAGAATGGGGTTTGACCTTTTTTTTGTGTGTGTGACGTTGATGTTGAGCGGTTTATTGATGACAGGATGTTGGGATAAGCAACTACAAGTTTGAAAGATGAATGGGTGGTTGAGCATGTAGGTTTTTTGTTTTGTTTTGTATTTTTTTTTCACCCATCAAACTATATACCCCTTCAGCTGATCACCTATGATGATGTGTGAGTCCCTCCCCACCCACCAGATTATCTTCTTAATTAGATATATGAAGCATTAATGATGCTGATATTAATGTTGCAGATGGTGCAGGAGTCTGGGGTGTCTAAATAATGTAGATGGGGCAGGGGCCTGAGGGCTTGGGGTGTATGGAGGGTTGAAAATCTTTCTAGTGGTGTGAAATAATCCAAAATATGATGTTTTGAAGTGAAGATTTAATGTCTGATTAACAGCCACTTGTAAGTGGGCAAGAACAAGTGGGCAAATATATAGGTGAATATTGTACTGTGCAATAGTAATGAATTGGATCATATCTTCGACGATTGGAGGGGGAAGCAGTAAGCGGGCAAGGGTAGTGGGGGCATTGATGGTTCATAATGATGAGACAAATTTGAGTTAATTAGCGGGTGGTGAGAGCATGCTTTGCAGCACCTTGAGTAAGCTGCAAGAGATTCCCCATAGGTGTTGCAGCGGGGAGGCTGGGCTGCGTTAGGGTATATGGAGATGGGGCAATGTTGTCTCCAATGGCCACACAATGGATGTTCTGCCTTGCACTGGATGTTGTATCTGATGTAGATTAAACAGTGCTTGCAATGGATTGGCTGTGGTGGGAGAGCTTTAGATGGTTCCACCTTGTGACGATGGCAGTGGACCGCTACCCCACTCATGAGGACGTAGTCAGGACCCTACCGAGCTCGATAGCTGCAGTCGCTTAAGTGTGGCCAGTATCCAGTATTCGGGAGATAGTAGGTTCGAACCCCACTGTCGGCAGCCCTGAAAATGGTTTTCTGTGGTTTCCTATTTTCACACCAGCCAAAAAATGCTGGGGCTGTACCTTAATTAAGGCCACGGCCGCTTCCTTCCAGCTCCTAGCCCTTTCCTATCCCATCGTCGCCGTAAGACCTATCTGTGTCGGTGCGACGTAAAACAACTAAAAAAAAAAAAAAAACAGTCAGGACCCTTGGGAGTGAGGAGAAGAATCCTCACCATATAAGTGGGCCTAGAGGTATTCTTAATAAGAAAGGCTTTCCTAGACTGTCCTCTTTGTTCAGTTTACTTAAGACGATGTCATCTGGTATAGCTGGGTGCACACCCCTCCCCCTGGATCACACAACTGAATAGACTGTAGCGTGTTGGTGGTGGTGGTGGTGGTGTCATTACCAAGGGTTGAGATAAGGGCTGAAGTGGTGATCTGCAGCCCAGCTGAGCTGAGAATGCATAAGCTTCCATGCTCCGTCATCGCCATTGACTTTCAAAGTGACCCCATTTGAGATGGGCCAGATATTGGCAAGGTCTTCTGCCACATGTTATAATGTTTAAGAGTTGTGAATCTTTTAGGAGGACAGCAAAACTCTGGGGTGGGATTTAGCAGAATAAAGGTGAGTGTACTGGTGGAGTTCATTTGAAGGAAGCGAGAATTGGTTAAGGGGCGGTGTGCTCCAGATATAGGGATATTAGACAAAGCAGAGATGTTAAGGATTTAAGAGATGCTTCAGTGTATGTGTTGGTTGTAGCGGGAGATGTTGCTGTGTCCATGGTGAGACAGCGTGAAACTGATTCTGCATTAGGGGAAGCTGCAAATCATTGCATTTGTACTGGACCCATGGGTCTGTTCTCTGGGGGACCAGTGCTACCGACAGGTAATAGGCATAGTAGGATGAAGTGGCATGAGTAGACATTAAGGCAATATGATAGGCAGTGGCTGCAGTGCTGAATGCTGATTGGGTAGCAATGGTGGTGATGGTGGTGGTCAGTGCGGTGGTAGTTGAGGTAGAGGTGATGGGGATATACAGTAAATAAGGATACATGGTGTGTTAAGGAGCTGAAACAAAAGAAGAATGTCTACCTCGGTCAGTAGTAGTGAGGAGGGGAGATATGCAAACCCAACCCAACAAACTAATTCTTGAATCAAGGGAAAGTTAATTTTTTTTTTTACAAGTTGCTTTACGCTGAGTCCTTGTTAAAGCCAAGTTAAGGAAGAAGGATTGCTACCTGATGTGCGCATGACCTTCACGTGCATGATTCAGAACAAGGGAAAGATGGAAGACAGTGGAGTAAGCCAACGGACTACATTTTGGAAGCCCGACTTGAAGCTAGAATGTCATACAACATGAGTTTAAAGTAAGCGTAGGTAACGTGATGATTTGAACGAATGGAAAGGTAGCATCATTTCAATCTTGGCAAGACATTGGATAAAACAAGAGACGAGCATACGTAATGGTTGTGGGGGCAAAAGCGACCAGCGCGTGGGTTGGCTGTTGACTTTTGTGGGAGTCTTTGAGGAGTGAAGTTTGTTAAAAATTAAATAATTGAAAAGGAGGTTCAACCTATTCAATACTTAAAAAAAAGAAATGCAGTAATCACATTCCTATTTAAATGGGACCGGTTTCGACCTTAGTCCAGGTCATCATCAGCCGTAAAAACATGTACAATGTTTATGAATATTGGAGGTCAGTTTCACACTCTGATAGGCACAAAGACACGACACCACATTCTGTCATGCACAAAGTCACAACAATATCAAATAATATACGAAGGTCAAAAATAACTTGAAGTCGCAGACGAATAGATTTGTAGTAGAAAGCCGCCAGCTCCTGGTGATCAGCGCGGCACATTCAAGGTCATGCGCTGCGGTCGAACGCCAAAGTAGAGTGGAGAATGTTTTGAAGGTCCAGAATTTGTCACGGTTGCGGGAAGTTAAGTACGATTATACTGATTTGCATCGTATATTTTTATATACGTATTTAACTTCCCGCAACCGTGACAAATTCTGGACCTTCAAAACATTCTCCACTCTACTTTGGCGTTCGACCGCAGCGCATGACCTTGAATGTGCCGCGCTGATCACCAGGAGCTGGCGGCTTTCTACTACAAATCTATTCGTCTGCGACTTCAAGTTATTTTTGACCTTCGTATATTATTTGATATTGTTGTGACTTTGTGCATGACAGAATGTGGTGTCGTGTCTTTGTGCCTATCAGAGTGTGAAACTGACCTCCAATATTCATAAACATTGTACATGTTTTTACGGCTGATGATGACCTGGACTAAGGTCGAAACCGGTCCCATTTAAATAGGAACGTGATTACTGCATTTCTTTCTTTTAAGTATTGAATAGGTTGAACCTCCTTTTCAATTATTTAATTTTTAACATCAATAATTTCAATACGGAACAATGAAATTTTTATCTTTGAGTGAAGTTTGCACGGAAAGGAAGAAGAGAGAAATATTTATCTGCTTACCACGTGTGCATGTAGAGAGAAAATATGTTATTTGAAAATTATGTCGTGTGCTAGGACAACTTAAAATTCAACTGAAGTGCTCAGACTTATATACTTAAATATTTCAGCGCAATCGAATTCTGTATAAATTCTCATAGGCATGGGGGCCTACAAGGACAACATCAGCACATATAAATTGTTCCATGGGAACTAATGGTTTTGAGCAGAGATGAACTTGTAGCAAATTTTAACAGTAGAGATAGTGTAAATTTATGTGGAATGGACTACATTATGAATTAACATTTGCTTGTACTTTTGGCCTGCCTGTTCAAATTTCATAGCTGAGTGAGACTGCTTTACTTTCAAGGGATATGAACATTGCAAAATAGAACAATTTCCGGTCCAGTTGTAGGATTAAATGATGTCTGTAGAGTTGCCAGATAATACTGGTGCAGCTTAGAGCAAAAGGGGAAGATAACAAACAGTTTACAATGTCAGATAAACAGTGAGGTGTATCGCACTGATGAATAAAAACACGTAACCGCGGGCAGTAGTTTTAAACTGTAGAATTCCCTGACCCAGTTCTAATCAGTAAATGGATGGTGTGTTGTAGAGACATTCCGTAGGCAAGAGACAAGCAGAAGGCATCAGCACGTGGTTTTCTTTGCCAAGGATAGAGATGTATGGTCTGTTCCTGTTCATTTCTGAAGACATCATGGTGACAATGGGTCGTCACCAAAAGAATGGGAGACGGCTGGTTCGACAACGATTAGTGGCAGAACCTTCAAATTAAGATGAGTAACAGCTGTCCAATGAAATCATAAGTGTGACCACTGTTTTAATGTAGTTCAGGGGATAGGTTAGGTTTTACTACATAAATTTATTAGGCTTAGTGTATTTTGTTCTACCGGACTACGTCCTAAGTTTCAGTAAGATGTAGGATAAATTTGACGTTGAAATGTAAATATTGTATTGTACATGTTTGACTATATGCATGAAGTCATAGTTAGCCATTTTTATTGTAATTGCATAACTCATTGGTTAGCATTATTTATAAGATATTTTTGTTTTCTGTTTAATTAGTGTTTCATACTTTATTTTCTTGAAGTAAAGACACAATGAACGTCTTGGGTTAATTGTAACTTTAAGAGGGATTAAAATTTAATTCAATGAAAGGATAGGTTTCGTTAGATGACAGGATTTCAAAGGGTAATGTCAATATACCGTCACATTTTTGAGGTAATTTGCATGAAGTATGAGAGTGTGTGAATGCTGGTGGGGTTGTGATCCATGACTCTGTTTAGTGTCATATTTATGTTTGTGTGTAACTACATGAATTATTTTTGTGCTGTCAAGTGTGCATTGTCATAAGTGTTCGAAATTTATTGGTGGGTTATTCATTCTGCCATTGCAATCTCATATTCCAAGTTCAAATTGTAGGAGTTTGTGTCTTTAAACTTTTATTTCTTCTTCTTCTTATTTGCTAGTTGCTTTACGTCGCACCGACACAGATACGTCTTATGGCGATGATGGGACGGGAAAGGGCTAGGAGTGGGAAGGAATTGGCCGTGGCCTTAATTAAGGTACAGCCCCAGCATTTGCCTGGTGTGAAAATGGGAAACCACGGAAAACCATTTTCAGGGCTGCCGACAGTGGGGTTCGAACCTACTATCTCCCGATTACTGGATACTGGCCGCACTTAAGCGACTGCAGCTATCAAGCTTGGTATTATTATTATTATTATTATTATTATTATTATTATTATTATTATTATTATTATTATTATTATTATTATTATTATTATTATTATTATTTTCCAGTTGGAAGTGTAAGTTATTTCAGTAACTTTCTGTTTTTTGCAAATGAAGCATGTCAGGTTTGGAAATATTTCAGTCTTCTATGCATGTATAACAGCAAAGTTGGGCATTTTGTTTAAAGTTTAATTTAACAAGCGCAGGTGCATTTGTGTATTTAACCAGTGCTGCATGGTTTCAAACTTGGAAGTTAGGATGGAATCTTCTATTTTACACCTGGTTTGGCTAACTTTTGGACATGGGTCTATTGTGGGGAATTGAAAAAAACGAGACATGTTTTCCTCATTTAAGGCCTGTATCTTGTCATTGTTGCATAACTTGTCTTGGGTAGATTTGTGAGCAGCAGGTGATTAACGGTTAAATCCCGTGTTTGGAATTTGCTGTATTATTATTATTTTTTGGGAGTCTGAGTCTCCATTTTTATGTTATTCCACCGTATGATACGCGAGGATAATTGTGCATATCTAGCGAGGGGGGTGTGTGAGGCAGCTTATCATTTACTGTGATCTTTGTTCCATGTCATCATGGTATTTTGTTGCAGACTGGTTTGATATCGCAACATGTATACTTTTGAGTAGTCCCTTATGTTATGACAGCACTGAGGATATGTGTCAGATATTTCTTTTGTTCTAGAGACCGATGTTGAATTTTAGTTAAAGTGAAAGTCCATTCTGTTTATATTTTATTTTTATGTTAAAATTTTGTCTCATGTAATTTATTCCAGCCCTGCCTGCAGTACCAACTGGGTGGATTGAGTAGCTGAGTAGTTGCTGTTGCCGGTATCAAGCCCAGAAAAAAAAGAGGAGGGTTGGCTTAAAGCCATAAAATTACAGCCAGAAAAGAAACATCTTGAGGCAATAAAGGGCACGATGGTTTCACATGTTAGTGGCAGTACCCCAACAGCGTGTTTCACATGTTAGTGGCAACTGAATAAATATCCTCTGTGGCTAACAAACTTAGGTGTAAATTGGAGCTTGATAGATAGATATGGAAAAGTCTTTTAGTAAAAGAATTCCACCATCCAACCGCTTAAGGATGGAGAAGACTACATGAATTGGGTGGGTAGTTGCCTAAAAGACAAGAATGAATTTGAACACTGAAAAATACATACCGGTACAGATAACCAAACACAAAAACATACAATCAAACATAAGCACATTAACTACATTGCAATGCACAATATAAACTCCTTACTGAAAACCGGAAAGCTCAAGAACTTCACAGATGAATTAGATAGACAAAATATTCTTCTGGTAGGGCTCCAAGAAATGAGCAATTTAACAGAAGATCCATTTGAATCTCAAGGTGTACAATGGGAAGCCAGGCCAAAGAGTCATGAAATATTGCCCCCAATTTGGTACAGGATTTATAGTAAATTTAAAAATAATAGATTCCATAATTGATTTTAAAGCCATCTCACCAAGAATTGCAATTCTAACTTTACAAACCACAAACAAACTTTGCACTATCATAAATGCTCATGCCCCTACCAATGAAAAAATTTCCTAACAAAAACTCTGCAAGAAGTCAAAAATTTCTGGGATCTCCTTGATCAGACAATGGATAAAATAAATATGAATAACATCAACATCCTTATAGGGGACTTTAACGCTCAACTGGGTAAAGAAAAGATGAAGTATCAAGATGTAGTAGGAAAGTGGGCTCCTCATAAATATACTAACAGAAATGGCCAGACTCATAGAAATTTGCAGAACCCATGGACTAATCTTCAAATCTACATATTTTGAAAGAAAATCACACAAACTTAAAACTTGGAAACATCCTGAGTAGACAAAATGGCAGCTAGACCACATATGTATGGACAAATTCTTTCACAAGGAAATCCACAATGTCGAAGTTCCAAGAGGAACGGCACTGGTTCAGATCATTACTTAATTAAAATCAAGATTAAATTTACTCCATTAAGAAGAAAAAGACAAAATAGAGTAGGAGAGAAAAAGACGACCCTAATCAGTTAATCCAGAACGCCCAGTATCAACAAAGAACAGGAACTACAAGTCTAATACACAATTTAGATGACCTAATACCAATTCTTAAACAGGATGCAGAATATCTAGCTACATTAAATCCAAGAAAAAGACATGCCTGGTGGACCTCTCATTATGATAGAATGCGCCATTTCACTGTTGTGAGAATAGATTCAGTGGAGTTAAGATGGTCGCAACTGTTGATAACAAATTTAAACAGAATGCATAAACTCGATAATATATATCAAGGAGATACGATATAGCACGAGGTCGAAATAGTAAAAATCAACATAGCAGTGGCTGAGACAAAACAAGACTCAGAATTGTTACAGACAGTACTTTATTTATTTAATCGTATGGTGATTATAACTACAAATTTATAAGTCCAGGTCCAAGTGTTTCAGCCACTCTACAGCACTTTCTGAAAGAGAAAGAGGTCGCTGGGACTTCCGGAGTAGGAATGAAGAGGGCACCGCAGGATGACAAGGTCCACGGTCTGCTCCTTTTCACTGCATTCACGCACCGGAGAATCCATCCAACCCCACTTATGGCGTAAGAAATTGCAGCGTCCATGCCCAGTTCTCAGTCTGTTGAGGCAACACCATAGATTTCTTGGGACGTCGAATCCCTTCATTTTCTGGGTTGGATTTAGGTCATGAGCATTTGTTCCTGATGTTGAAATTGACCACTTATCCCGCCAGCTCTCATTTAGATTAAAATTATCCCTCAAGAGTTGGCCAGCGAGTATACTTGCTGCTCTCCTAGATTGAAGTCGTCGTGGCGATGGGTAACAAAATTCCTGGTGAACTGGTAATGAGGGAGATGACCAGATCTTCTTTGCTTCTCTCAGCAGGGCTTCCTTTCTCCTCAGGTGGGGTGGTGGGATATGACTAAGTACGGGTAACCAGTGGCAAGGTGTTGACTTTACAGTACCAGTTATGCAGCGCATGGAATCATTCAGCTCAGTATCCACTTTATGCACATGTACACTTTTCAGCCATACCGGGGCACATTATTCTGCTGCAGAGTAGACAAGACTGATATCCGTTAATTGTAAGCAGTCGGCCGAGGCTCCCCAGGAACTGCCACAAAGCTTGTGCAGGATGTTATTCCTTGTAGTGATTTTGTGAGATATTTCGGGAATGGGTTGTACTTTAGTTTTTCACCAAGGAATAAAACAGATGGCTCGTAGTTTGCGAGTCGGTTGCTGAGATGGAAACATGAAACCTTGATCTTAGAAGCACTTGGGATCAAATGCCAAGACTTGAAGAATGTTGCCATTTTGACCAAGTCTGCTGAAAGAATGCCTTCTCCATCCTCAAAATTTCTGCTTTGAGCTAGCAGTGCAATGTCGTCTGCATAGATGAACTTAGTAGCTTTGGTTGATGGTAAATCATGGATGTACAGGTTGAAGAGAACTGGGGCCAATACTGATCCCTGTGGCAGATCGTTATTTAATTTTCTTTTGCAACTTTTAGAATCACCTAGGAATACTACAAACTCTCTCTCACAGAGCATGTTGGAAATTAGATTTGCAATTTCCAAACAGGGAATTACTTCCAGCACTTTAAGAATTAGTCCATGTCGCCAGACAGTATCATATGCACTTGTCAGATCAATAAAGGCAGTTGTTGATTTTAACTTCTTTTGGAAGCATGCCTCGATGTGAGTGGTAAGAGAAAAAACTTGATCAGTGCAGCTACGATTTCATCCGAAACCATCTTGCTCTGGGGGGATTACAGCATCAATGAGCAGTGCAATCCTAGTGAGGAGGACTTGTTCCAAGAGTTTATAAGTGCAACTGAGAAGTGCTATTGGGCGGTAGTTTACAGGTCTCTGCTCCAACTTTCCAGGTTTAAGAAGGGTGATCACCTTTGACCATTTGAACTGCTTCGGCAGGTTGTTAGTTTGAAGGATGTAAGTAAAAAGAGAAGTAATCCACTTTATGCTATGTGGACCCATAGTTTGAAAAAATTCATTGAAGATATTATCAGAGCCAGCAGCCTTACCGGTTTTCAGCATTCTGATAGCAGGTTCAACTTCCTGAATAGAGAATGGTCTAGACAGTTCCTCATTCTTCTTTATACCATGTTTGAGCTCGGTGAGCTTACATTTCACAGTTTTTGTATGGCATTTATCTCTCTTGGCTCGGGTAACTTCAACCATTCTATTTGCAATGGCATCTGGGCTCAAGTTAGTGCACTGCTTTTTAGAATAATGTTTTCCAGTAAGTCGATTTAAGACTCTCCAAGCTTTTCTGCTCAATTTTGCAAAGTCCATGTCTTTCACTGTTGCTTCCCACTTTTCTCTTCCATTCTTGTCTAATGACCGTAGAAGCTGTGAACTTACTTCATGGCTGCCTGTTGTTTGATATTCTTCATACAGGGCCTCACTTTCTGGATTCCAACTGGGCACATAATGTTTTCTGAAACCTCTCGGAATGTTTGATTTAGCAGATGAAATGACTAAGCTGAAGAAGTCTTCATAGTTACTAGCAGTTGGTTCTAGATTTGTATCACACAGCTTCTGATCAAGATCTTTAGAGAATTTATCCCAGTTTGCACGATTAAAATTCCACCTGGGTAAAGGTACTGAGGTCACCAGGGGTATCTTCATACCTGCTTTCAGCAGGACTGGTCGATGCTGGCCGTTTGGTAAACTCGACAATATTGTACGTGTAATACTGAGAGGTTGATCAAAGCAATCCTTGGATACAAAAGTTAGGTCGGGGTTGTAGTCTCTTCTCCAGCGAGCAGAATAGAAAGTGCCCTTGTCTTTCACATCAAAAACTAGTTGCAGATCGGATATTTCAGCCCACTGAGTTAATGCCTCACCATCTTCATCAACTGTGTTTTATGTCAGTTAGTATGATGGCTGTTAAAATCTCCAGTGTAAATGCAGGGGTGGCTGAAGGTTGGCAAAATGTTAGGAGGCCATCTGATGCTAGGAGGTTTATACATGTTAACAACTGTTGCTACATTGATAAAAGAAGAAAATTATTAGTTTTGAAGAGAAAGATGATGATATTTGATGCAATCCAGGACAATTTATGTTCGTGATACCATGATGATATTTCATTGACAGAGAATCCATATCCTACGATAGTGACGTGTTGTGGTAGTTATAACGTGTTATGGCATGATTAGATCATCACAATGAAACTTTTAGGAAGTGTCGGTTAGTAATTTGAAAAATGTTAACCTAGTATCTCTACCAGAAGGTTATATTTTTCTGAATGATAAGCATGGCATACATCAAATCACATGGATAGGCATTATTATTTTCTTATAAATAATCCCAGGAGGATAGATGATTTCTAGTATCTTCATGCATATTTAGATAAATGACATGAGGTCAAACATTAAAATTCAGACACTCATGTGAGAAATATGCTTAAGTTAATTAGTTATATTTTATGGTTAATTTGAATCGAAGATTATTTTGATAAATGATGCAATGATGAATAATGTTAGATGCTAAGGTGAATATTAGCACATGTTTTTGATAGCAAGAAATACTTATCTTTTTCCCAATGCACACAAATACTGTGATAATCCAAAAACAAGCATAAAGCGTAATTCTCTTCCTAAGTTAACAGAATAAGAAAAATGAATTACGATACCGATAAAGACAAAACAACTTAACATTATCCTTGACTTTCCAAGTGGATTTGTACTCATTTAAAGAAATTTTAATTTTGATTTATGTATATTTTCTTAATTTGAATGGTGATGTGAAAGTGATATATAAGTTCATTTCAAATCTTAATAATTTTTTATTATACATAACTAACATATTAATGAACAATATTCATGATTTACTCTATCAAAGCAGATTCAATTAATTCAATGTGAGATAATAATTTTCCTTCATTTTAATTTCTTTTCTCAACTTTTTAAATTTGAATAAATGATTATGGTTAAGGTACACTGGAAGTGCTATTTATCAATTTGGTTAAGCATTTTAGATAGATTTAGAGTTAAAGCATAATATAGATCACATCCTTCGATAACCAACGTTTTGTAAGATGGAAACATGCATCATCACTACTGGTAAATAATGCATTTATCAAGAAGCTCTTCTCTTTTTTTTTTTTTTTTTGAACTCACGTGAAAAATATGTATAATCATCGAACCCTGAGATTAAGCTGGCCTAGATTTCTTTTACGATCCACTCTGGATGCAGGGCAGAAGAAATTGCCACTAACCTCAAGAATGTCAGAAAAGAATTCACCCAAACTATTAGAAGAATTAAGAGAAAATATCAAAAAGATTTAATAAACTCTATTGAGGAAAATTATTACAAAACCAATTCTAAAGATTATTACAAAGCCTTTGGTAAACAATTGCAAAAATACCCCCCCACCCAAATTATTGTTGAAAAATAAAGGTGGAAAAATAGCGCATAACAATAAGGAAAATGCAGAAGCCTTTAACAAGCTCTTGAACAGTGATGAACCTGAAAAGCTCTTATTAACTGATACACAAACCCCAATAAAAACTAAACCAGAAAATACAAACCCCTCTACAGCAAAAGAAGTTAAAACAGTGCTTAAGGAAATGAAGAACTACAACACACATGGAGAAGACCAGGGTTCTGCAGAGATGTGGAAATACGCTGGCAGTGCGACTCAGACATCCCTCCATATGATATTACAAAAGATCTGGATATCAGAAACATTTCCAGAACAATGGACAACGGCTATAATTAATCCAATTCATAAAAAAGGTGAAAGAAGTAATCCAGACAACTATAGAGGCATTTCCATTCTAGACTGCACATATAAGATATTCTCTAAGATACTATATAATCGGATTAAAGAAAAACTTGATCAAGAGTTAGGTGAATACCAGGAAGGCTTCAGACATTGGATATGCTGCTCTGAACAAATAATAACTTTGAAGCTAGTCATGGCATATTACAGAAAACGAAACAAGCCGCTTTCAATAATGTTTATAGATTTCAAGAAAGCTTACGACTTCATCCACAGACCATCATTTATAAAAATTTGAAGGCATTTCGGGCTTGACCCAAAGCTAATCAAATTGATTGAACTTCTAGCTCTTCTGGTCAATGATATTCGGGAAACAAAACAACAAATAAAATCTTTACAGAAAATAGCTCAAAATATTGGTTAGAAAATTTCATTTGAAAAAACAGAAATTATGCTGACTCAACTTTTGCTTGCAAGCAAAATTAAGCTGGGAGAACAAGATATAAAAATTGTAGAAAAATTTCAATATTTAGGTGAAATAATCACATATAACCTGAACGAGAAACCAACATGGGAAACTGGTTACAACACAGCATGTTACCAAGAATACATATAATAAAAAGTGTTTCTCAATAGCACCCAAATTGAAACACTACAAAACAGTCACCCAGCCACAAGTTACATATGCATGTGAAACATTATTCAAAACAACAAACACAGTTTCAATAGATACTGTGGATAGTGTATTCCACTACCTGCACACTTAACTTCGCAGTGGGGGTCCCTAACTTTTTACACTAATATACACTGATAGAGTACTCAAATTAGAAAGGGGAATAGTGAGAACCTGTTTAAATAAAAATTATCAAGTAAACGGAGTCTGGAGACTAGCTTCCAATAAAACAATTTATAAAGAAATAAGAACCTGTGACTAGCACAATGAAAAAGAAATGAATATCATTCTTAGGGCATCTAATATGGTCACCAGGAAATACAATCCGTAGAAAAATTATGGAAGTGTAAGAGTAAGAATAATATTAGAATGAATCACAGAACTTAAAGAAGAGAGAGTTACATATAACAATAGAAGATTTAAAGTACAAAACAAATACACTCAAGATATTGAAAGATAAACACACTAGACTACAGACAAAAATCAACAAGTAGAGAACAGCAAGAGTGATTCCAGAAGCAGAAAGAAAATTACATTCAGAAAGAACGAAACAGTATTGGGCTGACAAAAAGAAGACAAACTTTCATAAACCTGACCAAAGTAGTCCTATGTTGGCTAAAAAATTAAAATAAACAAATTTATTCTAGCAACCATCATTGAATTATATTTGAATTCTAAGGTCCGCGATGGTACTATTTGTGTCATGGATTCTATTCCAGGAACCAATGTTGCATAGGTGGTGAATTTGTTTTTAAAGTCTAAATGAATTATTCTGATACCTTTCCATCAAGACTGTATGAGTGAGATCTACCTGAATGTGGCATGATTTTGGTATCAGAATGGAAAATATGACAACTTGTGATGCTCTTTGATCAGTGTATATTTGTTGCTTTAATTGTGATTTATGGTGTGTGGCCTGATCCATAGTTGAGTTTCTTCTCAAGTTGTAAATTGGTAGGATGTGTTACCACTCAGTGTATATTTTTGTGGACAGCTAGACTAGGTTATTTCCTCCCAAAAGCACATTAAAACACGTAAAAGGTTAGTGGAATACTCATCTGAAGTGAAAAGAATTAACAAACCAGCCAGGCATGTGGTGCGGGCACGCTAGTCAAACTGCCTCTTAAGAAGTTTTAAAGTTTACAACCTGTTTTTTGTTTAAATGTTAAGTACGTGTGTCGGTGTAAGATTGATTATTTCTAAATGTATATTTCCTCAAGATCAACTCTATGGAAGTTTGAGACAACCATTGAATCATGTAAATTTTTGTCACACTTTAATTTGAATGGTCTATTTCCATTTTTTTTATTTTAATAAACATGTTTTCCTCAAAACTGACATCATGCCTCAACTTGCATCATTTATAGCCATTAGTTGATCTCATCTCGCCTGTATTAGATATGTGTTCTCCATCAAATCCAGGGTGAAATTTTTTTAAAAAATAGTTTGAGTTGTTCGAACTGAGCATGCCTGAAACTGGCTGACTAGTCTTGGACAGATTACCGTGATGGTAGAAAAAAGGGATAGAAAAGGGCTAGGAGTAAGAAGGAAGTGGCTGTGGCCTTAATTAAGGTACAGCCCTAACATTTGCTTGGTGTGCAAATGGGAAACCACAGAAAACCATCTTCAGAGCTGCCATCAGTGGGGTTCGAACCCACTATCTCCTGGATGCAAGCTCACAGCTGCGCGCCCCTAACCAAACTCGCCCGGTAAATAAGGGAAAGAATCCACCCAGAGTCCGTGAAGGAATGGGGTTGAAATCGCAAAGCAAAGCGATGGAGCCCAGAGGTGACACCTCTTGATGTACTACTTAGTCCGCGTAGCTGTCCATCTTTTCAAGTGGCAATAAACCACCATGTGAGATTTGGGTGTAGGAGCGATTGTTGGACTTAAAGTTCATAGATGTGTCACTGGAGCACTCTTGTTAATGAAGGAGAAGTGAGACACCACTGAAAGCCACCTATTTAGGACAATGCAGTGATGGTGCACAAGGGAAAATATGTACCTCCACCTGCCATTGCATTTTATAACAGTAATCAGCATCTTATTTATTCATTCAAAAAGAATGGCTCATTTCTCATCTTAAAGATAAGGGACTAATTGTAGATGCGGGGTTGTAATGGATTCTTGGATTTATCCTCGTTCACAAATATCATGATGATGCTTGTTGTTTTAAGGGGCCTAATATCGAAGGTCATCAGCCCCACAAATATCATTGGCACCATTATCCTGGCTCTCATATGGTCCTGATCAGTCCACCCTTGACAATTCATGAGGGATGAAACCAAAATCGAAGTTGCCCAATAAAACACTAACCACAGTAACAATGACAAAAAAGAAGAGACAAAGGCTGTAAATGAAACATTTCACAGAAATGCTAAGGCACATGTCAAGGGTAACATGGAAATGTATCAGCTTGGGTATGGAAAATGGTAGTGCACAGAGAGACTTTACAGCCAAAACCCATATTATCACTAACTGATGTACTGATGTACTCATTTCTAAATGTCGTTGCCCCACCGGTTTTGTCTTTGCTGGTCACATCTCTGCTGTAGAGTCGCCATCCCGGACAATTTTTGGTTTTCCTTAGGGCATATTGGAAAGATAAACTGGTGAAAATATTCACAGATTGCAGCCCTTCTCCGTGGTCTACTGCCCTCAACCTTCTCTTCCACGATCAACTTCTCTAAATTTTCTCTGGATTGTCTCGTAATGTGTCCAAAGGACTGAAGTATTCTTTCATTGATACAAGAAGAACTGAAGAATGGATGCTTTGGTTCTTCTTGCAATTTAAGACACATGTGGCATTCTATGCCAACACCACATTTCAAAGACATTGATGCATTTTTTTGTCTAAAGCCTATAAGGTCCAGGTCTCACAGCCATATGAGAAAACAGAATATACAGGTTTGAATGAGATGGATCATTTTATTATTAGTAATGCCTCTGTTCTTCCAGATCTTCACTAATTTCATCATTGCAACTCGTCCTAGAAAAATCCTTCTCCTGATCTCTTTCTCGGAACTCCATATATCACTGATTGTTGACCCAAGATATAAAAAGTTGTGCACTACCTTCACCTCTTTCAAATAGTCCATGACTTCGAATTGTGCTGCTCTATCAATCACGATGAGTTTGAACTTACTGAGGGTGAGCTCCAGTCCCTACTCAAGACACACATTCTTTACTCTTGTTAGCATATCTGAAAGCTCTTCCTCACTGCTTGCAAACAGGGTGATGTCATCAGTAAATTTTTTAATTTGACGCTGGTCAGGTTATGTATGAATAACAGAAAACAATTTTTATGTTTTATAGCTTAGGTTATGTCTTCAGGTTTAATTATGTGTATATAACTCATGTATTATATGTTAGGTTATATTTATTGACTGTAAATACCCTTCGTGTATTCAGAGTCATTCAGGGAACTTCTGCTTCTATGTATTGCCCCTTTTTTTTTTTCCCTTGGCTATGCCCAGCCGAGCAACACGAGGGATCCTGTGGTGGACTATTCTTTTGCTGGGTGTTCAGTTATCAGAGGCATTTAAAAGATGGGGTTGACGACAATACAGAAATAAACACAAATTAAAACAAGGCTCACATTTATCGATAAAAATAAGCCCTTAACAAGAAATATTTTGTAGAAAAAATATGAAAATGAAAATTGACAGCCTGTTTCCAGTCATTCGACCAGGTCAGGAATGGAATGAATGAAGCCCCCATCTAGTGGCGAGGACAGGAATTGTACCGGCTGCCAAAGCCTGTCGCACTCCTCTGGGGCAATGATTAGTGAATAACAGATGAAATGAAATTATATTGGAGAGTGTTGCTGGAATGAAATATGACAGGAAAAACCGGAGTACCCGGAGACAAACTTGTCTCTCCTCTGTTTTGTCCAGCACAAATCCCACATGGAGTGACCGGAATTTGAACCACGGAACCCAGCTGTGAGAGGCCGGTGCACTGCTGCCTAGCCATGGAGGCTCTCCAAGAAAAAAATATGAATATTAATTTCTTGGTGGTGTCTTAGTCTTTGAATCACTCGCATATTTTACAAAATAATTTTTTACAACAAATTCAAGATAAGCTTCAAGTTGACTGATGAATTCAGTTATGTCTGAAACAGATCAAAAGAACAAAAATTTTTTTTTTTTGCTAGGGGCTTTACGTCGCACCGACACAGATAGGTCTTATGGCGACGATGGGATAGGAAAGGCCTAGGAATTGGAAGGAAGCAGCCGTGGCCTTAATTAAGGTACAGCCCCAGCATTTGCCTGGTGTGAAAATGGGAAACCACGGAAAACCATCTTCAGGGCTGCCGATAGTGGGATTCGAACCTACTATCTCCCGGATGCAAGCTCACAGCCGAGAACCAAAAATAACCTTATATCTTGGCTGAGTAAAATACACTGAAAGGAATACCCCTAATTCTCAAAAATAAATCTACTAACTCGTTGAATTAAATTGTAGGTCATCTTGGCCTATAAAACAAAATAATCAGCCCTGAAATACTTAATTTGAGTACACTGACTCAAATAACACTGAAATAATCTTACATTTGTCACTACACATGATTGATGACCAAATCTTACTACATTTTTAATCGTCTCAAATGTTTAGAACATTTTTATATTATTTACAGATTATCTGATCAACATTAAATTCAAATATCAAATTATTTGACCTAATTTGTCATCATAAAGTCATTAATTCAGATATCTCTCATTAACTTTTTAATCACCTTGCTGAGTCAAATTATTCCTTGAACATTAAATTTTATGAGATCTAACATTTACATCTTGTTTGTCTCTCATTTCAGATCAATTACTATTTGTTGCATGTTCCTATTACTTGTTGTTATTATCTGCTGTTGATCCATTGGCACCTCCTCTTTTCCTAGAATATACAGTATTACAATCTTATGTTTTAACTAAATCAATAAATTATTTAGTTAATAAGTCACTCCTGAGCTAAATTCACTACGCATCAGAAATATTCCATCAGAAACAAAGAAATACACTCGCAATGCTGAAATCATTTTCCCTCATGATGAACATGAGGAAAAAACAACAATCCATATGATAATATCATGCCACTTTAACACAGACATGGCAAAGTCTTTCTAACTACTCATACATGCAACCACCACACACATACACAAGATACACGACATCATCATCATCATCAGTTTTCCACTCCAGTTGCCCGGGTGTGGTTTACGAGCACTCTTCACTTCTGTCTGTCCAGCGTTGAGGCCTTCGGTTCAGAGGGTCCCGGGTTCGACTCCCGGTCAGGTCGGGGATTTTAATAGAGTCTGATTAATTCTTCTGGCCCAGGGACTGGGTGTTTGTGTTTGTCCCAACACTTTCCTTTTTCATATTCAGACAACCCACACTACCAACCACCACAGAAAAACGCAATAGTAATTACATCCCTCCATATAGGGTTGGCATCAGGAAGAGCACCTGGTCGTAAAACATGCCCAAATCCACATGTGTGACACAGTTCGCACCCACTACCCCACAGATGTGGGAAAACCGGAGGAAAAAAAGTGTGCTACTCGCGTTGAGATTAAGGTTATCACAGACTGCGCGCGCGCGCGCGTGTGTGTGATTCAAGCTCTTGCAAAAGATCTCACAGGTGAATACTAACTTGACAGAACAGTTACTGGACATTGGAATGAAGTTGGGACAGGTCAGACAGATTGAAGGAAATATTTCTATTATAGGGAAGAATGTAATTCTCCTCATAATACGAAAGAGTCTACCATACACACTGTGAAAGACAGGTCAGATCTCATTAGTGAAACAGATTCATCTTCATGTATACCAGCAAATATCACGTAACTGCAATTGATGAATATCATGTTTGTTCTGTATTAACTTGAACTAATAAAATAATTACCAGTATTCATTTGATTGGAATCTTTTATATTTCCACTATTCAATACTTAGTGAGATATAAATACACAATATTAGAACATGTTTCATTCCGTGAGGTTTTGAGTGGTGGAAATATAAAAGATTCCAATTAAAGGAATAACTATTTCAAGTCATGAAGGAAAATCTCCCTGAGGAGGACCCCACAGAGCTGTTCCCTTGACACCAACAACATTGCACTGGTGATGGGGGATTTTCAGTTGTCTCCCTTTCTTTGGTCAAGATGACGGGGAAGTCTCCCTCATTAAATGGCCAGCACAAACAGCAGCAGAACAACCAGAGAATACATGTCTTGGCCAAGAAGAGAACACTTACCCATGCAAAGGCACACGACATGGAAGAGGACCAGGCCTCCCTACAGAAGTGGACTGGGCCCATCAAAGTGGACAAATGGCCAGTCCTGAAGATGGTTTTCTGTGGTTTCCCAGTTTCACACCAGACAAATGCAGGGGCTGTACCTTAATTAAGGCCACTGCTGCTTCCTTCCCACTCCTAGTCCTTTCCTGTCTCATCGTCCCCATAAGACCTATCTGTGCTGATGCGATATAAAGCAACTTGTAAATATTTTTTTATAAATGTCTATGGTTAGCCAGAAGCAGTCACAGAATCTGTTCCACCAGGAGGAAAGGTGAATGACAGAGTGACACTGACAACCCCAGACACAAGACAATGTGGTCATATTGAAGAGGAAACCGGGGTGTACTTGCTGAGGACCACCACTCCACGCAATGAAGCAGTGGGCAGTGAAAGAACCCCTATGAATCCAGGGAAAGCCAAATGAAGTGAAGGAATCTGTTCTAGCAGGATTGGAGGCAGATGCTGGTGTGATACCAACAACCTAGACATAGAAGACACAGAGCAGTCCGGTCGTAACAAGAGGAAACTGAACTCACCAAACCAGAGGATGATCTGGATCCAAGAGACACGATGGGGGAAGACACTGAGCCTAGACATAATTTATATCCTAGGAAGTGTCTGAAAAAACTAAAAAAAAATGTTTTATATTAAAAGGATGTATAACTGAACAGTTTTTCAAGTATTATAGCTCAGATCATGTCTTCAGGTTTAATCATATGTATATAACTTGCATATTATATGTTAGGTTACATTTATTGGTTGTAAATAACCCTTGATATATTCAAAGTTATTCAGGAAACTTCTGGTTCTATGTATATTACTCAAAGGAAGTTAGGTTACATCATGTTTATCACTTATAACTATCCATGTTTTCCAAGTTGCTCAAGAAAATAAATCTCTAGTGATGTGTGTTAATGTAAGTGTGCTCTGGGATCTTCATGTACCAAGGACAAGTTGTATAATATTCTAGATCAGGGCTGTCCAACGTTCGTTTCTACGCAAGCACATTCACATGATAACTAAGGGTATGCGGGCGCCAGTATTCCACTAATTCGACTACTGTTATCGGTACTACAACGACTATATTATAATAATAATAATAATAATAATAATAATAATAATAATAATAATAATAATAATAATAATAATAATAATAAATCTAGAATTAAAAATTATATGAAAATATATTTACTCACATAATTAATGTGAAATCTGGCACTGCATGTTCGCTGCAAGTTGAGGAAAGTCTGGTGTGTAACTGGAACAGGCTGCTCTTAACGCGTCATCCAGGTATGAGTCCATCAGGCAGGATCGGTATTGGTTTTTTAATATGTTCATAGTCGAAAACGCGACTTCACAAAGATAGGCTGAACCAAAACAAGATTGCATCTTTAGAGCAACACTGCGTGTAATAGGGTATTTTTTACCTTCCACCAGAGTCCAGAAATTGGCACATGTTGCGTAGGAGGATGTCAAAGAAAGGTCTGACTCAAGGCTTAAAATTTCCCTTTCTAATTCTTCAGGATTATAATTTTCGAATACTTCACACACCCTCCCTCCAAGCTCACAAACGTCAACAAAAGCGAAGGGATTATTGATAAACATGGTCACTGGTTCAAGCATTGAAAACTGGCTAATCTGCTACTAAATTCGGACCCAAGAGTTAAAAATCACGCTTGCCGCCATTTACTGTATCTGCCGTAGATTTCAAATTTGGAAAATGTGAAAGGGAATTTCTATTTAAATGAACAATCTATACATTTTCTTTTCAAATACATTGACAATACTCATCATACCTGAAATATTATGATCTTTTCTTTGCAATTCGAGATGTAACTCATTTAATTTCGAGGTGATGTCTGCCAAAAATGCGAATTCGATTAGTCAAGATATATCATCAAGTTCGTGATAATATTTCCCAGGAGATGATTTCATAAAGTCTCGTATCTCATCCAACAGGCAGCAAAACCATTCGAGTGTTTTCCCCCTACTAAGCCACCTTACGTCTGCATGAAGGATGACGTCACCATACTCCGAATCTGACATACTTAAAATATTTCTGAACAATCCATGACGAGTAGATGTCGATCTTAAATAATTCACGACATGAATTACAATTTTCATGACATGATCGAACTTTAAAACCTTTGTGCATAAAGCTTCTCGGTGAATAATATAACGATAAGAAAGGGATTTTGGAAATGATTCATCCTTAGTGCAAAGAGAAAGAAATCCATTATTTCTACCAGTCATAGACAGTGCCCCATCTGTTGTTATAGCGACAATCTTTGACAGTGGTAAGTTACTCTCTTTGGTGAATTTAACGAAAACATTAAATATATCTTCTCCCCTAGTGCGTCCATGAAGTGGCAATAGCTTGACAAATTCTTCCTTTACTGTAAAATCATTAAAAACCATTCTATCAAATACACACAACTCAGCAGTGTCAGACATATCAGCACTTTCATCAAACTGGAGTGAAAAATGTTCACACGATTTCAAATCCTGATGTAATTGAGATTCCATATTATTAGAAATCTGTTCAACCCGCCTAGCAACAGTTTGGTGAGACAACTGATTGAAGACATTTGATTGAAGATATCAATTCAGATTTATCTTTGTGAGATTCGAACAGAGATTCAGTGGCATTTAGCATAGCTTCTTTCACTACTTCCCCATCACTGAAATTTTTTTTTCCTTTTAGCTAGGACGTAACAAACTTTGTAAGAACTAGCTTCTTAAACGCACATTCTTGCAATGCTAATTTAGATTTTAGGTTTTTCACTTTGTGTTTTCTTAGTTCAGAATTAACAGGAAATTCACTGTCAATTTTTTTGTGATTAGTCAAAAAATGTCGCTGTACATTACTTCTCTTAGGAACAGACACGCTAGCATTACACAATAAACACATAGACTTTCCTTTGTTTTCAAAAAAGCAATACTGGTCCTCCCATTCACTGTTAAATTCATAATTTCTTTGCCTTAGGCCACGTTAAGACAAGTTATGTTTAATGAAATATAACTGATTATAAACAGAATAATTTAAAGTTTAAATAGTAATTAAAAAAAGCACACAAAACATGTTAAATGTACAACTTATCACAACACAATGCACTCAAAACGTATTCCAAAAGCCCTGCATAAGCTCACAAGTAATACTGAATGTTCGCCTGAAAGCTAGGAACTGGGAACATTCCAATTGCAAGACATTCATAAATCGTTTGTTCATTGTTTACGGCACAGCTTTGTTGGGATTAAAGTTACTTTGTGGGCAAATTGGGTGTCCCATTGTCGTCCTGGTGAAACTCTGTCATGGTAGGTAGTTTATGGCATTGCAATCAATTGAATCATAAGGAAGCGGTCCTGTTTGGCAGAATAAATATACGGCTATATTTGGCTCCATGAGTAGAGAGGGCCTTATACCTAGCGCTATCCCCCCCCACAGTGAGAGGTTTGTGGAGTATTTTCCTTTGTCGCAACTACTTACATGTCGAATAGCTCTCTTTCTGAACCTTTCTTCTATCTCTTCACTAATTGCGGACACGAGTCAGTTAGGCCTAGATCACATTTATGGCTTACTCAAAGCTCTTTGTGTATTTGGAGGTACGGATATAAAAAAATTCCTGACTTTGAGGACGGTATTTTTAAGAGAAAAGTAAGAATATTTATTGAAATGCAAAAGTATTGTTTCCAAATATTAAGTAAAATTTAATTTGGAAATTAATTGCGTAGGGCGCCATAAAAGGGCACCTCGGGCGCCATGGCGCCCGCGTTCGCCGCGTTGGACAGGGCTGTTCTAGATGTTTATAAATATCTTTAGGTTATGTGTCATGGTAACAACTTGTTTCAAGACAGTTCTAAAACAGTAAATTACTAGGATTTTCCAATTGTATCATAGAATCTTCCAGGTATCTTGTAGTAATACTATGTTCTAAGAAAACAGAATTAAATAGAACCCCAGCCTATATATAAGGGAGCTATACAGAGAGGGAAGTCAGTTGGTGATCTTATCGTGGTCAGTTGTTTTGATACCGCAGTGGTAACATCTTGGCAGCGAGTTGTTATGGAAGTTGAGTAACTGGTACTGCTATGGCAGCTCAATTGTGGTTTAGTAGAGTGATGTGTTAACAGTATTTAATGTAGCGAGCTACATTTATTATAGGCCATTAATATGGTCAAGTGTATAGATTCCACCATAGATACTGTAAGTTTTACCATACTGACACTAATTTACAGATTGATTGTGTAAATGATTGTGCATATACTTCAAGTGTTATTATAACTGCGTTGAGTGAAAACATATATGTGTAGTTATTATTATTATTATTATTATTATTATTATTATTATTATTATTATTATTATTATTATTATTATTATAATTCGCTGGGGCCATCAAGGACCACGTTAAGTCTTGTTGCATTTGACACTGAACTTGGCCTTCTTTAGAGCCCAAATTTCCCTCATTCTTTGAGAGTGGGCCTGCTTACGCTCCTCTGTCCAAGGGGCACCGTGTCTTCTCTTTGGTTGCTCGTCTCGGTTTAGCCCGTTCGTCAATATTTTCTTGTGGAAGAGATCTCTGTTAAGGGCGTCTTCAGCTGAGATATGTAGCATTTGCAGGTCTTCTTTGGTATTTCTAAACCAGGGAATTGTGGTTTTGGGGTTTGAATCAAAAAAGTGAAATATTTCTTTAATTAACTTTCTTTCGTCCATTCTTTTCAGATGACCGTAAAATCGTGCCCGTCTTTTTCTGACTGTGTCGGTAATTTTCTCTATTTTGCTGTAGACTTCCTTGTTGGATCTCTTTTGATGGATTCCATTTCTGTACTTTGATCCCAAGATTCCTCTCACAATTTTGCATTCTCTTTTCTCCAGTTCTTCAAGGAGTCCTTTGTTGGCATTTAGAGACAGGGTTTCGGCTGCATATAGAACTACTGGCTTCAGAACTGTTTCATAGTGACGTATCTTGGTGTTTTGGGAAAGGCATTTTTTGTTGTAGATTGTGCGGGATGTTTGGTAGGCTATTTCCAGTTTGTGTACTCGTCCCTGAAGTGCTTCTTTGTCCAGTCCATTTTTCATTATGATCTCACCCAGGTATTTGAATTTGTCTACTCGGGTGATGTCCCCGTATTTTGTATGGAGTTTTGGTGGAGCCTCTTTGATGTTAGTCATTACTTCTGTTTTCTCAAACGATATCTGCAAACCAGTTTGTTCGGCAATTTCCTTTAAAATTTCAACTTGAGCTCTAGCGGTTTCTATGTCGTTTGAGAGAACAGCAATATCATCGGCAAATGCTAAGCAGTCTGTTGTGATCCCCTTGGACTTGGTTCCTATTCTCAATGGACTGTACTTGGTTTCCTGTAATCTCACCCGCCAGGTTCTGATGATCTTTTCAAGAACACAGTTGAAGAGTATCGGGGATAGCCCATCACCTTGTCGGACTCCTGTTTTGATGTCAAAGGAATTCGAGAGACATCCGTGGAACTTCACCTTGGATTTTGTATCGGTCAGGGTGGCTCTAATTAATGCCAGCAGTTTCAAATCAACTCCAAATTCATTTAAGATGTTTAGCAGGACTTCCCAGTCAATGGAGTCGTACGCTTTCTTAAAGTCCACAAAGACAGACACATACTGCTTGGACCTTACTGCACAATATCTGATGATCGTTTTGAGATTTTGGATCTGTTCAGCTGTTGAGCGACCTTTTCTGAACCCTCCTTGGTATTCACCTATTTGATGTTCGACTTGTGCTTCCAAACGCTCCAGGATGCCAAGTGATAAAATTTTGTAAGTCACGGGTAGCAAAGATATTCCTCTGTAGTTGTTGATGGTCTTCATGCTGCCTTTTTTTTGTAATGGATGGATCCAAGCTATTTCCCAATCTTTGGGTAGGGTCTCCTTGTTCCAAATTTCTTCTATTTGCTTTTGCAAGATATCAAGTGATTCCTCTGGGGCATATTTCCATAGTTCTGCTACTACTGAGTCTTCCCCCGGCGCTTTGTTATTTTTGAGACGGGCAATGTGGCGCTTGATTTCATCTCTGTCGGGTGGTCTGGAATCTGGGTACCTGAGTAAGGGTTCCTCGGTCTCAATGGCGTTTTGCGGTTTAGAGCAATTAAGTAAATTCTTGAAGTAATCTGCCAGAATGCTGCAATTTTCTTCATTTGACATCGCCAGTGTGCCGTCCTTTCACTCAAAGCATAGAGATGGTGGTTTATAGCCAGTGAGTTTGCGTTTGAAGGTTCTGTAGTACTCTCTGCTTTCATTCTTTCTAAGGTTTTGTTGTATCTTTTCAATGAGAGAATTTTCGTATTTACGTTTCTCGGTTCTGAACACCCTAGCTGCTTGGGCACGTTGGGTTTTGTAGGTTTCTCAATCATTTTCTGATTTTGTAGAGTAGTACTGTTTCAACGCATTGAGTCTTTCTTGGAGGACTGATTCGCAGGTACCATTCCACCAGGCATGCTTTTTGCCTCTCTTGATTTCTGCAACGTCTTTGGCGGCCTCAACAAGGAGACTTTTGGCGTTGTTAAAGTCAGTGTCATTTGGTCTAGCCTTCTCCTGGAACTCCTCCACCCTTTGCCGAAGTTTATCATTGTCGAAGCGTGTGATCTGTTTGGTTGTCTTCCTTGTGTTTGCGGGAATTGGTTTGATTTTGATACGAGACATATAATGATCTGAGGCCACATTGATGCCTTTCTTTACCTTGACATTCATAATCTCAGGGCTGTTTCTCCTGGAGATTGCAACATGATCAATTTGGAACTCTCCGAGAGCTTGGACGGGAGAACGCCAAGTCATTTGCTTTCTGGGTAGATGGCAAAAGTGGGTCGACATGACCTGCAGGTTGTGATTTTCGCAAATGGACACCAGTCTTTTGCCGTTGGGATTGGTTCTTTTGTGAGCAGGGTAATTTCCTATAACTTTCTTGTATTTCTGTTCACGACCTAGTTGGGCATTGAAGTCACCCAAAAGAAGCTTGACATGGTGTTTGGGGATTTTGTTTAATTTTTCATCCAGTAGGTCCCAGAAATTATCAACTTCGTCTGGATCAGACTTGTTCTTATCGTTTGTAGGAGCATGTGCGTTAACTAGAGCGTAGGTTTTGTTCGCACATTTAATTGTGAGTATAGACAATCTGTCATTCACAGGTTCGAAATTTGCAACCGATTTAAGGATCTTGGTTCTAACAGCAAACGCGGTTCCAAGCATCACAGCTCCATTGAGGATTCCTCTTTGCGCTTTGCTCTTGAAAAATCGGTAGCCTTCAGATTCAAAAATCTCTTCATCTGGGTACCTTGTTTCTTGTAGGGCCATTATGGATATCTGATTTTTGTGAAGAGCTTTGGTGAGGGTTTTCAGCTTGCCAGTTTGTGTAAGTGAATTTATGTTGAAAGTTGCTAGAAAGGTTTTAGATTTTGGCCTGAGTTTTTGACTCTTCGGGGTACACCGAGACGCTCCGACTCGTCTTTTGCATGATGTCGAGTCTCCCCCAGAATCCGAACGAGACTCGTGCGCCGTCGCGTTCATGACGAGGGATTTATCCGAAGATTTACCCCCTGGGGTATGTTTCTTGAAATGTTGTGCCATCATGCTTTTTGACTTGACTTTGCTTTGGACGGGTACCCATCCTTTTACAACTAGGGTTGTTAGCTCTAGAGGTTGCCTCAAGATGTTTTCTGGCTTCTGGTCATTTACCAGTCTTCGCCGTAACCCTGGCAAGGGACCAGTTTTTTTTTCACGGTGGTATTTTATTTTCCTACTACCCTCTGACTCTGCTGGTGGCAGAGCCAGCGAGCTTCCCCAATTCCAATGGGACGCGCCCGATGGAGGTAACCGGTAAATCCCCACACGGGTATTATTATTATTATTATTATTATTATTATTATTATTATTATTATTATTATTATTATTTTAATTTAACTACATCACTGCAGCTATGTCAAATTTTTTTCTACCACCAACTGAGATGCCTCCAACCCAATCATCAAATGCCTTCCTTGTGATATACTTGCCAGGATGAGTGGCTCAGATGGTTGAAGCACTGGCGTTCCGATCCCAACTTGCACAGCTTCGACCCTGGCTCAGCCCAGTGGTAGGTATTTGAAGGTGCTTAAATACGTCAGCCTCGTAGCGGTACATTTACTGGCACGTAAGAGAACTCCTGCAGGACAAAATTCTGGCACCTCGGCATCTCCGAAAACCGTCAAAGTAGTTAGTGGGATGTAAAAACAATAACATTATTATTATTATTATTATTATTATTATTATTATTATTATTATTATTATTATTATATACTCACCAATGTAAACAAATGGAATTTGTCCTGTAGGGTTACGAGTTCTCAGAACTATATTTCAAAGAAAAAAAGAGCTGTAAGCTGTGAACGTTGAAGTAAGTACTATTAAACATTTGTGCTGGTAATTCATTAATCAAATATCTGAAATGTTTCCATGGTATATATGGCACCTATGAATAAAATGGTCTTAAAAATGTTCTGAAGAAGTGAATATAAACAAGACAAGAACCCTCTTGTAATGTAGGTTGGGAACAGAAATGCAATACAGGTAGAAAATGCATTGAAAGGTGACTGCACCTTTGGAATTCTTGGCCCAGCTTCATAAAAACAGACCCACAGATTGTTTGCCAATGTACACATCTTTAAAATGAAGGTGTCCAGAGGACAAATAGGATTCATTATTAATGAATGCCTTCATCTTATGTACCCGAGAGGGGTATGAATCAAGGATTAAATGGATACGAGAAAATATATTCCAATATCTGCTGGGAAGTTTGCGGGGTCTTGAAGCATGCAGCATTCGATAGCATCACCCAAGCCATCAGAGTAGTGAGAAAGGGAGATCCAGTGAACTAAATCAGGGAATCCAGAGGAGGGGCTTAACTCAGTCACGAGTCCTCAAACGGCGAAAGTGGGAGCATGTTTTCTAGCGAGTGAAATCTCCAACCCCATCAGAAAACAGCTTGACCAACATTCATTACATTGTGTGCATTTCAAGAATTTAATTAATACGATGTGGAACATGAAGTCAGAAGATCAGAACATTAATAGTGGAATTTATAAGCACCAATGGCATACTTTATTGCATTAAAAATTAAGAGAATAGATAGCAGTGTGTTACACAACAGTGGAAAGTTCCACTGGCCATCTGGTTTGCAAACTGGGGATTTACATTCAAGAGTGAGAATGTACGAGTGGATCCGGTACGGACCAATCTCAATCAGTCTATAAAAATATTGGCTACCTGACGACCATACTTTTTCATTTGTAATACCCCGTGGATAGGGCATAATTGACTTTGGAGTGGGGAAGTCATCCCAAATTACACCATTTTTTCACCGATATCATATAAGCACCCAGGTATCCCCTACCAGAGACACTCAACTAAACTATCTTGTGTACGTAGGACGGACATGTGACGATCTCGTGGAACACTTTCCTTTGTGTGAATATTTAATGCAGATATTGTGAGGGAAAACATCATTAGACTGAAGTAGGATCAATATAAATACTGATAAAGAAACAGTGGGGTGCGTGGACGGACTATCTGATCACTTTTAAGCACAAACTCAGAATATTATTATTATTATTATTATTATTATTATTATTATTATTATTATTATTATTATTATTATTATTATTATTATTATCACTCGAAACAAAGGGAGGGATCAAAATTTGAGCTGCAATCATTGCAGTGAAAAGATATGCAGGGATAGACACCAAGACATATAACTAAAAGAATTAGATGTGAGTGATTAATTAAAAACTCTAAATTTTGATAATCTGATCTCAGGACATTTGAATCAGAGACACTGTATCATAAAGTGTGCATCAGAAGGAGACATTAGAATTGAACATAATCATATGTGTTTTGTGCTGCAGCATTAGGACAAAATGCAAGTGCCACAGGATTATGGAGCTACATCCCAGAAGCAGGTTGCAGTATCTGATCATCACAGGTGTGTCTACCAGGAGAGGATGTCAAACTAGAAACTGAAAGATGGACCTCCGGACATGAACAAAGGCATTTATGTGGACAGAGGCTGACTATTATTATTTTATTAGCACGCATGTAGCATGGCGGAATTTTCTTTTTAAATTAATTAATCTGTAAATAGTAAACACTAGGTTTTAGAATAAATGTACCTATATAACCTTTATAGCATGAGTGTAGTTTTAGCATCAAGTCTGAGTGATTTAAATTTGTGTAAAAACATGTAGATTTTTATGCGAGATCATTCTTATTTTGGGTTTTCACTGTGTATGGCAGTAGTTAGACTTCTGATTTATAATGGTGAGAGCTGGTAGTTTTTCAGGGGAATTATGTAAGTAGGATGGACTGGTACTCAACCTAATGAGTTTGTCATACATGCAAATATGTTTAATGTAGAACAGTCATTTTGGACTAAGGTGGTGAAGAAGAGATTCTTTGGGAGTTCGGGTTTGAACAATGAACCCCCACCAATGACAGCTAGGTGTCTATATTTACAGGCAGCCATATTTTGTTCTATGTGCTACCCATTTGTTTTTGTTGTGTAAAAAGTCAGCTGTAGATAAAGAATTAGGTTGTCAGGCGGAGGAGTAGAATTAGTCTATTAGGAAGCCAGGACTTCTAGTGTGAAATATGAAAGCTATATAGTGGGTCGAGACATTTAGTACCTCACTGAATAAGGTAAGTTAATTGATAAATTACTGTATGTTACCTCACTGAAATGAGGGAGATAATTGTGTTATGTGAGTGAAAGCCCAGAGGAAGGCTAATATGAGACAAAGAGATATTTGTTAAGAAAGGAGCTATGGATTTCCCCAAGAGACAATGAGTTATGAGTTCACGACATACCTCCAGTCTACAGGGAGCAGGGAGGTGAATGTTTCTTTCCCCTAAAGGAAGGCTAGTGTTCTTTGTCGACTCACATGGCAAGGAATGCATGTCCCGTATTTTATGTTAACAAGGCAATGTTTAGAATTGTTTCACTGTGGAATGTAGATCATTCAGTTATTCTCAGCCTAGTTTAATTAAAGAGAGGGTAGCAAGACAGAGGTAGTTAAGCTCCTTTTTAAATATTCCTAGTAGGGTATTTTAGGTCCGACTCATTGGCTGAATGGTTAGAGTACTAGCCTTCGGTTCAGAGGGTCACGGGTTCAATTCCCGGCTGGATTGGGGATTTTAATCGCTTCTGATTAATTCTTCTGGCTCGGAGACTGGGTTTATGTGTCCGTCCCAACACTCTCCTCATTATATTCAGACAACATACCACACTGCCAAACGCCACAGAAACACGCAATAGCGATTACATCCCTACATATAGGGTTGGCGCCAGGAAGGGCATCTGGCCGTTAAACAAGGCCAATCCACATCTGCGACGCAGTTCGCACCCCCAACCCCACAGGTGTGGGATGAAGCGGTAGCAAAAGAAGAAGAACAACAACAGTAATTTAGCCCCTATTTTCAATCACCAGAGACAACATGTTCAAACCTCGATGACAGATGCATCTGGCGGGGTCACCTGCAAGGAATGGCCTGCAGACAGCTGTATTCATTATGTATGTTTTCCTTTGTGTGTTTTATTTTGTGTATGATTAAAAAAAAATATTTTATGTGTGATTGTCTGGCTCCTTGGCTGAATGGTTACCATGCTGGCCTTTGGTCACAGGGGTCCTGGGTTCCATTTCTGGCAGGGTCGGGAGTTTTAACCATAATTGGTTAACTTTGCTGGCATGGGGGCTGAGTATATATATCGTCTTCATTATTATTTCATCCTCATCACAACGTACAGATCGCCTACAGGTGTCAAATCAAAAAAGACCTGCATCTGATGAGCCGAACTTGTCCTCGGACACTTCCGGCACTAAAAGCATACGCCATTTCATTTCCACTTATGTGTGATTAATGTGCTTTTGGATGACACTAGTTTTGCCTAGTGGTCATTTGTTTTGTTTGTTCATGTATCTATGGTTCATGGTATGGGTTACTGTAGTCACAACCAAGTTCGTGAACCATGGGCAATGGCTGAGTGTCCTAGTAAGTGGTCCTGAGAGTCGGGATACCAGGTGCTATGGAATGAGAGTGGGCATCTCAGACATATTCTGAGTCATGGCCCTCCTTGTGCTCAGGCGGCTAGGACTATACAATTCACCGGTGGTCCATAACCCGTTACAGGAGAGATCCTCACTTGGACTATTTGCAAGTAGGGTAGCATCCTGCTTCATGAATTTACCGAGCTCAGAACATTTTAAGCAAGCCTCGGACCTACAGGAGTAACGGAGTCCCACTCCCATTTGACAGGCAAGGGACTCCTTGGAAACATCTTGGCGAATGAAATGGAATTTGATGGCGAGCTTATGGAAGAAAGAAAGTAGAACTGGCTGAGTCAGCAAAGAGGATGCTGCATCTGGATGTGCTAGGAGTAAGTGATATTTGGGTAAGGGGAGATAACGAGGAAGAGATAGGAGATTATAAAATGTACTTCACAGGTGTTAAAAAGGGTAGGCCAGAGTCTGGGGTAGGGCTGTTTATCAGGAATACCATTGCACGCAACATAGTTTCTGTTAGGCACATAAATGAGCGAATGATGTGGGAAGATTAAGCAGTTGGAGGAATTAAGACGAGAATTGTCTCAGTGTATTCACCATGTGAGGGTGCAGATGAGGATGAAGTTGACAAGTTTTATGAAGCATCAAGTGACATCGTAGTCAAGGTCAACAGCAAGCATAGGATAGTGCTAATGGGCGATTTCAATGCGAGAGTTGGAAATAGAACTGAAGGATATGAAAGGGTGACTGGTAAATGTGGGTAAGATATGCAGGCTAATGGGAATGGAGCGTCTGCTGGACTTCTGTGCTAGTATGGGTTTAGCAGTTACGAATATATTCTTCAAGCATACAGCTATTCCAGTAGAAATGGTCTGTTGTTGGACATTATAAATTTTCCAGCTAACTCATTCCTGGTTGCCAGCGTTTCTCTCCTGTGTGCTAAGTTGGGCTCATCAGCTGGTACATAGCACACCCACCAAGATGCATGGCTAGTGCATACCATGGAGGCCACCGGGCAAGTTGGCCGTGCGCGTAGAGGCGCACGGTTGTGAGCTTGCATCCGGGAGATAGTAGGTTCGAATCCCACTATCAGCAGCCCTGAAGATGGTTTTCAGTGGTTTCCCATTTTCACACCAGACAAATGCTGGGGCTGTACCTTCATTAAGGCCATGGCCGCTTCCTTCCAACTCCTAGGCCTTTCCTATCCCATCGTCGCCATAAGACCTATCTGTGTCGGTGCGACGTAAAGCCTCTAGCAAAAAAAAAAAACATGGAGGCCACTGCATATTCTACCTGGAGCCACCAGCAGTGCCAATGCACTATGAGACACTTTGTCTCATGTACAAAAATTGATGCCTGCTTGGCCAGCAGGTGATATAGATATTGATTACCATGGGGAAACTGAAATATTTGTCCTGATTAATTTATAATTTATATATAAATTTACTCATACGGGATAAATGTTTCAGTTTCACTATGGGAATCAACATCTATATCATAAGGCTATTCACTGCTACACATGGGAGGCTAGGGGTACCAGCTCCATAAGAGAATATATCATAACCAACCTCGAATTCAGGAAGTCTGTTAGGAATGTATGAGTTTTCCGGGGATTTTTTGATGATACAGACCACCATCTGATCTGTAGTGAACTAAGTATCTCTAGACCTACGATAGAGAAAGTGAAATCTGTCTGCAAATGAATAAGAGTAGAAAATCTCCAGGATGAGGAAATTAGACAGAAGTACATGGATATGATTAGTGAGAAGTTTCGAATAGTAAACAGTAAGCAGGTTCAGGATACAGAAAGAGAATGGGTGGCATACAGGGATGCTGTAGTAGAAACAGCAAGGGAATACGTAGGAACAACTGTCTGTAAAGGTGGGAAAAAGCGAACATCTTGTTGGAATGATGAAGTGAGAGCAGCTTGTAAACATAAAAAGAAGACTTATCAGAAATGGGTCCAAACAAGGGCTGATGCAGACAGGGAATTGTACATAGTTGAAAGAAACAGGGTGAAACAAATAGTCATTGAATTCAAAAAGTCGTGGGAAGATTTTGGTAATAACCTGGAAAGGCTAGGTCAAGCAAAAGGCAAACCTTTCTGGACAGTAATAAAGAATCTTAGAAAGGGAGGGAAAGAGGAAATGAACAGTGTTTTGAGTAATTCAGGTGAACTCACAATAGACCCCAGGGAATCACTGGAGAGATAGAGGGAATATTTTGAACATCTTCTCAAAGTAAAAGGAAATTTTCCTGGTGGTGTTGCGAACAGCTAAGTTCATGGGGAGGAGGAAAATGATGTTGGTGAAATTACGCTTGAGGAAGTGGAAAGAATGGTAAATAATCTCCATTGTCATAAAGCAGCAGGAATAGATGAAATTAGACTTGAAATGGTGAAGTATTTTTTTAGTGGGAAGGCAGGGATGAAATGGCTTCATAGAGTAGTAAGGTTAGCATGGAATGTTGGTAAGGTACCTCCAGATTGGACATAAGCAGTAATTGCATCTATCTATAAGCAAGGGAACAGGAAGAATTGCAACAACTATCGAGGTATCTCATTGATTAGTACACCAGGCGAAGTATTCACTGGCATCTTGGAACGAAGGGTGCGATTAGTGGTTGAGAAGAAGTTGGATGAAAACCAGTGTGGTTTCAGACTACAGAGAGACTGTCAGGATCAGATTTTCAGTACGTTCCAGGTAATTGAAAAATATTTCAAGAGGAATAGACAGCTGTATTTATGTTTCGTAGATCTAGAGAAAGCATATGACAGGATACCGAGGGAAAAGATGTTTGCCATACTGGGGCACTATGGAATTAAAGGTAGATTATTAAAATCAATCAAAGGCATTTACGTTGACAATTGGGCTTCAGTGAGAATTGTTGGTAGAATGAGTTCTTGGTTCAGGGTACTTACAGGAGTTAGACAAGGCTGTAATCTTTCACCTTTGCTGTTCGTAGTTTACAGGCATCATCTGCTGAAAGGTATAAAGTGGCAGGGAGGGATTCAGTTAGGTGGAAATGTAGTAAGCAGTCTGGCCTATGCTGATGACTTGGTCTTAATGGTAGATTGTGTTGAAAGCCTGCAGTCTAATATCTTGGAACTTGAGAATAGGTGTAATGAGTATGGTATGAAAATTAGCCTTTCAAAGACTAAATTGATGTTAGTAGGTAAGAAATTCAACAGAATTGAATGTCAGATTGGTGATACAAAGCTGGAACAGGTGATAATTTCAAGTATTTAGGATGTGTGTTCTCCCAGGATGGTAATATAGTAAGTGAGATTGAATCAAGGTGTAGTAAAGCTAATGCAGTGAGCTTGCAGTTGCAAACAACAGTATTCTATAAGAAGGAAGTCAGCTCTCAGACGAAACTATCTTTACATCGGTCTGTTTGCAGACCAACTTTGCTTGGAGCAAAAGCTGGGTGGACTCAGGATATCTTATTCATAAGTTAGAAGTAACAGACATGAAAGTAGCGAGAATGATTGCTGGTACAAACAGTTGGGTACAATGGCATGAGGGTACTCAGAATGAGGAGATAAAAGGCTATGTTAGGAATGAACTCGATGGATGAAGCTGTATGCATACACCGGCTTCGGTGGTGGGGTCATGTGAGGCGAATTGAGGAGGATAGGATACCTAGGAAAATAATGGACTCTGTTATGGAGGGTAAGAGAAGTAGAGGGAGAGCAAGATGACGATGATTAGACTCAGTTTCTAACGATTCAAATATATGAGGTATAGAACTAAATGAGGCCACAGAACTAGTTGCAAATAGAGGATTGTGGCAACGTATAGTAAATTCACAGAGCCTTGCAGACTGAACGCTGAAAGGCATAATGGTCTAAAATTATAATGCATGTATGTATACATACAGCATTTGATATGTGTATGTTCTTTATTTAGGAATAGCGTAGTGTATTCCAGAGGGAAACATGTTAGATAGCATAGGCTTCAATCAGACTTGTGTATTTTCTTATTTGTAATATAATCCCAGTGTAAAAGGGATGGCTTGAATGATCTGTGTCTGCAAACTAGTGTTCATGATAAAGTCACTCTAGATAGTTGATTTCCATCTTGTCCTTGACTAAAATAATTTACAAACATTATTTTGTGTCATGACTATGATATTCATTTGAGGTTTATTTTGTGTCATTTTCTATCATCACCAAGAGGTTAAAAACTTTTTTATACATCGCATGGACACAGGTAAGTCTTATTGCGACGATGGGAGAGGAAAGGGCTAGGAGTGGCAAGGAAATGGCCGTGGCCTTAATTAAGGTACAGCCCCAGCATTTAGCTGATGTGAAAATACGAAACCACTGAAAACCATATTCAAGGCTGCCAACAGTGGGGTTCGATTCCACTATTTACTGAATACTGGATACTGACTGCACTAAAGCGACTGCAGCTACCAAGCTTGGTATAAACCTATTTATTTTGACTGGTATGTTATTCTCATTTGTTGCAGTTAACTGCGTGTAGGCCCATAAGAAAATATACAAGTCTGAGTGAAGCCTATATTATCTAACATTTTTCCCTCTGGAATACACTATTCCTAAATAAACAACATACACTACCAAATGCTGTAAGTCAGAAATGAACCCAAGATACATGAATAAACATGACCCAAGATGACCCTGAGCAAGATGCCCGCAGGATTGATGGGCACACTTAAACATTTTTGATGACTGGCAAAGTGGGTGAAATACTTTCAATATTGAAGCATTATAGCTAAAACTATAATTGCATAATCCCAAGCATTTTTTGCTTTTTAAACTTCTTTCTCAACAGGAATCAATCATGTTGCATATATCATGGAGTCACACAAACTAAAAATATATTAGATAAAGCTTTTATTGTCCATGGCAAAAACAGAAGTAGGGACTGTAGAAATATAAATGACTTACCTTGGGTAATCCACTGTAATCATAAAACGTTACAATGTTCTTGCGGTTAACAATGTTGCTGAGCTCTCGCCATGTGAAAGGACGATGCACCAACTGTGTTGTGGTCACGTAAGGATCCATGTGTTTGTGAACACTGCTTGCAGACAGTGGAACACCCATCTGCTCATCTCGGCCTAAGAGAACGGTCTATTTTACAGAAAGGAAAGTATCACAATAACAACTCTGTCACAAAGATTGTTGATTGCCAAACTAAGGCAGAATAAAGGTATTTATAAAGGGAAAACAAGATACAGTACATCAAGTCATAAAGATAGAAATATGGAAAGGAACACATAATAGGATGTATACAATCACAGGTCAGTGTAGAAAGAGGGAGCAATAGAAAGAGAAAACATGGCCCCTCAATGAGTGTTGCCATCCTGATGAAGCTGAGAAGCAGAAATCAGGGGCTGAGAAAAGATGGATGTAGAAGAATAGAGACTGATGAACAGAGAGCCTATCTATTCAAAGATGGCAGTGTATGAAGATGTGGAGATTTTCTTTGTTCTTTGTGTTTTCAAGTACAGTGTCAGATTTGGGCAGAGTAGTGATTGTTGAAATCAACATTTTCAGTTTTAAAAATTTCTTTCTCAACAGGAATCAATCGTGTTAAATATACCATGGAATCACAGAACTTAAAAATATATTAAATAAGGCCATTATTGTCTGTGGCAATCATCGGACCCAATATTTTCAGTTTTTTAAACTTATTTCTCAACAGGAATCAATCATGTTGATATACCTTGGAGTTGCACAACCTAAAAAATATTGGATAAAGCCTTTATTGTCCAGAGAAAAAACAGAAGTAGGGACTGTAGAATTCTACTCGGCTATCCCCAAAGTGTAACCTGTTGCATGAGTGAGCACAAATAAAACTCTGTACACATACACAGGAAAATTACCAATAAAACTACTAATGTCATGTATATTAAAGCTCTCCAGTGACAGGCAATTAGAGAATTAAACCAGTAATACTGACAAGGGACCATCAATCTATGTTAAGAAAACTTGAAACTGATTTATACACCATTCTAAAGAGCACACTGAAATATGTAAAACCCTTGATCATTACATCCTATCGTGCATGTATCTATGAGTTACAGGGCGGTAAAGATGTGCGGCTGGGGAGTCGTCAGTGTCCAACTGGAGTGAAGTTATTTTGAACTGCTGGCATGATGTAAGGAGAAGCGGGCGAGGAAGAGAGAGAGAGGGAGGGAGACAGCACTGTGAGTGCAATGAACCATGTGAACATTGTATGCCTGTTAAATTACATATTCATTTCTTTTAAATCATAATGCAGTAATCACAAAATTTGGAATTAATTTATATATGTTTTAAAGACACAATTAAGTACTAACCTGCAGTTACCGTATGTTGTAATCGCATGAGGGTTAAAAATATTCAAGGTATGTATGTATGTATGCACAAGAAATACATTTCATAATTAATCCACATTGTCAGCCTCAACAAGATAGTAGGTCTTAATAATTGAGTGACTCCACTTTTACAATACACTACAATGTTATTCCTTTTCTTATTTTATTTTAAAAAGAGACATCTTTTGTCTCTTCATTGTGAGACACGTTCAGCCTAAAAATGTTATAATAATAAACACATGATATTCTTAATATCACTAAAAAACAATGACAATGTGTTTACATATGACAGATTGAGTCATCTTGACTCTTAGACATTTTAAGGATAAGTCATTCTTTTTAGTGTTACTAAGAATATCATGTGTTTATTATTATAATACTTTTAGGCTGAAGATGTCTCACAAGGAAGAGACAAAACATGTCCTTAAAAAAAAAAAAAAGGAATAACGTTCTGTATTGTAAAGGAGGAGTCACTGTATGTATGAATATGCACTGATTAAACAATAACATACTCACCAATAATGTGGCAGTCGTGTTTAATCCCCTTCAACATATTCAGTCTCCTGTGAATCATAATGGAAATTAAGAAAGAATATTTGAAACACAACAGCTTCTTGCAGCAGCTACATTTGGGTAAAGAAAGCTGATCACAATAATTATTGTCCTCCATAAGAATTCAGAAGTAACAGTTCCTTTCCTAATACAATAGTCTGTGCTATTTTCAAAAGTTTCATTCGTGCTAATTAGGCCCACTAATTTCCACCCATGTCTGTATGACAAACAGAAGCACGGTGAACATTCTTGATTGTAAATCAATGACATGCGTTTGATAATATTGTTAAGCTGTTGCAAGTTCACATCGATATTACTTAACACAACAAAATCACAGATATATCAGTCTATTGTTTTGAAAGTTCGTAAAAAATGCCTGTCTAACGGTTGTAATTAGAGAAGGTGATTTTGCTGGAATGATTTTCACTTTAAACTTTTCAGGTTCATAGTTATTTAATGAAAGTAATTCATATATTAAATTATTATCTTTGTGAGGCACCCAGAAATCCAACAGTAAACAGTTCAATGGACCAGTGTGAGATAAAAATGTCAACTCCAGAAATATACAGAAAAGTTCTTTTGTCATTTTTCCAGATTTCGACCACTGCACAATTAAATTAAAGGCTTTAAACGTACCTGCTGGACAGCTTGACTTGGTGGCTTTGATTCCTGCAATACGATATACAGACAGGGAAGGAACGTCCCATGTGTGATACAATTGGCATAATTGTGAATGAATGTGTCTGTGCACTTTGTGATTGTGTAACACCACACATGATCTTACCACGGTGATCAAGTGTTCTCCCGAAATGCGATTCTTTATGGATGCCAGATTGATCTGCATTATACACATTGGCAGCACCATACTGTTCTATAAGCAACATTGCCTCTTCTCTCCACGAATGAAGATTTTTTTTCTCTATTTGCTTTACATCACACCGACACAAATAGGTCTTACGGTGACGATGGATAGGAAAGGTCTAGGAGTTGGAAGGAAGCAGCCGTGGCCTTAATTAAGGTACAATCCTAGCATTTGCCTAGTTTTAAAATGGGAAACCATGGAAAACCATCTTCAGGGCTACTGGCAGGGGGGTGTTTGAACCCACTATCTTCTGGATGCAAGTTCACAGCTACGCGACCCTAACCGCACAGCCAACTCGCCTGGTGAGGAATGCAAGATGTTAGTAATTTCATCTACTTCTTCTTCTTTTCGTGTGACAAACGGCATAATTTTTTGTGATCCTATCTGAAAATGCTGCTTGAAATTCCATACCCATGTTGTATTTGCTGACAAAGGTAATAAAGGGATTTGGCTTCTTCACAGGCCCATTTTCGGAAGTTTATATCATGCACTATCAAGCTGACTGTGCGAGATTCCATAAATTTCATAAACACCAACTCCTACAACTGATTATATTTATGTGGAACTGTTAAACTAGAAGATGGCTTGCCAGTAGAATCTGCTTTTGCAATATCTTCCTTAAAATGGTACAACTGCATCTCGTGCTTCAATTGAGAATATCATATAGAGTTCCATAATAAGTAAGGAAATGTTTGCTTTGGCTTCCACTTCTTCGCACTCAACCATGTGTTTTTAATCCTCCTTTTTTCTTCCAATGACTATTCTACTCTGTTTTTCCAGCCTTTGTGGACCTTCTGATGTTGATTCCTGTTTGATGAAGATGAAGTAGATTCTCCTGATGGAGATTCACATTTGTCAGGCACTAACACTGTTTCAGATACTGGTTTGTATTCATTAATATCTTAAGTCTGCATATATATTATTTCTGTATCAGGCAAGAGCTGAAAATTCTTTTCTCTAAAGTGATTATAAAACGCATTTACTACGTTAAGAGGGTTCATTTTTATAGGTAGAAGCTAACTTCGGAATGGCTCATACACAACTCACGATACCTCACCGCATTCACAGTGCTGTCTCCCTCCTTCCCCTCTCTTGCCTGCTTCTTCTTACATCAGGTCAGCAGTTCAAAATAACTTCACTCCGATTGGACATTGACAACCCCACCCACACATCTTTACCGCCCTGTAACTCGTAGATACATGCACGATAGGATGTAATATTCAAGGGTTTTACATATTTCAGTGTGCACTTTCGAATGGTGTATAAATTTACACAAATACTCTCTTCTTTATTTTCAACTTCTATCAACAAAATAACAAAGCCAACATGCTCCAACATTACTCAAAAATACTGAATGCATTATGATACAGTTTCCTGTGTTCATCAGTTCTATGAATGACTATGAAATGATTATCCTGAATATCCACACACGTGAAGTTGCATTAAACAAGTATTTAATGTATTTAACAAATTAATATTGCATTGGTATTCCACTAAACTGGGTTACATCTCCAATGAAATCATCAGGGAAAGATTTGGCATTGCACCGATTCAAGAAAAAATGTGCGAGAGCTGCTTATGATAGTTTGGACATGTACTAATACTGGGACCGATACTATCGCGAAGACCAGTTACAAATTACAAGTCGTCAGTAGGAGGACAAACGGATGATCTAAGCAGCGATAGACCGATACTCTTTACTAAGATCTGGAGAGTGTCAATCTCCACCCTGACTTGGCCCAGGACAGAAGTAAATGGAGACAATAAATTCATGTAGCAGACCATGCCACCAGGAAGGATAAATGCTGAAGAAAAAAAAAAAGAAATGTATTTCATTATTATTACTTAAACACTGCTTTTAACTTGAATTTTTGACGGAACAGGAAGCTCTCTTATATTTAAGTCACAGTGAAATATGAATTATAGAGAGCTCTGATTATATTTTAATGTTTGTGCCATTTCAGGGTACTCACCTTGTATGTTGCATGAGGGTTGGGTGGCTGTACTTTGCCAAAGACGGGAGATGGATGAGAAGCAGCATCATTCCATTTGAAATTTTGGTTGTATTCTGTTTTTCCGGGGTGCATGGGAGTGAAATTTCCTACGACCATCTGGAAGTAAAGGAAAGTCCCATAACATTATTATACATATTTATTCGGCCAATGACCTAGATGTTAGACCCCTTTAAACAACAAGCAAGTAACCCTTTATTTTATTAGTTTCTCAATTAAAAAAAGTTTTAAAATATATTATTATCTTTTACATACAAGCCTCTTTCTATAAACTATGCAAGAGTCATCAATTATTGTGCTGACACAGAGATCCAGTCAATCTTTTACTTGGCAGTTTAACTGAGTACATAAACTTTCTTCAGCTTATTCAAAGTATTTCTGGAGTCACTGGAGCCACTGGAGCCACCCTGGCTAAATTTTTTGTTTTGAAGAGGGTTTTAAGACCAGAAGTTCTTCCTGACACCACTTGATTTCTTCAGGTGAAATTCTAACACTGAATCAACAGGATTTGAGCCTTAGCCATCTAAGTGGCAATCCACAGCAGCTGAGCCACTTTAAATTTAACCGAGTATATTTTGGTTGTTTGAGCCATCAGTCCATAGACTGATTTGATGCATCTCACCATGCCACACTTTGTGCTAAACTTTTCACTTCTACGTAACTGCTGCATCCTACATCAGCTCTAACAGCTAATGAGGGAACTGAATAGAGTGAAAAAGGAAGCAAAAGAGAATTATATGAATGGCATACTTCAAGAGGGTAATGACCACAAGGGAAATGGAAAAAGCTGTATTCATATATCAGGAATCAAAAAGGAAAAGGAGTCCAAATTCCTACAATGGTGGGAGAAGGGGGTGAACACTATTCAACAGATACTGAGAAAGCAAACCTATTTAGTAGGGAATTTAGAGATTCAGTAGATGATTGTCAAGAGTTGGAAACCGAAACAGAAGATAGAGAGGGAGAGAGACAGAGGGAAACAAGAAGCTTCTCATTCACAAACGAAGATATTTTCAGAGAAATCCAACTGCTTCAGCAAGGAAAAGATGCAGGAAGTGATCAAATTACTAGGGAGGTATTAAAGACAATGGGGTGGTACATAGTGCCTTATTTAAAATTTCTCTTTGACTATGTCATAAATAATAGTGTAATACCAAAGGAATCGAAGGAATCTATAATAATACCAATTTATAAAGGAAAGGGTGATAAAAGGAAACCAGAGAACTACAGACCAATCAGCCTGACCAGTATAGTTTGTAAAATTCTGGAGAGTTTAATATCAAAGTACATCAGAGGGATATGTGATGATAAAAATTGGTTCATGAGGAGCCAGTGTGGATTTAGAAAGAAATTTTCTTGTGAGGCACAACTGGTGGGATTTCAGCAGGACATATCAGATCAGTTGGATTCAGGAGGTCAGTTAGATTGCATAGCCATAGATCTTTCCAAAGCCTTTGATAGAGTGGAACATGGAATATTATTAAAGAAATTGGAGGGAATAGGATTGGACGTAAGGGTTACACGTTGGATAAAAGCATTTCTAAATTTTTTTTTTTTTTGCTAGGGGCTTTACGTCGCACCGACACAGATAGGTCTTATGGCGACGATGGGATAGGAAAGGGCTAGGAGTTGGAAGGAAGCGGCCGTGGCCTTAATTAAGGTACAGCCCCAGCATTTGCCTGGTGTGAAAATGGGAAACCACGGAAAACCATCTTCAGGGCTGCCGATAGTGGGATTCGAACCTACTATCTCCCGGATGCAAGCTCACAGCCGCGCGCCTCTACGCGCACGGCCAACTCGCCCGGTATTTCTAAATTCAAGGGTTCAGAAAGTCAAAGTAGGAAATAATGTATCTCAGGAAGAGAAAGTTTGGAAGGGAATTGCACAGGGTAGTATAATCGGTCCGTTACTTTTCTTAATATACGCAAATGATTTAGGGAACAATATAACATCAAAAATAAGATTGTATGCAGATGACATAATTGTTTATAGAGAAATAAACAACATTGAGGATTGTTCAGAATTACAAAGGGACCTTGAAAGTATCCAACAATGGGTTGAAGAAAATAATATGAAGGTTAATGGAGGCAAATCAACTGTTACAACTTTTACAAACAGGAGCTTTAAAACTGAATTTGAATATACTTTGGATGAGGTAGTTATCCCAAAAGATGGCAAGTGCAAATACTTAGGTGTGAGATTTGAAAGTAATTTGCACTGGAAGGGTCATATTGATGACATTGTTGGGAAAGCATACAGATCATTACATGTCATAATGAGGCTACTTAAAGGATGCAACAAAGAATTAAAAGAAAAAAGTTACTTGAGTATGGTTCGTCCATTATTGGAATATGCAAACAGTGTTTGGGATCCTCACCAAGAATACCTAATAAAAGAAATAGATAGTGTGCAGAGGAAAGCAGCAAGATTTGTAACAGGGGATTTCAGGAGAAAGAGTAGTGTATCAGAAATGTTAAAGGAACTTGGGTGGGAAACTTTAAGTAAGAGAAGGGAGAAAACTAGACTTACAGGATTATATAGAGCCTATACAGGAGAAGAAGCATGGGGAGATATCCGTGAGAGGCTTCAGTTGGAAAATAATTATATCGGCAGGACTGACCACAAATATAAAATTAGAAGGAATTTTAGCAGAAGCGATTGGGGTAAATTTTCATTCAATGGGAAGGGTGTGAAGGAGTGGAACAGTTTACCAGGGGTAGTGTTTGATCCTTTTCCAAAATCTGTACAGATATTCAAGAAGAGAATAAACAACAACAGAGAAAATAAATGAAGTGATAGAGGGCATTCGACCGGTGCAGGTTATTGTAAATAAAAAAATGTGTGTGAATAAATTAATTTCATCCCCTGGTCTAAGGAGTTTGGACAGCCAAAGTAGGGGACTGCCTGTAGGGGTGAAGTACAGTGGGGACTTCGAGGGCCCTGGGACCGCTACGGTAGCTGTGAAGGCCCTTCAGGAACTCTGAAAAGTGGTGGCAAAAGGGGCTCTGGTTAAGACGCAGCAGGTCGTTATGCTACTTAGGATCCAGAACGGGTAAAAAAAAAAAGTAAATAAATAAATGCAATGTAAATATTAATGTTATACCAGTTTTATAGTATCATTTGAAGCAATTCCACATACTGTATATCAGTTGACTATATTAAGTAGTACAGGAGATATTATAATTAGAATTTTGTAAACAATATAAATTTATTAAGGATGAGCTGTGTGTTTAATAGAAAACATTGTTAGCGTAAATTGTATAATATTGTATTATAGGAAAAATTTTCTTCTCTTGTTAATTTAATATTTAGTGCTTGACAATAATGTATTTTAGTGTACCATTTGCCACCGAGGTAGACACCTCATTTGCAAATAAAGAGATTTTGATTTTGATTTGATAATCTGCTTGTCATATTCATACGTTGGTCTACTCCTACCATTCTTATTGCCTGTACTTCCTTCAAGAACCAACTGCACAAATACTGGGTATCTTAAGATGTGTCCTATCATTCCATCTCTTCTTCTGGTCAAATTTAGCCAAATCAATCTCCTCTCAACAATTCGATTCAGTATCTCTTCATTCGTGATTTGATCTATCCATCTCACCTTCAGCATTCTTCTGTAACACCACATTTTGAAACCTTATATTCTCTTTCTTTCTGAGCTAGTTATCGTCCATGTTTCACTTCCATACAATGCCATGTTCCAGATGAAAGTCTTCAAAACATCCTTCTAATTCCTATATCTGTGTTCGAAGTGAGCAAATTTCTTTTCTTACGAAAGGCCTTCTTTACTTGTGCTAGTCTGCATTTTATGTCCTCCTTACTTCTGCCATTATTATTTATTTTACTACCCAAGTAACAATATTCATCTACTTCCTTTAACACATCATTTCCTAATTTTATCTTTCCTGCATCACCTGACTTTGTTCGACTGCACTCCATTACTTTTGTTTTGGACTTATTTATTTTCATCGTGTACTCCTTACCCAAGACTCTGTCCATACCATTCAGCAATTTCTCCAGATCTTCTGCTGTCTCAGATAAACTAACAATATCATCAGCAAATCTCAGGGTTTTGATTTTCTCTCCTTAGATTGTGATTCCCTTCCCAAAATCCTTGTTGATTTCCATTACTGCCTGTTCTATATAAATATTGAAAAGTAGCGGAGACAAACTGCAACCTTGCCTCCCTCCTTTCTGGATCGCTGCTTCTTTTTCAAAGCCCTTGATTCTTATTCTGCCGATGATTTTTATACAGATTGCAGATAATAAGTCTTCATTCTCGGTATCTGATCCTGATCACCTTCAGGATCTGAAATAGCTTGGTCCAATCAACATTATCATATGCCGTTTCATGATCTACGATCACCATGTATGTGGGCTTGTCCTTCTTTATTTGATACTCTAAGATCAGACGTAAAGTCAGGATTGCTTCACATGTTCCTACATTTCTTCTGAAGCCAAATTGCTCTTCTCTCAACTAAGTTTCAACTTGTCTTTCTATTCATCTGTAAATAATATGTGTTAAAATTTTGCAGGCATGAGATACTAAACAAATGGTGCGGTAGTTTTCACACTTCTAACGATTCAAACTTCTAACATTCCATGCTCCGACTCACAGAATGTCAGTATCCATCTTCCTGATGATTGCCCCTTCTCATGTAGTCCCACCTGGGGATCTGAATGGGAGACTATTTTACCTCTGGAATATTTAACCCGGGGAGAAGCCATCATCAGTACATCATTCATACAGAGAGAGCTGCATGTTCTCAGGAGTTATTTACGGCTTTAGTTTCCCCGTTGCTTTCATCTGTGTAGCAGTATCAACACAGCTAAGCCATATTATTATTACAAGGCCATATCAGTCAATCATCTAGACTGCCGCCCTTGTAACTTCCGAAAGCTGCTACCCCACTTTCGATGAGCCATTCGTTAGTCTGGTCTCTCGACAGACACCCATCTGATATGGCTGCACCTGTGGCTCGGCTATCTGCTTCACTGGGATATGCAAGCCTCCCCGCCGCAGCAAGGTCACATGGTTCGCAGGGGAGGAACCAAGTACATACAGATGTAATACCCTTTACTTTGTCTTTATGAAATTGATAAGAGAGACTGTTTAATATGTTCAGAGTTTCATGTATCTTAAGGAACCTTGGGACACATTTTCCTATTTTACACAGTTTTCCAACAATCAGCTTGAAATTTTAGTAACATGTTCAGAATAATAGTAATGGAATCACTTGTTAATTTCATCTAGTTTACATGACTAATTTTTGACTCATGACATCTTTCATGGTTGACCTACAGTACTTGAAAATTTGGTATATTTCAAAATGCCCCATGCAGTATAAAACTGTATGCAAGAGGCTGAAAACTTGGAAAATAATACCTTTCCATTATATAAAAGAACATTATTTAATCCCCTAAAATGTACTCAATGATCACTAATTTCAATTTTTTATATATTTTAAAGGTTTTTACACCATATTTCAAGGTATTTTACCCCATGAAACAAAGACACTCATCATCATCATCATCATCATCATCATCATCATCATCATCACCACCACCACCATCATCATCGTCATCATCATCATCATCAATGTGCTACTCCAGTCGCCCAGGTGTGGTTAACAAGCCTCCTCCACTCCCTTATGCCCTTCCACTTTTCCTGCTCCATTACTTCCGCCACATCCAATCCAGCTTCTCTAATGTCCTTCCAAATCTGATCCATCCACCTTCCTCTCAGTCTTCCAACTGGTCTCTTTCTCTTAACTTCTCTTTCCAATTCCCTTCTTGCTACTTGTTCCTTTCCCATTCTTTTTACATGTCCGAACCATCTCAGTCTGGCTTTCTGTATGTTCTGTACTAACGGTTCTATATTCAGCTCTTCTCTGATTTCAATATTTTGAATTTTATCTCTTCTTGTCCTTTTAACTGATGTTCTTAAAAATTTCATTTCTGCTGCTTGGATCTTACTATATTGTCTCTTATTAGTTACCAGCGTTTCTAGTCTGTATGTTACAAGTGGTATGAAATACTGTTTATATAATGTTAATTTTGTTTTCTTGGGTACTTTGTCATCTCGTAAAAGCTCTTTGACTTGATGATAATGTACCTTTACTTAGTTTGTTATTAGTACTGTACCAGGAGGTACACCTCAATGCCGCGCATTTAAAACTAGCGCCTAAATGAATTCCTCTATTGGTGAAATTTACTCAGAAGATGTCACCACAGAAATAAGATGTAATTGTCTTATTGTGAAGTTTCATGAACTGACTGAATTTCTACTAGTTTTGTTTGCTATCCATCAAGAAGTTTGGACGTTCTTCCTCAGAGGACACTACTAAAAACTATGATCATGCACCCTGGTGCGAGGTATAAGAACTTATAATTCAAAGAAGTTTTGTATTCATAAGTTTTTTTTTACTGATTGATGTTCATTTATTTTTGGGTTGGCAATGTTTCCTTTTTATTTCTGCCAGTTTTGAATCTAGCCAATCCCTAATTTCTGTAATTAATTTTCTACTAATCACTGGCTTCTTGTTCGATCCTGAAGTGTAACTTTGAATTGGACCAATGAAATTGAGAGGGTGTGGCTGGTTTATTCCTGAATGATCTCGAACCTTCTCTGAGGATAATATATAAGTAATAATAATAACAACGTAAACGTTTCCACCTTTTCAATACTAAAATATATTCACAAAATTATAACTTACACGGTACTAGTTTCGACCCATCTAGGGGTCATCATCAGCCGTATTGGAGCAAAGATCACTTTTGGCGAAATCCTAAGAAAATGTTATTTTAAAGAATAACAAGCGAAATGAGATGTTATTATGGTAATAGTTAATAATACAAGGAATATACATACTAACAAAGAATAAAGAACAAAGAATAAAGTATAAATGGGGTGTTGTAAAAATTATAATCATGGAAATCAGTAAGTTCTTGTATTGAAATGACATATATAAAATTATATATGGCTTAGGAAGAGGGCTTAAGGTGGGGCTGAAGGGTGCTGGAGAAAGTGTAATTGTCTTGGAAAAGTACCTTTGATTAAATTTAGGATTGAGTTTAGGTTGGCTGCATTATTGTTTCTGAGGAAAGTGATAAATAAATCGAAGAGTATGTTGGGTTTCTCTGAGATTTCATTGAGATTGTGACTGGCATTAAAGTATTGGTCTAGGTGTATGTAGTAATTTTCCATTATGTTGAGTAAAGGGCCCTTGTTTGCTAATACGAGGATGTCCATGTCTTGTTCAATATTGGTGAAATTATGGTTATAATCTTGCATGTGTTGGCCGATGGCTGAAAACCTGTTGTATTTTATTGCGTTAGTGTGCTCGTGGTATCTGATAATGAAGTTTCTCCCGGTTTGCCCGATGTAGGTTTTTTTTACAGGTGGTACATTTGATCCCGCACCCTTCAGCCCCACCTTAAGCCCTCTTCCTAAGCCATATATAATTTTATATATGTCATTTCATTACAAGAACTTACTGATTTCCATGATTATAATTTTTACAACACCCCATTTATACTTTATTCTTTGTTAAAAACCTATTAGTATGTATATTCCTTGTATTATTAACTATTACCATAATAACATCTCATTTCACTTGTTATTCTTTAAAATAACATTTTCTTAGGATTTCGCCAAAAGTGATCTTTGCTCCAATACGGCTGATGATGACCCCTAGATGGGTCGAAACTAGTACCGTGTAATTTATAATTTTGTGAATATATTTTAGTATTGAAAAGGTGGAAACATTTACGTTGTTATTATTATTACTTATATATTATTCTCAGTTCAATACGGACCAAAAACATGAAATTCATAACCATTAACCTTCTCTGAGGGTTTATAATCTCACGTCTCTTGGCCAATTGATCATCATCTTATTGAGTGTGTGTGTCAAAGCAGGAGGCGAGCGGCCTCTTTCATCGGTCAGCAGTACATCTACAAGGTAATGGCTACATAACATCTTTCTTTCTTGCTAACTCCGCAGTTTAACCCAAGGGAAAGGTCCGAATCATTAACTATGTAATCTACTTTTTCTGTGTGTGTGCTAGTTGCTTTACGTCGCACCGACACAGATAGGTCTTATGGCGACGATAATCTACTTTTTCTAAAAAAATGTAACTTTTTGCTGGCTATTGTAAAAAAAAAAAAAAACTTCATAAAATCTTTAACTGTAAATCGGGGATAGAGAGTGATGTACCCTCTCAAGTTCCCCTTCATCTTGGTTGGAGGTACCCAAGTTTGTGCTATGTATTTAAGTTATTTCCATCCGTGCAACCTCAGTAGTTTGGGATTAGCCCCTGTTTCATCGGCCTAGTGCCCTACGTGTTAAATTAAAAAAAATTTTTTTTTTGGGGGGATGGGGAGCTCAGTCATCCCCTCCAGTCAGATTGTACTCGGGCCACTTATTTAACCTGTTCCTGTTCACTAAGGCCCTGTAGGTTGGGTACTAGATACCTGTGTATAATAATATAGCTATTTGCACCTTGTAAGGCCAGTGATTGACAGATTTTCATGCAATGTTGCCTTGAGAAACTGAGAGCCTGTTAGCTCTTTTACAAGTTTTGTAAGTGTTAAGAGTGCCTCTGGAAGGCTAGATATTTGGTTTTAGGGAGCAAGTGCTCTTGAATTAGGGGATTTCTGCCCCTCATTAAATAATACCTCTTCCTTTGTAAAACTGTAAAACTAGGGGCTTAAAGCCCAAAGTGTTATGGTTCTGAATCTTGGACTTTTTCCCAATCTTGTTTAATGATTGCTACTTGTACCTGTAATATTGTCATTAAAAATTGTTAAGTTTTAAGCTCTGAAAATATAAACTTCAGTTTAAGTTTTAAATTCAATTCTTGACATTGTAGTTAGACACATTCACCCCGACACCTGTCCGACTCGTTGGCTGAACGGTCAGCGTACTGGCCTTCGGTTCAGAGAGCCCCGGGTTCGATTCCCGGCCGGGTCAGGGATTTTAACCTTAATTGGTTAATTCCAGCGGCACGGGGGCTGGGTGTATGTGTTGTCTTCATCATCATTTCATCCTCATCATGACGCGCAGTTCACCTACGGGAGTCAAATAGAAAGACCTGCACCTGGCGAGCCGAACCCATCCTGGGATATCCCGGCACTAAAAGCCATACGACAAAAAAAAAAAAAAAAAAAAAAACCCCCGACACCTTCTTTAACCTCTTTCTGCTCCACGGGTATCTCCGTAACAAATACAATAAAAACTATTCTACATTTTGGTTGTCTGGTAATGTAGTATTGTATACTAGTTTTTATGAGAAATTTGCACCACCTGGAACATTACACATAATAAAAGTTAAGTTCTGAGATAATTGAGTTTGAAGAACTGAGTAGAGTACACTTCAGCTTAACAGCAATTAGTTTTTCTAGCCTTGCAGCTCTACATTAGGGATGTAAAGGGGCTGGTCCCCATTGCCAGCTGCCCTGAGAATGGTTTTCTGTGGTTTTCCATTCTCCTGCACTAAGGCAAATGTCAGGACAGATACTTTTATAGGCTATGGCCATTACCTTCTCTGTACCTCAAATCACCACTTCAAATCTCCTTGCTGGTAATGAACTTAATTCCATATTGACGGTTGAATCTCCAACAAGATAATTTAATGCAGCCCTCCTATACAACACAAGATACTATCTAATAATGTGGAGTATTTTTACCCATACATGTTTCAACTCTATAGAGTTATCCTCGTGGGTTAACATAAGATTACAAAAAAAGAAAAAGAAAAAGAAAAAGATATTGCTAATAGTATACTATGATTAAAATTTATTTATTTTATTTATTTGTCTTTAATAGTGGCGAAGTTAGGACTCATGGTCCTCTCTTACACTTAACTGATAAAATCAATTTTTCTTCATTTAGGGTCTAAAAGTGTCTATCTTAGTGTTGTCTTAGTTGACATAACTGATAAAATACATAAAACAATTGTGTGAGGTTGGAGGTCTCTCTAAATTCTAAAAAATAACACATTATTGTTTGATTTAAGTATAAATTATCCATCTTCGACATTTTGTATATGTAAGTTTAGTCAGTAATTATATGACCTATTGGTGTGTTTAATTAGATGGGGCTACATGTGCTGGATAGAATAGGGCCATAATTTTGTGCCAGATAACCAGTATGGTTGTGGTTTTGATTCACGTGAGTAAACCGTCAAGTCATTAATTCTAGTGGATTTTCATTTAATCTGTAATAGAAAGAAAAAGAATGAATATATGTGCTGGATAACATACAATAAGAGGTCTATAGTCGGATGAATATGAGAGTGCCGGGCTGAGTGGATCAGACAGCTGAGGTGCTGGCCTTCTGACCCCAACTTAGCAGGTTCGATCCTGGCTCAGTCCGATGGTATTTGAAGGTTGTGCCGCACCTCATTACCTTCATATCTTACTTTACTGATATCGCATTCTTTACGATGTCATAGATCAGTCAGTTGTGACTGGTTAGTATTTTCTATGCCTAACTTGACGTGTAGTTCATCGCAATTAGGCAAATGACACCTCATGTAACGGAGGATTGCCAAAGCATTTCTTTCTAGCTTATTTTCGAATCGTATGATCTCTGATCTGGGGACCATAAAGGCTTGGATAAAAAAGATGGAGACATAAGTCTACAAGATGATTTTCATCTCATGTAAATGGCATTTAAAAAAGATTCATACTTTACCTTGTATGGCTCTTTCAGTTCAAAGTCAATTAATATGATTACTTAGAATCAATGCAATTGATTTCTTCAATCTCCAGGTATCCTTTATCCTTCCTTGGCTTGCCATAGTTATACTGGTTTTGTTTACTGAGAGATCATTGTTCTGTGTATTATTTTTTTTTTGCTGCAGACATATTTCAGTGTCCTTCCTTTTTCTTCATGTCTGCTTATTATGTTATCGTTCCTACGTTGAGTGAAAGGTAGCACTGATCCGATTGTTTTGTGTGTGTGATGAGTTTGTTTCTGGGTTTTGATTGGAGACCTTTTATTTCTCTTCGGCTTCGACGTCTGGCTTGAGCTTATGTTCTGTAATATGGTTTAACGCTGATGCTGTACGATTCATGTTCGCCTTAATGTGCAATATGAATGCGTGTCATGCGGTGTGTAGTTATTTTTGTTATGGTGTCGACTGGGTGAGCCAGGCCTATTTGCAGCGACCCAGATATCTGATCTGTGCTCTCAGATCAAGCTCATGGGCCATTGACTGATTCTTGTCATGCTGTTACAATTCTTATTGTAACGTGTCTTGATATTATATTATTTATTCATTCTGCTTCGCATATTTGGCCTCTGAGTATGTGTGTGAGTGTAGTATGGTTATCGGACCTGTGTTATTTTTCAGCATCTTATGGATATTTGTTTTTATTATTTTTATTTTACCTCGCATTTGTTTCTGGCTTGCTCAGCCGATTTAAATGCTTATTTTGGGATTTTACTCTCATTTTACTTGTTGCATTTGACTCATGTTTATTTGTTTCCATAACTATGGTAACTCCTTTTTAACCTCCTTGTGTTCCATATTTGTTTTCTTTTCTACCAGCATTGCTTCACTGGGATTTTTTATTTCTGGGGATACAGTCTCTATGGAGATTGTTGGGAGCCATGTTTCCTTTAAAAAAGCCTTGACTTTATCTGGGGAGCCGTAATAATATTTTCTTGTGTGAAAGCTGTTACTTTCACCTTTTTATGACATCTGGTCCCTAAGAACGAAATACTTTGGATCACGTTTTAATTACCACTGTCTGGTAATTAGGTAGGTAGCAGGTAGGGACCCTCTTCGGAGGCAGCCCTACCCAGGGAGTGGTGCCCCTGCCTATGTGAGTCCCAGAGCACACTGACCCGGTGTGTAACATCTGGTATGGGTCCCAGCTCAGGGTTACGAGTGAAGACCTCAACGGCATCTACGGCGGAGAAGGTGGACTTCGGTATGGCGGAGATGGCGGAAGGGGCATACCCGTAGCGTCTGTACTCCAGAGGAGCGGCTACGAAAGGCGTCTGTCTCCATGTTAGGGGCGGCCTAATTTTGAACCTGGCAGTAGGTATAAAATGCCTTTGGGTGTGGCGAGCCCATCATAACCATAGCCTATATGAACAAAGCAGATATGGTGCCTCGGAAAAGGTTAGGGCGTCCCCTGCTAAAAGCGACGCGCAGCTCTTCAGGTGCTGGGGGAACTGTGAAAAATGGGCAACCAGCACCAAACTACATCAAAATTGCAACAGTTAATGTACTGACACTGATGGGAAAGACAGAAGAACTGGTTGACTTCATGATAGAAAAAGATATAGCCATACTTGGACTGTGCGAGACCAAGAAGATGGGTACAGGGGAGATCCCTCTGAGAGAAGGATACAGGCTGTATTACAGCGGAGGACCTGAAGCAAAAAATGGAGTGGCCATCATACTTAGAAGAGAAATCCAAGAATATCTGGAATATACAAAGTACGTCAGCGATAGGATGATGATGATGAGACTCCAGTTTGAAAATGGCGTGAAAGATCTATTTCAGTTGTATGCCCCACAAACTGGTTGCATAGATGAACATCTAGAGGACTTCTTAGAGAAAGTGGAGAAACAGATAGAAGATAAGGAAGTACTATTGATGGGAGATCTAAATGCACAAGTTGGAATGGAAAGACAAGGAAAGGAAGATGTTGTAGGGCCCTTTGGATATGGAAATGTAAATCCAGAAGGCGAGTTGTTGGTGGATTTTTGCATGAGGAATTAAATGATTGTTGAAAACACCTGGTTTAGGAAGAAGAACAGTCAGAAGATTACAAGGTATGGCTGGGGAGACAGACGAACAAAGACCATGATTGATTATATAATCATAGAGAAAGAACACCGGAAGAACCTTGTAGATGTAACAGCCATGCCTGAAAAAGCCTTTGGTGGAGATCATAGAGTTGTGATAGGAAAATTGAAAGTTGGAAAGATTGAAAAACCCCAATTAAGAAGAGAGAAAAGAATTAAAGTATGGAAGTTGAAGGAGAAAAGCATACAAGAAGAATTTCAAAGGGAAATAATACCCTTGGTACCCAGGACAGAGGTGGGGAATGTTGAAGAGGAATGGAAAAGATTTAAGGAAGCACTGGTTGGATGTGCAGAAAAAGGTGTGTGGTAGAACATCAGGAAATGTGAAGAACAAAGAAACACACTGGTGGAATGATAGGGTAAAGATTAAAGTGAAGGAAAAGAAAATGGCATGGAAAGCATGGAAAACATCTAAGACTGAAGAAAGTAGAAGAAAATATGTGGAGGCAAAGAATTTGGCCAAGAAAGTAGTGGAGGAAGAAAAGAGGAAAAGCTGGGCCTTATTCACACAGAAATTGAGAGATGATATGCAGGGCAGCAAGAAATTACTGTATGGTATCTTAAGAAACAAAAAGAGAGATCAAGTAAACACCAGATTTGTGAAGGATGAAGGTGGCATAATTTTAACAAAGCCAGAAGAAATAAGAAATAGATGGAGAGAGTATTTTCAGAAGCTGCTGAACACAAGAACGGATGACAGTCATTCAATGGACGACCAGGAAAGGCAATTAGTTGATGAAGAAATGGATAAAGAAATTACAATGAATGAAATTGAAATGGCAGTAAGAAAGATGAAGAATGGAAAAACTGCTGGAATAGATGAAATTTCAGTGGAGATGATAAAGGCAGCTGGAGCTGTAGGCCTGCAGTGGACATATCGGGTTCTCAGGAATGTCTGGGAGAATAAGGAGGTCCCTGAGGATTGGCAAAAAGGAATAATCATCCCAATTTTCAAGAAAGGTGATAAGACAGTTTTGAAGAACTACAGGGGAATTACTCTAATATCCCATGTTGCTAAGATAATGGAAAGGATACTGGAAAGTAGAATAAGGTTGAGGGTTGAGAAGCAGATACAGGAAAATCAGTTTGGTTTCAGAAGTGGAAGGTCAACAATAGAGCCCATTTTCATTATGAGACAACTAATGGAAAAGCATTGGGAGTACGGGAATGATATGGTGATGACATTCATTGATATTGAAAAGGCATATGACAGTGTCCCTAGGACGAAAGTTTGGGACAGTCTGGTGCTAAAAGGAATTGGACAGGGATTAATAAAAATGATCATGGCATTGTATAAGGAATGTTGTAGTTGCGTGCAAACACAAGTTGGCAGGACAAGTTGGTTCAAAATAATTAGTGGGCTGAGACAGGGAAGTGTTCTATCACCAATCCTGTTTACAATAGTAATGGATGACATCATGAGAACAGCAAAAGCAGCATATGGAGGAAGAGAAATGAACATGACGTTATTTGCAGATGACATTGTGATTTGGGGAGAAGACGACAGGAAGGTTCAAGAACAGTTGAATGTGGTGAATGGGAAGATTGAAGAATGTGGATTGAAAATAAGTGTAGAAAAGAGTAAAACTCTTGTTATGACTAGAGAGGAGAAAGAAGGGAAAGGTCAGATTAGACTTGCAGACAAGCCCCTAGAAGTAGTGGAAACGTTTAAATACCTGGGGAGTGAATTAATGGAGAATGCTCGACTGGATGCTGAGATTAGTAAAAGGATTCAAGCTGGAAGTTGTTTCTCTCATAGTGTAAGAAATATGTTATGGGACAAAGATGTGCCAATGGAAGCAAAGGATACTATGTACAAGATGTATTACGTACCCATAACAACTTACGGAGCAGAAATTTGGACAATGACAAAGAAGGATGAGACTCGAATACAGGCAGCCGAAATGAAATTCTTGAGGAGTATGATACAGAAGAGTAGACGAGACAAAATAAGGAATGAGAAAATCCGGGAAGATTTTGGAGTGGAAAAAATGAATGATAGAATAGAGAAGAGCCGACTAAGATGGTTTGGGCACATAAAGCGAATGAGCGACGAAAGAATGCCAAAAAGGGTGATGGAAATGCAAATCCAAGGAAGGAGAGGCCATGGACAACCACGATTGAGATGGAAGGATACCATCCAACGCAGCATTATAGAAAGAAACCTGGACTGGGACACAGTGTTGGAGGAGGAGTGGTGGAAAGACCAAAGAAAGTGGAGAGGAACCATATTTGCCCCTACCCGGCTACAGCTGGATAAAGGGAAATGATGATGATGATGATGATGATGATGATGATGATGATGATGATGATGTCTGGTAACAATTGAATATAATTGTATCCCTTTTCATGGTACCTCTGTTCCAACAGTGTAAAATTTCATGAGAACCAGTTTGATGAGTCAAACGACTCGATTGCGATTAATATATCTTCACAAACTATGTGTGTGGGTATTCGACTCCCTGTGTTTCCCGATTTTGCTTGCTTTATGCCCATATCTTAATCTTTTCTTGCTAAGCTTATGTTAATAAACTTTATTTGTTTTAATTGACCTCTGCTCTACATTACTGTCTCCCTACTTTGGGGACATGCCTTTTACACTTTGTTTCTCTAGTCTAAGAAGCCCAGATTCAGCTCCTGGCAGTTTCTAGCCAGTTTTGACCGATCCAGTGTAAATAGGTAGGTGGTGTAAGGTGCTCAAATATGTCAGCATCATGGTGGTAGATTTACTGACACAAAAAAGAACTCCTGTGGGATTAAGTTCCGGCACTTCAGCGTCTCCAAAAACCGTGAAAGTAGTTAGTGGGACATACAGCAAATAACATTATTATTATTGAATATGAGAGTGTAACCTACTCTTTTTTATGTTGCCCACTGGCGCAGCCTGATCTTGTTTGTTTGAAAGCCTTGCTTCTTGATGTGCTTCTAACTGGTGAGGTAACACTGATGTGACTAGTTGGGTGAGTGGTATTGAGGTGAGGGGTAGAGTGTGTTGGAGAAGTGAGGGGAGTAAGTGTAGTTTTTGTATGCTGAGGGCAGGATTTATTCTTATTGTGAGATCATTGTTTTGCAAATAAGTGGAGTGAAGCTCTCAAAAAATGTCCCTTCTTTCATTAATTCAATTTAACTCACTGGAGGGCTTCCTATATTGATCAATGTTGATATGAATGTTTTCTAGAATATCAAATAAAGGGCCCTTTTGTTTATACTGCAGGATCTTCATATCTTGGTCTATTGTCATATAATCGTATAATCTTTGTGGTGTGCACTAATGTCTGAAAAATGATTACGTTTTATTGCACTAAAACGTTCTGCATACCTTATTATAAAATTCCTACCTGTTTGTCCAATGTAAGAAGACTCCCAAAATCAGCACTCTAATTTGTTAATACCAGAGTTAGTGTATTATTATTATTATTAGTAGTAGTAGTAGTAGTATTGGAGTTGAAAATTAATTTTGAATTGGTATAGCTAGTCCTGAAAGCTATTTTCATTTTTTTTTTTTAATGTTGGTGATTTGGTATATGTTCATCATCATCATCATCATCATCATCATCATCATCATCATCATCATCATCATTTCCCTTTAACCAGCTGTAGCCGGGTAGGGGCAAATATGGTACCTCTCCACTTTCTTCGGTCTTTCCACCACTCCTCCTCCAACACTGTGTCCCAGACCAGGTTTCTTTCTATAATGCTGCGTTGGATGGTATCCTTCCATCTCAATCGTGGTTGTCCACGGCCTCTCCTTCCTTGGATTTGCATTTCCATCACCTTTTTTGGCATTCTTTCGTCGCTCATTCGCTTTATGTGCCCAAACCATCTTAGTCGGCTCTTCTCTATTCTATCATTCATTTTTTCCACTCCAAAATCTTCCCGGATTTTCTCATTCCTTATTTTGTCTCATCTACTCTTCTGTATCATACTCCTCAAGAATTTCATTTCAGCTGCCTGTATTCGACTCTCATCCTTCTTTGTCATTGTCCAAGTTTCTGCTCCGTAAGTTGTTATGGGTACGTAATACATCTTGTACATAGTATCCTTTGCTTCCATTGGCACATCTTTGTCCCATAACATATTTCTTACACTATGAGAGAAACAACTTCCAGCTTGAATCCTTTTACTAATCTCAGCATCCAGTCGAGCATTCTCCATTAATTCACTCCCCAGGTATTTAAACGTTTCCACTACTTCCAGGGGCTTGTCTGCAAGTCTAATCTGACCTTTCCCTTCTTTCTCCCCTCTAGTCATAACAAGAGTTTTACTCTTTTCTACACTTATTTTCAATCCACATTCTTCGATCTTCCCATTCACCACATTCAACTGTTCTTGAACCTTCCTGTCGTCTTCTACCCAAATCACAATATTATCTGCAAATAACATCATGTTCATTTCTCTTCCTCCATAGGCTGCTTTTGGTGTTCTCGTGATGTCATCCATTACTGTTGTAAACAGGACAGGTGATAGAACACTTCCCTGTCTCAGCCCGCTAATTATTTTGAACCAACTTGTCCTGCCAACTTGTGTTTGAACGCAACTACAACATTCCTTATACATTGCCATGATCATTTTTATTAATCCCTGTCCAATTCCTTTTTGCACCAGACTGTCCCAAACTTTCATCCTGGGGACACTGTCATATGCCTTTTCAATGTCAATGAATGTCATCACCATATCATTCCCGTACTCCCAATGCTTTTCCATTAGTTGTCTCATAATGAAAATGGGCTCTATTGTTGACCTTCCACTTCTGAAACCAAACTGATTTTCCTGTATCTGCTTCTCAACCCTCAACCTTATTCTACTTTCCAGTACCCTGTCCATTATCTTAGCAACATGGGATATTAGAGTAATTCCCCTGTAGTTCTTCAAAACTTTCTTATCACCTTTCTTGAAAATTGGGATGATTATTCCTTTTTGCCAATCCTCAGGGACCTCCTTATTCTCCCAGACATTCCTGAGAACCCGATATGTCCACTGCAGGCCTACAGCTCCAGCTGCCTTTATCATCTCCACTGAAATTTCATCTATTCCAGCAGTTTTTCCATTCTTCATCTTTCTTACTGCCATTTCAATTTCATTCATTGTAATTTCTTTATCCATTTCTTCGTCAACTAATTGCCTTTCCTGGTCGTCCATTGAATGACTGTCATCCGTTCTTGTGTTCAGCAGCTTCTGAAAATACTCTCTCCATCTATTTCTTATTTCTTCTGGCTTTGTTAAAATTATGCCACCTTCATCCTTCACAAATCTGGTGTTTACTTGATTTCTCTTTTTGTTTCTTAAGATATCATACAGTAATTTCTTGCTGCCCTGCATATCATCTCTCAATTTCTGTGTGAATAAGGCCCAGCTTTTCCTCTTTTCTTCCTCCACTACTTTCTTGGCCAAATTCTTTGCCTCCACATATTTTCTTCTACTTTCTTCAGTCTTAGATGTTTTCCATGCTTTCCATGCCATTTTCTTTTCCTTCACTTTAATCTTTACCCTATCATTCCACCAGTGTGTTTCTTTGTTCTTCACATTTCCTGATGTTCTACCACACACCTTTTTCTGCACATCCAATCAGTGCTTCCTTAAATCTTTTCCATTCCTCTTCAACATTCCCCACCTCTGTCCTGGGTACCAAGGGTATTATTTCCCTTTGAAATTCTTCTTGTATGCTTTTCTCCTTCAACTTCCATACTTTAATTCTTTTCTCTCTTCTTAATTGGGGTTTTTCAATCTTTCCAACTTTCAATTTTCCTATCACAACTCTATGATCTCCACCAAAGGCTTTTTCAGGCATGGCTGTTACATCTACAAGGTTCTTCCGGTGTTCTTTCTCTATGATTATATAATCAATCATGGTCTTTGTTCGTCTGTCTCCCCAACCATACCTTGTAATCTTCTGACTGTTCTTCTTCCTAAACCAGGTGTTTGCAACAATCATTTGATTCCTCATGCAAAAATCCACCAACAACTCACCTTCTGGATTTACATTTCCATATCCAAAGGGCCCTACAACATCTTCCTTTCCTTGTCTTTCCATTCCAACTTGTGCATTTAGATCTCCCATCAATAGTACTTCCTTATCTTCTACCTGGCTCTCCACTTCCTCTAAGAAGTCCTCTAGATGTTCATCTATGCAACCAGTTTGTGGGGCATACAACTGAAATAGATCTTTCATGCCATTTTCAAACTGGAGTCTCATCATCATCATCCTATCGCTGATGTACTTTGTATATTCCACATATTCTTGGATTTCTCTTCTAAGTATGATGGCCACTCCATTTTTTGCTTCAGATCTTCCGCTGTAATACAGCCTGTATCCTTCTCTCAGAGGGATCTCGCCTGTACCCCTCTTCTTGGTCTCGCACAGTCCAAGTAAGGCTATATCTTTCTCTATCATGAAGTCAACCAGTTCCTCTGTCTTTCCCACTAGTGTCAGTACATTTACTGTTGCAATATGTTGGTATATGTTATTGTTTTTAAATGTAAACATGGAAAACTTCTCTCTAGGGGTAGAATCTTTAACTAGTGTAGTCTTCTATTCTATTCTATTTATGATTGCCTTGTTAAACCCATTATATCAAGATAATTAAGCAAATTATTATTTTCTTATTCCATAGTGAATTTTATGAGCAGATCAATGTTATTAAGTTGCTTGAGTACTTCGTCAAGCTGTTAGTGGTATGCAGGTCTATAATAGTGAATGAAAATACCTTCGACATAATGTGTCCAGTGTCTAATACCATTGATTTTTCTGATGATGTTCGAGTGCTCTACTGTAAATGATCTATATATATATATACTTTAGCTAGGATTACAGAAGCCAGTAAAACCATAGGAAGACCTATCTGCTGATATATTATGTTGTTGAAGGTAAAATAGTTATTGTTTAACACAAATTTTAAAATCTGGATGAATTCGTCTATTTCCACTGTACCTAATTCACTAAATTTAGTTAAGTTGCTCTGTATTAGTTTGATAGTATTGTTGATGGGAACATTGGCATACATGCTGGTTACGTTAACGGAACGGAGAGTGTGATGTTTCCATATATTTAGGTCCTTAATTTTGTTACAAAGTTCTATGGAGTACTTCACTGATGTGTTCACTTAAGAGTGGTAGTCATTTTAGGATTTTCTGGATGAATTGGGATATTCTGTAAGTGGGACTATTTCTAAAAATGATAGGTCTCATGGGGACAACGGTCTTGTGGATCTTTGGCATTGCTTTCACTGTGGGTAATTTTGGGTTTCTTCTTCTTCTTCTTCTTTTATGACCACATAGGATCACTTTAGTCAGTCCGTCGTTCAGGTCTCTTTGAAGGGATTGTTCGGGCTTTGCGGTTCTCCCAGTACTTCTTCAGACGCTCCGATCTTCGTGCCCTTTCCTCAGTTGAAAATGTGCGTGTTGTTGGTTTGTTTTGTGTAAGGGTAAAGCGGAGGTTTGTATTCTTGAGTTTTGTATTCAATTTTATCTTATTTTTGGTGTCTTCTGTTGTAAGGCCTATTTCCTTCAGATCCTCTCTTACTTCTCTGATCCATTTACATCCTGTTGTGGTATTTTTTGAGACGAGATTGTGTTGTACTAGTTGTTTCAGAAGTCTCGAGTCCTGCATCCTCATGATATGTCCAAAGAATCCCAGTCTCCTCTTACGCATAGTATCTGTAATGGGTTCTAGCTCTTTGTACACGACTTTGTTAGGTATTAACCGCCACTGTCCATCTTTCTGATATTTTTTGTTGATACAGGTTCTTCCAATCCTCCTTTCAATTTTCTGAAGTCTGTCAGTCTTTGATTGTTTATTCAGGTAAAAGAGTGTTTCTGCTGCATATGTAGCTTCCGGTTTTATAACTGTGTTGTAGTGTTTTATTTTTGTATTTATTGATAGACATTTCTTTTTGTAGATATCCCATGTTAATTTTTGTGCTTTAGCTAATCTATTTGTTCTTACTTGGATTGAGATTTTTTCATTTAAGTTATGTGTTATTACTTCTCCAAGATATTTAAACTGAGTTACTATTTTGATTTTATTACCATTTATGGTGACTTCTTTTAGCTGTGTTGGTTTTTGGGGCATAATTTCTGTTTTTTCAAATGATATTTTGAGGCCAATTTTATTTGCAATGTTTTGAAGTTCTGATATCTGGGTTTTTGCTTCTTTTATGTCCACTGCTAGTAATGCTAAATCGTCAGCAAAACCCAGGCAATTTGTTTTGATTTTTCGGCCAATCTTTATTTTGGGGGGACATTTTCTAAACCATTCCCTCATTACCATTTCTAGAGCACAATTAAATAATAGTGGTGAGAGCCCATCTCCCTGCCGTAGTCCAGTTTTAATTTCAAATGTCTCTGATGTTTCACCCCTAAACTTCACTTTTGACTTGGTATTGGTGAGAGTCAATTTTATCATGTTTATTAATTTGGGGTGTAGTCCAAGGTGTCTTAAAATTTTAAACAGAGATTCTCTATGGATGCAATCATAAGCTTTCTTGAAATCTACAAATGTTATCACCATATCTCTGTTTCTTCTCCTGTTATAGTCCATTATCAACTTAAGACTCATGATCTGATCAGGACAGCTCCTCCAGGGTCTGAAACCTCCTTGATATTCTCCTAGTTCTTTCTCAAGTTGTAAACTTATCCTATTAAGGATGATTATTGAAAATATTTTGTATGTTATGTCTAGGAGAGAGATTCCCCTGTAGTTATTAGGGTCGGTTTTGTCCCCTTTTTTGTGCAGAGGATGAATGAGGGCTGTTGTCCAGTGTTCTGGTAGTTCTTCTTTAATCCAGATAGAGACAAGCTGTTGATGGAGGGCAACTTTTGCTGAGGTTCCTGCATATTTCCAGATTTCCGCAAAGGTCTGATCTTCTCCTGGCGCTTTGTAGTTTTTTAATTTATTCAGAGCTTGGTAGACTTCCTTTATTGTGGGGGGATTGATGTTTTCTGGTGATGTTTTTATCGGGGTGTTGGTGTCCAAATGAAGAAGTTCTGTAGGTTCCTCACAATTTAAAAGCTTGTTGAAATGTTTAGCCAGAATTTCTGCATTGTCTTTATTGTTATGGGCCACCTTACCATCTTCATCCTTCATCAGTAGGGTCGGGGGTTCATATTTTTGGAGCTGCTTTCTGAAGGTTTTGTAGTAGTCCCTTGATTTAGTTTTACTGAACTGTTCTTCAATTAACTGCAGGGTGTCCTTATGATGTTGTCTTTTTATTCTTCTTAAGACTTGGGTAGTTTCTTTTCTCTGTTTTACTAGCTTTTGATAGGATATTTCTGTCTTTTGGGACTGATGTAATAGCCATGCCTGATGTCTTTTCTCCACTGTTTCATCACATTCACTGTTCCACCATTGGTGTTTTTTACGTGGTTTAATTGGAGCTAGGTCTTCTGCAATTTGTTTAAGGTTGTGTACTAAGTCTTCAAGTTTGTCTGTGATTTTTATTTTTTCAGTTGCTTTCTGGTAATTTTTGTTGTTGATTAGCTGGGTAGGGTTTATATTAGTTAGTTTTGCTTTTTCAAGATCATTAAATAGAAGGGAAATATTCTTAATTATTGATTTCAGAACTCCTCTTTGATTCTATTAGTTGGATCTTTCCTGATTGTATTGAAGTTATTTTCTGCAAAAAACCAATGTGTTTTGTTTATATATACACATCTTTCTCTGCGATTACAGTAGTACTTCCTTTATCTGCCTTAGTTATTATTAAGTCATTACTTTTGATTTACTTCCTAAGGTTATTCATATTAGTTAAATGGTCCGTATTGGGTTTTATGGTTTAATTTTGGTTTTGAGTGGACAATAGTTTATTTTTGATTTCATATCTGGCTTCTGTGTTACCTCCCTTTGCACCTTTAAGATCTTTAGTTTTCTCTTGGATGTTTTTTTCTGACGAGAGCCAGACTGTCAACTGGCATATTTTCTCTTTTGGTCACTTCATGTAGGAAATTTCATAGATATTGGCAATAACAATAATTTTGTGTGGCTATTTCTAGCCGGGTGCAGTCCATTGGTGAAAGTTCTTCAGTTTTAGAGACAATTTAATTTCCTGTGCTGCACAATACCCAATGTTATATTCTCCATTCTTTTGGATGGCATGAAGAATAATTTTGGACATTTTCTCCATGCAGGCTTTCATAGGCATTTTGTATGATCCTCTGGAACATCTTGAAAGAAGTTCCATTGAAGCCAGCCTCCTATATTAAGGACCGGACAAGTTGGCCATATGGCTGTGAGCTTGCATCTGGGAGATAGTGGGTTCAAATCCCACTGTTGGCAGCCCTGAAGATAGTTTTCTGTGGTTTCCCATTTTCACACCAAGCAAATACTGGGGCTGTACCTTAATTAAGGCCATGGCCCCTTCCCTCCAACTCCTAGGCCTTTCCTATCCCATCGTTGCCATAAGACCTATCTGTGTCGGTGTGACGTAAAGCCACTAGCAGAAAAAAAAAAAAAAACCTATCATGCTGGGTCGTTCAGACATGGCCGCAGTTCACTCAAAAAATGGTACAAAACCAACTTTTTGAATAGAGAAAGCTTCAGGCTGTTTCTCTGTGTACAATCTGAAAATTCAAAAATTTAGTGTATTATTACCAAAAAAATGTGTCCCAAAGTCCCATAGAGTAGGGCATGAAATTTGAAGTCAGAAGACAATAGTCACTCCAAGTACTTTGTCTTCACTAAGTTTATTTCTCACAAAAACAATCAAAGTTATAAAATATTATTCCCCCTTCTTCTTTTATTTTCTTGTAAACAGGAAAACCCTAAAATATTATTATTGCAGGTTGGATCATGCTCGCTTTGTTTCTGAGATGATTTGCATGTGGGATATAGTCAGAGGCATGATTTTATCGCATTAATGATAAACGTGCCAAAATAAAATCTTGAAGTGATTTTGAGACATCTTTATAAATCATTTGATGCTGATTAAGAGAATAGTGATTTTACTTTTACAAATTAAAGCAATAAATACAATTTAAAGCAAAATCATATCTTGCAATAAGTGGGAAATTGCAACAAAATTCATAGAAAATTACGAGCTTGAAATTGTATTCAAAAGTTACATGTGTGAAGATAAATGGAAGATATAAGAAGTATTTCTGAAGTCAACAGAAATTCCTACTCCCTTTAATATTTTAGGAAATCCCTTAATGGCATGACCATGAATACTGCCGACTTCGACTCCAGGCTTCTTGCGAAATGAAGTGTACTGTTCTTGGAGTGGCTGGTAATCCCACCTCAGCCTGTCTCCTCACACCACTAAGATAAGATTTTTGGTAATCCTGAAATCCCTGATAACACCTGGTGACTATAGTGATGACCATGAATACAAAAGGTTGGAATATATTGGCATCCTGGTTCAGGTAAAAGAAATAAAGTGACCACAAGTCAATCAGTAGCGAAGATGGGTTGATCGACAAGTGGTATGGTGCACAGCTGAGCTAAAGAATTTGAGAGTAAAGGTTTATATGTTTTAGAAAGCAATATTTTGATGGGTAAATTTTGTAATGTTCCTATCAAGTGGGAGAAAAAGATACAATCTCAGAACATTGTTTTAAAAATAAGAAACATGCGGCATGTAAAGTAAGCACTCCAACAATGAAACGGCAGGCAAAGTAGAACTCTCATTAGATAAGCAAAAGAAAGTTAATAGTAGAAAGGCATTATTTATTCAAGAAACAACAGCGATACTACTCAAAGCCAACATCTCGCTGCAGAAGATAGATGACCCTGCAGTCCGGAAATGGCTTCAAAAGTATGTACCAAGTACGTGTACAATGTCATTGCCCTGATTATTTAAAACGGAATGTTGAAGTCATCATTTGCCGTGAATAATGCTAAAATTTTTGTATATCAAACGGCAGAAAATACAAGTTAAATGCTATGAGCAAGTGGAATTAAAGTGGTTGTGACCGAGATAAACGTACTAATTTCAAATTGTTAAAGTCAACAGAGAGAACAATCGAACACTGAATTGAAATAAGCCAGGGTGAAATTTGAGAAATAACTTTTGTGAAGAAAATAATGAATTTTAAAGGAAGAATACCAAATTTATCGATAAAACTAATAATAATACGTATATCGCTGTGCATCTCAAATATACGAGATTTAAAACGAAATGTATAGAAGGAGAGAAAAATACAATTGAATGTATACTGGGACTGCACTGAAGAATAACAAAAGTTTCTTTAGCTTTAGCTTTAAGAAAACGCTATTTAGAGCGAATTTTCGATAATTAGATCATCCTAAGCTACCATTAACATCATAGAAACTTCTGTAGCAGATCATTTGACGTCATATTTTACCTTACAAAACATAGTAATAATACAAGAAGGCCTTGCAACGAAGAAGAAGATGATATTAACAATGTCTTTGGATATGTTTTTCATGCATGTGCCTGAGAACGTCATGATGACTTGCTAAATCAAAGATGGGATTGACATCTGATGGAATCCAGCCGACTCTACCCATGAATACAAGTTCAACTGCCGAGACTCGTAGATGACTGAACCGAGGTCCATAGAGGAACATTACCAAGGAAGGATGTAGCAACAACTATCCCGGCCAACAAACACACACAAAATAAGATAAGTTTCATGAATTATTTTTAAAATTATGTTTTTATGTCTTGTAGTGAGTTGTTGATTGTGATGCTTATAAGGAACATGTTGTTATATCTTTGTGGAGTGTTTTAAATATGTGGTTTCAATGCGAGTGAAATAACAGTGGTGTTTTAAGGAAGAATATAGGTAGCCTTCCGAAATATTTAAACACATCCAAGTGTAGGAAGAGATGCGTATGTCAATGAAGTGTTATGCTAACAATATTTCAGGTCATTCTAAAGAAGCAATACCAAAGATAGTGAGTTTTGATGATATGAAGTACGATATAGGTTTATCTCAAGTCATAGGCTATCGAGGTCATAAATATCGACAACTTATTGCCAAGCATAAGTCAATATAAGTTAAATATTGTAATGTTTTGATAAGTGAGGTGCATATTGCTAGGAATATGTTAGTTGTTGATCCACGAAATATTAATTTAACTCAGTTGAGAAGTTAACTGAGTTGTGCGATACATTTAATTGATTAAATAATATTTGCATATGCAGCAATATAAAGATACAATGAAAATATGAGGTAAGGAATGTGAGATTAAGGAATAATATTATATTGGATAAAGTAGTTGAGGTTCATGGTGTGGGTTACTGTAGTCATGTCCTAATTCGTGAACCATAGGCAATGGTTGAGTGGCGTAGTAAGTGGTCCTGAGAGTCAGGATACCAGTTGCTATGGAATGGGAGTGGGCATCTCGGACATATTCTGAGTCATGGCCCTCTTTGTGCTCAGGCGGCTAGGACTATACAATCCACCGGTGGTCCATAACCCATTAGAGAAGAAATCCTCACTTGGACTAGGTGTGAGTAGGGTAGCATCCTGCTTCATGAATTTACCAAGCTCAGAACATTTTAAGCAAGCCTCGGACCTATGGGAGTAACGGAGTCCCACTCCCATTTGATAGGTGAGGGACTCCTTGAAAACAACTTGGCGAACGAAATGGAATTCGATGGGCAGCTATCAATATTAATGGGGCTTATGGAAGAAAGAAAGTAGAACTGGCTGAGTCAGCACAGAGGATGCACCTGGATGTGCTAGGAGTAAGTGATATTCGGGTAAGGGGAGATAACCAGGAAGAGATAGGAGATTATAAAGTGTACTTGACGGGTGTTAGAAAGGGAAGGGCAGAGTATGGGGTAGGGCTGTTTATCAGGAATACCATTGCATGCAACAGAACTGTTAGGCACGTAAATGAGTGATTGATGTGGGTAGATTTGGCAGTTGGAGGAATTAGGACGAGAATTGTCTCAGTGTATTCATCATGTGAGGGTGGTGGTGGTGGTGATGGTGGTGGTGGTGATTATTGTTTTAAGAGGAAGTACAGCTAGGCAACCAACCTCTATATAACACTAATCAGAGGGAAAAATGGAAGGGATCTGACTCTTCGAAAAATGAAGATATCGATCAAAGAAAGACAAGGGCCACGAAGGGCATAAAAATGAAAGACTCCCTAGCCATCGCAAACCTAATAGCGTCGGGGTCGGAAAAGAACAAGAGTTGACCAAGAGAGGTCGGATAGGATAGATGAAAGTGAGGAGCCTGGCACAAGTAAGTGGAAGCAATGCCAGGACTCAGCTAAGGGCCCCGTGGTCGCCAACCCACGCTCCAAAGTTCAGAGCCCCTGGGGCCTCATGTGAGGGTGCAGATGAGGATGAAGTTGACAAGTTTTATGAAGCATTGAGTGACATCGTGGTCAGAGTCAACAACAAGGATAGGATAGTGCTAATGGGAGATTTCAATGCGAGATTTGGAAATAGAAATGAAGGATATGAAATGGTGATTGGTAAATGTGGGGAAGATATGGAAGCTAATAGGAATGGAAAGCGTTTGCTGGACTGCTGTGCTAGTATGAGTTTAGCAGTTATGAATACACTCTTCAAGCATAAGGCTATTCACCGCTACACATGGGAGGCTAGGGGTACTAGATCTATAAAGACTATATCTTAACCGACTTTGAATTCAGGAAATCTATTAGGAATGTACAAGTTTTCTGGAGATTTTTCAATGACACACACCACTATCTGATCTGTAGTGAACTAAGTATCTCTAGGCCTAGGATGGAGAAAGTGAAATTGGTCTGCAAACGGATAAGGATAGAAAATCTCCAGGACAAAGAAATTAGACAGAAGTACATGGATATGATTAGTGAGAAGTTTCGAACAGTAGGCAGTAAGCAGGTTCAAGATATAAAAAAAGAATGGGTGGCATACAGGGATGCTGTAGTAGAAACAGCAAGGAAATGCCTAGGAACAACTGTGTGTAAAGATGGAAAAAGGTGAACATCTTGGTGGAATGATGAAGTGAGAGCAGCTTGTAAACGTAAAAAGAAGGCTTATCAGAAATGGCTCTAAACAAGGCTGAGGCAGACAGGGAATTGTATGTAGGTGAAAGAAACAGAGCAAAACAAACAGTTGTTGAATCCAAAAAGAAGCCTGGGAATATTTTGGTAATAACCTGGAAAGGCTAGGTCAAGCAGCAGGGAAACCTTTCTGGACAGTAATAAAGAATCTTATGAAGGGAGGGAAAAAAGGAAATGAACAGTGTTTCGAGTAATTCAGGTGAACTCATAATAGATCCCAGGGAATCACTGGAGAGGTGAAGGGAATATTTTGAACATCTTCTCAATGTAAAAGGAAATCTTCCTGGTGGTGTTGCGAACAGCTAAGCTCATGGGGAGGAGAAAAATAATGTCGGTGAAATTACGCTTGAGGAAGTGGAGAGGATGATAAATAATCTCCATTGTCATAAACCAGCAGGAATAGATGAAATTAGACCTGAAATGGTGAAGTATAGTGGGAAGGCAGGGATGAAATGGCTTCACAGAATAATATTAGCATGGAATGTTGGTAAGGTACGGTACCTTTAGATTGGACAAAAGCAGTAATTGCACCTATCTATAAGCAAGGGAACAGGAAGGATTGCAACAACTATCGAGGTATCTCATTGGTTAGTGGGCCAGGCAAAGTATTCACTGGCATCTTGGAAGGGAGGGTGCGATCAGTCGTTGAGAGGAAGCTGGATGAAAACCAGTGTGGTTTCAGACCACAGAGGGGCTGTCAGGATCAGATTTTAAGTATGCGCCAGGTAACTGAAAAATGCTACGAGATTAATAGGCAGTTGTGCTTATGTTTCGTAGATCCAGAGAAGGCATATGATAGGGTACCGAGGGAAAAGATGTTCGCCATACTAGGGGACTATGGAATTAAAGGTAGATTATTAAAATCAATCAAAGGCATTTATGTTGATAATTGGGCTTCAGTGAGAATTGATGGTAGAATGAGTTCTTGGTTCAGCGTACTTACAGAGGTTAGACAAGGCTGTAATCTTTCACCTTTGCTGTTCGTAGTTTACAAGTATCATCTGCTGAAAGGTTTTAATGGCAGGGAGGGATTCAGTTAGGTGGAAATGTAGTAAGCAGTTTGGCCTATGCTGACAACTTGGTCTTAATGGCGGATTGTGTTGAATGCCTGCAGTCTAATATCTTGGAACTTGAAACTAGATGCAATGAGTATGGTATTAAAATTAGTCTTTTGAAGACTAAACTGATGTCAGTAGGTAAGAAATTCAACAAAACTGAATGTCAGATTGGTGATACAAAGCTAGAACAGGTAGATAATTTCAAGTATTTAGGTTGTGTGTTCTCCCAGGATGGTAATATAGTAAGTGAGATTGAATCAAGGTGTAGTAAAGCTAATGCAGTGAGCTCACAGTTGTGATCAGCAGTATTCTGTAAGAAGGAAGTCAGCTCCCAGACGAAATTATCTTTACATCGGTCTGTTTTCAGACCAACTTTGGTTTACGGGAGAGAAAGCTGGGTGGATGCAGGATATCTTATTCATAAGTTAGAATTAACAGACATGAAAGTTGCGAGACAATGATTGCTGGTACAAATGGGTGGGAACAATGGCAGGAGGGTACTCAGAATTAGGAGATAAAGGCTAATTTAGGAATGAACTTGATGGATGAAGCTGTATGCATAAACCGGCTTTGGTGGTGGGGTCATGTGAGGCTAATGGAGGAGGATAGGTTACCTGGTAGAATAATAGACTCTGTTATGGAGGGTAAGAGAAGTAGAGGGAGACCAAGACGACGATGGTTAGACTCGGTTTCTAACGATTTAAAGATAAGAGTTATAGAACTAAATGAGGACACAGCATTAGTTGCAAATAGGGGAATGTGGCGACGTCTAGTATATTCACAGAGGCTTGCAGACTGAATGCTGAAAGGCATAACAGTCTACAGTATAATGATAATATATGTATGTATGTATGTATGTATGTATGTATGTAAGTAGTTGAGGAGTTATGATAAATATGACGATGTATGAGGAATGATTTTATGTAAGGTTAATTAATAAAAGATTAAATAATGCAAATATGAATCAAGGTTATAATGGATGCTAGTAATGATGTGAAATATGGAATAACCTATAATAAGAGTTTATGGCAATTTGATAATGGACTTACGAGACAATAATAGATTATGGTCATCAAAAATAATTTCGAATATAACTATTCGTGATTAATAATATTTTTAAATATTATGATAGGTAGCCATTGAAAGCTACAAAAGTGAAACTAATCTTATTCTGCGTATGTTTAATCTAATAATAAATTGCGTACATCGAAGATGAATGAAATAATCTGCCTTAATCATTCTTAGTTGACCTAAAGAATTTTATTTTATTCTTACTGTGTAATTTCAATATTTCCAAACATGTTAATCGAGTTTTTTTTTTTTTTTCCCCTCAACATCTGAATCAGTAATTTCATGCATTTCAGCAACAATGAGGCAATTGATACATATCAGGGACCCTCCAAATTTTCAAAATTTATCTGATTATGTTGTGTGCTACAAACAGAAAATTTGAAGAGAGGCAGTGTTTCAGTGTCCAGACTGTGAAGCGGGTCTCTGCACTGAAGGATGCTTCACGACATTCCACACCAAACTCAATTATTAAGGTTAGATAGCATCATATTTTCCAAATGAATGGAGTTTTCTAAACATGCATGGGAAAGTTTCATTGAAATCCATAAAACAGTACCAAAGTTGTGTTGCTTTAAATAAAATCTTGCATGAATCTGGGAAAGTTTAAACACCGTGCTCAGAACTCCTCCTGCAGCTCAGAGACGACCGAGCATTTAAATCCACTACGCTGAGGGGTTAACACTAATTTGAGGGAAAATGGGAGAATGAAGGTGTCGGCAAAAGCAAGACAAGTGCCATGAAGGATGTATAAATGAAAGACTTCCTTGACCTCGAAACCTAATATTTTTGGGAATGGAAAAGAACTAGAGTTGACAAAGGGAGGTTGGATGGTATAGATGGAATTGAGGAGCCTGGCACAAGTAAGTAGAAACAATGCCTGGGCTCAGCTAAAGACCCTGTGGTCATCAAATCACGCTCCCAAGTTAAGAGCCTCTGGGATCCCTTTTAGTCACCTCTTACAACAGGCAGGGGATACCATGAATGTTAATCTACCATTCCCACCACAGGGAGAGTAAATAGAGGTATCTGTAAACCGATCAGACTGAATTTTCTGCTCATAATAATGAAAGTCAAATTTAAAATGTCTATGTGAGTTAATGGGACCATAATGTGTTTTTCTTAAACATTACCTTTAAGATTAATCATAAGTTCGAAGTAATATCAAAATTACAAGACTTTACATTTGATGCTTATGATTCTTTCTTATATAGTAACACAATACCTTTTCCTTGAAGTTTCTCTGAAAGTGTAGTAGCTGATTATGCCCAGCCCGTCCATAACGAACACTAGCTGGGTCAGGGAACTTGACAGCATGGTCTGTTCTTGCAGTTGACTTGAGTGAAGAGTCCTGAACAAGGAAGTCCTTTTCTCTGAGCTGCTTGGGCAGAGGCACCTTCTTACTCTGATTATAAAATAACAAAAACACTTCAGTTAGATCTCGTGTCAACAGAGTTTAAAATACAGAAGAGGATTTATAATCTTACCTCAAAGAACCAGAGAGATGAGAATTAAGACTCGCCTGCTGAAAAAGAGACTTTTTAAATTGCTAAAATGATCAAAATTATTCAAGTTACCATTAAATGAGGGAAGTAACATTTGCTTGTTCAAATCATGCCCTTGAGACTGACTAATACACAGGTACAGAATACAATTTTATTCCATCATTAACTATGTTACGTACAATAGATGTTGTCAAAGAAAACAAAACAATAAAAACTATCATACACATACTCAGAATAATATCGCCGGCTTACGACCAAAATAGCATATCTACAAAAATGGCCAAAATGGTGTATTTCATGGGTTTTCTTATTTAGAATGAAGCATATTTCCTGCCAAAATGGCGTAAGTGTAATTTAATTTTTTTTAATTAGCCCCTAGCGTAACTAACTTGCACAAAATATTGTTAATGCCTAAAAATTGTAAGTTAAGATACGTTGCTTTGCTGCTAATGGATATCAGAAAATTTTAGAGCAGTATTAGCGTAAGTGCAGATACCCTACTTTGGTTCTAACTGAATTATTGGCACGCACTAAATGGTTGTTATGCTTGCCAACTTTTTCCTTACTACAATAATGCTGTAGTGTCAGTCCTTTGTTGTTCCCCATTTAGAGTCAGCTGCCCGACCAGAATTACGGCGTTTTACGGCAAGGGTATTTAAATCCGAATAGATGCAGCAGTATAAATGTCACCCTTTAAAGAAAACAACACCATAGTCAAACAAATAAAGATATAAATGTAAATTTTTGCATTTCATTTCTAAATGCTCAGTTGTTATATATTATTTTGTACTCACCCTAATTTTGAATCTAAATATTGCCCAATTTTCCTATACCATTTCAGTGTCAATGCCCGCCCTTATATCATCAGCGTAATGTTTGCCAGGTAGTATCAACAGTGCCAGTTTGTCTTTGTGAATATTCGTCTGCTTTACTACAAGCTCATAAAATTCTCATCCCACACGTAATTGAAAATATTCTGAACTCCTGGAAGTTAAATCACAATCTGAACCAGCATTGTTTTCCCACATTTCCTGTTCATTAGAAAGATAACTGCGATGCTACTAGTAACATTTCTCTGCAGCCCTGTCCCTCGAGCTTCACACAATATTTGTTCATGTTTTTGTGATTCTTGGATTCATTGTCACTACAATATTCATCAGAATATTATTCAGAACTTCTAAATAGCAAACACTATCTCCATTAATTTCTAACGTACTCCAATTTCACATTCTTTCAAACATTGCGACACTTCTCTGCGATAAGCAGACGAGATGAGAGCTCGATTATAAATAATCTCTGACTGGAATGCAATGTTTATCACCTAGGTCTGCTTGTGAATTACTCACAGGTAAGACTGTCAACAAGATGCTGAGAAGCTTGCTGAATTGTGGGAATTGGTAATGCACCATGGTTTCACAAGACTCTTCAATATTGTGTGTTTTAATGATTACGCTTGGGATATAATGAGAAATAACTATACATTTGTGCTCAGCATTGTAGTTAATTTCATGATGCATTGTTGATTTGATACCTATTACACTTGCATTTTTAACAGATAATATCAAATGATACTTTGTGGTTATAAAATGATTTATAATAATTGTATACTTGCAGTGAATGTGATTGTTTTATTATTACGTACCTTATATACGCTAGTGTAAAATAATTTCTATTGAAAAATTATTAGAGCCAAATTAGCGTATATCTTATAGGTCATTGAAAAAATTCTATGCCACAGAATATAACATTGGATGTAAGAAATAAGTACATAACATTATCAGGGAATATGTTGTTGATATATTAAAAAAATCAGTGATTTACAAATCAGTATATGTAACCAGTTATACACAAATCAATACCAAACTTGTCAGTTTTTCTTGCTTCCTGAAAAGTAATGTTATTGTAGATAGGCTATTCTGGTCCTAAGCTGGCGATATGTAATTTTAATACATTGCATGATATTATCCTCATTTTTCCGTATTGAAATTCAGTTAAAGTAGAACAATAAAAGTTTGATTTCCACCTTTCAATACTTTACAAGCAATTACAAAATTAGGATCTCATCCTTATTTTATTGCTAAATTATTAAAAACATAGGACATGTTTCGTTCGATTGTTGAACATCTTCAGCTACATACATTTCTAACAAGGTCAAAATCAGTAATACTATTCTAATAACCTGCAACTATTGTTTATTGCTAACAGATTTAATATAATAACTATTAAAATACTTTTGAATATAAAACATTATATATATTACGTCGTCATTGTTAAAACAATATTACTATTTGTAGTGTTTGATATTTTAAAAATCTTGTTCTAAATTTGAATACAATGTCATAAGTTAGTCAGATATAAATAACTTTACAATCTGTTTGATTTTGTTGATTTTCTTAAAACTATCAGTTGGATACACATTAAAATCTTTTTGCTAACTGGCGTGAGCATTACTACATCTTGTACTTTATGAATACAAAATCTTGGTGTTCTCTCAAAACAACCAAGGTGGAAATCAAACTTTTATTGTTCTACTTTATTTTAATACATAACGAACTCATCAATTTCAATGTATTCCTCTACTGAGTAAAAAGGATGTATGATTAAAATCTTTTAAAGTATATATGTTGTGATAGAACATATATCACACCCCCGAATTATATGTAGAAGTTTTAGATATTATTGTCAGTATTCGATTTTTATTATTATTATTATTATTATTATTATTATTTCATTTGTATATTTTGCCATTTATATTGGTAAGCTGGAAGATATCCACATATGTAGGTATGAGTAATTTGTTTTGCACGAGTGGGAAAACATTGCTGTAATAACTCTGGTAATTTGAATGAGTCATCTGGCTACCCCAGTGTCTGTTGTGATGTACTTGTGTCAGGAAATTCCATTACTCGTGTATATATCCCAGCCTGATGAGATAAGCTTGTTGTTGTACCAGGAAAGTTTGGTGATTCATGAAAACTCCCCAGAGTTTGTTATTGTCTTGGGAGGAAGAAGTAGTTCAGGGCTTGGTCTTAATTTGAGATCACTCATGATTGGCTGGCAAGCACCAATCCAGACGTCTCATCTGAGAGGAGGGGGATGTTGATGTCTATAAAGGTGGATGATACGGCGGCAACCTAGAGATTAGGACATTGTGAGGATGATTGTATGAGACATGGTAAGAGACATTGTAAGGAGACATTGTAAAGGTGATTGTAGAGGTAAAGGAACGAGAAGGAAGATAACTACAACTACAACTGACGCACTGTACGGGAAGGAAGTGGTGCTGATACACGGTACTGGAGTGACACGGCAGCAATGAACTGGACTTCAAACGTTCGTGGAGCGTAGTCGTGTTATGTTCGTGGAAAGCGGCTGATTGTGGAGAGTGCTTGCGCATTAAGTATTGTAGCACTTGTGGCGGCCTAGCATTATATGTTGGTGAAAGCTATCTCAGACTTTCCATAAATTTATGTTGAGGATCGACAGACGTGTGTATATATCTTTACAACAAGTGTTAAAGTATGTGAACACAGTAGTACAAGGTACAGTATCTGTGTGATGTGATAACTGCCGATTATGAGAATCGATAAGTCGAATTGATAGAGACAGTGAAGGGTATTTATCTTCATACATGTACATTGTTCATCGGACTATTTACAAATGGTAACTTAGTTCTCGCTTTCGTTTTCCCACGGTTTTCATTATTGTTGTTGTTGTAAATATGGGGTCTTCCAGCAATATTTTATGTGTATATTATATGTATAATCTTGTATGTTGATGAGGTGCTCATGCACGGAATTTGTTCAGAATATAGTTAGCTATTTTAGAATCAGTGTTATTGATAAACCTAGGTGCAGTTCCTACCTAATTAGTCGTTTTCAGGAGGTTGGGTAAGGCCTGCAGCAGATGTACCAGTACGCAGCATTATGTACACGCCCTGGGATATAAAGTTTATCATGCTCTTATCTAAATTCGAGGGATCCATTCTGGTGAACTCTGGCGCCCATACTACGGACATTTCGGTTAATTATGCTTATTAATTTTATTAAGTTTTTGAGTAATTTTATTTATATATTTTATTCATGATTTTATTTATTATTATCATCAAAAAAGTTACAATTGGCGCCCAACGTGGGGCTGAATGATTGGTACATCTGTTAGGCTTATAAGCGTAGGTGCACTTGTCAGGTGTGGTTGGAATTCTGCGAACTATGTCAGTGAAGTGTTTTATATGTACGTGATATGTATGTTGGAGTATGAAGAAATGTTGTAGCGAGTCGAGTATTATAAGACTGAGAAGTAGAGAGGTTGTTAAAGTTGTTGGTACTATGAATCAGGATAAGAGAAATCAAAAGAATTCCACCACATTGAGTTTATCTAATTTAAGTGAGAATAGCGAAATGGCTGATAGTAGGAAAGATCAATCGGCAACGATAGGTGAGGAACCGAGTAACCCGTCTCAAACTCAGAATGTAGGGGATCAAGGGGCGACCTTAACTCTTAGTATGCTTCAATCACTATTTAATCAGTTCAGTAAAGAGTTGAAGGGTGAATTTAACAGTAAGAGTGACGTATTGTCCAGTAAAATCGATAATAATAATGTTGAATTGTCCAGTAAAATCGATAATAATAATGTTGAACTGTCCAGTAAAATCGATAATAATAATATTGAATTGTCCAGTAAGATTGATAGTCAGAGTAAAGAGTTGAAGAGTGAACTGAGTTTTTTAAGTAATGAAATATACAGTATTAATAGTGAATTAAATTCAGTTAGTACGGAATTGTCCAGTAAGATTGAGAATCAAAGTAAGGAGTTAAATTTAGTGAGTGTTGAATTGTCTAGTAAAATTGATAGTTTAAGTAGTGCTGTGAATGGTAGAATAGATGAATTGAACCAGAAGTTTGACCATCAAAGCAGAGAAATTCAGGAAGTCAATAATAAGGTTGAATCTCAATGCTTGGAATTGACTGAGAAAATTGAATGCCGATTTAATGTAGTTAGGAAAGAATTTGTTGAAAACAGCAAGGAATGTGATAAAAGAATAAAAATAGTGGAAGATAAAGTCGAAGAAATAGACAGAATGAAAACCAGTCAGAATGTTTTAGTGAAGCGAATAGATGAGAAGAATGAGAAATTGGAGAAAGACCTTAAGTCGGTAAAAGATGACCTCAAGTCAGTAGAAGGAAATGCCAGAATGGTAGTGGAAGAAGGAATTAAATCATGTCATGTGAAATTAAGGCAGGAGATCAGTCAAATCCAATTAGGTAGCAGCATATGTAATAGGTACGTATCTTGTACGAAGGACTCTGAATTGCCCAAGTTTAATGGTCGGCAGTTTAATCCGATGGAATTCTTGAAAACGGTGGAGAAACGGTTTTCCAAGAATCTTGACGATGGTTTGATCGAGTGGAGTATGGTTGATGAGATGTTGGATATTGCATTTGTTGGAGAAGCGAGATCCTGGTTTCAAGTTTATAGACAGGGTATTTCGAGTTTGGAGGAATTTAGGGAGAAATTTAGTTCTAAATTTTGGAGTGATGCTATTCAGGGAAGGGAAAGAGATCGCGTGCTATTTGGCAAATATAGACCTCAGGAAGGTGTGTCTATGACGGAATATTTCTTGGCGCATGTTCTGATCAGCCAGAATATTGAAGGTCTAGCATCGGAGAGAGATACAGTCCGCCAGATGTTGAGGCATTTTCCTGAGAAGGTCGGATTAGCTGCATGTATGCAGAATATTGTTACGATCAAGGAATTAGAGCAGCTGTTAGAGAGGTTTGATGCTTTGGAAGGGCAGGGGAGGACTAGGCAAAGTGAAGGTAGAAATTACGGGGATAATGGGAGACAAGGTAATCAGCTAGGGGGAGATAGGAATAATCAGAATTTCAGTCATTCTAGGCAAGGGAATCAGGGTGGTAATTCCGGAAGGGGAAACAGACAGTATAATCAGGGAGTTAATCACCAGGAATATTATGGCAGAAGACCTAATCAAGGGGAATCAGAAAGTAGGGGGCGTACGGATCAGAGACCTCCAGATCAAGTGCAGAGACATGATAATAGTGAACAGTCCACGTCAAGTAATTTAAACCGGAATCGGACTTCTTAGTTGGGTCAGTTAGGCAGTCCGATACCGAAATTCCTATTCACGTGATGAAACAGGTAAGTTACGAGGTAGACGTGAAAGAGGAATTATTGTATGACCATGTGTTTTGTGTTCAGGGAGATTTTGAGAATAGGGGGCGTGATGAAAGTAAGAAAGATGTGTCGGATGTCTTACTTTGTGCTAGTGGTGATGGTAATAGCGGTGTTGTGATCGATAATCTTGTGGAAGTTTCTGAAATTGAAAGTGAAGTTTTTTGTGAAGTTGATGAAGGTTGTTTTATAAGTGAAGAGTGTTCACGGAGTATACATCATGAGGATGTTTGTGTTAATTTAAGTGTACGTGAGGAGAGTAAAGTTAGGTCCATTATGTGTGAAAATGGTGACTTTAAGATTAATGAAACTTCTGATAAGAGAGTCGAAAGTAGCAGTGTTGTTGGCATGAAAGTGGTGCGAGTAGGAGCTGATATGAAAGGTGGTGAAGATGGATTAATTGTTGGGTCATTAAGTAGTAATGACAGCAATTTCGAAGTGTATTATGGTAAGAATTTCAATAATAGAGTGAGCGTGTGTGAGAATGGAAGTGTGCGTGAGATGAAAGAAAGTCTTTTCAAGCGAGTGCGTAATGTTTTATTTAAGTCTGAGAGTTGTGTGAAAGATTTGAATGACTTGCTGAGTGATAGCGATGTGGAATGTGTGAAAAAGTATGTGATCTGTTTACTTGCATTAATTATGAGTTTGTGGAAGAGTAAACGTAGTGAGATTCCCGCTCATTTCAGAAAGAGGGATTTCCTTTTTATGAATGTTCCGAATGAAAGATTGTATGATTCTTGTGTGACTGGATGGTATGAATGTTTGTGTGTGAGATAGAGTGTATTCTAGAAGTAGTTAGTTTTATTGTGGTACGCATTCCTCGCTTATCGATGCCAATGTTAAGTTTATGTATAGTTTTTTCATTTATATTAGGGTCTGTATACTGTGGACAGTAGAATAGGCAAGTGTGCTTATAGGCTCCTAACCACTGACAACAAGGTTCTTGGAACATTTAATATCTATAGCCTTCGCAGATATAAGAAATAGGATCTGCACCTTGGATGTGTATATTATCAATTATGAGTTATGTGTACAGTAGCAAGTAGGGATTGTGTTCAATGGTATATGAAACAATCAGTTGTGTGTATATAGACATATTATTATTATTGTTTGGACAAATTGTATTTCGTGTGTGCGAATACAATGCAGTAGACGCAATGTATATATCATTATTACAGTAAATTATGTGTTAAGTTATGCCATTATAAGGTTATGTATGAAGTTCTGTTTTATGGTGAATCATAATATAGGATATCATCGATTCACCAAGGGGGCGTTATGTGATAGAACATATATCACACCCCCGAATTATATGTAGAAGTTTTAGATATTATTGTCAGTATTCGATTTTTATTATTATTATTATTATTATTATTATTATTTCATTTGTATATTTTGCCATTTATATTGGTAAGCTGGAAGATATCCACATATGTAGGTATGAGTAATTTGTTTTGCACGAGTGGGAAAACATTGCTGTAATAACTCTGGTAATTTGAATGAGTCATCTGGCTACCCCAGTGTCTGTTGTGATGTACTTGTGTCAGGAAATTCCATTACTCGTGTATATATCCCAGCCTGATGAGATAAGCTTGTTGTTGTACCAGGAAAGTTTGGTGATTCATGAAAACTCCCCAGAGTTTGTTATTGTCTTGGGAGGAAGAAGTAGTTCAGGGCTTGGTCTTAATTTGAGATCACTCATGATTGGCTGGCAAGCACCAATCCAGACGTCTCATCTGAGAGGAGGGGGATGTTGATGTCTATAAAGGTGGATGATACGGCGGCAACCTAGAGATTAGGACATTGTGAGGATGATTGTATGAGACATGGTAAGAGACATTGTAAGGAGACATTGTAAAGGTGATTGTAGAGGTAAAGGAACGAGAAGGAAGATAACTACAACTACAACTGACGCACTGTACGGGAAGGAAGTGGTGCTGATACACGGTACTGGAGTGACACGGCAGCAATGAACTGGACTTCAAACGTTCGTGGAGCGTAGTCGTGTTATGTTCGTGGAAAGCGGCTGATTGTGGAGAGTGCTTGCGCATTAAGTATTGTAGCACTTGTGGCGGCCTAGCATTATATGTTGGTGAAAGCTATCTCAGACTTTCCATAAATTTATGTTGAGGATCGACAGACGTGTGTATATATCTTTACAACAAGTGTTAAAGTATGTGAACACAGTAGTACAAGGTACAGTATCTGTGTGATGTGATAACTGCCGATTATGAGAATCGATAAGTCGAATTGATAGAGACAGTGAAGGGTATTTATCTTCATACATGTACATTGTTCATCGGACTATTTACAAATGGTAACTTAGTTCTCGCTTTCGTTTTCCCACGGTTTTCATTATTGTTGTTGTTGTAAATATGGGGTCTTCCAGCAATATTTTATGTGTATATTATATGTATAATCTTGTATGTTGATGAGGTGCTCATGCACGGAATTTGTTCAGAATATAGTTAGCTATTTTAGAATCAGTGTTATTGATAAACCTAGGTGCAGTTCCTACCTAATTAGTCGTTTTCAGGAGGTTGGGTAAGGCCTGCAGCAGATGTACCAGTACGCAGCATTATGTACACGCCCTGGGATATAAAGTTTATCATGCTCTTATCTAAATTCGAGGGATCCATTCTGGTGAACTCTGGCGCCCATACTACGGACATTTCGGTTAATTATGCTTATTAATTTTATTAAGTTTTTGAGTAATTTTATTTATATATTTTATTCATGATTTTATTTATTATTATCATCAAAAAAGTTACAATGTGAATACAGTAGAGTCTCCATAATTCGAGGTAGACAGGATCCAGACTACCTCGAACTATAGAAAAACTCACGACTTATGAAATTATAGGAAAAAGCCTGTGCACCCAAAAAGTACTTATGTTAAATATAACAGAACAGTAGTTACAAGAACAAAAACTAACAGATTGCCTTACGTCAGAAGAAATTGTCAAGTATCTTTCGAAAATAAAAAACTACTTAAGTTACACATTATAGGGGATTTTTCAATTGTGATGAAAACAAACAACACATTTCATTAAATTTTTAAAAAATTGTCAAGTGTCTTCTGTTTTAATGAACTGCACCATTTCCAAACAGCAATGTCACACCACTGTCTACTGTAAACTGCAGGTTGCACATCGAGATCGCCTTGGGCTGTTGTTCGACATAATGCAGAGCTGCCTCCAGTGTGAGGGGTAGGGGTAGGGGAACTGCTGCCAATTTGCATTCAAGGTCAGTCTCCCGTGTGTTGTGTTCAGCTTTAACCTTGTATATGTGTATAGCACTTACTGTGATAACTGATGATTTATTTTGTTAATTTAAACTTTTCAGCTTGGATTTATGGGAGAAGACAAGTGCAGAATATAAGGATAAAAGAATAGAAGCTAAAGGAAAAGGATTGTAAACAGAAGTTTAAAGAAATTATCAAAAGCAAGGTACCAACGTCAGAGTCCAGCTGTAGTGACGTGGAGTGGAATCATTTTAAAACTAGTTTCATCAGTCGTGTAGAAGAAGTGTGTGGAAGATCAAGCAGGAAAGTAGTTAATAAAAGGAAGTCCTGGTGGAATGATAATGTAAAAGAGGCAACAGAAAGATGAAATAAGACCAAAAAAGCAAGGAATGTTGAAAGAGCCAGAAATAGTGACAACAGTCAACTGAGAGATGAGGAAATACAAAAGCTAGACCAAGAATATCAAAATAGTAAATTAGAAGTAAAAAGGACTGTGAGAGAAGTAGAAGTGTTGGGGTGAATTTATCCAAAAACTACAGGAAGATTGTAAAGGAAACATGAAGATGCTGTACAGACTGGTTAAGAGTAAGAGATCTGACAAAGAGAACATCACAGCACTAGAAACAGTAAGTGGGAATGTAATCAGGAGTGAACAAGATATTAGAAATGAAATGGAGATCTATTTCGATATACTCCTGAATGAGGGAGAAACTACTGAAGAGGTGGAAGAAAGGCTGAGGACAGATAATGTTCCACTTACTTGGTCTGAGGTGGAAATTACTCTAAAAAAGATGAAAAGTGGTAAGCCAGCTGAGATCGACAAAGTTACTGTTGACATGATCAAAGCAGCAGGTATACCTGGAGTTCAGTGGCTATACAGAATTTTGAGGAAAATATGGTGTGAAAAACAGGTTCCAGAGGACTGGACAAAAGGTATTATTATCTCTTTATTTACAAAAAGGATGCAGAAGAATGTGTGTCAACTGTAGGTGTATCACACTTCTCTCCCATGGTCTGAAAATAAAGGAGAAAATTACTGAAACCAGACTGCAAGCAGTAATAGAACCTACCATGGAAGAAGAACAGCATGGATTTAGAACCAATAGAAGAACAACAGACCTGAACTTCACCCTAAGGATGTTGATAAGGCAGCACTGGGAGAGAGGGAATGACCTAAATGTAGTATTCTTATACCTAAAAAAAGGCATAAGATAGGGTGCTTAGACCAGTCATATGGAAGTGCTTCAGAGAACTGGGAGTGCCTGAATATTTCATAGGCAAGGTCCAGATGCTATGCCAGAACTGTAGCAGCTGTGTGCGTAGTTGGGGATGACTATTCAGAATGGTTTAATATCACACCGATTGTCTAACAAGGGAGAACACTCTCACCAATGATATTTGTTACTGTCATGGACAGTATTCTTAGAAATCTGAAAAGAGAACAAGATAGAAATGGTGTTTGCTGACAATGTAGCCATCTGGGGTGAGACAGAGGTAGAGGTACAAAGTAGGCTGGATGAATGGATAGCAAAGTTCAGACAGTGTCAAATGAAATTTAGCACAACAAAAACTGTTGCACTGAAAATGAGTAGGAAAGATACTAGCTGCCACATAAAGCTTGAAGGTGAAAACATTCAAAGCGTACAGGTATTCAAATACCTCGGGAGTATGATTTCCAGTACTGCAGATAAAGAAATAGTAAACAGAGTGATGAGCAGTTCCAACTTCTACAACCTTGTGAGACATCTAGTTTATGATAACAAAGTGCCCATGAGAACCAAGATGACTCTGTGTAAATCATACTTTGTGCCCATTCTCACACACAGTCTAGAAACATGTACACTGAAAGAGAGAGAAGTTAGTAAATTGCAAGCATGTGAAATGAAGTTTCTAAGAACTACCCTTCAAAAAACATGCGAGGACCATGTAAGGAATGATGACATCGGAATGGCACTGGAAGTGGACTCTATAGTAGAGAAGCTAAGGACATCAAGACTATAAAATGCTATGGAGATCAGTGTTCTCCCTAGGACCTTTTAAATGGGCACACCGCTCTGCCGTTTTTACAGACTGCACGGCTAATATAATCTAGATATGTGCTTAGTTATATAATATTAATACTTATTTGAGTCACTGGGTCAGTAGAAAAGTATCATTATTTGTAGAAAAACCTAGGGTACTTAAGAAAAAACTTTGCATACCAAAGCTCTCTCGCCAAAATCATTTTTCAGAAAGTAATAGGATATATTTCTGTGAGAATCTTCTCCACTTCGTGTCCGTTTAACAGGTTGACAAAAAAGTGTGGCTTAAAATGAAAACTTCTTTCTCGGTTTTACTAAGATTCCAAACCTCTTAATTTATTTTCTCCCTTTGAATATGACTAAATATCTCACTACACTTTTTTTGACAACTAGTTCCACAGGGTGATTTCAAAACATGCCTTTTTCTAATACTCTACTGCTGTTTAACCTTTCTCTCAGAAACACTCATGTCAAATAGCTTTTGCTGCCGCAGTTTGCCTGATTTTGTCAGCCCTAAGCCTGTATATACATGGGTTGAAGCACGCTCTTTGCTGATGTGCGACGTCCGTATGTTTTCTGCTGTTTGTGTACTCCCTGATTTCTGTGGATGATCCAAGTCACATATCAAGGAAGTGAGTATATTCCCTGATGACTGTGAAATCCCTCATGGATCAGGGTTATATAATGTTTGTAAGGATTCAGTTCTATGCTCTGGATATAAACTTGGAGAACTGGGCAAGTTGGCCATGCAGTTAGGGGCGAGCAGCTGTGAGCTTCCATTCAGGAGATAGTGGGTTTGAATCCCACTGTCAGCAGCCCTGAAGATGGATTTCCGTGGTTTACCATTTTCACACCAGGCAAATGCTGGGGCTGTACCCTAATTAAGGCCACGGCCACTTCCTTTCAACTCCTAGCCCTTTCCTATCCCATCATCGCCATAAGATCTATCTGTGTCGGTGCAAGTAAAGCCACTAGCAAAATAGAAGAAAAAACTTGGAGAATAACTGACTTCATTTGCTTCACAATGCTGAACACTGTGATCACTCTGGTTTCCACCAAAGGTAGTTTCCTCCAGAGTGGAATCTAGGGCATCAATATCATAAGGTGAGTCCCTCATCCGTGTGGCAGTTTCAAGCACACTAGTACTATGTTCTGGGGAATGTTCATTCTGATAATACTTTGCAAAGTCAGTATTGTTATTGACAGAACTGATCTTGCCCAGATTACCAGAATTACTCCTTAAAAGACTGAAGTCTTCATTATGTTGAACCATGGCCAAGATCTTCACCCCTCTGCTATTTCCTTCAGCTAAACACTATGAACAAGGTGTTCCAGACATATTTCTATTAGCCTATAAAAGAAAAGTTTGTTGTAGTTAAAGCATTAACATAGTAAACAATATGCCTTATAATAACAAAGAATTGTACTTCATTCTGCTTTCTCACATGTCTAAACATCAATACCCAGCAGCATTGATCAGCTAACTTCAATTGTGAATGCTGTAGAAATGCTATGCTTACTTTCAGCTAATTAGTGCTGCATGTCAGGCGAATATTGATGAATCGATGCAGAGTTGATATAATACACTTTTATATTGATTTAGTCCCTCTTATAGTGTTACAATGCTAAAGCTTATAATGAGTTTATCTTAGTAATGTAAGAATTTGATTGTCAGTGAGAGTTACTGCGCTTTTGCTTCATATTGGATATACGGTGGTCAGCCGATTCAAGTTTGATAGGAAGCGAAGAAATCGTATCTCCAGGCAACTGGTGTACTTAAGGTATTTCAGCTTCTTGTGTGGATTTACTCCTTATTTGCTACTGGTTGCTATCAATTTGGGACTTACACATTTTAAAAATTACAAATTTGGTCCAAAAACATGCCGCTTACGCCATTATTTGCATGTGCACAGATCGGATGATAGCGAGATTCAGTAGGCGCAAAAACCTCATTTTTTACAAAATGTGAAGTTACAGTTTTTTCCCGCTTAGTACGGCAGCATATGTCTTCTGTGATGGAGTCTATCCACTATCTATTGACTTTCCACATGGATGACATCCTCCAGGGTTAATTATTTTTGAAGGAAATGTTTTGCATTTGGTATATTGGTATTTTAGAATATAGTTTAATATCAAATAATTTCAAATGCTAGACACTAGTATTTCTTGTTATGTTTCTTATATCAAATATTACTTTCATCCGTCTTCCTTCAGGCTAGCAAGCCGTCGGAAGGACATTTGATTGCTTTCAAGTCTTGCAAAAAGTAAAATGCAAGACCATAACGGGTCACATGGCCCAATACTTGGAAGGAAGATGATGATGATGATGACTTTCATCTGTGCCATGGCTTCTTTTAAAAAAATATGTAGGTTATTCTGAATGGTTTTCTTATAATTTGGAGATTCGTACCAAGGTATTTAAATGTGTTAACTAGTTCCAATGAAATACTGTCCAGCTGTATACTGTATACTATAAAGGTAACATGCTCTCCCCATTTCTGAAAATTTTTTGTACAGTCTTCTTTGGGTTTATGATGTGTCTGTTATTGTCTGCCCATTCTTTGAGTGCACTGATTGCTTTTTGGAGTTTGGTTATCATTGGATCCAATTACAACATTGTCTTTGTAGCTGACTGTTTGAACAACCTGCATATGCAGAAACTTATCAGGAAGAAGAAGAAAAGTTGACTGTTATATTACTTGGACTATGTCAGCCATAGCTATGTTAAATAACAAAGGACTAATGGGGTAGCATACTGTTTGTGTTACATCTTTCGGTGTACATACCGGTACACTACAACGGATTGCTATGATGTTGTAGACTAATATATTTTTGATCAGGGTTATTATTACCGGTAGGTCTTGTTCTCTGATGATATTTCCAGTTTGTGCATAAACTTGAGTATGTTAAGTATATTGAAAGTTTTGGTGTAATCAACAAATGCTGTGTAGAATTTCTTCTTGTGTCTTAGTGCTTCATCAATATAGTAAAGTTTTACTTGTAATTATGTACAGAATTGAGATATGGAAGAAACTCAGCCACAAAGATTTAGCAACACTGGAAAAAGTAAAATCCTGATTTATCAAGGCAGTGATTACAATATCCAAATATACCCCCTCAAGACTGGCATATGAATTGACAGAAAAACTTTCATAATTGAAGATCTTAGATTCAAATTCCCACTGTCATCTGGCCAGAATTCTCAGCACTTATGACATGATGGATTAAACATCAACAAACAACAACCAAGATCTACGTCACCCAACAACAAGACCTCTAGAACGTGGTTTTCACCACAAAATATGCAAGAAATCCAGCTGTGTGTATAAATTGTGCGGCAAGTTCTGTGACAGATATCATATGCTGAGTAGTCAACCTGAAGGCAGACTAGATCTTCAACAGCTCAGCCATCAGCTATTATGGATGGCCTAGGCATCACAAAAGAGGTATAATCGGGAAATTCTTTATTTGCATCAGAACATACAGCATCAGAAGTGTAAAAAAAGGCACATTTTCTGTACAACATTACAATAAATGAAACCCCCGAAAAGATACCCCATTGCACTACAGCCCTTGAAGGGCCTTGGCCTACCAAGCGACCGCTGCTCAGCCCGAAGGCCTGCAGATTGCGAGGTGTCATGTGGTCAGCATGACGAATCCTCTCGGCCTGACCTAGCCAGGAATTGAAGCCGGGGCCTCCGGGTAAGAGGCAGGCACGCTACACCTACACCATGGGGCCGGCTATTACAATAAATAGTATAATACAAATTCAACAGTAAAACTCTGAGTCACACTACATCAGCTCAGTACTATGCTAATTGTAGAGCCACGTCTGTACTATACATTAAATCTTCCTGGGTGCAGTTCACAGGAGTCAAAGGGCATTGAATAAGATGGTTCTCCATCTCCATATGCCCATACTGTAGTATCAATATCTGCCAGATATCCCCATAGTTGCAAATTTCCTCTGCATCTTACACCTCCTGTTGGAAGTCGGTTTAATATTTCCCAGGTTTTCCAATCAAATTCATGATCTGGAAGAAATTGTTCTTCCAGTAGTAACCATGCAGACAGTTCTATACATTAGGTGCTCCAAAGTTCTATTTTGGTTCTTCCTGATCTTTTGTCGAGAACTGGAGAATTCGGGAAGATTTTAATTTGAAATTTTAGTCTTGCATGTGGGAGTATATATCCTTACAGAGGGTGCTTTTCATTCATTCATTATGGCCTTAGATTTCTTCATGGCGTGCTGCAACTTTCCTTTTAATCAAACGTGGAGGAACTATTCCAACCAGTCAGTTGTTGTACTTTGCCAATGATTGATGGTCTGATACAGCCTGTGACGATAATGCACAACTTATTTAGAGCCGTATCTACCAACTTGATGTGTTTGGATCGGCACCATGCAGGGCAGTGGAGAAACGTAAAGACAACGCAGTTGTCTGGAAAGGTTTGTGGATGTGCACCCCATATTGAGCTGACCAGCTTAGATATTTCAGTATGCTGTTATGTGCAACAACCTTCTGTTTTGTATTCTGGCAGTGCTTCTTGTATGTGGGACTACGATCAAGTGTCACTCCAGAAAATGCCTTACTTCGGATATGAGGAGTGAAGTACTTTCTCGTTGCTTTTGTCACCAAACCAAAAGTTGCTATTGCATATAAGTCTGCCAAGTCCACTGAAATGCACACACCAACCGACCAACCCTATACGTGACATTTTCACACCATGCAGAAGGAACGCCGTTATTAGAATCAGTCGCTTTAGACGCTTTAGTTTTGTTGAAGTCGAGGAGAGACATACAGACTCAATGAAAGTAACACATTTGTTCTAGACTATACCAGAAGACATAGTGAACTGTGAACACTATGTCTTGCCAAAAATGGCATGATACCACATGACAGAGTGCAAAAGAAGAGTAAAATCGACAAGTGAATACTGTAAAGAATAATTTCAAACCTACATGCACATTCGTGTGTACTTCCTATTTTAATTATTTATATGTAAAGGTTGTAAACTGATTTTAGCTGTATCAACAAGTGGGAGGTTTTTCACACATTTTTGCCTTACTACTACATTTTCTTCTGATGGTCACTCCATGATTTCATAATGATTTTGCTTATCTCAACTATTCCACCATAGAGGAAACATCAAAATTTTGTGAACCTTGGTTGCATTCCTCTTAGCATACATATGACTATTAGATCTGAACAAATTTTTCAACAATGTTCTGGATAGTTCAGAGCCTTAGGAATAATGCCCAAACTGCCATATGTCGCTTTCATATCAATAGAATAGGCAAATGGAACAGATGTATGTACATTCCTTTTATGCAGAAATGTGGCCTTTAAGCTGAATTTCAACAAGTCTATGAAGAGACACCATTCTTCAGCATTCCCAATGCAACCATTAGCCCATAAATATCATTACAGTAAACTAATCATTCATGTTCTGTAAAGACTGATGAAAGATTGTATTCCTGTTTTCTGTAAGGTGTTATTTTTGTACCAGGCTGTAAAAGGTTCCATCTCAGCTCATGTTTTAGTTCATTTTAAATCCCTCCCAAGGCCATTTAATTCAGCTTGTGATATTAAGATAACCGAGATTCAATAAAGTCAGGATCAGAGACAGATAGTCCATGATCAGGAGAGAAACTAGAGCCATAAGATGTAGTTTTTTTCCTCCGAAGCTCATTGTTCAGGACGTTCAGCAAGTCGGAAAAAAACCTTTATGTTTAACAGGTTGCATGACTTATTGCAAAATGGGATACATAATTGAATGTTTGGTTTTTGAGGTGAAACCAGATACATTGACCAATAACAACTTGCAGTGTGATTCGCATGCTCCCTCCATAATACTGGAATGCCCGCTTGGTGGCCATGATCATTAAGGCACCAAGTCTTCAAGGTCTGTCACTGTGGTTAAGTGGCACAAGTTCTGTTGGTGGAAACAAATTTTACCATCACAATGTTGGCTGGCAAAGTAGGAGAGGTGGTAGTATACAATTTCTAATTACTAGATTGTGTGGCAAAAGCCTCAGTTCAATTACAAACCTCTCCATAACATCTGTAACATTCATATTTACAACCTCGTCGGTAGATGCAGAGTGGGTTGTTGTCCCATATGCTCTGTACTCTGACCGGCCAACCGAGCAGAGGAAAGTTGGCCACGGCTCTACCGTGGCTATACGCCTCTGCATTCGGGAGACGGGCCTGGGGCACAGTGCCGGACTTCAAGCCTGTTCCCACCCATCGGCTGTCCTGAGAATGGTTTTCTGTGGTTTTCCATTCTCCCGCACTAAGGCTAATGCCGGGACAGTTCGTAGTATAGGCCACAGCCGCCTACCCCCTCACCTTCTCCGCACATCTCCTTCACCGTAACAAATCTCCCGGCCTGAGAGACGGCGTCACCGTCGAAGAGACCCGCCTCCCCTTTCAGGGGAGGAATGAGGAATGAAAGTAGTTAGCTAGTTTTTTTCCTCCGAAGCTCATTGTTCAGGACGTTCAGCAAGTCGGAAAAAAACCTTTATGTTTAACAACCTCTTTGGATCCAGAAATTTTCTCAAGGAGCTGGAGTGTGTATCGTAGAGATAGGGTAGGAATGGTGGGAGGGGGAGTATTCATTCCAGAGAAAGAAGAATTTGTAAGCTACGAAAAAGTTAAAAGATGATTAACATGAAATTCTAGGTGTAAGGCTCATTCATAAAGATAATAGGCAAATTGATGTCCTTGAAGTGTACAGGCCGGGAAAGGGTAGCACTGACACTGATTCGGAAATGGCATGGGAAACGACATGGAAAGGAATGTGATTGTAGCAGGAGATCTGAGTTTACTAAATGTTAATTGGGAAGGTAATGTGAACGACAGGAAGCATGACCAACAAATGGCAAATAAATTAATATGGGAAGGACAGCTGATTCAGAAAGTGATGGAATCAACTAGAGGGAAAAATATCCTGAACGTGGTGCTGGTAAAACCAGATGAGCTCTATAGAGAAAATGAAGTATTAGATGGTATTAGTGATCACGAAGCTGTTTTTGTCATAGTTAAAAATAAATGTGATAGAAAGGAAGGCCTTAAAAGTAGGGCTATTAGGCAGTACCATGTGGCTGATAAAGCAGGCATGAGGGAGTTTAAAAAAGTAACTATGATCGATGGAAAACGGTAAATAAACACGTAAACAGACTCTGGGATGGGTTTAAAGCAATTGTTGAGGAATGTGAAAATAGGTTTGTACATTTAAAGGTGGTAAGGAATGGTAAACACCCACCTTATTATAATAGAGAAATAAAGAGACTAAGAAGGAGGTGCAGATTGGAAAGAAATATAGTTAGAAATGGCTGTGGAAGTAAGGAGAAATTGAAGGAACTTACTAGGAAATTGAATCTACCAGAGAAGGCTGCTAAGGATAACGTGATGGTAAACATAATTTGCAGTCATACAAATTTTAGTGAAAAATGAGGAGTATGTGTAGGTACTTTAAGGCAGAAACAAGTTCCAAGAAGGACATTCCAGGAATCATTAATGAACAAGGGGAGTGTGTATGTGAGGAACTTCAAAAGGCAGAAGTATTCAGTCAGCAGTATGTTAAGATTGTTGGTACAAGAATAATGTCCAGATAGAGGAGGTGACTAATCCTAAAGAAGTATTAAAATTTACATATGATAACAATGACATTTACAATAAGATACAAAAGTTGAAAACTAGAAAATCGGCTGGAATTGATAAGATTTCTGGGGATATAACAAAGGCAATGGGTTGGGATTTAGTACCATATCTGAAGTACTTATTTGATTATTGTTTGCATAAAGAAGCTATACCAAATGAATGGAGAGTTGCTATAGTAGCCCTTGTGTATAAAGGAAAGGGTGATAGACATAAAGCTGAAAATTACAGGCCAGTCAGTTTGACATTCATTGTATGTAAGCTTTGGGAAGGCATTTTTTCTGATTATATTAGATATGTTTGTGAAATTCACAAAGTGAAGTTCACAATCCGCTCCCAATCCTGACCTCTCTCCTCTCTCCTCTACATCCTTCTTTACTAAGTCTGTCCATTTTTCTCTAGGTCTGCCCACTGGTCTCTTTCCTCTTACTTCTCTTTCATACTCCTTTTTTGCAGACCTAATGGCACTCATTCTTTTCACATGACCAAACCACTTCAGTCTTGCCTTTTGAATCTTCTGGAGTAAGGAGTCTTCTAGTCCTACGTCTTCTCTGACTTTTTTATTCCTGATTTTATCCATCCTGGTCTTCTGGATCATTGTACGTAGGAACTTCATTTCTGCCGCTTGGACTTTTGAGTTGTTCTTTCTTGTTAATGTAGCGGTTTCCAGGCTGTATGTGAGGATAGGGGTATAGTATGATTTATACAGTGTTATCTTGGTTTTGAGTGGTACTTGTTTATCCCATAGTAGCTGTCTTACTTGGAGGTAAAAATGTATTGCTTTGCTGATTCAACTGTTTACTTCATACAAAGGGCACTAGGAAAGTTTTGCAATATGCAAAAATGGTTGGCTAGACACCCCTGTTACGGTGAGAGATGAAAAGAGGAGTGAAAACCGGTCTAGAAGACAGCAAGGCGTGACCTTCACACCAGTTGTTACCAAGCAGTGGGATTGAAAGCAAGTTAAGATGTCAGCGCGGTCTAAAGGTGAATTAGGCATAGAATCTTGAGGATAATTTAATAAAAACCACCTATTCGATACTTTCCACGTTTAATGTGGTTTGAATCTACATGAATTTATGTAGACTTATCAAGTCAGGTACATGTTTCACCCATTATTTTGGGCATCTTCAGCCTGTATACAACCTTTAGGTCTAGGTTTGGGACCTTTCTAACCAATATACAGTATAATATACAAACATTAATAATCTCTTAAGACTAATATGCCACGATAATACTTTAAGAAATGTGACTGAACATAACTGTGGGTAACATAAGTTAATGGTGTTTTAACAACTTAAAACTTGTCGGTCCTATTCTATCTAACTTGAAAATATGTCTAAAACTATAATGGATCTTCTTCCTCTATCATAAGTCTTGGGTAAAGAGGATATTACATACCGGGGTTCATTTGACCCCTATATCATTTCATGTTCTTTACGTACTGTAACTAATGTCAGAATGGGTTGTGAACAACAAGTGGAGATTTTGAACTGATTATTAATTGTAGGCTGGTCAAGATTGAAAATATAAATTTAAATTAACGGTGTTTTTACACAGTTTAAACTTGGCAGTTCTATTTTCTTTAACTTAAAAATACGTTCAAAACAAATATGGACCCTCTTCTCTATCATAAGTCTTGAGAAAGGAGGATATTAATACTGGGACTTATTTGACCCACATATTTCATTTTCCTGTTCTTGATGTAACTGATATTGAAATGTGTTGCCAAACACTAGTGGAGATTTAAAACCGATTGTTATAAATAGACTGGGCAAGAACGTTGTTGTGAATGAAACTGTAAGCGTCTTGACTTTGGGTCTCATGTAACGTCAAGGAATTGTAAAGAGTACAATATTAAGCTGTTTCTTATTTTTAGGCTGCTGCTTGATTGAGAATGAACATCCTAGACACTTGATACAGTCTTGTATGAATATCATTCCCATTGATGTGTTGCTTGGTCTTTGGGAGGGATCTTAAGATTATTTGTTCAATTCACACTAAATGGACCTGTCTGTTCTGCCAGTGCCTGTCTTATTAACATTTCCGCTGGTGCAAAGAGTTCCAGAGGGGAAATCTTGAGGTTGAAGACGATCCTCATTCTGGGCGACCGTCTGAATCAGTGACGGAGGAAAACATTGTTAATAAGAACACGTGAAGCAATCCTGACTTTACGTCTGATCTTAGAGGATCAAATCAAGAAGGAAAAGCCCACATACATGGCATTTGTAGATCTAGAAAAGGCATTTGATAATGTTGATTGGACCAAGCTATTTAAGATTCTGAAGGTGATTGGGATCAGATACCGAGAATAAGAATTATCTACAATCTGTATAAAAATCAGTCTACAGTGATAAGAATCGAGGGCTTTGAAAAAGAAGCAGCAATCCAGAAAGGAGTGAGGCAAGGCTGCAGTTTGTCCCCCCACCTTTTCAATGTTTACATAGAACAGGCAGTAAAGGAAATTAAAGAGGAATTTGGAAAGGGAATGACAATCCAAGAAGAGGAAATCAAAACCTTGAGATTTGCCGATGATGTTGTTATTTTATCTGAGACTGCAGAAAATCTTGAGAAGCTGCTGAATGGTGTGGACAAAGTCCGACTAAAAGGGGCGACCTAGGCGCGGACATGGATTGCGGTTTGATATAACGTGCTGGACCTCCTGTGGATATGAGGGGTCGAGTACATTCACAGGTAATCCCCGCCTGTCGTAGAAGGCGACTTAAAGGGTCATGTGGCCATGGTCCACTCTTTATTTTTTATTATTTTTCCGGGGTAAGGAGTACAAGATGAAAATAAATAAGTCCAAAACAAAAGTAATGGAGTGCAGTCAAACGAAGGCAGACTACCACAAGCAAGAAAGAGCTTTCTTAAGAAAAGAAATTTGCTCACTTCAAACATTGATATAGGAATTAGAAAAATGTTTTTGAAGATTTTCATGTAGAGCGTGACATTGTATGGAAGTGAAACATGGACGATAACTAGCTCAGAAATAAACAGAATAGAAGCTTTTGAAGTGTGCTGATACAGAAGAATGCTGAAGGTGAGATGGATAGATCAAATCACGAATGAAGAGATATTGAATCGAATTGGTGAGAGGAGATCGATTTGGCAAAATTTGATGAGAAGAAGGGATAGAATAATTGGACACATCTTAAGACACCCAGGACTTGTTCAGTTGGTTTTTGAAGTAAGTGTAGGTGGTAAGAACGGTAGGGGTAGACCAAGGTATGAATATGACAAGCAGATTAGAGCAGATGTAGGATGCAATAGTTACGTAGAAATGAAAAGTTTAGCACAGGATAGGGTGGCATGGAGAGCTGCATCAAGCCAGTCTATGGACTGATGACTCAAACACATTGGTTAAAAAGGTCCCAAACTTTGACCTAAAGGTTGTCTACAGGCTGTAGATGCCCAAAATAATGGGTGAAACATGTACCTGACCTGATAAGTCTACATAAATTCATGTAGACTCAAACCGCATTAAATGTGGAAAGTATTGAATAGATGGTTTTTATTAAATTATCCTTGATATTCTATGCCTAACGTAATCTTTAATGGGGAACAATAATGAGAGTTGTTACCTGTAATAAAGGTGAATATCGCACAATTATCCGCTAAAATTTTGCTTGCGGATTAACTGTTGACCAATGCCTGGAGGGAATGACTCCTGTGCTGGGGAAAGACTGTCCACATCGGACAACAATTTTACGCTGATATAAAGAGTTCTAGAGGGGAAATTTTGGGGTTGAAGACGATCCTCGTTCTGGGCGACCGTCTGAATCAGTGACGGAGGAATACATTGAAGCTGTGAGGAAAGTGTTGCAGCAAGAGAGGCGGTTGACATATCGGCAGGTAAAAGAGACCCTCCACATCCCTGCACCAGCTATTCATTCCATTCTACACGACCATCTCCATGTTAGAAAGGTTTGTTCCCTTTGGATGCCCTATTCACTTTCAGAGGAATAAAGGGCACATCGAGTGAAATGGTGTCGAAAAATGCTGAAAAAGTTTGAAAATGGGACTTCGCGTAATGTCAATAGCATCATTACAAGTGACAAAACTTGGCTTTATTATTACGATGTCCCAACAAAATCCCAGAACAAGGTGTGGCTGTTTGAAGATGAGGGCACTCCTGTGACTGTGCGAAAGTCAAGGTCAATGATGAAAAAGATGATTGCAGTATTCTTCACTAAACGGGGCATCCTGACTCGGGTTGTGCTAGAAACACAAAGGACAGTTACTGCGAAGTGGTACAGTGAGACTTGTCTGCCTCAGGCCATCCAGGCTCCAGCAGCTCCATCTGAGGTCATGGCTTAACACTTGGCTTTTGCATCACGACAATGTTCCAGCATATCGTGCTAATATAACAATAGATTTTCTTGCTAGATCAGGGTTGACTATGCTTAATCATGCTCCATACAGTCCTGATCTTGCCCCATGTGACTTCGCACTCTTACCAGAAGTGAAGATGAAGCTGAAGGGGTGGTGTTTTGCATCCAACGAGGAGCTTCTGGCAGCCTGGGATCAAGAGTGTGAAAATGTAACCAAAGAAAAGTGGCAGAAATAGTTCAGTGACTGGTTTCGATGTATCTACAAGTGTATTGAGTGTGGTGGAAATTATTTTGAAAAAGACTAAAGCGTTCACTCACATTGCCAAACTTTCCTAGTGCCCTTTGTATTTAGCTACAGTAAGTTATCCTTGGACATTATACTACCCAAGTACTTAAATTCTGTGACACTGTCCAGCTTAGTGCCATTTAGCATGATTTCTGGTTGGTTGTCACCCTTCTGTGCCTTCACCACCACCATTTTAGCCTTGTTGATGTTTAATCCATATCTCTCAATCTCCTGACTCCACCCCTGCAGTCTCTCTTCCACATCTTTCTCTGAGTTACCCAAATTACTACATCATCTGCAAATGCAAATGCTTTTTAAGTCTTGTTGCCCCTTTTCTTTTAGCACCTTTAATATGGTATCCATTACAATGATAAATAATAGGGGCAACAAAGCACTACCTTGTTGTACTCCTCTTTTTGTCTCAAACCAGTCTGAGAGTCCAGAACCGACTTGTACGCAGCTTCTGGTTTTCTTGTAAAGCACCTTACCTTTTGAAATTAGACTGTCTCGAACTTTGAGCTTTCTCAGGCACTCCCAAATAAGCTCCCTTGGTGTGCTGTCATAGACCTTTTCGATGTTAAGAAACAGTAGATATAAAGGCTTCTCTTTTTCCCAATGTTTTTCCATTAGCATCCTGATAGCAAATATAAGATCTGTTGTTGATATTCCAGGCCTAAAGCCATATTGTTCATCTTCTAAAAGTGGCTCCACAATTTCTCATAATCTATCCTCTATAATTTTTTCCAGAATTTTTAGTCCATGAGAGTAGAGTGATGCCATGGTAGTTAGTACATTTCCGTCTGCTGCCTTTCTTGAATATAGGTACAACTATACCTTTCTTCCAGTCTTCTAGGATGGTATTTTGCTGTCATACTACATTTAGGAGTCTATATAGCCATTGGATTGCTGGGGTTCCTCCTGCTCTCAACATGTCCATACTTAACTCATCAATTCCTGCAGCTTTCCTTTTCTTCATACTTTTAAGGCTCTTCTCTATCTCCAGCCATGTGATTGGTGGTTCCATATTTTTACTGGGCTCTTAAATTTTTTCCAGATTCTTTTCTGTTTTGAATCACATTTGATTCCTCTCCATTCAGGAGCTTGTCAAAGAAGGTCTTGAATTCTCTCCTGATTCCATCTTCCTCTCATACTACTGATCCATTGTCCTGCTTTGATGTCTTTTAGGTCATTTTGCTTCTTTTTAATCACTCTGTAAAGAAGTTTCTTGTTTCCCCTGCTGTCCTCTTCCAACTTTTCCACCAATTCATTCCATTTTTTCTCTTTCTCTTCTCTTACTATCCTCTTAGCTGTAAGTTTTTTGCCCTGTAGAGTTCCTGTAGTTTAGTCATTTCTTAGCCATCTGAATCTTGTGCATCTCTTCGCTTTTCTTTGTCCAGCATCTTTTTTGCCCAATTTCTCTCTTTTATAGCCAATCTGACTCTGTCATTCCACCAAGGTGGCTCTTTTTCTTTCATGGTCGACCCTGTTACTCCACATAGGTTCACCCACCAAAGTATCTAAAAAAAATTTCCATTCTTCTTCTACTGTATTCATTTCCCCTTTGGTAAGTGTCTCTGTATCCTTATTTTATATTCTTCCTTCAGCTTGGCTTCTTCTAATTCCCAAGTCTTCACTTTACGTTTTCGTTTTCTTTTCTTCGGGGTTGTGTTAGCCACATGATTTAGGTCTGCAATCAATAATCTATGATCACTGTCCATACTCTCACTGGGGCTTTGACATCAGTTACATATTTCCTTCCTCCTTTGTTAGTGATGATATAGTCGATGAGAGACTTATGTTTTCCATCCCAGCTATATCTTGTTATCTTGTGGCTGTCTTGTTTATGGAAGAAGGTATTTTTGATGATCAATCCATTTCTTCTGCACAAATCAAGCAGTTGTTCGCCTTCTGCATTTCTGTTCCCAAACCCATATGGTCCAGTGATTTCCTCATAACCAAGTCTGTCTGTCCCAACTCGTGCATTTAAGTCCCCAATGATGATGACGTTTTCTCCATCAATTATATCTTCTAGATCTTGACAGAATTGTTCCTTCTCTTGAGCACTACATCCAACCTGTGGTGCATATACCTGCACTACTGTGTAATTTGTGGACTCCAGCTGCATAGATAATTTAATGATCCTATCATTCTTATAGGATACTTCAGTAATGGCATCCATGTCTTTTGTTATCAGGAAAGCTACACCATTTCTGGCCTCTTCCTCGTGTCCACTCCATACTAATTTGTAACCATCTCTGAGAATCTTCTACCTGCCTTTCTCCATTTTGTTTCACTCATTCCCAATATGGATAGATTTTTCCTCTTCATCATATCAATAAGTTCTTCAGTTTTTCCAGTCAGGGTCAAAATATTCATAGTCCCAATTCTTACATTGTTCTTCAGACATATCTGTCTTTCACTGGAGCCATGCTGGCCGTCATACCTGCCAGATCTGCTCGGAAGACTTTGTCAATTTCGGTATTATTTTTTATCTCCATCAGAGGCTTGTGTGATTGATGAAAGCAATTCGAAGATGCTACCACTGGCTTGCTAGGCCTACCATGGATCTTCGCGTTGTTACTTTGTTATGCACTAGATGGTTGGTGCGTGACACGCATTTCCTCATGTCAGTTAAGTCTATGGTTTATCCGCCAACACTCAGGAGGCTGATTTCAGTGATTGTCCCCTGGGCGATGGGGTTGCCACATCCCTACACCAATGCGAGGCTTTATCTGACCCTTTAATAATTAAAAGGAGAATTCCTCAAGGCAGTATTATTGGCTTTATGTTTTCTTATATATATATATAAATATCAATGATATGAGTAAAGTAGAGGAATCAGAGATAAGGGTTCTTGCAGATGATGTTATTCTGTATAGAGTAATAAATAAGTTATAAGATTGTGAGCAACTGCAAAATGACCTCGATAATATTGTGAGAAAGAGAATAGGCAATGGTATGATGATAAACGGGGTTAAAGTCAGGTTGTGAGTTTCACAAATAGGAAAAGTCCTCTCAGTTTTAATTACTGCGTTGATGGGGTGAAAGTTTCTTTTGGTGATCATTCTAAGTACCTAGGTGCTAATATAAGGAAAGATCTTCATTGGGGTAATCACATAAATGGGATTGTAAATACTGAGAACAGATCTCTGCACATGTTTGTGAGGGTGTTTAGGGGTTGTAGTAAGGATGTAAAGGAGAGGGCATATAAGTCTCTGGTAAGACTCCAACTAGAGGATGGTTCCAGTTTATGGGAACCTCACCAGGATTACCGTATAATCTCGAATACTACTCGCCACCGAATAAGATCCGCACCCTTATTTTGAAAGAGCAAAATTAAAAAAAAGAAAGTTTAGTCAAAATGAAATGAAATGTCGTATGGCTTTTAGTGCCGGGATATCCCAGAATGGGTTCGGCTCGCCAGGTGCAGGTCTTTTTAGTTGACACCCGTAGGCGACCTGCGCGTCGTGATGAGGATGAAATGATGATGAAGACAACACATACACCCAGCCCCCGTGCCATTGGAATTAACCAATTAAGGTTAAAATCCCCGACCCGGCCGGGAATCGAACCCGGGACCCTCCGAACCGAAGGCCAGTACGCTGACCATTCAGCCAACGAGTCGGACTAGTCAAAATTATTTACAATCTTTACTCATACACATCAAATGATTAGAAAATACAAATAAAAGTAAACAAACATTTCCAGAACAATATCCAACGAGTTCATTCATCATCATCATGATCATCAGTACCAACTAAGGTTAAGTTAGGTTGAGCCGATACGGGACAAAATATGAGATTTATAATCAGTACCAACTTCGGAAGTTTCATCACCATCACCTTCCAACAAAATGTTGTCATCGCTGCCATCCATAGCATTAGAAATGCTACATTTCTTGAAGCTCTTCCGTATGAGGTCTCCAGGGATACGATTCCATGCCGTCAAAATCCACGAACACAGCAGCTGAACTTCCAGGTGCTGAATGTGCTCAGTTGGAGTCAGTGTGTGATTATCAGCCACCATCCATTCTGTATAGAGCTGTTTCAAGGCTGGTGTAAATGGACAGTTCACGCAGACATCCAGCGGCTGTAGCATAGACGTCATCCCGAGCGGAATGATTGCTAGGTCGGTTTTCTCATCCTTGATATGTTTCTTCACAGCGGCTGTTGTGTGGCTGCGGTAACTGTCGAGAACAAGAAAGCTCTGTTGTCCCAATAATGCACCAGGGTGACGTTGCCAGACACACTTTACCCAGTCTTCCACAAGTGAACTGTCCATCCAGCCGGAGTTCTGAGCTCTTACGATAACACCAGCGGGTAGATTTTTAGGAAGCGTCTTTCGCTTGAGAACAATGTACGATGGCAATTTGGTTCCATCGGCGAGAATACACAACATTACCATACACCATTGTTTTTCATTACTGCCTGTTCTAATGGTAACACTTTTCACACCCTTAACATTCACAGTCCTGTCCATTGGCATTTCAAAGTAGACTGGCGTCTGATCTGCATTGCCAATTTGGGAAAGCAAATATGCATTTTCCTTCCACAACCGAATTATGTGACGGTGAAACAACAATAACTTCTCATCGTAGGCACCAGGAAGATGCTGTGAAATTGAGGTACGCCTTCGTACGCTCAACCCATTTCTTTTATAAAAATTGCATACCCATCCTCGGCTTGCCTTAATAATTTATTAAGGTGCGCTCAAAAGAGCATTACTTAACCTAGTAAAAACATTTACAAATGAGCAATTTTTTATATTCTCAGTTCATAACTTTAGAGTATTCCCTACTATATTTGCTAATTGATTTAACCCTTTTCGGACAGTCCGTTATATGATATAAACTGCACTTTTGATCAAAGAGGCAGAAAACGCACTCATTGTTTGGTTTATGAAAGGTGGTATTCCTGCAAATACAGTGATGAAAGCCATGTATAGCTAGCCTGGTAACAACATAAGAGGCTCTGATGGCCGCTGCAGATTTTTCCTGAATATGTATCCTGAAGGAACTTCCTGTCGGTTGCATGGTGATTCCTAAGTACTTGTATAGTACGTGAACCTTTTCTTGAGCCCTAGTTCCCATTCTGCACTATGGTATTTTCAGGTCCAGAGAAAAATGAATGGTTCCTGGCAATGACAGATGAATTTGTCTCTATTCTAAAAAATAAGACCTGGGATCTCGTAGACCACCCAGAGAATAGGGCAACAATGGGAAGTGGTATAGTCTTTAGGAACAAGTACAGAGCTCAGGGCTCAAGAAAAGTTTTGCGTACTATATTTCTTAACAACTTGAAGCGGTACACCTTCTAACATTATATTGTCTTTTGCTACTTGTTTCCCTCCTTTTCTGAATACCATTTGGACAGTTTTCTCCTTATTTATATTAAGATGATTCACCTCAGACCATTTCTCTAGTTCAGCTATTGCTGTTTGCACTTCTTCTTTGTTCGATGATCCAATCATCATGTCATCTGCATACATGATCAAAGTAGCCTTCGAATTATCATTTATAATTAATTTGACACCTGCTGTTAGTATATTAAACAGAGTAGGACTGATAGGATCACCCTGCATGACACTGTTGGTTTGCCTTATTTTCGGTGATCTTATATCGTTGTTACTAATTTCAATGTAATTGTATCTCATGATGTTTTGTATTATCAAGGTGAGTGGGTGGCTTTCCCCTATAATGTCTCTCAACTTTTCCATTACCTTTCTTCTGTTCACTAGGTCAAAGGCTTTTCTGTAATCTACGAATACTGCATAGTACTTTCCCTTGGGATGTCGCAATGCTTCTTTTATATCCTGCATTAGAAGTTTCACGGCCTGTATTGTGCTCCTCTGTTTCCTAAAACCAAACTGGGAGTCTGGTAGATTAAGCTTTTCGTTGATGATACATGTGAATACCTTAAAAAGGACATCCTCCAGCACAATTCCTCTGTAGGAATCTGGGTTGTCGAACGATCCTTTTCCTTACACATAAAATAAATACAAAAATTTTTAATCCACCTTCTTAATACTTTACAATCATGAGATGTTTATAAAAACATTACAATATACTATTACAAGGTACTAGTTTTGGTCCTATTAGGGCCATCATCAGCCTAGCAAGATATATATGTGTATACCATAGTCCTAAAACAGAGTTGTGTGGTGAGATGAAAGAATGGACTGGGGATGTGGTGGAATGATATATATATAAAATGGTGAATATATGAACTGTTGTAGATGTAACAATATTATGTTGATCAGTGACAAATAAAATCTTTTGATATATGTCTCATAAAATTACATATTAATCAACAATTATCTCAAAATTGAATAAAATAAGTTCTATTTGACGAATAGTCTAAGGTTGCACATTTAAAAATTTGGATTATGCTGGATTTTAAACAATGTCCAATGTTTCTATTGAGTTCTAGAAGATATGAAGTTCAACACTGGTGCAGAGGGAATTATTTTGCGTGATGTCCAATAAATCCAGAGGTTAAATGTTGATAAAACTGTTGGACATACTTTGTGATATATTGAAATCTTGCTGTGTTACAAAGGAATATTCCCAATTCAATAGGAACCAAATGAACCTTGCGCACACTGTGAAACAAGCTTGCCGGTGGAGTGCAACTAACAGATGATGGCTGATGATGGCCCTAATAGGACCGAAACTAGTACCTTGTAATAGTATATTGTAATGTGTTTATAAACATCGCATGATTGTTAAGTATTGAGAAGGTAGATTAAATTTTTGTATTTATTTCATGTGTAATCTTAATTCAATACAGAACCAACTATGAAGTTTATAACCTTGAATGATCCTTTTCCTTTGTAAAGAATTTTCATGGTTGCTGTCCTCCATTTTTCTGGTATTTCCCCTGTTTGAAAATATTTGTTTAATAGGGACACCCATAGGTCTATCAGGATATCTGCAGATTCTTTCAGGTGTTCCGGAAAAATTCCATCCGATCCTGCCGCTTTTTTAAATCTTGGTTTGTTGTATTACCCTCATTATTTCCTCTTTAGTAATGACTGTGTCAATTAACTCATCTCTTTTGGGCTCAGTATTGTATGTCTCGTCTGAGTTCATTTAATTTAAAATTCCAATGAAATGTCTCTCCCATGCTTCGATAGAAATTTTGCAAGATGTATTTGCAGTTTTCTTATTTAATGGCAGGTAAGGATTTGTTAAGGCCTCTTGTACTTGCTTTTTCACCTCTTTTTCTAGATACTCCTTTCTCTTCGTTTCCAGTAGAATTTTATTTTGTCTTCTCCTCTGCGCATATTGTGCCAGACTTTCCTTTTTATTGGACATTTTGGCTATGTGTAGAGCCTCCAAAACTACTTTTCTTTCTCTGTAGCATTCATTATTGAACCATAACTGTGCATATCTCGCCTTATGTTCCACACAGGCTGATTGTAGCAGGCTTGTAGCAATGATTGCGGCTTCATTTAATTTTCCCTCTTCAACGTGCTGTTTTGCCTCTTCAACCTTGTTGTAATTTTCTTTTAATTTCTCTACATCCAATTTTCTGGTATACCTGTATGGGATTTCTGATGATTGTTGTTAATGGTACATGCTTCCTTATTGGTGCAGCTGCCGACGTCCATAATCCTACCTGTTCAATTATGTTTATTTCATATCCTCTGTAGAAAACCAGGTCTATTGCACTGGATCCGTTCGATGCTATATAAGTTACGAGTTCTGGTTTGTTTATGTTACGGAGTTATCTGTGGTAGTTAGAGGTGAAAGAAGGTGCGGGCAGGAATAGGTCTCAAGTACAAAATTAAAGTTAATTTAAAACTTTAACAAAGGTTATATTTTCTTTTCAAAATCAATGAATAACAACAACAACAGAGAAACAGGTACCAAGTAGCAGGAAAACAAGTTAATAAATTACATTTGCTGGGGTTCAAGCCCCGGGTGAATAATTAATGAGCTCCAAGCTCCACTTTACCAATAGTCAACCAGACCACCTGGGGCAGAATTCCCCTGAAATCAAAGAGCACTTGCTCTCACCAAATACATTCCGGCCTTCAAGAGGCACTCAAAACCTAATTTGAAACGAGCGAACCGGCTCCCAGTTACTCACGCCTATTTAAGGCATCCTCGACTTTTACAATCGCTTGCCTGCAGGCACAACTTACAAATTTACACAGGGGTATCATGTACCCAACCTACTGGGCCTACCCAGAAAAGAAACAGATTAATTACATGGCCCAAAATACCAAATTGACTGGAGGCGTAGTTTGCACTCGTAATGCACCTTTTTAAAACCTAAGTGGCTCTAGGCCGATATACAGGGGATAATCCCAAGCTAGGGAGGTGACACGTATGAGAAAACTTTAATGCATAAGGAAGAGAAGAAACGGTTATGAAAACGTAGTAACCTCAATTTCAAAATGAAGGGGAGTTCGAGAGGGTGAAGCACTCTCTATCCCCGCTTTACAGTAAAAGAGATATGAAGTTTTTACATACACAGAAAAGTTAATTTACATTTTAAAGGAATTGATTACATATTAAAGGTTTCAAACCCTCCCCGAGAGTAGACTGCTGAGCTAGCAAGAAATGAAGATGTTAACAGGCCATTACCTTGTAGATGAGCTGCTGCTTGAAGAAAGAGGCGCTTCCCGCCCCCTGCTATATATTCACACACTGAGAAAGATGTTACTGAAGTGGCCCCGAGACAAGAAAATCAGCAGTTTATATACCCTCGTGGAACATTCGAGACCTTTCATGAATGATAACAACCCGCCCACAAACTTTTATTGGCTACCAGCAAAAACTAATACACAAGATGAGGAAGAAACACCTTATTGGAGGAAAATTAATTACAGAAATTTATGATTGGCTAATTTCAAAACTGGCGGAAGGAAAGGATATATATTGCCAACCCACAAACCACAGAATAAAATTTAGTAAAAATAAAACTCAGGAATACAATATTTCTTCAAAAAAGTTCATTCCATTGCACCAGAGTGTGTTACCATAGTTTTGGGTAGCGACATCTGTTAGAGAATGTTCAAACTTCTTGATACGGAGCAAACAAACACAAATCAAAATAGACGCAGTTCAGAACACTTCCAAATTACCAAATTTACAGTAATAACATCTTCCGAGAACCCGTTGAGTTAATACAGTTTGTTAAAGTTCAGGCTTTCTCCTGTAGAGAAGTTTCAACTAGCGCAATGTTTGAATTAGCGGCGTGGAGGTGTACCACCCGGTACAGTTTATAAGAGTGAATCCTTCCTCATTCATAATATCCAGTATGATTTCTATTTTCTGATCTGGTTTATCTATCCTCGTGTTGAAATCTCCTGCAAATATTACGTTTCTTTTGGTTTCTACCTGTATTATTGCCTTCATAATTGATTCCACCACATCCCCTATAGAGGTGTCTGGTTTTAAGTAGATTCCAATAATAGCCAGGCTTTCCGTTTTCACCATTACTATGTTGTATTCTTTCCTTATTTCTCTGATCTTCCCTACTGTTGGTTTGAGGAGTATTGAGACCCCTCCTGACGGCCTACCTAGTGTTGGAGTGGCAAGTGAGTGTACACGGTAGAGTCCTGGAAGCGCATGTAAGTCATCTCCATTTTTCAGCACTTTTTTTTTTTTTTGCTATTGGCTTTACGTCGCACCGACACAGATAGGTCTTATGGCGATGATGGGACAGGAAAGAGCTAGGAGTGGGAAGGAAGCGGCTGTGGCCTTAATTAAGGTACAGCCCCAACATTTGCCTGGTGTGAAAATGGGAAACCACAGAAAACCATTTTCAGGGCTGCCGACAGTGGGGTTCAAACCTACTATCCCCCGAATACTGGATACTGGCCGCACTTAAGCGACTGCAGCTATCGAGCTCGGTATCAGTATTGTTTCTGTTAGTATAGCAATGTCAAACTTCTGAAAGTAGTTATTGGGCAGCATAGCGATTGCATTCTTCATCCCTTCTATATTCCATAGTAGTATTTGCTCCTACGGTCGATTCGCTATGGAATCCTGGTGTTTGTAACCTGGTGCCCTCCTCGCGTCGTCAAAAAAGAAAACGCCTTACTAGCAGTCCTGTGGGCCAGAAACCTGGGACATTTACTCGTTTAAGCTCACAAAAAGGAATTCCAATACGGAAAACCTTTTTATACCCCCTTTGATTTATTTGATCGCATTCCATATCTGTAATGCCATTGCCTTTCATATAGATTCTCATGTCCTCTATAGTTGTTTCATTGTGTAAACGCCCAACGTATAGCCAGGCCCTGTGCACGGTTGCTCTTAGGTTATTTTTACTGCTGGTGTCATCTTTCTTTCCTATTATACCATTAGTTTGTTGATTTTTCCTCATAACTTTGCGTGATACAACAGAGGATGAAGTACGACTTTCTTCTTGGTTCTGCATCATTTTTCTCAAGTCAGATTGATCTTGTCTTTCCATTGTAGGTGTTGTTGTGGGTGTTATAAGGTTTGATGAGCAAGCGTCTCCTTCGCTGGCTCGTCGCTGTGTATCACTTGCCCGCCTCAAAATTGCCGTGGCATTGTGTTCATCTCTTGGATGACCTTGCTCCACCCTTGGCGGTTGCGGGGCTGTCTTTTTCATGATTCTCTTTTCAATTCCATCTGAATTCTTAATCACATACATACTGGGGTTCTCAACTGCTGTCACCCTTTCCTTCTGTATTTGTAATACCTTGCTTATTTCTTGCAATACTATTTCTTTAATTTCTTCCTTCATGTTTTTTATTTCAGTTCTTAGTCCCTTTAATTCCTCTTTGCCATTTTTCATTAGTACAAAGTCCTCCTTACATTCCTTGCATAGCCAGAATAACGTGCAGGTTGGTTTCTTTAGTGTTGTGAAATCCCCTGCACTGACTCCTGAACATTCTTCGTGGAACCATCATTTGCATCTACCATCACACCCTACCGCTGCCGTAGTTTCTGTTACTGCCTTTTTGCATTCTCCACAGGAATCGCTAGAGATCATCTCGATTTCTATACTCTTGTCTGTCTATTGTCTATTGAAACAAAATGGGTGCCAGTTAGGGCAAAGATAATGATCAAAAAATAAACGAGTTACCCTCTAAATAGTAATATCTATGGACCGATTGTAGCTATAAGCAAGATGGATGACGCTTAGGGCATAAAATTAAAGAATAATTATGGCCCTAAAACACTATTAAACAACCATGGATACACTAGATAACACTGTCACACATTTAGCACACAAAATAAAGACAGAGATACTCTCTAGAAACTACAAAAAAAAACTTAGTTCTTCTTTATAGACAGAAATATCATGCACTAGCATTACCCACTTTTATTTTATGTTGCCTTAAACCCTTCCGTTGAAAGTTCCTTTGTGATCTCTAATGCCTTTAGCTGACACATTTCGGTTGACACACCATATTCCAATTCCTGCCTTTCTGTCACATATTTATAAAGTTTTTTTCAATTTCTGGAAACAGTATACTCAGTCCACGAAAAGCTCTACGATCTCCACTACATGTTAATAGCACATTTTTCTTCTTTCTCCAATCGCGAATACATGACTCGTCAATATCGTATTTCCTACCGGCGGCACGATTTCCAATAATTTTGGCTTCGGAACTACTTTCAGTTTCTCACTCGCAGTAAAAGATCGCAAATGCTTTGTGGAATTCATGTTGATACTCCAAGAACGTGCGTGAGACTGGCACCAAGCGCGGAAGTAGCAGATACTGAGAGCGGAGAGAGCATTGTCGCCAAGCCGCACCGGTGGTGATGCCCAATTTATGTGCATTTGGAAAGATAAATTTCCCAAAATTTTAAATAAGACCTGCACCCAATTTGGAAGCGATATTTTCGAAAAAACAGTGCGGGTGGTATTCGAGATTATACGGTACTTGATTCATGAACTGGAAAAAATCCAAAGAAAAGCAGCTCCATTTGTTCTGGGTCATTTCTGACAAAAGAGTAGCATTACAAAAATGTTGCAAAGTTTGGGCTGGGAAGACTTGGGAGAAAGAAGACGAGCTGCTCGACTAAGTGGTATGTTCTGAGCTGTCAGCAGAGAGATGGCATGGAATGACATTAGTAGATGAATAATTTTGAGTGGTGTCTTTAAAAGTAGGAAAGATCACAATATGAAGATAAAGTTGGAATTCAAGAGGACAAATTCAGGCAAATATTCGTTTATAGGAAGGGAAGTTAGGGACTGGAATAACTTACCAAGGGAGATGTTCAAAAAATTTCCAATTTCTTTGAAATCATTTAAGAAAAGGCTAGGAAACAACAGATAGGGAATCTGTCTCCTGGGCGACTGCCCTAAATGCAGATCAGTATTGATTAATCGATTGATTGATAAGGAGTGAGGACATAATGATTTGTCCATTGGATGGGGATCTTAGGTCTTGAGCAGACCCCTTAGTGTTATTCAAGAGGAGTACATTATGTACCAACACCGGATTTCACCCGTTCCTTAGCTCATTATCATCATCACACACCCAAATGCATGTCGCCCATGGACGTCAAATAGTAGAGGCCACTACACAAGATTGATCGATCAATCAATCATTGGTCCCTGCTGTAGTGGCACTGTTGAATATTTGACATGTTCATATTTCTCCTCGTAATTTCCTCCTTTCTTCAACAGATGTCATGACAGTCTACTTCTTATCATTCTCGATGTCGACAGCAGCTGTGAGTTCACTTTGATTCATATTTACAACCTCTTTGGGTGAAATTTCACAGAAATAAATTAGTGCAGTTTTCCGACGATCTGTTTGAGCACCATTTCTGTAGTGTTTGTAAACAAACCTTCATGGGCTCTGCTTTGCTATTCTATTTCATTTTATTTCGTAGTTTTCCATTCAGTGCAAGTTATTTAGTTCTGTTTGTATATTATTATTTGATTTATTATATGCATTTATGTACAGTGTGTGTCTAAATATAGCATCTTCACTTCATTTTGGAAAATAAGAAATGAAGTGGTGTGAAATTTGTTGGAAGATGAAAGTGGCAGATCTGACTTTGAGATTATAGAGAATGAACTGACAGATTCAGATTTGGAATGTTTATCCACTATCTTTTCGCATTAAATATCGGAAATGAAAGTGATGACGAACCTCCCGTAAAGCAACCTAACATAACAATGTGGCTGAGGTCATGCCTCCAAATGCATGCCAATAAGTTTTACCTAATATTTTAAAGAATATACCTCTCAGAGTGATAAAACTTTTGCTAGTACATTACAGATGCATTATAGACAATCTGAATATTTCAGTTTGTTTGTGACATGTTCCAATTTTGTGTACATATGATTGAAATTTTATTAGTATTTTGAATTTAGGAATTACACCTTTTGAGCAGACTGTACATTTCTCTAGACAAAACATTTATGCAGTTTCGTGTCACCACGACAATCCTCAGTGTATTAGCTTTACATAAATACACAAAACTTCATAGATTTATTTTTTATTTTGCGGATATTTTGTATTTTATGTAGACAAGTAAAAGCCGACAAATATGGCTGCCACCACAGGATTTAACATTGCCAGTTCTAGGGCTAAACAATATATTAAGTTCCATGGCACTTTGTACAGCAGTAGTTGGGTGCCCACTTGTTAACATTATTTACAAAACTACTATATTTTCCAAAATCTAACTTGTAAGTCTTCACAAGTAGGGGTGTTATAATCCTGCACTGAAATTTCTTACCCTCCACTAAGTAACAGAATAAATTAGGGGAATTCTCACACCAGCGAAACACTGAAAAATTATAACCATTCTATATGATATCTTGTAATTATTTATCCTAATACTTTAATTCTACTTCACAGCACTGTACAAAACACCACTCTACTATCAATGATTTATTCACAGTATAACATGATTTGCACAGAAGTCACTACTTCATGTTTTTCACAATACAGTCTAGCAACATCCATATACCTAAGAATAAAAGAGAAATTTATCCATCTTGAGAGACAGCAGTGCAACCTGCACCCAACCCTCCCCTCCTCATTTGCCACAGAAGAACAACCACTTCTGCTATAGGGTGTGCTATAGGTGCAATAGTAATACCTCAACATATTTAGGTGATACGCAAAATTCAATATATTTTCGTGTTCTGTGGGTCTGAAAATATTGTAACTGATATAGTTTACATCTGAAAGGAATTCAGTGTTGTACAGTGTTATTATAGTAATACGCATAGAAGGAAAATGGGGCTCTTTTCTTCACTGTATACTGGCATGAAGAGGGGAGCATGCTAAAGTGGGAAATGCACAAAGGATTGGCTAGATCATTTTCTGTGCTGTAAAAGATGGTGGTGGTGGTATTGTCATTTTAAGAGGAAATATAACTGGACAACCATCCTCTATTATATATACATTCATTTACGCCCATTAGAGACCATGTTAGGTAACAGTTACATGTTTCTGGAAGCCTTCTTCACAGCCCAAAACTTTAGCATCCTTGCTCCGGCAGCCTGTCTTCTTTCTTTCGTCCACCCATGGTTAAGTTTTGGTTCATCATGGAATCCCTGGAATTTGTCGATCACTGACCTAAATTTTGTTCGGTTTGAGATGTCTTCTGAATTTAGTCCCACATGTTTGAGATCCTTTCTCATCTCCCTGAACCATTTGTCCGACACTTTAGGTCTGCTGTCTAGTATTGTGAAAATCCTTTTCATTAGTCTCTTCTCATCCATTCTAAATAAATGCCCATACAATTTAAGTCTCTGTTTTCTCATGGACTCAGCCTTTCATTGTCACAGTAAAGTTCTTCCCTTCCTCACAACCTATACTGTCCATCCACAATCTTTGAATCCATTATTTTGCGAAGGATCTTTCTTTTGAATTTCTCAGCTTCTCTCAGTCCCACTTTCCTTGTCATTTAGAGGTATTCACTAGCATACAGACATTCCGTTTTAATCACTGTATTGTAGTGCCTTAGTTTAGCTCATCTGGAGATGGTTTTCTTCTTGTACATAGGATATGTCCTACAAAAAGCCGCAGCCATCTTCTCCCATCTGGTGTTGTTTGCTTCTCTTTCATTAGTTTTCAATTGCACTATTTCAACCAAGTACTTAAAGTGATCAACTCTTTCTATTTTACCACGTTCTGTCTTCAGGTACCGAGGGGCTATTTTGATGTATTGTTATATATTTAATTGTTTTAAAAATAAATCTGTAGTCCTTGTAGTTTTAGTACATTCAGCTGTTCTATTGCTGTGTCAGTATTCCTAGATAGCAGCGCAAAGTCATCAGCAAAGGCAAAATTGTGACTGCAATTTCTCCACCACTTTTCAGCATCTCTGCTGTGACAGAGTCTTCCCCTGCAGCTTTGTTGTTCCTTAAGTCTGTAATTATTTCATGGAGTTCTTTTTCATCAGGGGGTATTGATACATATGTTGATTCCCATAGGGAACATGAAATATTTGTCCTCAATGAGTAAATTTATAATACCAATATAATGGTCCGTTATTGGACATTATAAATTTTCCAGCTAACTCATTCTTGGTTGCCTGCGTTTCGTCCTCATGTGCTAAGTTGGGCTCATCAGTTGGTCCTTAGCACACCTACCAAGACGCAAGGCTAGTGCATACTGTGGAGGCCACTGCATATGCTACTTGAAGCCACCAACAGTGCCAATTTACTAAGAGAGACTATGTCTCACTTCCAAAAATCGATGCCTGCCTGGCCATCAGATGATATATATGTTGATTCCCATAGGGAACATGAAATATTTGTCCTGAATGAATAAATTTATAATACCAATATAATGGTCCATTATTGGACATTATAAATTTTCCAGCTAACTCATTCTTGGTTGCCTGCGTTTCGCCCTCATGTGCTAAGTTGGGCTCATCAGTTGGTCCTTACGGGGTATTGAGTTTTCATTCCGTTGCTTTGGATTCTCTTTTGGCCATTTATTTTTAGGTTTTTCACAGTTCAACAATTTCCCATAATATGTAGCTAATATCTCACAATTTTCATTCCTATTCACAGCCAATTTTCCATCTCCCCTTCGAAATCCCATGGTAGATGGTTGATATCGATTTATGTGTTCTTTATAGGTCCTATAAAAGGTTGTAGTTATTGTTCTTAAATTCCGTGTCAATACTTTGGATTTCTTCAGACATTTGATTCCTTTTGGCTTGCCGGAGGGTCTTTGCTGTCTATCTGTGTACCTCTTTGTATGTCTCAAATTATCTTCTGTTTTATCTGTGTAACAATGCTTTATAGGCTGCAGCTCTCCTATCAATTGGTACATCACAGTCTGTGGTCCACCATCGGTGTCTGCGAATTTGTCACAATGGTGCAACATCGTTAGCTATATTAGCCATATTCTCTCGAATATCCTCGCAAGTCTCCATTTTCTTCTCCCACATATGTCTTTTTCTTGAAGTTTTTCGTGACTTACATTTATTGACACATTTAGAGAGAGTCTCTTCTTGTTTAGCGGTAACAGCTTGAATTTTATGCAGGTCAAGAAATGATCAGTCAAGATTGGCTCCTTTCTGTACTACCACATTCATAATTTCTTTAGTGTTTCTCCTTGAAATTGCAACATGGTCCAGTTGATATTCACCTAGGTTTTTCTGTGGAGCACACCATGTTTTCTTTCTCCTTGGCAGTCTTTTGAAGTATGTGAATATTAATTTAAGATCAAAAGTCTCACATAAGTCAATAAGTCTCTTCCCATTCGTATTTGTTCTGGTATGAGCTGGATAACCACCTACTATTTTTCAGAACTGACGTTCTTTCCCGACCTGTGCGTTGAAATCACCCATCAGAATTTTGACATGATTGCTTGGCATCTTTAGCAATTCATTCTCCAATTGATCCCAGAATATTTTCACCTTATCAGGATTTTTTCTGTTGTCTTCGTTTATGGGGCCGTGAGCATTGAATAATGTGTATATCTCTTGTTTGCACACTTCAGTGTTAGAGTGGAGAGTCTATCAGAAGGAAAAGAGAAATCCATTACGGAGTCAATAACTCAACTGTTTACGCAAAATGCTGTGCCAAGTTACTGCAGATTTCTTCCAATTTTTTGTTCAGGTTTACCCTTAAAGATTCTTTAATTTTCTGAATCAAACATATTAATATCAGTAAAAAGTGTCTCTTGCACTGCTAGTATTAGGATATTCTGATTTTCCGTTTTAATTTCCCCATCCAAAGTAGAGTCTGTATGTTGATAGTTCCAGAATAGTGATGTTTCTTTGTCCGTATATTTCGTTTTAGGTTAGTCATTAAGTACATCATCAGTCTGGCTACCAGATGACTCCGACTCCATCTTGCATGTTGGTACAAGCTCCCCAGAATCCGAAGGCTTGTTTGCGCTGCCTGATGCGACGGTGGATGCTGGGTACCACCTGGGGTAGTTTTCCTTGAAAGTGTTTCCATGATGCATAGTGTTACCTCATGGTAATGCTTGGTGGGACAGATTACTCTGTCTGTGGTTAGAACTGCGGTTGTTAGCCGTAGAGCCAGTTCTTCCGCCCTCTCAGCCGTTGGGAAATATCCCCTTCTACCATCGAGACCGTTGACTGCAGTCCTTTTTGCCTCAGTTTATCTGCGGGTGTTTATTTGGCTAAGCCTTATTCACACCTGTCCTGTATATCTACAGGAACATCCCCTATCAGCCATATGGGACGCGCCATGTAGGGGTTGAGGCCCCTCCGCCCCAGTGTCTTCCGTGAAGTTATGCCAATCACTTAATCAGTTCAGTGCCTGACCCCAACGGAAACTAAACGGGCATGGCAACCATCCTCTATTAACACTAATCAGAGAGAAAAAATGGAAGGGATCCGACGTACAAAAAATGAAGGTATCGGCCAAAAATGGACAAGGGCCATGAAGGGCATGAAAATGAAAGACTCCCTAGGCCTTGTAAACCTAATACCATCAAGGTCAGAAAAGAACAAGAGTTGACCAAGGGAGGTTGGATGAGATAGATGAAATTGAGGAGCCTGGCACAAGTGGATTCAATGCCAGGACTCAGCTAAGGGCTCTTTTTCATGCCAACACACGCTCCCAAGTTAGGAGACCATGGAGCTCTTTTAGTCACCTCTTAAAGAGGGAGGGGATACCATGGATGTTATTCTACAGCCCCCATTCGCAGGGCGAGTATCCAAGACAGACAGGTTTGCTAGACATTCAGAGAAATGGAAATTAAGGTGGTTTGGATAGAAAAAGTAGAAATAGAAATGAAGGAAAAGAGTGCAGAGGCCTCTCGGAGAACTTGGAATGCATCTTGTTAGTATGGTCATACACCGAGGGCAGTCCACCTGAGCTGACACAGCTCTTGGGGTCAAAGAGCAGACAAGCTTCCACACCAACATAAGGCCATGGTGTCCCTAGAGGGGCTGTGTACTGGAATAGTAACAGGCCTACCTACTGTCGTAATGAAGTTAGAAGAATATCTCAAAGCCTTCCATACAATGATGACCAAATTTAAAAACTTTGTTTACCTGCAACATATATTTGTAAAATGTCTTTATGGAAGTTTCATTTCTCAGCAACAGTTAGATGTATGGAAAAAAAATAGCTTCAGTCAGAATTGCAGAAAATTGGTCTGGTGTTCACTAAGTCTGCTATCACCTGCAACTATAAGGCAATATTCTCCAATGATCCTGTTATAGATTTAAAAGTAGTCAAAAGTGGTCTTGAAACTCACCATTATATATGCTATTCTGCTAGCTTTGTTTTGATACAAACATTACAAGATAGTTGAAATCTGGAGTCTATGCAATTTACTATTCCATTGCCAGTAATACTCGAACACTTCTGCTGCATCAATATCACATAATCAAAGATAGTATTTTTATGTTTTTCAGTAGAGGGAAAAATCAAAAACCAAAACAATTCAGGAATGGGTACAAAAGAAAATTATTCATGTGGTGTCCAAGCACTGGTTGCAAATCATCTTCAATATAATTTTACGAAATTGAGGAGAGATTTCATTTTGTTCCTTTCAAATGAGATATATGGAAAGGTAAAAACTGTCATTAAAAGTTCTATGAGATTTCCTTTCTCAGCTTGAGTTGCAACATCTGAATCAAATATATACAGTATACCAGACAAATCATACATAATGTTAATATGAATATTGATGATAATTACTTCATGGAATTCACTGACTGGTGGAATAAATTTATGACCAACTCCTGTAGAAGTTTGCCAATCTGTTTGGTGCAGGCTAGGATCATATGTACTCATTGTAGTCAGCACCTGAAAGCACACAGAATTATTCCTTTATAAAAATAAATACAATTAAATAGATGTTTTGACACAGAATAAGTCAGAGTTGAAAGCAGAAATACAGAAGATATAGTGAAATTAAGCAAGAGAAGCAGAAACAAGTGAGATGGTTGTAGAGAAGTACTAAAAAACTAAGATAATAAATATTTGTGCACAATTCACATTGTTTTGGGGATGCATAGCGAGAGCAAATATAATAAAAGGGAATATTCAATCTATAATTCAAAAGAGGGGATGTTCCACCTGATCAATACAATAATTTAAAGTTCAACTATATTTTATATTAAAAACATTACAAATAGTTTTGACCCTTTGATTGGGCCATCCTCAGCTAGATACATGCATAATCTTAAAGAATAAAATAGCACTCTTCAAAATGTGTTAAAAATTGTATCACAGTCGTTACTGTTCTTCAAATGTCCACCTGGAAGTTAAAATGGTTTGAGCTTCTTGTCATCATCAACATCCTAAACCATCTCCAGTTTCCCGGGTGTGGTATATGAGCCTCCTCCATCTCATCCTATCCTTGTACCATTCCTCCTCCACCAACCTGTCCCAATCATGACCTCTCAGCAGTACATCATTCTTAACTAAATCTATCCATTTCCTTCGTAGCCTTCCCATGGGTCATCTTCCTTCTACTTTTCTGTCAAATTCCTTCCTTGCAGTTCTGTTAACTGGCATCCTCTTCACGAGACCAAACCACTTCAGTCTTGATATCTGAATCTTATTGAGGAGAGAATCATAACAGAATCATCTATTCCTACTTCCTCTCTAATTTTCTCATTCCTAATCTTGTCTTTCCCTGTTTTCTAGATCATAGTGTGTAGGAATTTCATTTCAGCTGCCTGGAGTTTGGAGTTATCTCTATTGGTCAGTATTGTGGTTTCGAGACTGTATGTAAGAATTGGTGTATAATAAGACAATGTACAATGTAATTTTTGTATTCATAGGTATCTGCTCATCCCACAGCAGGTGTCTTACCTGGTGGTAAAATTGTGTTGCCTTACTGATTCGAATGTTCACCTCATGTTTTGCTAGGTTGTCATTTGATAGAACGCTACCCATGTATTTGAAAACTGGAACGCCGTCCAGTTGGGCTTCATTTAACATGACTATTGGTTCTGCTCCTTTCCTAAAACCGAATTGCCTTCTATCAAACCAGTTATTAATTTCACAAACATGTCTTATATAATCAGAAATAATGTGTTCCCGAAGCATACATGCAATGCATGTCAAACTGACTGGCCTGTAATTTTCAGCTTTATGTCTACCACCCTTTCCTTTATACCCAGGGGCTACTATAGCAACTCTCCATTCATTTGGTATAGCACCTTCATGCAAACAATAATCAAATAAGTACTTCAGATATGGTACTATATATCAACCCGTTGTCTTTAGTACTTCCCCCGAAACCTTATCAATTCCAGCTGCTTTTCTAGTTTTCAACTTTTGTATCTTACTGTAAATGTCATTGTTGTCATAGGCAAATTTTAATACTTCTTTAGTATTAGTCACCTCCTTTATCAGGACATTATCCTTTTAACCAACAATCTTTACATACTGCTGACTGAATACTTCTGCCTTTTGAAGATCTTCACATACACACTCCCCTTGTTTATTAATGATTCCTGAAATATCCTTCTTGGAACCTGTTTCTGCCTTAAAGTACCTATACATACCCTTCCATTTTTCACTAAAATTTGTATGGCCACCAATTATGCTTGCCATCATGTTATCCTTAGCTGACTTCTTTGCTAGATTCAATTTCCTAATAAATTTCTTCAATTTCTCCTTACTTCCACAGCCATTTCTAACTCTATTTCTTTCCAACCTGCACCTCCTTCTTAGTCTCTTTACTTCTCTATTATAAATTATAATATAGTGGATCTTTATCATTCCTTACCACCTTTAAAGGTACAAACCATTTTCATATTCCTCAACAATCGCTTTAAACCCATCACCCTGTCTGTTTACATTTTTGTTTACAGTACAGTTTTCCACCAATCATAGTTATTTTAAAAACTCCCACATGCCTGTTTTATCAGCCATATAGTACTGCCTGATAGTCCTAATTTTAATACCTTCCTTTCTTTCACATTTATTTTTAACTCCCACAAAAACAGCTTCGTGATCACTAACACCATCTAATACTTTGGTTTCTCTATAGAGCACATCTGGTTTTATCAGCACTACATCCAGAATATTCTTCCCTCTAGTTGGTTCCATCACTTTCTGAATAAGATGCCCTTCCCATATTAACTTATTTGCCATTTGTTAGTCATGCTTCCTGTCGTTCACATTACCTTCCCAACTGACATTTGGTAAATTGAGATCACCCGCTACAAACACGTTTCTTTCCTTATCGTTTCCCACATACGTGATTGATTATCTTATCAAATAATTCTGAATCAGCGCCTGCGCTACCCTTTCCCGCTCTGTACACTCCAAAGACATCGTTGCCTATTATTTTTAGAGATTAGCCTTACTCCTAGAATTTCATGTTTGTCATCTTTAACTTTCTCGTAGCTTACAAATTCTTCTTTCACCAGAATGAATACTCCCCCTCCTACCATTCCTATCCTATCTCTACGATACACCCTCCAGTTCCATGAGAAAATTTCTGCATCCATTATATCATTTCTCAGCCATGATTCAACTCCTATTACATTATCTGGTAAGTATATATCTATTAAATGTCTTAATTCTATTCCTTTTCTTACAATACTTCTACAGTTGAGCACTAACATTTTTATGTCATCCCTACTTGATTTCCAGTTCCCAATTCCCTTATCACGTCTCCCTAGGCCACCCCGTTTCCCTGAATGTACCTCCCTATAACCCTTCTAAACAAATTTCCTAACTTATATGTACCACTGTGGTTTAAGTGAAGGCCATCTAAGCGCAGATCCCTATCTCCTACCCACCCGTTAGGATCTAGAAATCTCACTCCCAGTTTCCCACATACCCACTCCATAGTCTCATTTAAATCCCCAATCACCTTCCAGTCAGTATCCCTCCTACACAGTATTCCATTGATAACAATCTCCGCTTCCTTAAACTTCACCCGTGCTGCACTTACCACGTCCCACACATCCCCAACTATGTTGGCACTTATACTTGCTTGTTTTACGTTGTTAGTACCAACGTGAAACACTACCACCTTCTGCTTTCCCTCCTCCTTCTCTTCTACTTTCCTCAACATCTGCCTTAACCTAATTCCTGGATAATACTCTACCCTGGTACCCTATCCTCTACACATTTTTCCAACATGTTGAACAATGGAATCCCCAACCCTACCCACCTCATTTGATCCACTCCCCCCCTGGTCAGTCCTATCTTTCCTGACAGCTGCAGAAGCTACATCCTCTTCCCTTTTCTCTGTCCCATGACCTGTCTTTTCCTATCCTCCACTCCACATTTCCCTTTCCTACTTATTCCCTTTTTCCTACTTCCACACTTCTCAGCAACAGTTCCCTGTTCCTCATCTTTCCTCGGTTGTTCTACCTACAGTAACTCGTATCGATTTCTCACAGACACCCACCCTGAATTCTGATCCTGAATGGAGCCCTTAGACTGCAGTCTCCTTCCCCTTAAAACATTAGACCACCTGTCGTCTACAATTCCCCCCTTTCCTTCCCATCCCTCTTTTGCACCTACTGTATCCTGTATATTGTTTGAGGAATGCCTACTTTCCTTCCTGTCCTCTGAGATAATCCTAATTATCTCCCTCAAACTCTCCAACTCCTTCCTCATACTCCTTAATGCCTGGCCACACCCACAGTTCCTACACTTGCACTCCCTACCCATTCTTTACTGAATAACAAAAAGAAAAGGAAAAATACGATAACTTATTCTGTGCAAAATAAAAATGAAAGGAAAGAAATACTGTGTAAGTTTACTAAGATCACGTGACAATAAGGTAATTAATATAGGCTACTATTACACTACAATACTACTTAATTGTATGATTTTTTATTCCTACAGCACCCTAACAGGATGAAAATTGGTGTTAATTACTGGAAACAGAGAACAATACACAAAAATAATAGCGGACTGAGGTATCGCCCTGTAGCACTCCATTTATCTGTATGATGGGCTCTGAAGTAGTGACGCCATCCTCTATAACAACTGTGTTGAACCTCAAAATGTTTTCCAATGATGTTGTTATCTGATTATTCACTCCAGTCATGTTTTTATCTTTTTCCATTATGATTTGTCTGTCTAATAGGTCAAACGCTTTCTTATAGTCAATGGAGACAGTGTAGTTTTACCCTTTCTCAATGCCTCTTCTATCTCTCCAAGCAAACAACTAACTGCCTGTATAGTGCTTCTCCCTCGAGTGAATCCAAACTGGCAGTCCGGTATATCTGCTTCTTCTTCCAGTCTGTTTGCTATTATCTTTGTGTAGATCTGGAAGGAAATATTCTCCAGTGCCACTCCGCTGTATGAGTTAGGGTTGTTTGTTTCTCCTTTACCTTTATACAGAACTTTTATTGCGGAATGTCCCCCTATATATCTATATACACTGAAGAAAATGGGAATTCCAACACCCAGAAGGAGAGGTGCTACATTGCTGCAATTGAACATGCAGGACGACTGTTCAGTTGTGAATTGATGATTACACTTTCAGGTCTCTCTGACTGCAAGTTTGGACAACAATCAATACAGGATGTGCCCACCATGAGCTGCAATACATTGATGAATTCATCGAGGAATGGAGTCAATAAGGCCCTGGATCGCTTCCTGAGGAATTGTGGCCCATGCTTGCTGCACTGCATGGGTCAGTTGTTCCAGAGTTGTGGGCGGCTGTGGACGGTTGGCCAGCTGTCGACCCATCATGTCCCACACATGCTCAATAGGACTGAGGTCCGGGGATCTGGCGGGCCATTCTAAGGTTGTGATGTCGTGGAGAGCTTCTCTAGAGATGCGTGCAGTGTGAACCCGGGCACTGTCCTGCTGAAACATCCCATTAGCAATGTTCGCCATCATAGGGACAACCACTGGATTGAGTACCCTATCAGCGTAGTGTCGAGCAGTCATAGTGCCCTCAACAAGCACTAATTGTGATTTCACATTAAAGCCAATAGCTCCCCAGACCATAATGCTTGGTGTCGGCCCTGTGTGCCTCTCGACAATAATTCTGGGTGGCCCCTCTCCCCGGTACGTCGGCGCACACGATTTTGGCGATCACTGCGGGCAAGACAGAAGCACAATTCATCACCAAAGATGACCCTATGCCATTCGTCGACCCACATCGATTTTTCTCGATACCAGGCCAACCTTACACGTCGCTGTTGTGGGGTCAAAGGAACACCTTCTGCAGGTATACAGGCTTATAAGCCAGCTGCACGCAGGCAATTACCAACTGTTTGTTGTGTAACATGGGGTGCCACAGCTGCTTGAATTTGCGCTGCTGTTGCATGGGGTTCCATCCGGGCCATCCGAATGATGCAGCGATCCTCTCTCACAGTTGTCTGTCACGCTGGGCCTGTGCCAGGTCTATGAGTGTGGGTACCTTCATTTGACCACTGTTATATCGTAGATGCCTGTTGGCCAACACATGCAGCGACAGTCCTTAGCAATAATCCAGCCTCACACAGCCCAATTATTCGAGCCCTCTCAAACAGCGACAGTTGTTGATAGCGTGCTCTTCTCTGTCATCGAGGCATGTTTGACGGGGAACACTTCACTGCACAGACTGAAAGTCAACTACGCTACACCAGAGTCCGTATACTGGAGTTGATTACTCCGCGGGAGACCTGTAGCAACAATCCAATAGGTCTGAAACTTTGATCGTTTACATACCTACATGGCATCGTTCCATATCTTGAAAATCAACACAAACAACCAAAGCCTTCATGGTGTTGCAATTTCCATTTTCTTAAGTGTATATTATCGCACTACAGAAGAAAGCAACACCAAAGGGCAAGGAAATACCTATGAGTACATGGGAGACTCACTTTGAGGAAATATTGAACAGCTGAAACTTTGATTATGTACAAAATTCACTGAGTCACCCCTCAGGGATAGACACTACAACTACATCATGACCCATAAAGGAAACAGAAGCCCTAGAAGCAGTGAAAAAAGTAAGAAATGGGACGGCAGCTGGCCCCGACCAGATTTACTATGAACATCTCAAACAGTACACTGAAATGCTACTACCACTTAGGACCAGCATATTCAACACCAAATGAAATGGCATTACACATCAAATCAAGAGCTGACAAAATTCCAATAGACCCCACTACAAACAAACACATTGAGAGAGAGAGATGAAGAAATTGGACAGCAGCCTCCAAAATGACTCTACTCTTGCTAATTCATCAGCCAAGAAGAAATTGAGAAAGCTATCAACATGTTAAAAATGAGGAAGGCCACAGGTTTAGATGATATTTTCCCTGAAATCATAAGATATCTTGGGAAGCATGGGAAAACATGGCTCACACAATAGTAATCCTCAAACCAGGAAAACCATCATATGATCCCTCAAGCTACCGTCCTATTGCACTACTGAGTGTTTGCTACAAATGTTGGAACGCCTCATCCTCAACTGAATCCAGGAAATAATAAATAACATAACACCAATATACCAGGCGGGTTTCAGAATCAAACGAAGCTGCTATGGACAAGTGTTAGCATTAACATCATACATTGAGGCAGGATTTCAGAAGAAGCTAAAGACATTCGTCGCTTTTGTTGACCTGACAGCGGCATATGATACAGTTTGGCTGAATGGACTACTATTCAAACTTGAAAAGAATACACACTGACAAAAATTTACAGCCCTTCTGAAGAACATGCTGACAAATCAGTACTTCACAGTCACCATAGGGCAAAAGACAAGCAAGTCTTCTACAGTAAAAAATGGACTACCTCAAGGATCTGTATTAGCCCCACTACTTTTCAACTTGTACTCCAATGACACGTCTGACACCATCAGCAGGAAATTCTGCTGTGCTGATGATTTACACATCGCTGTCCAAATTGTCACATTAAAAGAGAGGGAATGCATTCTCTCCAATGACTTGGAAACCTTCAATGCATACTGCACGAAGTGGAGACTTTGCTCAAATCTGGCTTAGACAGAAGTATGCTCATTCCATCGGTGTAACCAAATAGCTCACCAAAAACTCAATGTTGTGTTCTGACAACAAAGAATTAAACATAATTTCAACTCCAAGTACCTTGGCATCAACTTAGACCATTCTTTAATATACAAAAGACACCTGGAAAACATAAGTCAGAAACTTAAGTCACAAAACAACATCATGAAGAAACTAGCTGGGACTACAAGGGGAGTTGATGCATCCTCACTTTGCGCTACTGCCCTCACTATGGTTTATCCAGTGGCTGAATATTGTGCCCTGTGTGACAATGTAGTGCTCATACTAGGAAGATCGACGTCAATCTGTACCCCGATACACTGCACAGACAGACGTAGCAATCATCATAATGATTTTTGGTTCACAACAAATAATGAGAATTTCAAATGGCATGAATTCTGTTTTCCACTAAACTACTGTCTTAGTACTTCAAAACATGTTTTACATATAGTATGCGATGCCCAATTTTTGTCTTGATCTCCAAGCTTAACTTTGAAATATGCAAGTGTATCTTATTAAAACATGTGAAAAATACACAGCCTGTTTGCAGTCTACCCACCGGGCCAGGAATGGAATGAATGAAGCCCCCATATAGCGGCAAGGATAGGAATTGTGCTGGCTGCTGAAGCCTGTCACACTCCTCAGTGGCAATGATTAAAGATTGACAGATGAAATGAAATGATATTAGAGTGTGTTGTTGAAATAAAAGATGACAGGGAAAACTGCAAAACCCGGAGAAAAACCTGTCCCACCTCCGCTTTTTCCAGCACAAATCTCACATGGAGTGACCAAGATTTGAACCATGGAACCCAGCGGTGAGAGGCTGGAGTACTGCCACCTGAGCCATGTAGGCTCTCCTTTATGAAGGGTGTAATATTATGTTTCTGCCTCTGTAACAAGTATGAACCACATACATAACAGAAGTTGTTTGGATTGTTCACACACTGCCTTTCTGGTGCTGCAGAGACTGAAGCCATATTGCATACTGTCCCTATCAAATTTGGTCATCATTGGATTATTTATGACAGGTCGACATTGAAAATTTTATTGTTTGCCAGGAGTTGGATTGATCATTTGGAAAGCTATGTGAGTGCACCAAACTGATTTTTTCCAATTCAGTGGGAGCAAATATTGATCTGTCTTCGATTGAGTACAAGAGTTGATCACATGACAGACTAGTTTCCCAAGCGAGAAGCACGCGCATGCCGACCAGCAGACGAGTAGACGAGAAGCTTCCAGAACAGTCACAACCAATTACAAGAGACCCTGTGAACCAATGGTCATCTCTAGAAAAGGCACACCCCCCGAGCGAAAACTATAAAACCTCATGTTCACATTAAATCACTCTCTGCTGCTCTACTTTGCCTCTACTCTATGCTAATCTACTCTGCTACTCTGTTGCTCCCGACGATATTCATCGGCACCACGTGGAAATAAATTCAGCCGTGCAGGCAGACATTTACTCTGCCAATTCATTGCAGTTATTTATGATAAAGTCTTATGGAAGTGTACTTCAAAATTAGTGATCCAAGTTAAGTTCATTTCTCCATGAGAACATTAAATATTCCGACGTGTGTGTGCAAATTCTAATATTTGTTGCATTAGTTACAGCTTACATTACTGGCACGTGGCGAAACTCATCCCAACGAATCAACGTGAACTTCAAGATGGATTCTGCCTCTACAAGATTCAGCGGAATTTCATCATGGGACGTCTACTGCTGTGTCTCCATGACCTGCTAACCATGTAAGGTATTTCTGCCTGGAGGAGGTGACTGACGGGAAAATGCCGGAATGACGGATCTCAACCTGGAATCGAACTTCAGCTAAACTTAGTACCATTTTAATTGTTTGATATCTTTCTCATTCATGTAAAACTAGATGATCTTTCTTCCCTACATCGTAGTTCTATTTGTTTTTGCAGTAGATTGAGTTACTTCCATTTTCATTCTCAAGGTGTCACGGTAGTTGAGTTACATGTGTGTGACTGAAATTTGAAATCTATTAGACTACTTGTTGTAGTCTGTCTTTGAATGAATTCTCCAATGTCGGATTTAGACATGTTAAAATCACTGACCACGCGATAAACTTCATTTGCTTACGTATGATATTGGAAATATCGTGATATGGAGTTGTACTTAATTTTTGTGAAATAGTGTCGAATTGAGTGTCATCCAAGTTCACTTGCAATTTTTTAGGATTGTGTCATCTAATTTCACAACATTTCATGAGGACTGATAGACCTAGTAATCACTAAAAATAATAATAAATTCAAGTAGAAGACCGGGTTAAAAATGTAATTAAACGGTCATGGGCTATAAATTGACTTAGGATTTTCTTATATATGATATTTGATGTGCTTAGTTCATGATTGCGCCTGGAATATTGGTGATCCTGAGGGGTATTAATTGGATAATATGTTGCTGTGTCTTTGGGAACAGAGTGTGAATTATAATAAAGTGGAGTACGTGTTGAATACATTCCATGAGTAGGGAATAATAATAATGTGATTAAGGCTCACGAATGCTACACTTGTGACTTGTAACCCATGTGATGGTGATGATTATTGAATTCTGTTAGAATCTTCAAGTTAATCTCTGAAATTTAGATGGATCTCCGTTTTTATTTAAAAAGTATTTCATTTCAAGTGACAACACTAGTTCGATCACTAGCCACTAATTGAATTGAGAATGTTACCAGACATGAGTTCATGTACTGGATCTTATTGAAGTGACCATGTTAAAAATAATTAATTAATTCATAATGGCAGGATTCGTTGTAAATATTGTGTACATAAAATACGTGTTACCCTTGGGTGAATGTGATGTGTGTGTGATGCAGTTAGGAATATTTTCATGTTTTCAATTATTCAGTGTGCTTTAATCTGGTCATGCGTTCATTGCAATAGCACAGATTATTTCAACGTTGATTTGCCACCATGATAATTTGTTAAGTGTACTTTAAGGAACAATTTGCTGAGAATAAAGTCAAGTAAGACTAGGCTAGGATTTGATTTTCATTTATCACAGATTTAGACGAAAGATCATCTAGTTCATTTTCAGCAAAGGCAAGTGATTTATAAATTAATCCTTAACTAATTCACACGTGGTTATGAAAAAATTTTCAGTGCATTTATAATTAAAATTTCCAAACTATTTTCAAACTGATTCGAAACTTCAAATACTGTGCAAGTAAAAAAAAATAAATTAAACGTCCACAAAAAGCATAATTAATTTCAGCTTAGGAGGTAACGAGTAATAATGATAATAATTAAATAATTAATTAATTAATTTGACAAATGTGTGTCGTGATTACAGTGAGAATTATCTAATGAAATACACCAATTTGTGAACACGATCATGTGACAATCAAAGTAAATGTTACCCAGATAATACTGGAAAGTAATAATAATAATAATAATAATAATAATAATAATAATTAATTAATTACGATCTTGGAGTTGACTCAGATTTTCCAACAGAATTTCTACTGATTAATTATTAATTATAGGAGGCTCAGGATATATTTTCATTTAAATATTTTTCTTTTAAAAGGCAGTAAGGGCCTAATCTTTCTTTTTTTTTTGACATTTTGATTCCAGAGCTTAACTACAGAGATGGAGGATGAAGATTATTTTTGATCGATTGTAAATTAATACTGGAAGATGAGACATCATGAAAGAGCATTGTATTTAATCTCAGCAGGGATATTTTGTTGTTCAATGAATGCTTGTGTCAATAAATGTCAGAATGTTGTTTTTTAATTTTTTTTTTTTTTTGCTTGGTCGTCACCCCTTTTCCCTTAGATCCCTCTAGAAAACAGAAAGCCATGAACGAATGGTCCACCTTGGGATCTCTCGCTCACTGGCTGGGCTTAGCTTGGCAAATAAAGGGGGCAATACCATATCACTATACACTACACTAAGAAACACTTAAAAACCAGCGATTATTACTCCAACAACAACAAGAAAAGAAAGCCAACTGAAGACTATGGTACTACATTCATCTAAGGGCTGTGTTTATCTTATCTTTTCTTTCCTCAGATAGACTATCAATGCTGACAGATTTATTACTCCCTTTCACTATGTTGGTCTTGTGTTGTCAAATCACCCAAACCTTCAAGAATTTTAGACAGATGGCTGCCCAAAGATAAAGAGCCGAGGGTGAAACAGGTGTTTTGTTTCATGAAAATATTCTCTGCATAGTTTTTTCTGTTTGTAATTATGTAATACACTATAAAGTTTCTAAAGCATTCAATAAATCCAAAGCAATATAACATTGAGGTTGTATTTTATTTCCACCTAGGGGTGTCTTAGTCCCGTAGTATTTTTTTCCAGATAGTAAGGTATAATATTATGTATTCTGCCAATTGTTATGAGTGGCAGGGTTTTTTTATATGAATATTTTCATATTTCTGTAAATTCACATAATACAAGAATTTTAGGATACTTTTTTAATTGATACCTTGTAAACGGTACATGATAAAGCACTTGTGTTTTTTTTCTCACCCACTGAATTCTACACACTAATATTAGTACTGTTCATGTATTTTGATGCCTGGTAAAAAATTTCAAAATATGATGAAATGAATTCACATTTCCTAATTTTACATTAAATCTCGAACATCAATATATAAGGGGCAGTCGAATTAAAACCAAACATCCGCTGCAACGTGACCATGGAATGGTTTTATTCAAAAGTAATTACCAAAAGTGTTAATACATTTATCCCACAGGGTGACAAGATAATAAATTCCAGTTTTGTACAAAGAGATAGGTCACTGCCAGATCCACAACCGCACCCACTCTTGCACTTCCTCATCCAAATGAAACTGGCGTCCATGAATATCTTTCTTCAGGTCGTCAAAAATGTGAAAATCACTAAGTGAAAGATCCGGGCTGTATGGAGGATGTTGAAGTGTTTCCCAATCAAATCACTGAAGTGCAGCCTTCGCCTAACTGGAAGTACGGGGGGCGAGCATTACCATGCAAGAGGATGACTCTGTCCAACAGATTTCCAAGACATTTTGACTTTATGGCACATCACAGTTTCTGCAGTGTCTATACAGCACTGTGCATTGATTGTGGTTCCATGCTCGAGGAAGTTGACAAATAGAGGGCCCCTGCAGTCAAAGAAGAAGGTCATCACGACTTTACTGGAACTTGTGTGAACAGTTTTGGATTTCTTTGGCAGGGGAGAATTATGATGTTTCCATTGTTGGCTTTCCCGTTTGCTCTCAGGCTCGAAATGGTGGCACACTCAGAAATGCATACTCTTCCTCGTGGTACCACAACAGATGACTCAAACATGGTGCCATTCTGTCAATCTTTTTTCACTCTGTCAGTTGATGTGGAACCCTGGTGCTTGCAGTGAATAACAAAGGCACATGTCTGAAAGTTTTACCATACATATGATTGGGATAAAATAGATGGTATGTCAGTCTGTAAAATGGATTGGAAGCCTATGAATTTACATTTGGCAGTGCTACACATAATTTCTAGAAGCATTCCTTCTGATTATATTAGATACATTTGTGAAATTACTAAGTGGTTTGATAGAAGGTAGTTTTGCTTTAGAAAAGGTTCTTCCAGTGAAGCTCAACTACTGATCCTGTAGTGATTAAGAGGGGAGTTCTCCAAAGCAGTATTACTGATCCTTTATTTTTTTATAAATAAGCTAGCAAGATACCTGTGCTTCGCTACAGTTAAAACTGAAAATTATTTTTCAAAGGTTTATATTTTGGGGAGTCTACTGTCAGCTGAGCCTGAAAAATACACCCTCAGGTTTTGGAGGAATAACTATTTATTTTCAAATCTAATACTCATTTTCATCCCATACAAAAGAATTGGAATGATTTTAAACCCTATATTATTTACCTTCTAGGATCTAAAAGCAATTTTGATTTTGCCCAACCCAGCACGAACTGGATAAGGGAAAATGATGATGAGATGACGTCGAACAGTAATTTTTTTTTTTTTTGAGCAAATGTTTTAAAAATATTTCTCAACATCTAGAACATAAGAAGACCACCCTTCATGTAAAATTTTAATTCATGCCTGAAGCGGTTTCGGAAGAATGGATATTGTGTTTTTGAGTGTCAACCACCATCTAAACACATTGGGGGAGAAATATTTTGAAGTACATGGTTTTTATGCACCTATGGCATAAAAAAAAACCTTCACATAAAATTACAAATTTGTACATCGTACGGTTTTCGAGTAATGAATTGCTGCATTCCCATAGCTAACTCCATTTAACACCTTAGGGGTAGAATGTAAAAATATTTCCTATTTCACATCTAGGATTTAAAATATATACTGCTATTTGGATATGGAGTGATATGGAGAGAAAAGACTGTTCTAAAAAGTGAATGAAAGGGGTCATTATACCAATTTTCAAGAAAGGAGACAGGAAGAAATTTGAAAATTACAGAGGAGTGACACTGATCCCTCATATAGCTAAGATCCTTGAAAGAATCTTGGATAAACGAATAAGAGACAGAGTAGAGAGAAAATTGGCAGAACACCAGTATGGATTCAGAAGAGGCAGGTCCACATTTGACCAATATTTGCACTGCGTCAAATGATGGAAAGGACATGGTAGTAACGTTTCTAAGATACTGAAAAGGCATATGACAGTGTCCCAAGGAATTTGGTATGGAAAATATTGACAGAGGCACAGATTGGAAATGAAACAATGCAGATGGTAATAGCATTGTGTCAACATTGCAAAAGCTGTGTTAGAACCAAAGTGGGTCAAACTGAATGGTTCAGAGTTGAGACAGGCTTAAGACAGGGAAATGTATTTTCTTCCTACTCTTTATTATCATCATGGATAGAATTCTACATAATGTCAAGGAGAAGATGGGTGAGCAAGTAAAGTCTATGCTCTTTGCTGATTACATTTTAGTTTGGGGGTATATTGAAGAAGAAGTACAGACACAAGTTGATTTATGGCATACAAAATTCCTTGGGACACTGTCATATGCCTTTTCAATATCTAGAAACATTACTACCATGTCCTTTGCTGTGAAAAGCAAGAATTTGATCATGACGAGAGGTAACAGAAAATCCAGGAGAGTAATAAAAATAGGAAATGACCCTCTTGAAATAGTGAAAATTTTTAAATATATGGGCAGCATGATGTTACAAAATGGAAATTTGGATGGAGAAATTGATTTAAGAATACAGCAGTCTGCAAGTTTTTACCAGTGTGTGATAGACATTGTATGGAATGTATGGAACAAAGAGGTGCCAATGAAGTGCAAGAAAATTTTATACTAATCTTATTTTAAACCTATACTGACCTATGCTTCAGCAGCCTGGACATTACCAAAGTAAAATACAAGAAGCTGAAATGAGGTTCTTGAGGAGCATATAGGGAAAGACAAGACGAGATAGAATATGAAATGAGGAAATAAGCGAAGTGTGGGAGTGTGTAAATTTCAAGAAGAGATTGGTATAGCAAAGCTGAAATGGTTTGGACACTTGATGAGAATGCCAGGAGATAGAATACCAAAGAGAACATTCATGGATACAGAGACTGCAAAGAGGCCTAGGGGACGGCCTAGAATGAGATGACCGGGCGAGTTGGCCGTGCGCGTAGAGGCGCACGGTTGTGAGCTTGCATCCGGGAGATAGTAGGTTCGAATCCCACTATCGGCAGCCCTGAAGATGGTTTTCCGTGGTTTCCCATTTTCACACCAGGCAAATGCTGGGGCTGTACCTTAATTAAGGCCACGGCCGCTTCCTTCCAACTCCTAGGCCTTTCCTATCCCATCGTCGCCATAAGACCTATCTGTGTCGGTGCAACGTAAAGCTCCTAGCAAAAAAAAAAAGAATGAGATGGAGGAGCTCTGTTGTGGACTGTATTGCAAATAGAGGAGTTGATAGCAATAAAGTACTAGAAGAGGTGTGGTGGAAAGATCGAATAAGGTTGAGGGCTTTGGTACACTACTCTACCCAGAGAGAATCTGGAAAAGGGAATGGATGAAGAAGAAGAGAAGACTGCTATTTGGAATTTTGTCTTCGTACATTAAACGGTTTTGGAGGAAGGAATCACTCTGGGATGCAGATAATTTGAAAACACTAACCGACTGATAACAGTAGCTGAAAAATAAAAATTGATAGGTAGCCTACTGTATTTATTCATAACCTACATGCACTACAATGAAACAGATACTGGTATACAGCACTGCAATACAGTTAACTGTTTTCAGCTATGTAAAAGTCTCTAATTGTTGTTTACTTCTGGTTGTCTCTCAAAAGTCCATTAATTATTCTTTCATATTCATAATGTTTTTGGAAGTCCACTGACTTACGCTGAACAGATATCTAGCACCTGTCGCATTTCAGCATTCGTTGGTGTTCGGGAAGTTTCGGCAACATCGTCATCATCAGCATCACTATCTTCTGTTCTGTGTTCTTCACCTCTCATATCTAATTCCGCAGAAGTAAATGCCTCACATATGTTGTTTTCTGTCTGTTTTGTATCAGTAATGATGCCCTCATCTATGTTCATCCATTCCTGAAATTCATCTTCCGTTAAGCCTGTTGGACAAAGTTCAACATTCTCCTCTACTTCTGGTAACACTCTTAAAAATCCCCATGTCCGAAACAGTTCCTTACTGTATGTGCTGAGACAATATCCCATGACAAGGCTAGAAGATGCAGGGCATCGAGAAGGGTGGCTGTTTTGGCAAGAGCGTTGGCACTAATTTTATGTGAGTCCTCTGTTTTCTAAGATTCTTGTGCGGATTTCATGGCAATAATACGCTTTCATAATATGAATGATCCCTTGATTGCATGGTTGAAATGATGAAGTCATATTAGCCGGTAAGAAAACCACATTGATGTTCTTGAGCTCACAAATCACAATGTGTGCTGCACAGTTGTCAACCACCTAAACTACTTTACGGTCCAGCCTATTATCCCACTTCAGTAGACATCAGGGTGGTCATCCATGCATTAGAGTTGGAATGATATTCCACTGGAAACTTATTGATGCCTTTAAAGCAACGTGGGTTCTTAATTTTCCCAATCACTAACAGTCTTTTCTTTATAGCACACATACTCGTACAGCATAACTGTTACTCATTCCTTGGAGGTTTTTCATTTTTGAACAAACAAGTGTGTTCCGGCAAGGCGCAATAATGCAGTGCAGTCTCATCAGCATTATGCACTCACTCGGGAGGGAATTCAGAAGCACTTTTAGGCCACTCTTCTATCCACCTCTCAGCAGTGACAGAATCAGTGTACTTCTGCTCACCATGCGTTCGTTTGTACATTAGATTTCCTTGTTTCTTCCAAAACAGGCGTAGAGTAAAAACGGGTTTTAGAAAGTTGGGAGCGTTTTCTTTGTATGCACTCTACTCGCATACTTCAGAATGAAATCCTTTAAAACAAATGTGATAACATAAACCGAATTGATGAACACAATAAACGGAAGATTTTCAATGTTTCAGTATTTGTCCCTACGGGACTTCATAAAAGTGAGTATATGATACAGTTGATAACATTACCCATGACTGCAATAAACGGTGTCAACTGTACTTGTTTTCTGATCTTCACCCCCATTTAACTCTCTGAGAGGTTACATTTCTTTCAAACTTCTGTTATTTAACACCGAGGATATCATTTGAAATTTTAACTTCCTAATTCAAATGGTTTCATAAAAATGAATATTTTTTGTCATCAGTCCCCACCCTCCAGTCAAAACCCCTTAGGGGTGTTTTGTATTAAAACCAATTTTTATTTCAAATTTAAGACATAGAATTTTGTGTGTATAGAAGGGAGCACCAATCTCTGATAAAAATTGAGATGAAACCACCTTTATTCTTTAGGCCTATTATATAGATTAAGCTTGTGAAATCCTGTTAGTAATTTAAAATTAGACATTCAATGTGTGCAAAAATATGCAAGTACCATTTGGTATACAATCTTCAAAAATGTTCCTCCAGTTGTGAATATTTCAGTTAAACCCCTGAGTTTTATAATACCATATTTTGGCAATAAATGAAAGGAATCAGAAATTCAGTTGAGTAATTTTCTGTTGTGCAGACAGTTTTAAAAATTCAGCAATTTCTATATGACCCCAATCCTTATATATTTAAAGCATTTTGAATTATATCATATCTGACATCTACGATATCCAAAGTTCTTGTAAAATTACGAATTCATACGTCAAATGGTTTGGAGGGGCGAATAATTTTGTCATAAGTCTTTAACCTCCAACTAAAATCCCTTAGCAGCATACTGCTTTAAGATCTGTTCTTATTTAAAAAGTAAAACATACAAGAGCGACCATAATGTGAAATTTTAACCTCATTCGTCAAACAGTTTCAGAGAAATGAATATTTATGTCATCAGAAAACACCCCCAGTCAAAACCCCTTACAAGTGTGTTGTTTTAAGACTACTACTTAGTTAAAATATAAGGGATATAGGAACAATCATCGTGTGAAGTTTCAACTTCGTATGTTACACAGTTTCAGTTTTTGTCATCAGGCCCCAAACCCTGGTCAAACCCATTTAGGAATATATTGTTTCAAGACCACTTCTCATTCAAAATCTAAGATGTACAGGAGCAACAATCATGTGAAATTTCAACCTCGCATGTCATACGGTTTCAGAGGAATAAATAAGTCTGTCATCTGACATCGCCCCTTGCACCCCCCCATTGTTTTAAGACCAATTCTCATTTAACACCTAAGGCATTGAGGAGTAACCACCATGTAATATTCATCCTTGTATATCAAGCAATTTAAGGGAAATGGATATTTATTTCTTCAGGCCTCACCCCCATGGCCTACTCAAAACACCTTAGGGGTATTGTTTTAAGACCACTTATTATTTAAAATCTATACCATATAGGAGCAACCAAAAATGTTAAATTTCATTCTCATACGTCAGTCAGTTCCAGAGAGGAATATGTTTCACAGCCTCACCCTCCTCGTCAAATCCCCTTTGGGGTGTATTATTTTAAGACCACTTTTTATTTCATATCTAAGATATATAGGAGCAACGGTCATGTTGAATTTCAAACTTGTATGCCAAATGGTTTGAGAGAAATCAATATTTATGTTGTCAGGCCTCATTCCCTAGCTGAACCCCTTAGGGGTGTATTGTTTTAAGACCACGTCTTATTCAAAATTGAAGACGTATAGGGGGAACCATCATGTGAAATTTTAACATCGTATGTCAAATGGTTTCAGAGAATGAATATTTTCATTTTCAGATAATAACTCCACTCAACCCTCAAGGGCTGAATTTTGTTTCTAATCTTGTGTTATTTAACATAAAGGAGCAATCATTGCAACTTAATCTCATTTTTGTGCCGTATTGGTATCAACTCAATTAAGGTTAGGTTGAAGGGAGAATTCCACCTTTCAATACTTATTTGCTTTTTATTATTAGTCTCTGTAATTATAAGACATATTCCACCTTGAAATCTAGTTTACATTATTTAAACAAGTACATGTTTCGTTCTTAATGCAGAACATATTCAGCTAAAAAAGGATACAAAAATTCGGCACACATGAAATAAAAACACTTATGATGATGATGATGATGATGATGATGATGATGATGAGATAAAATGTTCTTTCATGTTGAGCCAAAACTCAACCAGTCAATTTTCAAGCTTGAGATAAATCCATATAAGAAATAAATTGACAAGACCTTTTCAATTCAATATTCAAGTAAATAATATTACATCAGTCTTGGGACTAGTTTCAGCCACTTAGTGGCCATCTTCAGCCAAATAAAATTAAACAGATTATGTGATAATTAAAGCCTATGTATACCAGACAAAGACAATGTTGCAGGAAATATTATAACATTAAAATACATACGAGGAAATTTTGTCCTGTTTGCCCAACAATTATTGAGAATTTTGTTCAGTGAGCAATTCTGGAGTAATAAATATATTGTTATTTTTGGGGTGGATTTTCCAACACACACACACGCACGCGCACACACACACACACACACACACACACACACACACACACACAACTTGTTTCCTATTTTTAAAGGAGATTCCAAATACCAATTTTCACATCTATTGGCATTTTAAGTAGTTACTACGACTACATAACCAACCTTAACTGTCTGTTTCCTAGATTGGATGAGAGAGCAAATTGTGAAAGTTTGTATTGTACACAGCAAATTGTGGTTTCCTTGCCCTGTCACTTGACAGCGCCACATACAGAGCTCCAGTTACAGATGGCGGCTCCCAAGTGCAAAGCTTTCCTTGTACTGGAGTTTGTGAAGTGTTATTCAGTAGTTACAGTTCAGCGTCAGTAGGGATGTGAACCTCCCTCTGATAACACTGAGTTGTGATACAAACAGTTCCAGATGGCGCTATAAGGGAAAGAGCCTGGGGCACATTGAATGTCAGGCGAGACAATTGAATGTGTCAGGCCAACCTTCGTGCACAGTCTTAGCAAATCTGTACGATGGGCTAGTTGTGAACTAATACTGCCAAACATGACAGTGTGGAAAGTATTATGAAAGTGAATAAAAGTGTGATTATATGGTCTTCAGCCATTACAGGCCCTAAAGCCTGCAGACTGTGAGGAATGTACTAACTTCTGCATGGAAATTCAGAAAGGGATGGAAGGTGATGAAGGTTTTCTTAACTGTGTAATCTTCAGTGATGAATGGGTCCCACACGAGGACTACCATACTTGATATGAGAAGTGGAAAAGATCCAAAAGAAAGCAGCACGATTTGTTCTGAGTGATTTCTTATCTCCAATATCTGTATCTTCTGATGGCCTAGCAGCCATCAATTTTTGTGAAAGAGACCAAGTCTCTCATAGTGCATTGGCACTGCCTGTGATTCCAAGTAGCCTATGCAGTGGCCTCCACTATATGCACTAGACATGCATCTTGGTAGGTGTGCCAGTTACCAGCTGATGAGCCCAAATTGGCACACTGGGGCAAGAATGAGTTAGATGGAAAATTTATAATTTCCAATAACGGACCATTTATATTGTAATTATTAAAAGAGTAGTGTTACAAAAATGTTGCAAACTTTGGGCTGGGAAGACTTGGGAGTGAGGAAACGAGATACTCAACTAAGTGGTATGTTCTGAGCTGTCAGTGGAGAGATGGTGGTGATTACTGTTTTAAGAGGAACTACAACTGGGCAACCATCCTCTAGTAACACTAATCAGAAGGAAAAATTGGAAGGGGTCCAACACTTCAAAAAATGAAGGTATCGGCCAAAGAAATACAAGAACCACAGAGGGCATGAATTGAAGACTCCCTAGCCCTCACAACATAATACCACTGGGGTCATAAATTGAGATGGTCGATAAACCACAGACTGCTACTTTATCACTGATATTTTTCTGTCACCGATATATCAGATACACTGTTGTATCTGTAATAAAACATCCTTTAAGTTGTGCACTTGGATCACATTCACAGGGTTATGTTATCTGCTGTAGCTCAATATGGCGATGTTAAAGGTGTTCAATCATACATTTTATCATAGTGTATTTATGAGTACAGTAGAGGGAATACCCATCTAGCAACTCTGTATGTCAACGGCTAGTTCATGTTTCATACGTAGTACTTGTCCAATGTTCAAAATAATCATGGTGCTGAATTTGTAATGCTTGTAGATTTAAGACTATGTGAACAAAATAGTATGGTACCATTAAAAAAAAAAATGCAAAGTTAGTACCATGATCTCAGATAATATTAACGCCATGAAACTTTTCTGTAAGTCCAATTATTAGCCCCTTGATACCATTACTGAAAGTGAAAACAAAATGTCAATATCTTTAACAGTTCACGAGTTATTTGAGGTGGACAACTTAAATGAATAACCCTGTATATGGGAGGAATCTTTGTATTAAGTTCATAAATTTCTTATTTGTTGCTAGCGAAGAAACAATGAATATAATATGACTCAGTTTTTCACTTCAATTTTCCTCAATCTTCAATGCGCTTATGAGGCGGTTCCCAAAAAAAAAAAAAAACATCGCTGTGGGCGAAGCTTATGTAGTATCAATTTCTGCCGCTAGGCGTTTATAGCGCAACTCATTGCCAGTTCAGTGCTGCCTGTGTTGTCAACTTGGCTTGTTCTGTTCATCTGCAGTGATGGTTTTTCCTAGTGCTGTCATGTTCTTGTTTCGTTTTTTTATGATGGCAAATTTAAGTGAACAACATGCAAACTTTTTTTTTGGGAAGTTTAAAGAAGATTGCGCAACAGTGTTAGTCAAAAAAGAGCTGATTTTTGGCAGACAGGAGACTGGTTCGTCCACCACAATAACGCACCTGCACACACAGCCATCTCTGTTAGAGAGTTTTTGGCTAAAAATGGCATGGTTCCGCTGCCCCACACCTGACCTGTCTCCATACGACTATTTCTTATTTCCACGCATGAAAAAGGATATGAAAAGACACCGATAGGTTGAAACTAGTCCCTGAACATATATGTAATTTAAAACACTGTACAATTTGTATTGAAAAGGTGGACCTGAATAATACACTGACTGACAGAGCAAATGCAACACCAAGGAGGAGTGGTTCGAAAGGGATGAAAGTTGGGGAAAAAACAGAGACGGCACGGACGAATAATTGATGTTTATTTCAAACCGATATGCAGGTTACACAATGCGCACGGCATCGACTCAGTAGGATGTAGGACCACCGCGAGCGGCGATGCACGCAGAAACACGCCGAGGTACAGAGTCAGCAAGAGTGCGGATGGTGTCCTGAGGGATGGTTCTCCATTCTCTGTCAACCATTTGCCACAGTTGGTCGTCCGTACGAGGCTGGGGCAGAGTTTGCAAACAGCGTCCAATGAGATCCCACACGTGTTCGATTGGTGAGAGATCCGGAGAGTACGCTGGCCACGGAAGCATCTGTACACCTCGTAGAGCCTGTTGGGAGATGCGAGCAGTGTGTGGGCGGGCATTATCCTGCTGAAACAGAGCATTGGGCAGCCCCTGAAGGTACGGGAGTGCCACCGGCCGCAGCACATGCTGCACGTAGCGGTGGGCATTTAACGTGCCTTGAATACGCACTAGAGGTGACGTGGAATCATACGCAATAGCACCCCAAACCATGATGCCGCGTTGTCTAGCGGTAGGGCGCTCCACAGTTACTGCCGGATTTGACCTTTCTCCACGCCGACGCCACACTCGTTTGCGGTGACTATCACTGACAGAACAGAAGCGTGACTCATCGGAGAACACGACGTTCCGCCATTCCCTCATCCAAGTCGCTCTAGCCCGGCACCATGCCAGGCGTGCACGTCTATGCTGTGGAGTCAATGGTAGTATTCTGAGCGGACGCCGGGAGTGCAGGCCTCCTTCAACCAATCGACGGGAAATTGTTCTGGTCGATATTGGAACAGCCAGGGTGTCTTGCACATGCTGAAGAATGGCGGTTGACGTGGCGTGCGGGGCTGCCACCGCTTGGCGGCGGATGCGCCGATCCTCGTGTGCTGACGTCACTCGGGCTGCGCCTGGACCCCTCGCACGTGCCACATGTCCCTGCGCCAACCATCTTTGCCACAGGCGCTGCACCGTGGACACATCCCTATGGGTATCGGCTGCGATTTGACGAAGCGACCAACCTGCCCTTCTCAGCCCGATCACCATACCCCTCGTAAAGTCGTCTGTCTGCTGGAAATGCCTCCGTTGACGGCGGCCTGGCATTCTTAGCTATACACGTGTCCTGTGGCACACGACAACACGTTCTACAATGACTGTCGGCTGAGAAATCACGGTACGAAGTGGGCCATTCGCCAACGCCGTGTCCCATTTATCGTTCGCTACGTGCGCAGCACAGCTGCGCATTTCACATCATGAGCATACCTCAGTGACGTCAGTCTACCCTGCAATTGGCATAAAGTTCTGACCACTCCTTGGTGTTGCATTTGCTCTGTCAGTCAGTGTATATTATTTAAATACTACTGTAATCACAGTTCAATACAGACCTATCATAATAAAATTTATTTATTTTAATAACATTGAAGAGTTCAAGAAATAAACAAAAAAGGAACTGTCAGCCATAAGATGTCTACAAAAAAATGTTTCGAACAGTGGAAGCACCAGTGGTACAAATGTATTAGTTGTAATGGAGAGTATTCTGAAGGGGGAAAGGTTGTTTTGTAAAAAATTTTAAATGTATACCTTTTAAAGAATAATTCTTTTTTGTTTTTGGGTACACCCCTCGTAGGTATTGTAATGTAGGCGTATAACTGTAAATAACTAAAGATAAGATTGTTTCTGTAACCAACCTCCAGGTTGAGTACCAGCCCCTGTTGTATGTTGTACTTGTATGATATTAGGTAAACGTTAGTCCTTTTATATTTAAACCTACCTTAAGTAGGCTACTGTAAATAATTGTTATCCCGGAGACACAACACAGGTAATTACGTTCCGTTTGTTAATTTATGGCACACCTTATTAACAACCTTTTCCCTATGCATACTTTAAAATCAGGATGAATATTATTATTCCCACTTCTAATGCCCCAAATCTTCCAAAAAATAATACCTGACATATTCAACATATCAACTAGAAGTATTTTCGTACTGGCTGCCCGCGACCAAAGAGCGACCGTGACGATAATCAAATGCTCATGCTTCCTGTGACTGAATCACAGATAAAAATCACAGATACTTTGTGTCACAAATATGCCGATCACAGATATTCTGAAATATAATTTAAGCTCGTCTCTAGTTGTAAAAGAACAAGAGTTGACCAAGAGAGGTTGGATAGGACAGATGAAATTGAGGAGCCTGATACAAGTAAGTGGAAGGATTCAGCTAAGAGTCCCATGGTCGCCAACCCACTCTCCTAAGCCCCATTTAGTCACATCTTACGACAGGCAGGGGATACTGTGGGTGTTATTCTACTGCCCTCACCTACAGGGGGAAGTGGAGAGATGGCGTAGAATGACATTAGTAGATGAATAAGCTTGAGCGGAGCTTTTAGAAGTAGGAAATAACATCATATGAAAATAAATTTGGAATTCAAGAGGAAAAATTGGGGCAAATATTCATTTATAGGACAAGGAGTAAGGAAATGGAATAATTAATCAAGGAAAATGTTCGGTAAATCCCAAGGTCCTCTGAAAATATTTAAGAAAAGGCTAGGTAAACAACTGATAGGGAATCTGCCACCTGGACAACAGCCCCAAATGCAAATCATTGATGATTGATTTGATTGATGATTTGATGAATCAACAGTTCACCTCAGTGGTAAAGAAAACACATACAATGCCCGTATCTGGGCGTTGGAGAATCCACACGCAACAGAGGATTAAGAAAGTTAAAATTTTCTGTGCATTAACCAAATGACAGGTTTATGGGTCATTCTTTTTTTCAGGAAAACTATCACAGGAACTGTATGCCTTGATATGCTTCAGAATTGGCTCTTCCCTCAGATAGATAGGGGACTTCGAACCATCATTTGGCAGTAAGACGATGCACCCCTGCATTTTTCTCACCCCATGCGAGAATGGTTGAATGAAGTTGTTCCCCATCGTCAGATCGGTCATCATGGTCCGGACTATAAAGCTTTCCTTTGGTGGCTTGCAAAGAGCCCCGACGTTTCTTTGTATAGTTTCTTTTTGTGAGGGGTACGTTAATGATCACGTGTTTGTACCACAGATACCAGGCAGCCTACCTGAACTGAGATGTAGAGTTGCTACAGCTGTCGTATCCATTACTCCAGACATGCTGACCAAAGTGTGGGAATAGCTGAACTACATGTCGTGTGACTAAAGGTTCTCACACTGAGCACTTGTGGTGTGTGCAGTGATAACTCGTAGAGTTACTCTTTCAGCCCACGTATGAATTATTATTGTATACAAATTTAAAAATAAATTATACAGCTTTAAAACCCCAATACTCTTTTGTGCAGCACATGCTGTATATAAGGCCTAACTGAAAAACAGAATACTCCTTTGAGATTTTGGTATTGTTTTCCTTATACTTCCTGTAGCTAGGGTAACTCCTCTCAAATGGAAGTTGTGAACATTCTCAAAAATACTGAGAAGAATATAAAATAACATGGAGAACTTGAAGAATGTGTGAAGTTGAAAGGTGACTTTAGAAAAAGGAGTTCCCCTGCTGTTCCAATTGAATGGAAGTGCATGTTGCAAAGTTGCAAAAGTCTGATAGATCTGCCAAAAGAAATTTCATGCTGTCAGTGGAGAAATGGCGTGAAATAACATTAGTAGACGCATAATGTTGGGTGTAGTTTTTATAAGTAGGAATGGTCATAATATGAACATAAATTTGGAATTAAAGAGAAAAAAATGTAGGAAGAGGAATTAGTGATTATGATCATTTACTAAAGGAAATGTTTGCTAATAAATAATTTAAGACAAGACTAGGTAAACTACCAATAGGGAATCTGCCACTTGGGCAACAGCCTGAAATGCAGATCAGTGGTGACTGGATGGATTGAGGGTACGTGAACGAATCGTATCCATGAAATTTCATAATAATTTTTATCCTAAATAGAAGATAATAATGGCTTTTAAGCAAATTAGGAAAAAAATCAGAGGTAAATTAATAAATACGATTATTACCTACTAGAGAAATAGGTAATATACATACATCATGTAAATTACCATTCCCGATTACTTTAAAGTGCGGTACGGGTATGGTTGTTTTGCCCTTAGGATAACAATCACATTCATTATCATAATTACCACATACTAGTACAGATATTTTTAACAAAGAGACAAAAACATTATCGAAAACTCATGCATGCCTTACTTCCTTAATACCGCATCAAAATATGGTTCAACCAGCAATGCTATTTTCCATTTCACATTTTAACTCCAGGTCTCCAGAATTCTCCTCCATTGCAAAACAGAAGCTGTGAAAGGAAATTGAAAATGAAAGAAGTATGTATTTGATGTTTGAGACTGTCCGTTATTAGCATACCTTCCCTTAACATGTAGAAAGGTAGGCTACTTTTATAAATTACGGTATGGAAAAGGATAGAATTAGTCTATAATTTTTTTTTTCATTACTGCAGGGCTATAGGCTTACGATTGCACGTATGCTAATATACCGGTACCGGTTTTACAAATTATCACAATCAAAATTCTTATGAAGCATTGTAGGTTAAGTTAAACCCCTCGGCGCCCCTCGGTCCAATGCACCCGATGTATTATAAGGGATTCTTGTTTACAGGATAGTTGCTATGGCAATCACAGGCTTCTTCTTCTTTCACTTCTCCTTCAAATTTGAATGGGCTCTTCGGCTTTCACCCAGTTTCAATACGTATAAAATTAAACACTACACAACACTATTAACTCTTTCCGGTCCAACACAGCTCGCAGCGGCCGAAATTACGTAGCCCGTAGTAAGGTTTGACAATTAGCTAAAACAAATACTTTAATACACCAATACCGGACAGCATTGAGTCGAGTGCGAACAGCGATGGTGGTGACATCTAGCGTGTTGGTGTGACAATATGTTATTGAAGAGTAGGTCACACCAAGCCATGTAGGTAGCAGCACTATCGACTTTCTCACTGAAAACAGCAAGCTGTCCGGTATTATCATATTAAAGTATTTGGCTAAAATTCGAGAACGAGCTATGCACGCATTCTGGTGGTTACATCGTGTTTCTTCATGTATTAGTTACGAGAGTAATTAAGCAGATGACATTATTATATGTCTAAGTCAGAGAATTTACGATATTTTAGAACATCATGCATCAGTATGTTGTCACTCAGTGAGCTCTAAGACATGGTTTCTCGCGGCAAACATGTGCTTAACGAAAGTGATTTTTTACGATATTTTATGCGCAAATGAACATATTATTGACATATGAATTCGAAACAACTTGCATTTCATTATGATTGGTATTCGTTTTACGGCCTAGCGCATGTTCCCGCGTATATCATATTTGCGTGAATACGTAAGATTGTCTACATAGTAGTAAAGTTGTCTGTTTAGAAGTCTTATTTTCTCATTCTCAGAAGTCTTTTGTGGTAAATGGAACAATAATTTTACATTTGAGCAAGTTTTAACAAAATTTATCAATTAAAATAAAATGTCGTAAGAGCTCCCATTTTCATTTTTGTAATTATTATTACTATTATTATTATTATTATTATTATTATTATTATTGAACAATTATTATTTTTATATCGTACTCATTATTGTTGTTGTTTTGTAATTGCAATGCACATTTTATATTAGCGAAATAGGGTAAATATAACTGTATTTCAGAAAACTGTACTTGCTTAGTTATCCGTCAGACCTTTCCTCCATTCGCAAAACGTGGTATAATATATAAACAATTTTAAAATCTCAAGTGATAATTGAAATGATACAAACAGCGTTTTTCAAAACTAGATGCTCAAACAAGCACAAAGAAAAAAGAATCATGCCTATATCTCCTCCAGGTACAGAGATATAATATTTTAAAGATCCTTAAAAATGCCCAGTCCAGAACGTTTGTTAGGGATATTAAGGCCCAGACTGGAATGGGTTAACCATAATATTCGATGGTGTATAGAACGCCGTACAAAAAAATTTCGTTTGTTACAATACATGTGAACGTCTGGCTATAGGATGTATTAGGGATAAATCGTTAGAATGTAGGATTGGTGTTATTAATGCGGAATTGACTATGATCCAATAACCTCTAATAGTAGCCAGAAGCAACATATAGTCATAAGGGTAAATAAACATAGGAAAAAGCACATGGACACAAGGTTCTAATCTTCACGCCGAAGTGATCCACGTTGGCGTCTTATTACCAGTCGAACATTACCGGATCAACAATTGGGAAGAAAAGTAAGACATGTAAAACAACATTAAAAGAGTACATTTTGGGGGATTTGAGAACATCAATGGGAGGGATTACATTGAAAGAGTGATCAAGGTATATGTGAAAAATACTTGAAGAGTTTGTTATTAATGTCGGCATCATAACCTAAATCCGTAGCAGAGGATGCTGGGACTGATTGACAAAAGAATTACGCTCACAAACACTAGTAGTAGGAATGACAAAATACAGTGGTCATGCAAAATGAGGAGCAGTGGCTGCAGTAGCTATCGCGAAAAAAGAACCTATTGTCGGGTGCAAACCAAGATTCTTGCAGTGCGATTATGTACGGTGATGTTTCTTTTAAGAAGATTTTCAATTCATGATATTTATTTCATATAACCCTAGCATTCCATTGCAGAATTCTCATTGTCTTTAGCGAAAAGTAGCTGGAGGCCTTGACTTACGGTAATTGGTCAACCATAGGACCCTCACTTGATTCAAGAACTGGATAAAATCCAAAGAAAACCAGCTCGATTTGTTCTGGGCGATTTCCGACAAAAGAGTGGCGTTACAAAAATGTTGCAAAGTTTGAGCAGGGAAGACTTGGGAGAAAGGAGACAAGCTGCTCGACTAATTGGTATGTTCCGAGCTGACAGCTGAGAGTTGGCGTGGGAGGACATCAGTAGACGAATAAGTTTGAGTGGTGTCTTTAAAACTAGGAAAGATCACAATATGAAGATAAAGTTGTTATTCAAGAGGACAAGTTGGGGCAAATATTCGTTTATAGGAAGGGGAGTTAGGGATTGGTATAACTTACCAAGAGAGATGTTCATTAAATTTCCAATTTCTTTTCAATCATTTAAGAAAAGGCTAGGAAAACAAGAGATAGGGAATCTACCACCTGGGCAACTGCTCCAAATCCAGATCTGTACTAATTGATTGATTGATTGATTGATTGATTGATTGATTGATTGATTGATTGATTGATTGATTGATTGATTGATTGATTGATTGAAGATATTGGGTTGATCCTTAAGTAAGTGTGTACGTTGTAATATGAGCGTATGGATGCAATGTGGGACCTGTTCCTTTTGTGTAGTGGGGGAACTGGCAAAACGGTTTGTTGTGCCGGTTGCAGGGGGTATTAGTTGTCTAGACGTAAATGGGAGAGACTGAGCAGGGGAAATGGGAGATTGCTGATTCTGAGTCGGTACTTGCCGCGGTAGATGATATGGCTGAAGAAGTTTCAAATGTCCGATTCGATCATATCTTGGGGTTGGTTTAGAAGGCAAATCCGTAACAATGACTTGAGTAAACTTCCGCTTACTTGGAGCTTCAACAGTAAGTGGTGATGCTTGTGCAGGGAAGGGAGGCGAATTCTGAATAGTATCATTTGGAGCAATCTGTGTGGGATATAAACGGGAAGCAGACTCAGAAAATGAGATATTCTCTAAACACATTAATTTGTTAATGTCTACTTGGCGCGTGTGTACTTCACACTCGGTAGAATCCGTGATATGATTTAGGTTTCAATGTAAACATTGTAGGACATTAGACATACAGTCAGCTGTGGCGTAGTTCAATCAATCAGTCAATCAATACTGATCTGCATTTAGGGCAGTCGCCCAGGTAGCCTTTTCTTAAATGATTTCAATGACATTGGAAATGCATTGAACATCTAGATTGGTACGTTATTCCAATCCCTAACTCCCCTTCCTATAAATGAATATTTGCCCCAATTTGTCCTCTTTATTCCAAATTTATCTTCATATTGTGATCTTTCCACTCAAACGTATTCGTCTACTAATGTCATTCCATGCCATCTCTCCGCTGACAGCTCGGAACATACCACTCAGTCGAACAGCTCGTCTCCTTTCTCCCAGTTCTTCCCAGCCCAAACATTGCAACATTTTTGTAACGCTACTCTTTTGTCGGAAATCACCCAGAACAAATCGAGCTGCTTTTCTTTGGATTTTTTCCAGTTCTTGAATCAAGTAATCCTGGTGAGAGTCCCATACACTGGAACCAAACTCTAGTTGGGGTCTTACCAGAGACTTATAAGCCCTCTCCTTTACGTCCTTGCTACAACCCCTAAACACCCTCATAACCATGTGCAGAGATCTGTATCCTTTATTTACAATCCCATTTATGTGATTACCCCAATCAAGATCTTTCCTTATATTAACACCCAGATACTCACAATGATCCCCAAAAGGAACGTTCACGTCATCAACGCAGCAATTGAAATTCAGAGGACTTTTCCTATTTGTGAAACTCACAACCTGACTTTTAACCCCGTTTATCATCATACCAATGCCTACTGTCCATCTCACAACATTATCGAGGTCATTTTGCAGTTGCTCACAATCTTTTAACTTATTTATTGCTCTATACAGAATAACATCATCCGCATAAAGCCTTACCACTCCTTTACTCAAATCATATATATATAAGATAACATAAAGTTCCAGTAATACTGCCTTGAGGAATCCCCCCTCTTAATTATTACAGGGTCAGATAAAGGTTCGCTTACTTTAATTCTCTGAGATCTATTTTCTAGAAATATAGCAATCCATTCAGTCACTCTTTTGTCTAGTCCAATTGCACTCATTTTTGACAGTAGTCTCCCATGATCCACCCTATTAATTGCTTTAGACAGGCCAATCGCGATACAGTCCATTTGACATCCAGAATTCAAAATATCTGCTATATTTTTCTGGAACCCTACAAGTTGAGCTTCAGTGGAATAACATTTCCTAAAATCGAATTGCCTTCGATCAAACCAGTTATTAATTTCGCAAACATGTCTAATGTGATCAGAAAGAATGCCTTCCCAAAGCTTACGTGTAACGCATGCCAAACTTACTGGCCTGTAATTTTCAGCTTTATGTCTATCACACCTTCCATTACACACAGGGGCTACTATAGCAACTCTCCATTCATTTGGTATAGCTCCTTCAACCAAACAATAATCAAATAAGTACTTCAGATATGGTACTATATCCCAATCCTTTGTCTTTAGTATATCCCCGGAAATCTTCTCAATTCCAGCCACTTTTCTAATTTTCAAATTTTGATTCTTATTGTAAATATCATTTTTATCATATGTAAATTTTAATACTTCTTTAGCATTAGTCACCTCCTCTATCTGGACATTTTCCTTGTAACTAACAATCTTTACATACTGCTCACTGAATACTTCTGCCCTTTTGAAGATCCTCACATACACACTCTCTTTGTTCATTAATTATTCCTCGAATGTCCTTCTTGGACAATGCACAGTTCCGACAGCGAAATGTGGAAAACTGGCATTTGCGAAGAGTGTGGCCATATCTTTGGCATTTAGAACAAATAATTGGATAAAACATTAATGGATTAACCTCTAATATCACTTGGTAGATGGAGATATTTTGGGAGGTTTTTCGCACAAAGAAAAAACAATTTTCACTGATCCTGTAGGCACATATACTACTTTGCCATCTTATAGGGTCTTTCGGGTTAATCTCTGTACAGAGTGTATCTTTATGTCACTTTTGATGAGGATTAATATGTCAGCTTCAGCAAGATCTTTATCTACACCTCTAATGATGCCAATACGAAAGATGTTTGAATGCGGTATGAATTATTGGAGCTTATTTGATGCAAGAAAAGTGCTTTGCAAAAATATATTGTCAAGCATAGTAGATTGAAAATTTAACTGTATTCTGTTTCTACCTTTATTTATTTATTTAATTGTGTTAGAAACATACATTATACTTACAATAATAATAACGGGACAATAACAAATCTGGTACTACAATCATTAATCACATCTGATGATGGCAGGTAACGATGTGATTTAAGCTCTCTATAAATACAAAATTAATTAAATGTGGTGTGACCAGTAAGCGGCTAATTTACATGCTTCCTTGGTAGCGTCCATCACATTCTGGAGAGAGCAAGTATTTGGACACAAGTTACAAACAAGGAGATGGCTCATTGTCTGTTCTTCACCACTGTATTGTTTCTGGAATGCTGACGTTCAGTTAGGTAACGGAAATTAAATTTCCGACTACCTATGCAGGGGCACCACGAGCAGGAATCAGCTTCACCCCCGTTTCTACCTTTGAGTTTAATATATTGTCTAGGAAATTTACTTTCAAACATGAGAATACCTAGTGCCATTGGTGCAAGTTACCAACTTTATTAGGACTTTTGGCTGAGACAAATACTATATACGGATGATTCGTTGGGTAGTTAAATGAGTCACACTTAGTGTTAGTGGTATTGGAAGATGAAGCATTAGAGTTACTAACGGTTGTATTATTCAACACAGCGGTATTCAGGAGGCTATTTGAGGAAAGTGGATCCATATTCACAATTTCTTCCCGTTCTACACTGGAATTAGCTGCAGGATCAGGCTAATCGTCTCCACCACTTTCACTATTCATACTGACACAAACCGATGCACTCTACGAATAGGCAATAACGAAGTAGAAATTTCGAGAACCAACACGATACTAGTCAACCGCACTCGTGAATCAACTTCACTACTCAAAGGAGCAAACGAGACTGTCATATAGAACACCAATGCAGCAATACCAAGCAATACGAAACTATCCCAAACTGTCAGGTGCACGCACACGTGGACTTCGCTGTACTTGAAGCGTTCGAAAAGCTAGAATTTGGCATTCTGACTGCTATTCTGCTTTTCTTGAAGGCGTGGATTCCCGTTTCGTACAATTTGAGAACAGGCAGTAGAATTTGGGGATTGTTTTCGGCTTTCTAAATCGGGCATGTGCATCAGCCCCCGTCACACGTGGTTCACAAAGCACTGATCCTTATAATAAATATATTTCTTTCGTGTGTTTCTAGAAATTAACATTCCTTGATAGCGTTGTCCTTAATTAAATGTAGCGAACGCGCATTCTGTTCAATTAACATACATGAACGGTTAATATGCATCTAGTACATATCCTTAATTAAAAACATATCACGATAAATTCATGTGAACTGTCGATGTAAGTAGTTCTACGTACTATAGATAAAGTAGATGCATTTTAATAATCTGTTAGTCTATGCTTACTGATAAGGTGGTAACTAATCACGAATATCACAGATCGTTAGCGATTAAAAAACTTGTATCAGTGGGATATGTTGTGATCAAGACGTGGGCTACCACTAGACTTAGGTTACCGTACCCCTTTCTGATAATTGGTTTAGTGAACGTGAAACCTTCAGCGTTTTGAGCTGCAGCCAAAAGCCAACGAAGAAGCCTGCTGTGTTGTCAAGGCTATTTCACAAGCTACTGCCTTGGCCTCTGCTATTGTCAATACTCAACACCCGATCAGTGGATATGATAGCCTAAGGTTAAGCAAATAGCAGACTTTAGAGATGGGCCAAAATAATAACAGAGCTGCTACTTTGAGGCGAGCGAGGAGCGAGGTTGCTTTGTACAGTGCGTGCCGGGAACATGGTTGGTAACGAGCAGTACCGGGCCGCGATTGGGAGATGGCAGCTCAAGCAGAGGAAGGAGGCCAAAAATGCACTGGCAATAAGAAAAGGGGAGGTGAAATGGAGAGAAGCGGTGCTGGTAGCAGCAGTGTTAGCAGTGCTTCTGATCACTGGGGGGGGGGGGGGGTGGATTTAAACCCAGACCCAAATACCAGTGGCACTTTCAGCATAGAAGATTTGGCAGCACTTAAGGTGTAGTGAAGGAAGTGATACAGAAACATTGTCACTGGGATAAGGTGCAAGAAATAAAGGACACGATGGAAGAGCAGAGAAAGGAGATAGGGAACATGAAGAAATGGTTAGAAACTAAGATAGACTAATCAAACAATAAAATGTGCAACAATGAGAAGGAAATAGAGTTATTAAGAGGGAAGGTAAAACATCTAGAAGAGGTGGTGTTGATGATGAAGAAGGAAGCAGAGGATTACAGGCAGGAGAGAATGAAGAAAGCCATGTTTATAAATGGTGTGGAAGAAGGTGAGAAAGAAGGAAAGATTTATTTAATCTATACAGTGGTAGAGGTCATACGGGATAGGATGAAGGTAAATTTCAGTGAAGTGGACATAGACGAAGTGGAGTGATTGGGCAAAGCGAAAGGACGAAGACCAATTAGGGTGCAATTTTTATCTACCCTAGTGGCAGAAATTGTGCTAAGAAACGGCAGTAACTTGCAGGGTCAGAAAGTGTGGGTGAGGAGGGACATGGGAAAAGAAGGTATGGAAAACATGAAGATTCTGAATAGGCATCTTTGGAAAGCGAGGCAGCAAGGGAAAGAAGCCCGCACAAGAGGTCAGAGACTAGTGGTGACGGATGGGAGATGGGTTAGAGAGCACCCAGTGGCGAAGCTGAAAGAGATGGACGAGCACGTCAGTTCTGAGAGGGGAGTGATGGCAGTTCAAGATGGAAGGCAGGAAGCAGAAACAACTGGGGGTGAAGTGGAGAAAGGAGTGGAGATCAACCCATGTGCAAGTGAACAATGCAATGTGGATACAGAAGAGCAGATTAGTGAAGGGGCGAGTAAGGGTGAGCCGCAAGAACCGGCGAGTGCAGTGTGTAGTGGTTTTGAGAGCAAGAAAGTACATGAGAAAGTGATCGGCAAAATGTAAAGATGTTATGAACAGAGGAAGAAGTAGGAGCCTAAAAGACTTGTGGGGTAAAGTGTGCAAGGGGGTGGAGCATACGGAGGGAGAATACAAAGGAAAGGGGTATCGAAACAAGGAATAGGGGTGAGAGCTACAAAGAGTTAAAATAAGGGAGGCAATTTAGAAGGGAGGGAGGATAAGTTATAACTCTATTGGAAAATAGGACGTGTGAATATAGAGGGGATAAGAAACAAAATAGAAAAAAACGGTTAGGGAAGTAGTAGAAAGTTTCGATGTTGTGGCACACTTGGAGACGTGGTTGGATGAAGGGACAGAGATTTCATGGAAGAGGTTTTTGATTAAATATAAATTTAGAAGAAAGGAGAGGAATAAGGGACGCGCCCCAGGAGGAATGGTAGTATTTATTAAAGAAGAGATTAGTGAACTAGTAGAAGATATTCAGACAGATATGCAGGAAGTTATATGGATGAGGTTTAATATGGGATGGGTAGAGGGAATGATGAAGAGAATAATCCTAGCGTTCGTATATTGCCATCCTAGTAGTTCCGAATACACAAATAAGCATCTTTTTGAAGAACTATTGGGGGAGATTAGTATGATAAGGGAGAAGATTGCAGAAGAAGAGGACATGCTGCTATTTGGAGATTGGAACGCGAGAATAGGGGAACAGAGCCCACTATATTGTAGGGAATACTGAAGTTGCATGTTGAGAAGTGGAAGAAGTGAGGATAAAATTATAAACAGTTATGAGGAGAAGCTCTTAGAGTTGTGCACAGCGGGGAATTTATATATTCTGAATGGATGGAAGGAGGGTGACAGTTTGGGGAATTTGACCTATGTCTCAGAGTAGAGGGGTAGTGTGATATATATAGTTTTAAGCTCGGAGGGAGTGTTAGAGGATATTATAAGGATGGAAGTAGGAGACTGGATTGAATCACAACCATTTCCAAGTGTGGGTTCTGTTAAAAAGGGGGAGGAGAAGAATATAAGAAAAGAAGTTAAGATGAAGGACGAACTAGGGAGAGGGTATAATAAGTACAAATGGACAGAGAAAGTGAAAAGGGATTGGGACAGGGTAGCAAAGGAAGAAGTACACTTACTGAAATATGGATGGTAAAGGGCGTTAGAGGAGAATAATATCGATAAAGCCTTGGAATTGCTGCTACATCCAATAAAGATGATAGCTGAGATAGATAATGGTGGAAGAAGAAAAAGAAAGAGGGAGAAGAATGGTTTAATATAGAGTGTGAAAGTATGCGAAAGAGGATGCTGGGAGTATTAGGGGAGTATAGGAAAAAGGTTGGAGCTTAGAAAGAGTGGGTTTTTTGTAAATTAAGGGAAGATTACAAAAAGAAAATTTGTGAGGTAAAAAGGCGTGGTTAGAGGAACAGATGGAAGCCATAAACAAAGAATGTAAGTTGAACAACACTGAGAAAGTTTGGGGAAGGATAAATAGAACAATTAAGTGTGGTAGGAGTCTTGAGAAATCGAGTATTGAGGATGTACAGTGGGTTAGCATCTTTATGGAATTACTCGGGCGGAAGGGAGAGGTATGGTGGAGTGAGATGAGGGACGAAGTAATTTGGAGGAATGTAAGAGTGGCAATTTACAAACTAGACAAGAATATTACACGAGAAGAAACTTTGGGAGTGATAAGAAGAATTAGGGGCAGGGCGGCGGGGGGTTGCAATTGTATCAATAATAAGTTTTGGAATGAAATTAGCATAAATGGGACTATGATAGAGGGCATAGTTAAATTATTCAATAAGATTTTTGATGGGGGAAGTACTCTAGGGAGTGGGAGACAGGAATTGTATGTCCAATATACAAGGGAAAGGGTAGCAAAGGCAGTATGAATAGTTATGAATAGTGATGAAGACACAGTGGAGTCAGAAGGCTTCATAGTGCTGAAAGGGAAACCAGGAATCAGAGTGGGAAAAGGAAGACACACACCTACATGCTTTGGTACAGGATTCATAATAGACAAGAGGTATGAGGATGGCGTAATTGAAATGAAGAGTAGGTCTGAAAGGATTTCCACGTTATCAATTCGAGCAGGGAACAAAAAATATACCATAGTAAATGGACATGCGCCTACCAATGACAAGAACAGAAAAGACAAGAAAGCTGTAGACAGTTTCTGGGAAGAACTGGATGATACACTGAAAAGCATACCACGCAGACAAGTAAAGATACTTGTAGGTGATTTTAATGCACAGGTAGGGAGGGAGAAGCAACATAAGGGGATAGTAGGCGAGTACCCAGCACACAAGAGGACGAACAAAAACGGAGAAAGGTTAATTGAACTATGTCGAGAACACAGAATGAGACTTATGACAACTCACTTCAGGGCCAAACCGAATAAGAAAAAGACATGGGCAAGCCCATGCACCCACATTGGGGAATTCCAGATTGACCATGTGGCAATCAATCAGACAAACACTAAAGAGATTATGAACACAAAGGTCAGAAAGAACACAAGAATAGAATCAGATCACTATCTTACAGAAATCAAGTGCCTTTGGATTCCGCACAGGGGTAGACTGCCACAGACAAGTAGACCAACTGGAAAAATAAATATAGACAGAGACAAATTACGGCACAATCGATCCAAATACGAGGAAGGAATAGAAACTGGCAATGGATGGGATGACATGAAACTGAATATGAGGAAACAGGCTGAAATATGGGGAAAGGAAGAAAAGAAAAAGAAACACTGGTGGTGGAATACGGACTGTGAGGAAGCGGTTGAGAATCGCAGGAAAGCCTGGAGAGACTGGAGCATTAAGAAGAACCTGGAAAAATGGGAAGTTTTCCTACGAGTAAGGAAGGAAACAGCCAGAACCATAAGATGGACCAAAAGACAGAGGATGAAGCAGGAATTGGATGAAATTGAAAACAACTTCAGGAAAAACAATAGTAGAGACTTTTTTGGGAAATTCAAAAAGAGCCTGAGTAGATATAAAGGCAGAGAACCCTTTATAAGAGATAAGAATGGGGATCTGGCAGTTAGTGCGAAGGAGAACTGTAGGATACTTGCAGAATACTTTCATGACCTGTAAAACTGTGAACCACCTGAAGAAGAGCTGGAGCTGGGGACAAACACAGAAGAGAGAGAGAGTCATGTCCTCCAACTAGAGATGAGGTCGCACAGGCCATAAGCGATCTAAAGAATAACAAAGCAACCGGAGAAGATGGAATATCAGCTGAGATGATTAAGTGGGGAGGTGACAAGGCACTAGACAACATGACCAACATCATCGGCCAGATTTGGAGAACAAAGAAGTTACCAGAAGGATGGAAGAATGCGATCATAATACCAATACATAAGAAGGGGGACAAGAGGGATGCAAACAACTATAGAGGAATTTCGCTACTAGAGATTGGCTATAAGGTGTTGTCGAAAGTCCTGCTCAATAGACTGGAAGAACAGTTAGAAAGTACAATTGGAGACTACCAAGCAGGATTTAGGAAGGGAAGAGGATGCATAGAACATATATTTATACTGAAACAACTGATAGAACATAGGGCCTTAAAGAACAAAAAAACGGTGGTAACCTTTGTAGATTTCACTAAGGCATATGACTCCATCGACAGACAAACTCTTGGAAGAATCCTGAAGAACAGAGGATTAGATGGCACTACACATGAACTCATAATGGAAATTCTATCAGACACAAAGGCAAGGGTGAGATTCAGAGGAGTACTCTCTGAAGAATTTGATATCAACACTGGTGTCAAACAAGGAGATGGATTATCACCAATGTTGTTCAACATAGCTCTGGATGAAGTCATCAGACAGTGGAGAACAATGAATGAGACAATGGGAATACCAAAGACGCATGTTGGGGACAAAAAGGACAATAGGGCCCAAGTAGATTGTCTAGCCTTTGCGGACGACATAGCTATAGTAAGTGAGACAGAAGAAGATGCAAAGACACAACTCAACAACTTAAGCAATATAGCCGGAAGGGTAGGACTGAGGATCGCCTACAACAAGACAAAGACATTGAATACCACTGAGGATTGGACAACACCGGAAGGCACCGTGCAAAAGGTGGACAAATTCAAGTACCTAGGAGAATTTATAACAGGAAGGAATAGGAGTAATGAGGGAATAACAGAGAGGATAAAGAAGATGCGATCAGCCTTCTGTATGACCAGAGATATATACAATAAAAAGAATATATCTACAGACGCAAAGATCAGACATTACAAGGCAACGGTGAGAAATGCTGTATTATATGCTGCTGAGACAATAGCACTAGGAAGAAATGGTGCGGAACAACTAGAGAAAGAAGAGAGAAAAATATTGAGGAAAATACTAGGCCCTAAGAGAGGAGGTGAGCGATGGATGAGGAGACCCAGGGAAGAACTATACCGGAACATGAGGACAATCTCAGAAGAAATCAGACTGAAAAGAGCACGGTTTGCGGGACATGTAATCAGGATGAATATGGATAGAATGACGAAAAGAGTATGGGAAATAACAGCGAGGACACGAGGAAAAACAGGAACCAAGTGGGTAGTTGAACTCCGGAAAGATTGGTCAGAATTGGGGATCAAGGTGGAAGAAAAGGAAAATTGGAAAAGCAAGTACATACCGACTAATATGCCAGAGATCAATGATAGGGATGGATACAGGAAAAGGATTGAGAGTCACCAGTGGAGTAGACAAGAGAAGAGGATACTGAATATCTCGGAAGAAGAGCGGGAGAGAAGAAGAGAAAGGATGAAGAGGTTCTGGGAGGAGAAGAAGAAAATGCAATCCGTGAAGGAGCTGTCCGTGGTCCTACAGAGGCCGTAACGCAAGAAGAAGAAGAAGAAGGAATTTATCTGCTAGATTCCTTAAGTAAAATTTATACAGGGGTATTAGCGAACAGGTTAAGTGAATGGGCTGAAAGAAACGAAGTTTTGTCAGACTTCCAAGGGGGATTTAGAAAAAAGAAAAGAACGGTGGACAATATAATGATAGTGAAGAAGGTTTTGGAGAAGTATATGAGCTCGTCAAGAGGTAAGGTGTATGTAGCGGCAATCGACTTTGAAAAGGCGTTCGATAAGGTCAATAGAAGGACTCTATTAGAGAAATTGGTTAGGTTGGGGGTGTCGGAAAAGATGCTAAGGGCAGTGGAGGTGATATATAAAGTGGTTAGGTGTTGTGTAAAATTGGGTGACGATAGGTTGAGCAGACCACTACAGTCCAGGGTGGGTGTAAATAGGTGTGTAAATTATCCCCAATATTGTTTATTTTATATATTAACGATATATTGAATGGACATGGGGGCGACAATTGGGCCGTACCGGTGATTAATGGGATAGGGATACCGGGTTTGATTCTTGCTGATGATGTGATACTGATGACTAACTTCAACGGGGATCCAGAGGAGCTTAAATACAGTGTCGGATTTCGCAAAGAAATGGGTCTTGAAAATTAACGGGAATAAATAGAAAGTGCTAGTAGCCCAGGTACACAAAGGACGGAGGAGGGGAAATGGGTCGTGCAGGGAGAAAGGTTGGAACAAGTAAGTACGACGGAATATTTAGGAGTCATTATTAAGAGAAAAGGGACTTGGGATGATCAGATAAGGCGTGCGAGCAACAAAAAAATTGGTGGCTAAATTTTCGGGTATCAGTTGTAAAACTTTGAGGTTAGTCTTAAGATCGGTGGTTTTTGGTAGGGTAATGTATGGGGCTGAAATTTGGGGGGTGGACGAGAAAAGAGTAGAATTAAGACGAATTATTAGTAATTTTGGTAAGTCGGTGATGCGGCTCTCGCAGTGCACAGCTAATGCAGAGGTGGAATTTTGTGTGGGGGAAGATTTGGAATTTGAGTGTGTGAAACGAATAGTGAAATATTGGATGATTTTGAAGAGACATGATGGCGGGGGGTGCCACAAGCAGCGTACGAACAACAACTGAAGAGTATGTATAAGGGTTGCTGGCTAGTCAAAATGAAAAGATACTTGGAGGTGATAGGATTAGGGCACATGTGGGGGAGGGCTTGACAAAGACAGAAGCCAGAGGGATGAGGGTACTTTCGAGGAGGATTAGAGACATTCATAGGCAGGAATTATTGAGGGAAAGTAGACTAAGAAGTTCGCTGTATGTTTCTATTAAAGCAGAGGTAGTATCGGGGAGAAATATTAGATACGTTGACAGGTTAAATAGGGGTGGGTTGGTGTGGTGACTGATGGGACTGCATAAGAACAAGGGTTGGTTAAAAGGGAGGTACAAGACAGTTTGTATACTATGTGGGGCAGTGAATGACGATTTTCGCTTATTAGGTGACTGTGAAGAAACAAGTAAGATAAGAAATAGATTATTGAGTGCCGAACATCGGAAACTATCGGGAAAAGGGGATGAGCAGTTTATTTTAAGGTGGATTATCAAGCAGTGGGAAGACGGAGGCGAGTTGAACAGGTAACTATGTGCGGTAAAAAGTTATTTGAGAGCAAGATGAAAGAGGGAGAGTAATAGGATGGATACGGGGATATGTATTTGGAATGAAGATGTGTATTTATGGGAAGCTTGTTTAATAATTCGATTATATGCACTGGATGGAGATTGTATGATAAATTTGATGGTGAGTGGAATACTGGTGTTGGGTACGTAGTTTAGTTGGTGAGTTGGTGGAGTTGGGTAAATTATGTGATTTTGCAACGGTAGTGGACTTATTGCTTGTGATATGGCAGGATGGAATGTAATTGCTGACTATCGTTGTTTTGGAATTGTACGGGAATAGGCCAGGGAACAATGAATGTGACGCAAGTTGCTGAGTGCATAAGGACACGTGATGAGTGTGCTGAAAAGAGGAGTCGGTGACTCCTGCAGCAAAAATGATCTTGTATCGGATATAACTAGTAGGTTAGGGTAGTTAATGAGTATTTAGTTCAGGTAGCCAATTAGTATATAGAGTTCCAGTTTAGTATTATTAGTAGATTATTATTATTATTATTATTATTATTATTATTATTATTATTATTATTATTATTATTATTATTATTATTATTATTATATTTGTTATTATTATTATTATTATTATTATTATTATTATTATTATTATTATTATTATTATTATTTTGTTTTTGTTTTTATTATTATATCTCGGCCGATGACCTTCGATGTTAGGCCCCTTTAAACAACAAGCATCATCATCATCTTATTATTATACTTTTAAATTTGGACAGGTGCAGTTTCTCACGATTTATGTACAGTAAGGGATCGTAAGGAGTAGTTGGTAAGAGAGAGTAGGACATTCTCTGAAGAGTAGGGGTAGGACGGACCTACCCCTTAGAAATAAAAGAGATCTATAAGCGGAACGAGGAGGAGAGAGGCGGGGTAAAGTAGGAGAGCGGTTACAGCCTCACAAGGTCGACCGCTAATGGAATGGTGAGAAAGCTGCACTGTCATCTGGTAGGGATGGTTGGGGGCATCTTACGGGCCCCACGGATAGGGCCGGTCGTGTCATCATGGGAGGGCGGTCTTTTTCTCACCGGGATGATGACATGGCTGGACTGCAGTAGTTTATTTACTTTTTAACCAGCGGGGTCGATGGACGTGGCATGTAGGGACTGAGGATGACTGCTGTGGTTATCCTCACTAGGGGGTGTCACGTTTCCGGAGTATCTGATGGACCTCATGGCATGCCCTAAGAATCTCGTGTCGTTGTTTTTCCTTGTTTCTTTTTTCCTGTGCTTGTAAGTTGTTTTTATTGTGAACATGTATTTTGGGGCTTAACGCCTGTTATGTACAAGAAAAAATACAATATAATACAACTGCTTCAGATGTAGTAGACTCGTTCTATGGAGCACAAATAATTCTGTTGCAATAAGTAGGGTAACTTAAGTGCAGTTTAGAATTGTGTAGGCCGAATTCTTGTGTATTACTTTCGGTTCTAAGTAATAAACAACAATTTTCATTCTGTTCGGGTGTTGTAGAAAAATCGTACAACTAAGTAGTATTGTAGTGTAGTAGTAGCTTATATTAATTAACTTGTTTTTGTGTGATCTTTGTGTACTATACTACACAATATCCTTTCATTTTTATAGACAACATTTTTCTCCTTTCATTTTATTTTGCACAGAATAAGTTATTTTCTTTTTCCTTTTACTCTCATTATTCCGTAAAGAATGGCTGAGGAATGCAAGTGTAGGAACTGTGGGTGTGGCCAGGAGTGGGTATGTGGGAAACTGGGAGTGAAATTTCTAGATCCTAATGGGTGGGTAGGAGATAGGGATCTGCGCTCGGATGGCCTTCATTTAAACCGCAGTGGTACGTATAAGTTAGGAAATTTGTTTGGAAGGGTAATAGGGAGGTACATTCAGGGAAACGGGATGGCCTAGGAAGCGGTGATAAGGGAACAGGGAACTGGAAACCAAGTAGGGATGACATAAAATTGTCAGTGTTGAACTGTAGAAGTATTGTACAGAAAGGATTAGAATTAAGTAATTTAATAGATATATATTTACCAGATATTGTAATAGGAGTTGAATCATGGCTGAGAAATGATATAGTGGATGCAGAAATTTTCTCACGGCACTGGAGAGTGTATCGTAGAGATAGGATAGGAAAGGTGGGAGGGGGAGTTTTCATTCTGGTGAAAGAAGAATTTGTAAGCTACGAAAAAGTTAAAGATGAGACACATGAAATTGTAAGTGTAAGGCTCATTTCTAAAGATAATAGGCAACTTGATATATTTGGAGTGTACAGATCGGGAAAGGGTAGCACTGATGCGGATTCGGAATTATTTGATAGGATAGTCAGTTATGTGGGAAACGACATGGAGAGAAATGTGATTGTAGCGGGTGATCTGAATTTGCCAGATGTCAATTGGGAAGGAAATGCGAACGACAGGAAGCATGACCAACAAATGGCAAATAAGTTAATATGGGAAGGACAGCTGATTCAGAAAGTGATGGAACCAACCAGAGGGAAAAATATTTTGGATGTGGTGCTGATAAAACCAGATGAGCTCTATAGGGAAACTGAAGTAATAGATGGTATTAGTGATCATGAAGCTGTTTTTGTGGTAGTTAAAAATAAATGTGATAGAAAGGAAGGTCTTAAAAGTAGGACTGTTAGGCAGTACCACATGGCTGATAAAGCAGGTATGAGGCAGTTTCTAAAAAGTAACTACGATCGGTGGAAAACGGTAAATAAAAATGTAAACAGACTCTGGGATGGGTTTAAAGAAATTGTTGAGGAATGCGAAAACAGGTTTGTACCTTTAAGGGTGGTAAGGAATGGTAAAGACCCACCTTATTATAATAGAGAAATAAAGAGACTAAGAAGGAGGTGCAGACTGGAAAGAAATAGAGTTAGAAATGGCTGTGGAAGTAAGGAGAAATTGAAGGAACTTACTAGAAAATTGAATCTAGCAAACAAGGCAGCTAAGGATAACATGATGGCAAGCATAATTGGCAGTGATACAAATTTTAGTGAGAAATGGAAGGGTATGTATAGGTATTTTAAGGCAGAAACAGGTTCCAAGAAGGACATTCCAGGAATAATTAATGAACAAGGGGAGTGTGTATGTGAGGATCTTCAAAAGGCAGAAGTATTCAGTCAGCAGTATGTAAAGATTGTTGGTTACAAGGATAATCTCGAGATAGAGGAAGAGACTAAGGCCAAAGAAGTAATAAAATTTACATATGATAACAATGACATTTACAATAAGATGTAAAAGTTGAAAACTAGAAAAGCGGCTGGAATTGATCAGATTTCTGGGGATATACTAAAGACAATGGGTTGGAATGTAGTACCATATCTGAAGTACTTATTTGATTATTGTTTGGTCAAAGGAGCTATACCAGATGAATGGAGAGTTGCTATAGTAGCCCCTGTGTATAAAGGAAAGGGTGATAGACATAAAGCTGAAAATTACAGGCCAGTAAGTTTGACATGCATTGTATGTAAGCTTTGGGAAGGCATTCTTTCTTATTATATTAGACATGTTTGTGAAATTAATAACTGGTTCGATAGAAGGCAATTCGGGTTTAGGAAAGGTTATTCCACTGAAGCTCAACTTGTAGGATTCCAGCAAGATATAGCAGATATCTTGGATTCTGGAGGTCAAATGGACTGTATCGCGATTGACATGTCTAAAGCATTTGATAGGGTGGATCATGGGAGACTACTGGCAAAAATGAGTGCAATTGGACTAGACAAAAGAGTGACTGAATGGGTTGCTATATTTCTAGAAAATAGATCTCAGAGAGTTAGAGTAGGTGAAGCTTTGTCTGACCCTGTAATAGTTGAGAGGGGAGTTCCTCAGGGCAGTGTTATCGGACCTTTATGTTTTCTTATATATATACATGATATGAGTAAAGGAGTGGAATCGGAGGTAAGGCTTTTTGCGGATGATGTTATTCTCTATAGAGTGATAAATAAGTTACAAGATTGTGAGCAACTGCAACGTGACCTCGAAAATGTTGTGAGATGGACAGCAGGCAATGGTATGTTGATAAACGGGGCTAAAAGTCAGGTTGTGAGTTTCAGAAATAGGAAAAGTCCTCTCAGTTTTAATTACTGCGTTGATGGGGTGAAAGTTCCTTTTGGGGATCATTGTAAGTATCTAGGTGTTAATATAAGGAAAGATCTTCACTGGGGTAATCACATAAATGGGATTGTAAATAAAGGGTACCGATCTCTGCACATGGTTATGAGGGTGTTTAGGCGTTGTAGTAAGGATGTGAAGGAGAGGACATATAAGTCTCTGGTAAGACCCCAACTAGAGTATGGTTCCAGTGTATGGGACCCTCACCAGGATTACCTGATTCAAGAACTGGAAAAAATCCAAAGAAAAGCAGCTCGATTTGTTCTGGGTGATTTCCGACAAAAGAGTAGCGTTACAAAAATGTTGCAATGTTTGGGTTGGGAAGAATTGAGAGAAAGAAGAAGAGCTACTCGACTAAGTGGTATGTTCCGAGCTGTCAGCGGAAAGATGGCGTGGAATGACATTAGTAGACGAATAGTTTTGAATGGCGTCTATAAAAGTAGGAAAGATCACAATATGAAGATACAGTTGGAATTCAAGGGGACAAACTGGGGAAAATATTCATTTATAGGAAGGAGAGTTAGGGATTGGAATTGTACCGGGCGGTACACCTCCACGCCGCTAATTTAAAAATTGCGCCAGGTGAAACTCCTCTGCTGGAGGAAGTCTGAACTTTATCTACGCTGTTAATTCTTTACCTTCTCAGAAGATGTCACCACGTGGAAAATTTTGAGTTTTTGAACTGTGTCATTTTTGATGTGTTTTTGTTTCGCTTGAAGTAAGAAGTGTAAACTTTCTCTTCTAGAGGACACTACTGAAGATCTACAATAGTGCAACCTAGTGCGGAGTCAAAGAACTATTTTTTTGGAGAAAATTTAATTTCAAGAGTTTGTTCTTTGTTAAATTTCTCTCTGTCATTGTTTAAGTTGGCAATATTTACCCCTTTCTTCCCCTTGTTATGAATGTATCCAATCCCGAATTTCTTCTATTAATTTCTGACCAATCTGGTGTATCTTCCCCCAACTTGAATCTGTTGCGGGGTCCTACCCAATAAAGAGTTTGTGGGAGGGTGTTTTCTTTCCCCTAACGCCTAGAATCTTCCGCGAGAGGATATAAACTGCTGATTTTCGGGTCTCCGGGCCACTTCTGTTCCATCTTTCAGTGTGTTAAGTACATAGCAGGGGGCGGGAAGCGCCTCTTTCTTCGGCAGCGGTCAACAACAAGGTAATGGCCGATTAATAACTTCTTTCTTTGCTAGCTCAGCAGTTTAACTTTCGGGGCGGGTTCTAAGCGTTCAACCATGTAACCTTTTCCTAAAATGTAAAAACTACTGGTATCTATTCTATCTTTCAAACGACATATCGGGATAGAGAGTGCTTAACCCTCTCGAGCTCCCAATCACATCGTCTTGAGGTGAACTTATTTTTCTCAACCAATTCTTCCGTAATGTAATGTAAATTGTTATTAAGTCACCTCTGTAGTATGGGATTAGCCCTTGTATTAATGGCCTAGTGCCAAGTAGGTCTTAAGCAAAGTGTATTAGGAGTGCAAATTCGCCTCCTCTCAAATTGTATTTTAGAGGTCATGTATTAACCTTCTTGTCATTTAACAGACCTCAGTAGGTTGGGTATTTTACCCCTGTGTATACGTCCTTGGAGGACAGCTTAAAAGTGGAGTTCGGAGTGGCCTATGATAGGCTTGTATTTTAAGGGGAAGTTGCCCTTTATTGAAAATTGTGTCTCTGCCTCAAGGAGGCTTTTGGGTGTAATTGGAAGCAAATGTTTCTGGCATGTTTGGGGGTTTTCGGCCCCTTTGTTGTATGGTGTTCATTGTAAGGTTGGGCTCATTGCTCAAGAATTATGTTTCTGACTTTTGAAGCCCCAAATGGGGAACCTATGTAAATGTATTTTTCAATCGTGTTCCGGCTACTAAGTACCTGTTCTATTTGTTGTTACCTAATTTTGAAAAGAAAATATAACCTTGTTAAATTTTAAAATTAATTTCACTTTAGTAGCTTGAGACCTATTCACCACCCAGCACCTTCTTTCATGCATAACTACCACCAAAACACGGTAACAAGTGGTAGCAGAGCGTGGTTGAATGGGTCTCAATTTAGCCCCTTTTGACGGCTAGACATTGTTTTGATCCGAACTCTAAACATTTTCTCAGCTGCTGGAATTTTTTGACTTTTTCAAAATTGTTCTGTCACCATGCCAGGCCCTCGCGATGTTCTCCATCTTAATTATTTGCGCAAAGAGGAGTTGATCTATGAATTAAATATCAGAAATGTGCAATCTGGAGGCACGGTTGCAGTAGACACTAACAAGCTTAGAGAGTCCCTTGATTTGCCCATTTCCATCCCCAATTTGGGAGAGAAAGAAATTGACGACTCTCTTTCCACGATCACGGAGAATATTACTGGGCTAGCTTCTGTAGTTAGTTTTTTTTGATGAAAATGATCCGTCTCCGAATCAAATTAAGCGTGTGCAAGGCAGGCTATATCATTTTTCGAATAGGGTTAACGATCTGTTGTCTCTAAAACTGAATGACGTTCAGAGGAAGGAAGCTAGTACGCTCCTGGAAAATATTTCCGAATTATCTAGTAAAGTCACTCTATTGTCGACTGGGGAAGTTCCTCCCAAATCTGATCAACCCACCATAGTGAATGCAGGTAGCGAGGAAGCACCTCCTAAGGGAGAAGTAAATAGGAAAACCATTGCTGGCCAAACTATCTCTGCCCCATTGGACAACGAGCCTGTACGCCGTGCATCGTTGAGTAACATCCGTTCTGAATTAACTTCCTTGCCATTGAAACCTTTACCTACTATGTCACCCGGGTTTAGCAGCTTGCCTCATCCATTGGCAATGTTGCTCAGAGGTATCTCTAAGTTTTCGGTTAATACCACCAGTGACGTAATTTCATTTTTAAGATTTCTAGTGGAATTTCAGGATCATGCCCTTGTTTTTTCTCTTTCTCCATGCCAAATCTTGCAAATTATCTATCCGTATGCTATTGGTATTCTCTCTGATAAAATCGTAAGAGCCATTGCCGAGCAATCATCTATTGAGGATTTCCATGCCCACTTGCTAGCTAACTTCATCCCTGCTAGGGCCAGGTCCTCCCTTATTCAGAAGTACTATTATCGGGTACAGCGCTTGGATGAAAACTTGGCTGATTTCATACAGGACATTAAGTTTTATACTAGGGTGTTTGCCCTTCATTTTCCTGAAGATCAGATTGTACAGGCTATTGTAGAGGGAATTTCACCATCTTATAGGTCATATTTGTGTTTCGCGGCGTGCCCGCAAACCTTCTCTGAACTTGAAGCATTGGCCGTCTCAGCGGAAGGAGTTAGATACGCCGATTCTTTGCGTGTCGCGAAAGAACCCCCGCCTTCTTTTAGTAACACTCGGCCTCCACCTCGCCGACCAGTCAATCCCCGTAAATGTTATGCTTGCGGGTCGCCTGACCATCTGCGCAACAAGTGTCCGCTGATCAAGTCAAGTGGGACAAGGAATCGAGCCGGGTCATCACAAGGCTGTTTTAAATGTGGGGCTTTCTCACATATTGCCAAGAATTGTCCCAACTCAAATAGCACCCCCTCCTGCTCAACTTCTGGTGCAAATTCCACCTATGCCAATAATAAAAAGTGACTAGTGGCTTCGGCTGAGTCGACTAATCCACCTTCCCGAGACTCAGCCCCTAGTAAACAGGTTGTAAATGCAGAGAACGATCAGCCTTCAAATTCATCTTTTGAATGCCCTAAAGAATGTCTTAGGATTGCGGCGGATACCCCCGCACCTGTTCCTTTTCTTAAGATTGAGTTAAATAACGAGCCTATAACAGCTCTCTTAGATTCAGGCAGTGTTTGTTCGATTATTTCGGCTGAATGGTATTCTAAATTGAAATCGGTTTGTAAACTTCCTGACTATGTCTCTTCTCCTGTTCAATACGTTTCGGCTAATTCATCTCCATTAGAAATTCTAGGTTCCTTATTGGTCAAGATTCGTATTTTTAAGTTTACATGGAAAATTAAATTGTTTGTGGCCAAACAATTGTCTTGCCCCATTATATTGGGAGCTGACTTTATTTCTCACACTGGTCTTGTGCTCGATCTCCAGTCTAGGTCGTGCACATTCAAATTTGCTTCTAGTTGTAAAATACCACTATTAAAGTGTAATTCTGTGTCATGTTCTTCTATTTCGCCTACCCAGGATGAGATGTTGTTAGACCTTAGACATCTACCTGAGGAGCAGGCTGATAGTATTCGCAAACTGTGTCAGTCGTTTCCCGAGGTGTTCTCTGATACTCTTGGTGTTACTGACCTTATTGAATACAAAATTGAGGTCACGGATTCGATTCCTGTCCGTTTTCCACCTTATAGGCTATCTCCACCTAAAATGAAGGCTCTGAAAGAAATTATCGATCAGATGTTGAAGGATGGTATTATTAGGCCCTCTAAGTCGGCGTATTCATCGCCTATTTTCCTAGTCCCGAAACCCCAAGGCGGCTTCAGGCCTGTCATTGATTACAGGGCTCTCAATCGGAAGGTGTTGTTGCAATCTGTGCCCCTTCCTGACCTTCATTCTTGTTTTTCATGGTTTCGTAAGGCCAAGTTCTTCACCATCTTGGACTTAAATCAGGCCTACAATCAAATTCCCCTTGCCGAAGAGTCTAAACACCTTACAGCGTTTGCCACGGACTGGAATTTATATGAATACAACCGCGTGCCTTTCGGGCTCCCTACGGGAGCAGCTGTGCTCACTAGGCTACTAGATAGGGTCTTCTCCGACATCAAATTCGAATACTTATATCACTATTTAGATGATGTCGTCGTATTTTCAGAGACTTTTGAAGAACATCTAGATCATTTGCGAGAAGTTCTCGATCGCCTTCGTAAGGCTGGGTTAACTGTTAAGTTGTCCAAGGTTGCCTTTGCTAAGCCCTCTATGTCATTCCTAGGGCATATTGTGTCACCCGATGGTGTAGCAGTCGATCATTCTAGAACACAGGCCATCCGTGATTTTAAACCTCCTAAGGACATTAAAGGTATCGCCAGGTTCATTGGTATGGTGAATTTCTTCAGAAAGTTCATTCCTAACTTTGCTAATAGAGCGGCGCCCTTAAACCTTCTTCGTAGGAAAGGCATCAAATTCGAGTGGGGACCTTCTCAACAAGCCGCTTTTGAAGACCTTAAATTAGCACTTTGTAATGCCCCTGTACTTGCTATGCCTGATTTCTCGAAGAAATTCATCGTCCAAACCGACGCGTCGTCGTCAGCGGTAGCTGCAGTCCTTCTTCAAGAGACTGAACTAGGGAGGCGCCCCATCGCCTATGCGTCTAGGACATTGTCGGCTCAAGAAGCCAAGTATTCCATCTATGAGCTCGAAGGTTTGGCAGTCTTATTTGCCTTAGAAAAGTTCCGTCTCTATCTGGAACACGTCAAATTCGACCTGGAGACAGATAATCAAGCCTTAAGCTGGGTCTTAGTTAGGCCGCGTCGTACTGGTCGTATAGCCCGTTGGGCCATCCGTATTTCTGCCTTCCAATTTGATGTTAGACATATCAGAGGTACCGAAAATGTTGTTGCTGATGGACTCAGCCGTATGTTTTCTAACGACGTCGAGACCCAGGAACCGGTCGACAGTTCATCACCTCCCGAGTCCATACTATCTGGTGTTAATGCCATCTTAACAGATGCTCCCATGCTTTTTAGGGATATTGAGAAATACCAACGTGAAGATCCGACGCTGGCTCCGATAATGGAAACCCTTGCTTCTGGGGAACATGTCGTCCCTTATGTTCTGAGGAATGGTGTTCTATGTTGCCCTTCGAGGCATGATAAGATGATGAAGGTTGTTGTTCCAGCGGTTCTTGTACCTATGATCTTCAAGTATTATCATGAGACCCCATTAGGAGGGCATCTTGGAATCTTTAAAACCCGTGAAAAGATTCGTGAAATGTTCATCTGTTCACCTGTCACAGGTGAAACCAGTGTAAATTTTGTGTCAACTTGCTTCATATAATTTGAAAGGAATATGAAGGTTATATTTTTTTTGAGTTCAACTTTTAAGGCTTTCTGCCCCTTCTATAATATTTTGTCTTATATGTAAGCCTCTTGTAAAACCTTCCCCGATCCGTTAAACTGCCATTCTGTCCTTGCCTCGGCCATTACCACGCTCCCGTCTCCTGCTTCAATACACACTGTGGCTTGATTTGAGTAAATGCCATGAATATCTGCACGCCGCTGACCCCTCAACCTCCTCACCAAGCCTGTGCCCTTAAAAAAAAAGATGATGGCCCAACACAATTCTGCCGCCAAGCTTTAATGTTTCAGTGCCCCCGCAGCCGCGCGGCGCCGTGCAGCAACTGGAGCAGAGGACGGGCCCCCTCGGCCCCAGCGAGGACGACGTGTGCACGGCGAGCCGGAGCTCTCCTCCCGGCCAAGGCTGATGTGCGGCGCACGACCTGCTACTTGCCCGCAGCCTGTATATGTTCACCGCGGGCGCGGCGTGCTTCAACACCTCTGCTCCCCTCATAGTGCGGGCGAGCGGTATCTCAGGGTACTTGAGGGGTCCGAGCGGCCTCCTTTGGACGCAAGCCGCAACGGCCGGTCTGGCCATCCCACTTCATCACCATCTACTACATGAACAGTTACTATAAGTAATGACTACACTTGGGAATTCAACTGCAATATTTGGTGGACTTTGAAATTTTTTTTTTCCTTCACTTTCAAGTATAAAAAGTTATCTTCAGAAATTCAACTTCTACAAATATAAAGATTTTACTTCATCTGCAACAACAAAATTTTGAAACTAAATCAAACCAAATTAAGAAATTTTATAAATGCTTCTGCAATCAATCTTCATATCCACAGCATAACTTGGACCTTGTTTCAAACAGATTTCATGTGTCACCCCTGGAGGAACTTTTGGGGGGGGGGGAGGTCTGTACCGGGCGGTACACCTCCACGCCGCTAATTTAAAAATTGCGCCAGGTGAAACTCCTCTGCTGGAGGAAGTCTGAACTTTATCTACGCTGTTAATTCGTTACCTTCTCAGAAGATGTCACCACGTGGAAAATTTTGAGTTTTTGAACTGTGTCATTTTTGATGTGTTTTTGTTTCGCTTGAAGTAAGAAGTGTAAACTTTCTCTTCTAGAGGACACTACTGAAGATCTACAATAGTGCAACCTAGTGCGGAGTCAAAGAACTATTTTTTTTTGGAGAAAATTTAATTTCAAGAGTTTGTTCTTTGTTAAATTTCTTTCTGTCATTGTTTAAGTTGGCAATATTTACCCCTTTCTTCCCCTTGTTATGAATGTATCCAATCCCGAATTTCTTCTATTAATTTCTGACCAATCTGGTGTATCTTCCCCCAACTTGAATCTGTTGCGGGGTCCTACCCAATAAAGAGTTTGTGGGAGGGTGTTTTCTTTCCCCTAACGCCTAGAATCTTCCGCGAGAGGATATAAACTGCTGATTTTCGGGTCTCCGGGCCACTTCTGTTCCATCTTTCAGTGTGTTAAGTACATAGCAGGGGGCGGGAAGCGCCTCTTTCTTCGGCAGCGGTCAACAACAAGGTAATGGCCGATTAATAACTTCTTTCTTTGCTAGCTCAGCAGTTTAACTTTCGGGGCGGGTTCTAAGCGTTCAACCATGTAACCTTTTCCTAAAATGTAAAAACTACTGGTATCTATTCTATCTTTCAAACGACATATCGGGATAGAGAGTGCTTAAACCTCTCGAGCTCCCAATCACATCGTCTTGAGGTGAACTTATTTTTCTCAACCAATTCTTCCGTAATGTAATGTAAATTGTTATTAAGTCACCTCTGTAGTATGGGATTAGCCCTTGTATTAATGGCCTAGTGCCAAGTAGGTCTTAAGCAAAGTGTATTAGGAGTGCAAATTCGCCTCCTCTCAAATTGTATTTTAGAGGTCATGTATTAACCTTCTTGTCATTTAACAGACCTCAGTAGGTTGGGTATTTTACCCCTGTGTATACGTCCTTGGAGGACAGCTTAAAAGTGGAGTTCGGAGTGGCCTATGATAGGCTTGTATTTTAAGGGGAAGTTGCCCTTTATTGAAAATTGTGTCTCTGCCTCAAGGAGGCTTTTGGGTGTAATTGGAAGCAAATGTTTCTGGCATGTTTGGGGGTTTTCGGCCCCTTTGTTGTATGGTGTTCATTGTAAGGTTGGGCTCATTGCTCAAGAATTATGTTTCTGACTTTTGGAGCCCCAAATGGGGTACCTATGTAAATGTATTTTTCAATCGTGTTCGGCTACTAAGTACCTGTTCTATTTGTTGTTACCTAATTTTGAAAAGAAAATATAACCTTGTTAAATTTTAAAATTAATTTCACTTTAGTAGCTTGAGACCTATTCACCACCCAGCACCTTCTTTCATGCATAACTACCACCAAAACACGGTAACAGGAATAACTTACCAAGGGAGATGTTCAATAAATTTCCACTTTCTTTGAAATTATTTCGGAAAAGGCTAGGAAAGCAACAGATAGGGAATCTGCCACCTGGGCGACTGCCCTAAATGCAGATCAGTATTGATTGATTGATTGAAGGAGTGTCAGGGAGGAGTTGGAGAGTTTGAGGGAGATAATTCGGATTCTCTCAGAGGACAGGGTAGGAAAGTAGGCCTCTTTCAAACAATGTACTGGATACAGTAGGTGTAAAGGCGGATGGGAAGGAAAAGAAGGAATTGAAGAAGACAGGTGGCCTAATGTTTTAAGGGGAAGGAGATTGCAGGCTAAAGGCTCTATTCAGAATCAGAATTCAGGACAGGTGTCTGTGAGAAATCGATACGAGTCACTGCAGGTACAACAACTGAGGGAAGATTAGGAACAGGGAACTGTTGCTGAGATGTGTGTAAGTAGGAAGAACGGAAAAGGTAGGAGGGAAATGTAGAGTAGTGGATAGGAAAGGTCAAGTGGAGCATGGTCAAGGGAGGGAGAAAAGGGAGGAGGGAGTAGCTTCTGCAGCAGTGAGAGAAGATAGTGCTGGCCAGGAGAGGAGGGGTTCAAATGAGGCGGGTAGGGTTGAGACTCTGGTCATGGGGGGTACCATTGTTAGACATGTCGGGAAAGTGTGTGGAGGAAATGGAAACAGGGTAGAGTGTTATCCAGGAATTAGGTTGAGGCAGATGTTGAGGAAAGTATAAGAGAAGGAAGAGGGAATGGAGAAGGTTGTAGTGTTTCGCGTTGGTACTAACAATTTAAGAGAAGCAGGTATAAATACCAACATACTTGGGGATGTGTGGTATCTGGAAATGCAGCACGGGTGAAGTTTAAGGAAGCGGAGATTGTTATCAGTGGAATACTGTGTAGGAGTGATACTGACTGGAAAGTGATTGAGGATTTAAATGAGACTATAGGGTGGGTATGTGGGAAACTGGGAGTGAAATTTCTAGATCCTGATGGGTGGGTAGGAGATAGGGATCTGCGCTCAGATGGTATTCACTTAAACCGCAGTGGTACATGTAAGTTAGGAAATTTGTTTAAAAGGGTTATAGACAGGCACATTCAGAGAAATGGGGTGACCTACGTAGGTGTGATAATAGTACAGAGAAATGGAAGTCAAGTGGGGATGTCATAAAACGATGGTGCTCAGCTGTAAAAGTATTGTAAATAAAGGAATAGAATTAAGTAATTTAATAGATATATACTTACCAAATAATGTATTAGAGTTGAATCCTGGCTGAGAAATGATATAATGGATGCAGAAGTATTCTCATGGAACTGGAGTGTGTATCGAGATAGGGTAGGAATTTTAGGAGGGGGGTATTCGTTCTGGTGAAAGAAGAATTTGCAAGCTACGAAAAAGTTAAAGATGACAAACATGAAATTCTAGGTGTAAGGTTCATCACAAAAGATAATAGAAAACTTGATGTCTTTGGAGTGTGCAGACCGGGAAATTGCAGCGCTGACACTGATTCAGAATTATTTGATAAGATAATCAGCTACGTTGGAAAGGATATGGAAAGGAATGTGATAGTAGAAGGTGATCTCAATGTACCAAATTTTAATTGGGAAAGTAATGCAAACGACAGGAAGTGTGAACAACAAATTGCAAATACGTGAATATATAAAGGGCAGCACTTCAGAAAGTGATGGAACCAACTAAAGGGAAGAATATTCTTGATGTGGTGCTGGTAAAACCAGATGAGCTCTATAGAGAAACCGAGGTTATAGATGGTATTAGTGATCACGAAGCTGTTTATGTCGTAGTTAAAAATAAATGTTAAAGAAAGGAAGGTATTAAAAGTAGTAGTATTGGGCAGTACCATATTGCTGATAAAACAGGCATGAGGAAGTTTTTAGAAAGTAACTATGATAATTGTAAAACGGTAAATAAAAATGTAAACAGACTCTGCGATTATTTAAAGCAATATGCAAATAGGTTTAGGTGGTAAGGAATGGTAAATATACACTATAATATAGCATAGAAGTAAATAGACTAAGAAATAGGTGCACATTGGAAAGAAATATAGTTAGAAATGGCTGTGGAAGTAAGGAGACATAGAAGGAACTTACTAGGAAATTGAATCTAGCAAAGAAGTCAGCTAAGGATAACATGATGGCAAGCATAATTGGTGATCATACATATTTTAGTGAAAAATGGAAGTGTACTCTATGTATAGGTACTTGGCAGAAACAGGTTCCAAGAAGGACATTCCAAGAGTATTTAATGAACGAGGGGAGCGTGTATCCGACGATCTTCAAAAGGCAGAAATATTCTGTCAGCAGTATGTAAAGATTGTTGGTTACAAGGATAATGTCCAGATAGAGGAGGAGACTAATGCTAAAGAAGTATTACAATTTACGTATGACAACAATGACATTTACAGTAAGATACAAAAGTTGAAAACTAGGAAAGCGACTGGAATTGATAAGGTTTCTGGGGATATACTAAAGGCAATGGGTTGGGATATAGTACCATATATCTGATGTACTTGTTTGATAATTGTTTGCACGAAAGAGCTATACTAAATGAATGGGGAGTTGATATAGTAGCCCCTGTGGATAAAGGAAAAAATGATAGACATAAAGCTGAAAATTACAGGCCACTCAGTATGACGTGCATTGCATATAAGTTTTGGAAATGCATTCCTTCTGATTTTATTAGATATGTTCGCGAAATAAACAACTGGTTTGACAAAAGGCAGTTTGGGTTTAAGAAAGGTTATTACACCGAAGCTCAACTTGTAGGATTCCAGCAATGTATAGAAAATATCCTGGATTCAGGAAGTCAAATGGACTGTTCTGCGATTGACTTATCTAAATCATTTGATAGGTTAGATCATGCGATACTACTGGCGAAAATGTGTGCTGTTGGACTAGTGACTGAATGGGTGGCTATATTTCTAGAAAATAGAACTCAGAGAATTAGAGAATGCGAAGCTTTACCTGACACTGTAATAAACAAGAGGGGGTTCCTCGAGGCAGTATTATTGGACCTTTATATTTTCTGATATATATCAATGATGTGTGTAAATAAGTGGAATCAGAGATAAGGCTGTTTGCAGATGATGTTATTCTGTACAGAGTGATAAATAAGTACAAGATGAGAATGACCTCGATAATGTTGTGAGATGGACAGTAAGTAATGGTGTGATGATAAACGTGGTTAAAAGTCAGGTTGTGAATTTCACAAATAGGAAAAGTCCTCTCAGTTTTAATTACTGCGTTGATGGGGTGAATGTTCCTTTTGGGGATCATTGTATGTACCTCTGTGTTAATATAAGGAAAGATCTTTATTGGGGTGATCACATAAATATGATTGTTAATAAAGGGTACAGATCTCTGCACATGATTTTGAGGTTATTTAGGGATTGTAGTAAGGAAGTAATGGAGAGGGCATGTAAGTCACTGGTAAGGACACAACTGGAATATGGTTCCAGTGTATGGGACCCTCACCATGATTACTTGATTCAAGAACTGGAAAAAATCGAAAGAAAAGCAGCTCGATTTGTTCTGGGTCATTTCCGACAAACGAGTAGCGTTACAAAAATGTTGCAATGTTTGTGCTGGGGAGACTTGGGAGAAAGGAGACCAACTGCTCGACTAAGTGGTATGTTCCGAGCTGTCAGTGGTGAGGTGGCGTGGAATGACATCAATAGACGAATATGTTTGAGTGATGTCTTTAAAAGTGGAAAGATCACGATATGAAGATAAAGTTGGAATTCAAGAGGACAAATTGTGGCAAATATTCATTTATATGTAGGGGAGTTTGGGATGGGAATAACTTACCAAGGGGGATGTTTAATAAATATCCAATTTCCTTGCGATCATTGAAGAAAAGAGTAGGAAAACAACAGATGGAGTTTCTGCCATCTGGGAGACTGCCCTAAATGGAGATCAGTAGTGATTTATTGATTGATTTATAAGTAATTATCACTGCTGAGTTTAGGATTAAATCATTTGTAAGCAGTTTTAAAGACGTTTTTGTTAATTTAATGGCAAGAAAATTTTATGAACCTACTCTACTAACTTTTGTAAACAGAAGTTCAGTAGGCCTACCTTGAACTGGTTTTTCCAGAATTTCTAGAACATGAGGGGGAATGTTTGGAATTTCAATGCCTATATTTACTTGGAATTCTGACGCTTTTTCCTTGTTTATTAATAGAGGAAAGTCAGATTTTCTACCATTCCTAAGTTCCACATTGCCATGATTCGAAGCTACAATTATACCAGTCTGTAGTGTTGCTTCCGTAGCGTAAAGATGTGATCATGTGTACAACATGTCATTGATTCCTCCCTTTTGCCTTATATGACTAAACAAAGTGTTCATTGTAATCACTTGTGAAGTTTCTGGTTAAGATATATAGGAAGTTTATGGATAAACGATACTTGATGCATGCAGCTTTTGACAGAGTTGTGAGCACTAACGCTTGAAATATTTCTCATGTGAATGTGTTGGATTTGCCTGTATTTGTTTGAATTGCTTCCACGTATGAAGTAAAGTCATTGGTCAACCAATAGAATCTGTCATCACCAAGACTGCTGAAAATAAATTTATTAGAATTTCTGGAAGTAATGGCATGTGTAGTGTTGCAAATATCATGAATATAATGCCATGTTTGAAACATTTCAAGAAAATTTATGGTTTCATTGAAGCTGTTCCTGTCACCAATTTCTTCTGGGCTTACTTTCTCCAAACTCCGCAGGCCAGCAATAGTGTCTGTCGAGAATATTACTTTAGCCCTTGCAACATTCAGCTTTTCCAGATTTGTGGGGTATATTACTTTCCTAGTTAATTTCCGCACAGGTTTCACTGAAAAACCATTTTTGCAGGTGATAAAACTTTTTCACCGTTTCCGCAGTTACCACATTACCATTTACTTTAAAATTCCTGCTCAGGTGTTGTGATCTTTACATTTTAATGTTTATGACTACGGTCAAAACTCAAAAATATAGGCCTTCTGGGATCTAATGCGTGTTGAATTTGATGTACATGATCTGTCTCCTCTCCACATAAGGAATAAATCATGGCAACATTCACTTGGCAATTGTCTGTCGCAATTCGGACGACTTGGTATTTACAGTCTTCAACAACGTGTAAGGCCTCGCGTGTTAATTTGGCTAGTTGATCTCTTGTCAGGCTGTGTAAAATAATATTACAGAGGGATCCTATAATGTGTGGAAAGACCTTTGAACAGAATGAAGAGCAATTTATTAGCAAGCTTATCTTCAATACCGACAGCATCTCTTTCAACATCAGTCATTCTAAGAACCATATCCAAATTCTTGTCATAGACCAGCTTTGATTTTTTTCCATCTCATTTATGGTGAGAGAACCTACATTTCAATTATCGTGCTGTAACGATTTATTTTCTTCAACCAGACGAGTTAGGACCAAAGGATTAATTCCTGTCTCTTCTCTGGAATGGCCAATGCAAGTTTTTGAAGGTTTTTGGTGTGGTAGGTGCAAAATATTAAGATGTCTTACGAAACTGTAGCCTGTGGATGACCTGTTGGACAGTAATATGCAGACCGTTATGGTATTCTCTCTGAATTTACACCTTTGTTTACAAAAAGCCTGAATTTTCTCAATCAAGGATTTTTCTTTCCAGTCACCTTGTTCAGCTAGTTATGTAAATTTATTTAGTTAATTGTCAAGTCCACGTTTATTTTTTCATTTTTGAGTTGATTCAGCTTTTCTTTTAAAGTGGTAATAATATTTTTCTGTTTTGTTTTAAGTGCTCTTTGTTTCCTACATTTCCTGGTCATTCTTTTCAGTTTCAAACCTACTATAGTGCAGTATAGTTTATGTTTAATGGAACACTGTGTGTCTGTGGTTTTATATACTGGTTCACTGATAAGTAGAGTTGGAGGGTCATTCTCTTCTCTGGCTGTAGATGTGCTTGGTTCCACACGAATTTCAGTTTTCTTGTAGGGTTTAGCTTCATTTCCCACTTCTATAGCTTTCCTCTTAAGTGGTCTGCCAGTATGTGATTGTGTTTGTTTGTGTCCGGGACAGTCTTGAAATACGGAAGGGGTGACGTTCGGAAGTAAGATAATTAGTGCTGTGCTCACACTAAAATCTGAGTCCTTAAGATGCCTACTGCAAACAGTGGAATGTACACTCGGTTTCCACAGAGATCCCAGTCTATTTACCTGACGAGAAATTGCCAAACACCACTTTGTTTTAAGTCCCCCGCCTTTCGGAAATCTGTGAAATGAAATACCACACCTTTCTGAGATCTTTGATTTGCAATAGGGAACACTACAGTACACCATGTTTTTAAAGTATATCCGATGTTCTCATTACGTAAATACGGTCATTAATTTGAGTCACTAAGTTATAATCACCCGTACTACAACAAGAAAGTTCATGAAATACAAAAATACGTCTTGACACGCTCGTGAACGTTTTGAATGTGTACCTCGCCCACGCAATTTTATGACTAAGAAGTGCGCACCTAGATATAAAACAATGCCTTTCACGAGCCCGAGCGGGAACCAGTTTCACGATCACCGAGGCCTTGCATTTTCCAGCCTTGTATAATAGCGTAAGCAACAATGCATAAAGCAGTGACTAATTATTCTTTGTCATAAGGGCCCACTGTTTGGACTTTGAAATACTTAACCTCCCGTCCTCTTCTTCGTGATAGGTTTTTGGGCTCCCTTTAATTTTGCCCAATTTCTGCCACAATCCCACTCATATATATATAACAAAGTTGTCACAACCCATCTCTATAGCACAGACACATGACAACACAAAAAGCATCATATACCGTATAGTGTTCTACAATTAACCCAAGATCTCTGACTGGACAAAATTGAAAGGAGCCCAAAAACCTTTCACCAAGAAGAAGACTGCAGGTTCAGTGATCGTTGTACGGTACACTACCATAGTTTTGCGAGTCAGTGGTGCGCGGCAGTGGTAATCAATTGTGTTTTGCTTAAGTGTGGTGAAGGAGTGAGAAGTTATGGAGACCGATAGTGGCGGAACGTTGAAAGTGGACGGGGATAATCTACGAGTGGAACGTGAGATTGTCGTACCCATGGATGAGGAATCCATAACTGATTCACCTAGTAATACGAAACAACAGCAATGTTCTCAGTCATCTGAGACTAATGTACAAAGGCATAGTACGGAAGTGGCAGACCGTTCTAATCCAGAACAACTTAACGATCAATCCGAGGTGTCCCAAGTAGCTTCTCCCCCGGAATATTACAATCGCTTTCATCATGGCCCCTTCTTTGTATTCGTTGAATCTATTAACGATCAAAACACAGGCAGTTTACACCCTATGGCACTTGGTCGCCGATTCTATGAAACTAAATTCAACGTTAAATTTATCCAACGCAAGGGACGCAATAGACTACAAGTCACTTTCCATACGGCTTCTCAAGCCAATGCCTTTTTGAGTAACCCTATTCTTGAAACCCCAAAAATTAAAGCTTATATTCCATCTTCACAAGTGTTACGAGTAGGAATTATTCGTGGAGTGGAAAAAGGCCTATCGAATGATGAAATCTTACAGTATCTGGAATCTGAGGCACCAGTTAAAAGCGTGCAACGTCTTAATCGTCGTGCAATTCAAGATGGAGAAACCCAATACCTTCCTACAGGTTCTAAAAAATAGTTTTCAGGGCTCAAACGCTCCCATCCCATGTTGCCTTGTATAAGATGTATATGGCAGTTGAACCTTACATCTTTTCACCTATTCGCTGTCGCAAATGCCAGCGCTATGGACATACAATTTGGCAATGTCAAGCCAAAAACGCACGTTGTGGGAAATGTTCGCAGCAGCATGAAACCCAGGCTTGTACTGAGCAATTCACGCAATGCGCCTACTATAAGAAAAATTATGTTACGGGTTCCTCAACCTGTCCTGAACACAAGTATCAAGTTAATATTGAAAGGTTAATGAGTACTGAATAGCTGTCTTTTCCCAAAGTTAAAGCTCGAATTGCCCTTCCAATTTACCATTCCGAACAACAAGAACATCAGTTCCCTCCTTTACCATCGAATCCCCCATCTCTTCCGACACCAAACCCTCGTAAACGTAAGTTTACTCAAGTCATCATGCAATCTCCCCCTCCTACACCCGAGCCCGTCTTTGATCGGCAAGGATACATGGCCATCCTGCGAAATGAGCCTTCGGTTCCAGTAAATTCATTCCCGTCAACGAGTGCCATGCAACAACCTCTGCACTTATCATACCCATCAAGTTCGTCACCATCTAATGGGCAGCAACCTTCCGCAGCCCCCCAAGATATAAGCTATCCTCCTACCAAGGAACGACTTCAACAAGAAATCCAGCAATTGCTGGTAATGTTAATCCAAAGTATGAGCCACGAGCCTCAGATTCACCATGTATTATATAAACCACGAGATTCTATCATGAACATCCTTGCATAATTACATTACTCCAATGGAATTGTCGAAGTGCCACCTCTAAACGACATGAGTTACAAATATTAATAAACGAAACGCAAGCTAATATTATTTGCTTACAAGAAACTTGGTTTCAACCACATTTCATTTTCAGATTAAGGGGTTATCAAGTATTCCGATACGTTGGTAACGGTTTTGATGGAGTCGCCACGTGTGTACAAACTTCATTACCCTTTACACAATTACCTTTGCAATATTTCATCCCACACACTTATGCAGTAGGGACAGTACACCATAATACTTGTTTTATAAATATCTATTCCCCCCCACATTTACATTACTCAGAATCAATGGACGCAATTTTTCCAACAATTTGCAACATTCCAACACCTTTTCATTCTCGGTGATTTCAATTGCCATCACACTGAATGGGGGTGTATCATAGATACAATAAAAGGCTCCAATTTACTTGCTACCTCAAATCATCAGAATCTGTTTATTTTAAACGATGGTTCCCCGACCCGTTTAACTCCGCCTGGATCTCCACCCAGTGCCGTAGACCTTACATTATGTCGTACAACCATGGTCCCTGTCACCACCTGGCACACATTATCTGATACCTACACCAGTGACCACTTCCCCATCATCATAACATATGGTAATCGCCCAATAACTTCCCAGTTTAAGACACCTTCATGTATAAGTAACGTCCGATCTTATAAAATTTCAATATTTCAAACTATCAATCATATCTCAATCATATCTTGCAGCAGGAACACGAGTCACCTATTACCTTTCCAACCTTACTCCCTTATTTAACCCAATATTTAACCCTTCAGCGTCGCAGCCGTTTAAAGAGCTTCCTACCCCGCGGCCGGATGAGATTTCAACTACGCGCGATTGAAATACATTGATTCACTTAAAGCGTTACTACTAGTATAAGAGTAGCCCGATATTCACGAAATTTGGAATTCCTTATGGTAGAATTACCTACACGAAGATAATTACATAATTGTTTCACATTTCCTTAGTAATTCAGTTCCGTGTGATAGAGTTCGAAGCACTCTTCGAGACAGAGACCCAAGGCACACTTCTGGCAGCAGTACACCAATGTCTTCTTTTCACCGTGTTTTGAACACGCGATACAACGTCTCTGAGGTTTGGATTTCTCACTCTTGGGTGCTAATTTCCGGATAAAACGTATTTCCTGCAACCTTGGAACTGTATTATCTGATGCGCGCCGGCCTTGAATATTTCGTTTCCCACCCGAGAAGCGTATTTTGTATTACGTAAACAAACCTTCCATCAGCTGAAACTGATAAGATAACTGCTCAATGTTTGTCCCTGTGACTTGTCTGAATATTATTGGAGAATCTAGGAATCATAATTCACTGTTGAAAACTTCCCTTTGACCTGCATGCGTATCTATATTCTCCTACACGAAATTTCCAAGTACTGGTTCCTCCTCATCGTCACTCTCATCATTTACCACTGCATCGGCCACAGCCACATCATCTATTTCATTATCACTACTGCTAATACTGCCACTACTACTTCCGACTAAACTTTCATTTGAATGATACAATATTTCAAGCACGTTACTCTCAGCAGGAGCTAGCCATTGAGCGCGGTGCGTCACACAAGCTGATGAAGCTGCAGCGGGACCGAAAGCGGCAGGACGAAACTGAATGAGGGTAATAACATGTATGACGAATCAAACCAACTCGATACATATTTCAGATTAAAAGGTCGATACATCGTCTTTCAAACGAGATATATACCATGTACAACTGCTTCTCGTGTCGTATGACAGAAAGCAGCACTAACTGATGCCTACACAGAGCACTCGTGGAGAGTTACGAAAAGACTACAAGCTGAGAAATAAAGACAAATATAATAAATAAACCACACTCTTAATACAAAATTAGAGCAAAGAACATCACACGAAAAGACGAACTTCTCAGATCATCATTTCTTTACTTTATTCTGTGGGAAAGAATGAAGCAAACGGACTATTAAAAAAGCAGGGATTGGTGCTCAGACATAATTGACAAATACTTATCCTTGAAAAAGCAACTACACTTTAACGATTTTCAATTCTTATTTAGAACACTGATAAACCCGAAAATGTCTTCTTGGAAACAAAACAATTTGCATATCCATAACACCAAAACTCTTCGCGCTATAGCCGTAAATGCGAAACCATTTATGGGTCTATACCACGTATAGAGGTCGGCGGCTACGGAAGAAAAGGTGGTTTATACCACGTATAGAGGTCGGCGCTGAGGGGTTAAATATGTTTCATCCGTGTCGACCGCTTAAAGTGACGACCCACCCACAGGAATACGAAATAAAATGGTGGGATAAAGAATGTCACGAGCTCATTCATCAGCGAAAACAATTATTTAAACAATACCGCCAATCAATGACTCAGCAGCATTACTTCCAATTACGAAATCATGTTGCAAAAACAAAGCTTGTCTTTAATGCTAAAAAACGAAAAGCTTGGCAGTCTTTTATTTCTACATTAACTCCTCAATTACCAGCAGCGAAATTCTGGAACGTGATCCGCATGATAACGCGAACATTCCAATACCAAACTTATTCTTTCTATCCGCGACAAGTTTTAGAAGACTTTTTATATACCCTCGCCCCAGTGTCAGTAAATTCGCCATCACAGGACAATTCTCGTTCTTTTACTTCGTTATTAAAGCCAATTACATATAACGAACTACAATCTGTATTATGTACCGTTAATAGCTCGTCTCCAGGACCTGATGCAATTATATATCTCATGCTCAGGGCCCTACCCCCCCATGTCCAAATTTATTTACTACAATATTATAATAGTATTCTTGAGACATTACACGTACCAACAATATGGAACTTTTTTTCATAACTCCTATTTTGAAACCAACAAAACGACCTACCGAACCTGAAAATTTTCGTGGCATAGTTTTGGGATCATGTATACAGAAAGTCTTCTGTAAAATCCTCATGAAACGAATGGCGTGGTTATTGGAATATCACTCGCTATTACCTAAGTATCAGTTCGCTTTTAGACGTGGTAATAGTACACAGGAACCTATCATTATTTTCCTACTCGACATCTTATTGGCAAAATGGCGGAAACAATCTACCGTGGCAGTCTTTTTGGATATTAAGGGTGCCTATGATGCTGTGTTATTGCATATTCTCTGGGAGAAATTATTTATTTCTGGATTTCCCATCTAATTCCTTTCTATTTTAAATCAACTATTTACCAATCGCCGGTTAACCATTAAATCAACTCAACACACAATTGAAAGCCGCTATACATCACAAGGATTACCACAGGGTTCGATACTAAGTGGACTTTTGTTTGCCCTTTATATGAAAGATCTCGAATCTATTGTGACTCCACACGCTTGAATTCTAGCTTACGTGGATGATTATGTTATTTATTGTTCTCACTCCAACATTGACCATTGTAGAGACACAATATCTCGCGTTTTAAGTTCAGTCTTTCGGTGGCTAACAACCCATGGACTTTCACTTTCAATCGCTAAATGTGTAGCGATGATCTTTACAAATAAACGAACCTTTGATAAAAGCCCTGTTAACTTTGATACCTATAGCATCCCCTTTGTCCCACAACACTTATATTTAGGCACATATATCGACCAAAGACTTACATGGCAACCCCAAATCCAGTATTTAATTCGGAAATCTGATCATTATATTACTATCTTACGAACGGTAACGAAACGTGCATGGGGTGCTGACCCCTTGTCAGCATTACAACTATATCGTGCAACCATTCGGTCCATACTTGATCATAGCGCCCATATTATTGATTTAACCGCTAAACACAGTTTACTAGCTTTGGATCGTCTACAATTTTTAGCACTACGTATCAGTGTGGGTGCCCTCCGAACAACCCCAACTAACGCTTTACTAGTAGAAACTACAGAAAAACCACTGTATATTCGCAGGATAAAAATTTCAAATAAAACCTACTTAAACATATTAGCAGATCGAACTCCCTTATCGTCCCTAAATTAAAATTATTATATGAATATTATCAACAGCATCCTCCACCTCATCATCAGTAGCCCACCATATATATGGCGTATGCTGAACTTCACCATCTTACTGAGACTATACTTCGCACACCACGCGTAAATTTGTATTTATATGACTATGGTATTCAAACATTCCGTCCTTCTATTATCATTGCCCTTTCTGATTCATTAAACCAATCAATGTATGCACCTCATCCCAAATTATACGCTCTTAAGAAATTTGAAAGTTCAATAACCTCACCAGATTATCACCTTTTTACCGATGGGTCAAAATCGACTACTGGAGTCGGAGCAGCATTTTATGATCCACAAACACAAACTGGTTTTAAACATCCGTTGCCTAATAATTTAACTATCTTTACAGCAGAATTATATGCCATATATCAAGCTCTCTTATATGTCCAACAGTTGCAATCCAAAAAAATAAATATATTCAGTGATTCTCAAAGTGTATTACAAGCTCTCCAATCCTTCGCCCATAGTCAAAATACATATGTCTACGAAGTTAAACACCTTATTTTTCAACTCGAAACATCCGGTTTTGTTATAACGTTAATATGGATTAAAGGGCATAATCGGCACGTAGGCAACGATATGGCCGATATAGCAGCAAAAGAAGCTAGTGCAGATACCGCGAACTTATTACAAATCAAAATCCCGATATTTGACTTCTTTCCATTTACCAAAAATGAAGCTAAACACACATGGTGCACAAAATGGCGTTTATCAGCTAGTACGAAAGGCCACTATTATGAAGGTTATGAATGTTATTTTTGTTCCAGAACAAAAGATAGAGGGGGAGGGATTGCTATATACATTAAAGAACCCTATAAAGCTAAAATATTAGTTTCGATTAACACTCCTGGTACTCCGTACAATTTTTTATTGGTTAAAGTCAGCGGTCTGGAGAGGGATATTCTTATTTTGGGATGTTATAATCCCCATTTGAAATTTTCCAAAGAGTTTCTTAATGTACTTGAGGATATATGGAATAAATATAGTAATTATATGTGTTTTACTGTAGGAGATTTCAATATTGACAAACTTCAGCCGAGTCTACTAGCGTCTGAACTTAAGAGGTTATGTGAATGCTATAACCAAAATCCATGTAACAGCAGATTTCCCACCAGGATTACTAACAGTACAGCTAGTCTGTTAGATCATGTTTATGTCAATAAGCTGTACAGGTGCAAACTGTATAATATAATTAATGATTATAGTGATCATAATTTATTAGTCTGCGATATAAATTTGTTATCGAAAGTGAGAACAGAAATTTCATACTTGAAACCAAAAACATGTAATGTGAAGAACATGAATGCTTATATGTCTACCAATCCTCTGATCATCAGTGAAGGTGATAGTTGTGATGTGATAGTAAATAAACTTAACAATTATCTGCAGGAAGCCAATAGTAGCAGTAGGCCTATAAATCAGAATTATAAAGCAAATAATAAGACATTCAAAGGTAGGCAATATTGCCCATGGATGAATGATACACTTTCCAGCCTCATTGATCAAAAGAATAAACTTTACGGTAAAATAAAAAGACAACAACTTAGAGTAAAAATGGGCTGTGATTATGCATCACAGCAATTGATAAATGACTATAAACTATTATGTAATCAGGTAACAAAGCTTAAAAGACAGTTGGAAAATGCATATTTCATAAATAGATTAAGTAATGCCAAAAACAATCCTTGGAAAATTGTCAATGAAATCTTAACATCAAATTTTAACAAAAACAGGAATTTCCAACTCAAAGTTCAAGATAATATTGTGACTTGTCCAGTAGAAATATCAAAATTATTCAATGACCACTTTATTAATATAGGAAAAAAGTTAGCTACCAATACTCCTACCCACAAATCACCTAATATTGGAAATGGGCCAAGTAATTCATTGTTTTTGAAACCTACTAATGACCTTGAAGTTGCGGAAATAATAAAAAATTAAAAAATAGCAGCTGTAGTGATGTGTATGGTGTTAGTAATAACCTACTTAAGAGTCTAGCTGTGCATTTAATTCCATGCATTACGAAGTTAATCAACAAATCGTTAAGTGAAGGTATTGTTCCATGTGAGTTAAAAATTGCCAAGGTCATTCCTGTGTATAAAGGGTCTGATAAATTCGATCTTAATAACTACAGACCTATATCAGTCCTTCCCATTGTGTCAAAAATCCTAGAGATAGTGGTCAAAGATAGGCTATTAAAATACCTACAATGTAATGACTATTTTTATCCATACCAGTACGGATTTTTGCCTAACTCTAGTACCTACAATGCTGTGGAAGACATTATTATTAAGTTACAGGAGTCCTTAGACTCATGTATGGTAGCATCAGGCCTTTTTATAGATCTTCAGAAAGCATTTGACACAGTTGACCATAACATTTTATTACTGAAGTTGGAAGCAGCAGGGGTTAGAGGTTTAGCACTTAACTGGTTTACAGATTATCTCAGAGACAGGGTACAGTTCGTTAGTTGTATGGGAGCAGAAAGCACGTTACAGACTATAACAACTGGTGTGCCTCAAGGTTCTGTTCTAGCACCAATATTATTTCTTGTATTTGTCAATGATATTGGTAACTTGCCGCTGTTCGGCAAGTTGTCATTATTTGCTGATGACACAAATATTTTCTACACAGGGAATTGTACATATAATCTTGAAGAAAAGATGCAACATGACATATCTTTAATTCAGACCTGGCTTACTACCAACCGACTAAGAATTAATCATAATAAAACTAATTATATCATATTTCACAAACCATTATGTACATTTCCTCTGGACATCAACTTGAGTTTCTATGACCAAGTGGTACCTCGTGTTCAATCAACCAAATTTCTAGGACTTTGCATAGATGAGTCGCTAACTTGGGAGAATCACATCACAATGCTGTGTGATAGAATAACTCCTGCTATTGGTGTACTCAGCCGATTAAAATACAAAGTTTCTCGTGGACTGTTGAAGAGTATTTATCATGCACTAATTGAAAGCCACCTGAATTATATGATTCATATCTGGGCATGTTGCAGTAAAGAACAATTTGAAAAGATCAGTATCTTACAGAAAAGAGCACTGAAAATACTCTTCAACTTACCCACCTTAACACCAACCATACAGGTCTACCAGTATTGTAATGTGCTGTCACTAGATGGTCTTCGTAAAAAAGCTTCAGCTATTATGTTGTATAAATTGAAAAATGGACAAACTCATTCGAACACACTTTGCAACTTGAATTCTGACATACATTCATACAGTACAAGAGGATCTACTAAAATTCACTGTAAATCATTGAAGTCTACTAAGTATGGCACTAATTCTTTATGGCATTTTTCTGTAAAGTTTTTCAATAGCCTTCCTGAGCATATTCGAGAAGCCGCTAACTTACCCATCTTTAAAACCAAGCTTGTTAATTTTCTAAAAGTAAAAATGCCAAGCCTATAGAGTACTGATTTAGTATACTATATCACTGCTGTTCATATTTGGTTTCTATCACTAGGATACCTTAATATTATTTTTATTATTCTTCATTGTACAGTATATTATACTTTTGTCCTAGAAGCTGATGTTCTAAAATCTCATCTTTGTTGCCAAATGTAATTAATATTATAATTATTAATTGTACAGTATATTATATTTTTGTCCTAGAAGCTGATGTTCTCAAATCTCATCTTTGTTGCCAAATGTAATTATTTGTACTGCACCATTATGAGCCTTGGCTCAGGTGCCTCTTTTGAAATAAATAAAAAAAATAAAAAAAATTCAACCGAGTATTCCCACACTTCCGTGGTTTGCAAGTGGTACGTATACACGACTTCACATTACTAACATCATCAGACTACGTTTTAATCATGCCTTAACCCCGGTATATTTATCTCGATTTCATATTACGAACGACCCAACTTGTTCCTGTGGAAAACCTCAGGGCGATAGTGACCATTTATTTTTTCATTTCCCCCAATATGCACGCCAACAGGCCATTTTAATGCAGAAATTAATTAACGTCCACGTACCTTTCCCTACACGACTTTCAGCTTTGTTGTATCAACCTTCGCCTAAGATCATTGCTATCTTAAACGAATACCTTGATAACACTCACATCAAATTGTAATTACGATCTAGATTTTCAGTTGTTTTTTCCGACATGTTGGTGAAGTGGCATTTCTATATGTTCCGGGTGAGTGGATCTCGCACCAAGAGTTTTATTACTCTCCAATCTTGTACAGTGCAACACGTTTCTATTGCTCAAGATTAATAGGTTATCTGTGTATTCGACCAGTGCAGATAGTTTAATACTTTTATGAACTTACATATACACGATATCATAGTGCTTCTTTCAGTTCATCTATCTAAGTGTAATCGTGCTAAAACCGGTCATTAATGATGTAAACGTGTGCTGTTGTGATATAAGTGAAATATTTCATTGGACTCGTGACTGAGAAAGAATATATTGGTTCCCAAATAAATATCCGCAAGACAAGACAAGACTGGAGGTTAAGTATTTCGAAGTCTAACCTCAAACAGTGGGCCCTTATGACAAAGAATAATTAGTCATGTAACGTTAGATATCGTGGAGATAATGTTGCTGGATTGCACTAATTCGACTTTACCCAATAGATGAACGTTGTTCGAACTCACTCATATCGATTTTAAACGACAGTTCCTATGATGCTTTCTGTGTTGTCATGTGTCTGTGCTATAGAGATGGGTTGTTACAACTTTGTTCTAGCGACTGACATTCAGGAGCCGTCATCGGCTAAGTTCGTGCATCATCGTCGTGGCAGGAAGTTTAGCCACACCCTCCCTCAGCTTGAGCTTTTCAAAGCCAAGGATTTTTACTTTCCTCGAGTTCAGTGTATTGTGAACAGAATTATAAGCTCAGTGATATAATTGAACGCTCAAAATGCTACTGCGTGCCCAGTTTGTAATCGGTTCTAATGCTGCTTGGTACACATAAATGACTAATATTATTATAAAAGAGATACATCTACTTACACATATTCATATTATCATATCGTTATGACGGAAGCCCATATAGCATTATAGATGCAGAAGCCACATGTAAATATCACTGCTCCCCTTGAATGTTAAAATGACGATTCAATTTCCTATAATTAAAGCATGTAGAATATATTGAGCACACCAAGTAATTTATGACTACTTTAGAATTAAATAATACACTAGCTTAATTAATAATTTCACTCCAAAATTCTCAAAGAGAAAACTCAAGTCCACGTTTTAAAAGCTTGATCTGACCACCACAAGGTACAGATTACAGATTGAGGGCATCTTTTTGTGCGGTTTCTTCGGGAAAGCATACACTACAAGGAAGGAAATAAAGTCTTGTCTGTAACTAAAGGATGTAACGGTAGAACATACTGGGCACACGAAGTTATTCATGACTCTTTTAAAATTCAATAATACACTAGCTTAATTAATCATTTCATTCTAAAATTCTCGAAGAAGCAAAAGTGAGCGGGAATTGTGACGACACGGTGCGTTCGGCTCTATGAGCCTAGTGACAGCGAATATAGCCGATGACGTCTCCTGAATGTCAGTCGCTAGACGGAAGTGTTGTGACAAGGATTTCTAGTCTTTCGTGTCCGTAAACATTTAGTCTATACTGTACGTCTATCTCAATCGACCAATGTGGACGAAAATAACAGAAGACCGTAGCACATAAATCTGTAAAATATCATATGTTCGCAAGTTAGAGTTTGAAAGCTTGAACATTTTTTTATTATATAGGCTGTACATAATATAAACTACGCTTGAATAGGTTATAGGCTACATCGGAATATAATATGATAATTTGATGTTCCTATTATCTAATTACAATATATTGGGGTATAGAAATCAGCACACACTCCAAAATTAGTCAACTAGTTTTTAGTCATATTTTCATACATTCAAAGGCTATAACTTCAATAGGGAAAGAATCTTACTTCAGGTATTAATTATGCCATTCCATGTCTATGTATCGCTAAGCTTCAGATTGACATTAAAAATGACGGCTGTCGAAATTTTTCTGCACTGAGCCAGTTACTACGTTCAGTTAATCTATTTCCAGCTTTTGAAAAGATCCGCTCGCATGGGAACGAAGTCCCTAGAACACAACCTTTTTCTGCCCCAATCCCACTCAGATAGGGTAATTATACCTGTGATCATGCCACTATCCCAGCGGGTCTTCGTGTTGATCGATAATGTCGTCTTCTAGGTACCTCTGTATTTCAGGTCTTGATGTTGTCTTAACCCTTGATTTATTCGGTGCCGTCTTTTTATGAAAGAAGACAACACCGAGATGAAATTCCGGTCCTGAGACTGGGGTGTAGACTGAGAGACGCTTGCAGTGCTCTCTATCCCCGCTGACACACTAAAACTTACCATATTTACAATGCATTGTTTGGTCGCTTGAGCTGCTGAACTACCTTGATAAGCGTGAATTTTAAAGCGAGTGTCCAAGAATGTACTAAGAGATAATATTTAACTATGCCAATGCCTTCAATAGTTACATGCCATAATGTAGCTGTGATGATGTCACGCTTTGGGTGGGACTTGGAGGCGATACGCATCCGCTTCGTTTGAATAACACATTCGTTTAAATTTGTTAAGAAACTGTTAACACCTTATAAAACCCAAAACTATTCATAAATATTTGTTGATTTGCATATCCTTCCCCGTAATGTTCTATTTCTCGCGTATATCCGTTCGTTTCCGTGAGCACAGGCTAACACTTCGAGACATATTCTTACGATTTCTATTAATTTTCTAGTCAACTAGAACGTTCACATCATACACACAGATAGAAAACAAACAACCAATACAGTATATTATCGGTACACTTTATCTTGGTGCATTTATACCCTAGTACTGAATCGGTCGACCTCGGCAATCTTCGAGATACGTTCTGGCAATCTTTGAAACACAAACCATAAATCGCTTAAGCATCGTCGTGCGGCATCTGGCGTACACATTACGTACTAGTACTGTTGTTGTTTACATAGCAAAGCCAAACTATAGAATTCATGCTAGGAACAAGATTCGCATCGAGAAATGTTATACAATGTTATATAATGTGTATGTGACACAATTGTTGGCTTAAGATAATAACGGTTTAGAAACTTCATATCGATCGATCATATTCTCGATTCAATTCAGATTTCATTTTCGTTCACTTGGCAGCACTGCTGGAACCTGGACAGCTCCCTCCTTACTCCTCACCCCCGTACACAAATGCACCGAAATAAAGTGTGCCGATAATACTAAAATTTTAATTATTTCAGCACAACCAATTCAGTACCTACAAGAGAGATTACGAGTAAGCTAACCTCCAACTTCCAACAATAACAAAACATTTATTGTCACTGTCATGAAATTCAGTTATTGTTTATAAAATGTAGATTTTAAAACAGTAAATAATGCCTAAACAATTATTTTCATGGAATGACCCTGTTCTATTGCCTGTGATATGAAATGTGATAGAAAAAATCTCAGCAGTATTATTTCACAATACATTTATACCTAAAATGGTAAAATGCATAAATTGTCCTTGAATTTTAAAATACACTGAATTCAAATAAGCCATAAGTCCGATTACATAAAAATATACCTACTGTTACACATGTTTTTGACATAATAAGGAATGTTAAGTTACCATCTGGACGAGACACTCTTATTTAACTCAGGATTTAGTCTTCAGGAAAGTGGTTGCTACACACAACTATGTGGTGATTAACTATTAATTTCTCCTGAGGGATATCTTTCTTCAATAACCTAACTCTTACTTCATAAGAAGGAAACACACAAATAACGGAGTGTACTCTCCTCGTTTAATTTTGGCTTTGCAGCCTGGGACACAGCAACTCTTAGCAGGGTGGTTTCTCTCACTGATAATCTTAATAGATACATATCATCGTTGATAATAAAACGCTGAATGCACTAACTCAATTCATTTTACACTATGGATATAACATTACACAAATAAACTAAAAAAATAAAACAAGGCAGAGCGATATTCTTAACCTATAGCCTCACATGAATACACGCTAACACTAAGTTTTCTTCACTAATAGAGGACTTTTCACTTAATAATGCAGTCGATAACGACTCAATCTAATAAATATCTGAGTAAACATGCGGTCAACATTAACAATTTCAACAAAAAACGAAGAATTCACTTGTAACTCAACTAATTCACGTGCTAAAGTTCCCTCTAACGATCAGCTGATTGCTTTCTCGCGCTTGCTACAGTACGGCCTGTAGTTCGCGAAGGTAGTGACTGTACTCAACATGATCCAGCCTTGAAGCTATACCATTTTTGCGGCATTCAAGTACCTTCATTGGAGGTTCATACCAACTTATGTACATTTTCTGCAACTGCTCACAAATACCAAGCAAGCCTCCCCTAAGAAAGATGACCTACGACGCAGTCATGTATTTCTCTCCACTAATTTCTTTAGTCGCAGATTCAATAAGTTTCAAAATCATGACAGCTTGTTTCGACGTGATCCAATCGTTTGCATTTAAAGTAGGCAATTCGGTATCTAATAATATAACTGTACACCAAATAGTATTTTCCAGGTCTGTGAAACATTCTATCATGTAATACGTTGAATTCCATCGAGTGACGACAGTTGTATGACCTTGTTAGGCACAACTCCATTCTTCTTCTGGTTCTCTGTTAGTTTTAAATTTGCCGTGGAACTCCTTTTAAAGTGTGACATAATAATTTTCACTGTTTTCAGAAGTGGTTCAATTTTTGTAAGGTATGCATGTGCAAGGTATGTGCATAAAAACCTGTATGTTTCCATTTCAATTCTTCCCTGATAACATCTTCCAGTATCATGGAAAAAAATAACTGGGCAGTTCCGGTGGTAAATGGGTTGGAGATACCAGGCTTAACATTTGTCGATGATGTGATCCTTCTAGCCCTAACAGGGGAAGGGTTACAGAAAAGTCTCAACATGGTTGAGGAATTCGAAAGGAATTGGTCGCTGAAAATTAATGGAAAAGTCTCAACATGGTTGAGGAATTCGAAAGGAACTGGTCCCTGAAAATTAATGGAAGTCGAAGGTGATGGTAGTAAGTAGTCTAAGAGAAGGAAGAATGACATGATATGGGTGGTACAGGGAGTGAAGATTGAAGAAGTAAGCAATGTGGAATACTTGGGAATAAATATAAACAGGAGAGGAGGCTGGGAGGACCAAATTAAGAGGGCGAAGTGGAAGGGGGACGCAGCTCTTTCGGTGGTCAACATCCTAGAATCAAAATTCCCTGGTATAAATTACAGTTTGCAAAGAATGATGTTTAAGACGCTGGTGCTAGGTATAGTACTGTATGGGGTGGAACTATGGGGTATAAAGGACAAACAAGACATGCTGAAGCAGATTGTATTTATTTATTTACTTATTTACTTACTTATTTATTTATTTATTTATTTATTTATTTATTTATTTATTTATTTATTTATTTATTTATTTATTTATTTATTATGCCGTTGTAGGTGGCGAAGTTAGGGCTCTTGGCCCTCTCTTACATTGTAGTGATACACCATTAAGAGCAGAGTTTTGAGTACATAATATTAACCTACACACAAATACATTACACTTTTCTAACTCACATTCGTTCGATCTTCCAGTCATACAAGTTAGTCAGCTGCATTCAGCATTTAGTCTCGGCAAGCAGTCTTAAATGTAATTAATGGGGTGGAATTTCTGACACTGGCAGCCAGGGAATTGCAAAGTCTAGATCCCGCCACAACAAAGTAATTTTTGTACATAGAGGATCGGTGAACAGGAATAGAAAGGGAGGAACAAGAACGGGTATTACTGCTGTGAAAGGAAAACAAATTCTTAAGCTGGGATGAAATGTATAGTGGTCTGTCTTCAGAGAGCAGTCTGTAATTAGTATCAGTATGTGATATGTTCGTCGTTTGTCAGGTTTCAGCCATGAAATAGTGTGATAGTATGAGGTGACATGTGTATCATAACTCAGACTGTATATAAATCTAAGGCAACAATTAAGCGCTCGCTGATGTCTCGAAGTCTGCTCTTTTGTTGCGTCTACCAGAATGACGTCACAGTAGTCGAGGACGGGCAGCATTAGCGTTTGTATGAGTTTGACTCTCACATTACAAGTTAAAATATCGTTGTTTCTTTTAATGAATGAAGTATCGAAAATATTTTTTACACACATTCTTAATATATTCAGACCTATTTAAAGTTTCGTTCATTGTCACTCCAAGATTTCTCACAGTTTGGCTGAATGGACTAACTCTACCATTCAAGATAACTGGAGGAATAGTTTCGTATCTTAGTGTGGCCAATAATTTTTGAGAGCCAATAATGATTGCTTGTGTCTTGGAGGGGTTAAGAAGGAGGGAATAAAGCATTAAGTCGTTGAAGGTCAGCATTAATGTCTGTTATGGCATGAGGCAAATCAGAGGTCTTACAGTGACAGTAAATTTGTAAGTCGTCCGCATAAAGATGGTAGCTACAATTCTTTAAATTAGATGAAATGTCGTTTATGTACAAAATAAAGAGCAATGGGCCTAAAACACATCCCTGCGGCGTGCCTTCCTTCCTGGTTAGCCAGTGAGAGGTTTGATCAAGAGTTATAATTTGTTGCACGCGATTTTTAAGGTACGATGAAAGTAAATTAATCGTTGATCGAAGTAGAAAGATTGCATCTTGTTTCATAGAGCCTGGATGTATATAGTGTTAACTGCGCTACTGAAATCGAGGAGAGTAAGTACTGTCACCAGTCTTTGGCCCATTGGGTGTCGTATATCGTCAGTCACTTTGAACAGGGCAGTTTCTGTTCTGTGTCCCTTCTTGAAGCAAGATTGCAATGGGTCTAGGAGAGAATGGTTGTGTAAGTATTCCAACAACTGCTCATGACCCAAACGCTCGAGTGCTTTGGAAATCGCAGGTAAGATGGAAATTAGTCTGTAGTCAGCTGGTTGGGAGCAGTCAGGTTTCTTAGGCACAGGGATAACATTTGCGAGTTTCAATAATTAAGGCAGTAGTTAAAAATGTGGGTAAAGTTTGGTAAAACAACACCCAATAATATTGTGTAAGAAAGTTATAGGGATATCATCCACTCCTCTGGCTTTTGGTTTGATAGAATATAATACTTTTTTAACTTTATTAGCAGTAACAGGATGGAATGTAAAATGTTGTTGGTCAGGTAAAGGGTTCATAACGGAGTTAGGTGGTTAGTTTGGGGAAATTAGTGCATTAGGTGGTGTTTTTTCTACAGTAAAAACTCATTTAACTTATCGAGTGGTATGTCTGGCACATGAAGTTGTTGCTGAGGTTTCCCTATGCCTAAGGAACGAAGCGTGTTCCAAGCACTGCTAGAATTCATGTTTGCAGTCGTTTTGCAAGTAAGTAAATTTACGGTTTATAACGAACTGTTTAACTCTATGTCTAAGGACCCGATAATTTTCGAAGTCGCTTTGGTCACGAGTTCGTTTAAAGCGTCGGTAAAATGCATCGCGCGGGCCATCATGTTTTTAATTTCATTATTTAGCCAGGGACAAGGTGGGCGAGTAACTTTTATCTGTCGCTTAGGGGCGTGTTTATCGTACAGAGTGAATACAAGGGAGTTAAACTTGTCTACTTTAGCGTCTATATCGTCCAACAGGATTATGCCATTCCAGGGTAGACTGTAAGGGTCATGTCTTAACTCTTTCATACCAATGCCGTTTGTGTTTCTGGAAAGTACATACTTAGATTTATATTTTGGCATTCAGAGGGAGTAGGATAGGCCGATAAGGAGATGGCTGTGACTGGAATCTGTCCGTGAGTTATAACTTTGTTTGGGTTATTTGTCACAATGTAGTCAATGAGCGTGTGTGTTTCGTAGTTTTCTGTGTACATGTGATTAGTAGGCTCTAAACGGAGGATCGTCATATCACAGGAAGAACAAATATCAATAAATTATTTTGTAAGTAGGTTAGTGTTGAAGTCACCTATGGCAATAATATGCTCGTAATTAGGCAGTAGGTCAAGTAAGCGAAATTCGAATTCAGTCATATTTGTTATTTCGGGCGGCTTGTATACAATAACTGTAAGGAGTTTCTGTTGGTTAATAATGACTTCAAGAAACAAGAATTCTGGCCCTAGCTGTGCATTGTTAGATGATACACATATCACCTGGCTTTTAAAGTCGTTTCTGCAGTACAAGGCCACCCCATCTCCTCTTCTACCATCGGATCTATCATGACATAAGAGGGAATACCGGTCAAGTTGTACCATACCAGAGGGTGTGCTCAGTGTAAACCAGCTTTCGCTAAAACCAAGAATATGGATATTATTTTCCCTCATTATGGCTTGAATTTCGTCGAAGTGCGCCACCAAGGAAAGTGCGTTGATATGGCACCACTGTAAACAGTTGGTAGAGGGAGATAATGCCTGTTTGAGGAGCAAGCCGGTGGTGTAAGGTGATGGGGTGAGAGGGGGGATGTTGCCAAGGTCAGTGTCAGGTACAGAGCTCTGGATCAGCTGAATAACGGAATGTTAACGAAATAGTATAACAGAAATAGCATACAACGTACCTCGACATCCTGATAAATGCTTACACTGACTACCACTAACACACACACACAGACACACACATAATACACTTACAAAAACACTTATGAATGACAAGCAGATGCACTATCGAGCTGTGCTATTTCATTTCAATTGTAACTATTATCCCGCAGATTTTTTATGCAGTCCAGTTCCCCGACAGTGGTGATGGATCTTTCCGTCCCATTAGGAAGGTGAATCACGATGCGTCCGTGTTGGGTCCTGACGTGGGATGGCCCGATGTGATCATTAGCAAGGTTTAATAGGCACTTACGGGTTTGGATGAGGGACTAGGTGATGAGTACCTTTGTGCCCTTCAGGAGCCACTTCGTCTTCCACACTCGGTCACGTTCGTGGTAACGGGTAAATTTACCTATTATGGGACGCCTGCCTGTAGATTCCACGTCAGATGGTCAGCGCTGAGGCCGCCCACTCCTGTGGAACTCCATCGTGAAGTCCACGTTCAACGTTCGGAAGGTTTCCCTCACTTTTTCGTAAATATCCTCCCGCGGTCCTCGAAGACTCCATGGATTAGCCTCGGAGACTCCATGGATTAGGAGGCAGTTTCTACAGCTGTACTGCTCTCCTTCATCAATGAGTGCTTTTTGATGGTCGAGCTGCCGTGCTAACTTGTTCAGCTCTTTTTTCAGCACGGCAATTTCGGAGGAGATGGCCCCTCTGAAGTCTCGAAAATCCTGACTCAGCGAGCCTAGGGACTCTTCACTGGGGTTGGCAGCGCTGGATAAGAACTGAAGGCGCGCCTCAAATTCCTTCATCGTTGCTACAAAAGCATTAATCCGCTTATTCATTTTCTGGACGGACATATCTGTTATTATTTATGTCCAAACGCGAACTACACTTGTACAAGATCACTTAGTACACACTTGCAGGACAAATATGCTACCAGTTATGCGGTTCCTGCGAAATATAGACAGAGCACCCCTACGCGTACGTTACAGTAGATGTCATGTTTCAGCAAAACAATAATACAATTACCACAGTGCACGGTAAATGTTGGTGCATTACTAATGTGTTGTGAGTTTATTGAAGCAGATTGTGTTAAGAGAGTTCTAAACTACTGGATGAGACTAAAAAGGGGAGAAGGGGTGTGGTTTTTGCAAGCAGCGTATCACCAACAGTTGAAACATATGTGTACGGGGTGTTGGCTTATAAAAATTAAAGCGTATTTGGATAGGATCTCTATGGGATGTATTTGGAAGATCGTTTGGTACGGAAAGGGGAACAGCAGACAGAGAGGGATAGTAGGGAGAATTAAAGCCATCCAAAGGCAGCACCTGACAGAAGACTGCAGGGAGAAGTGTTCTCTTAGCCTTTACTATAAAGTCACAAATGCTGCAAGAATAAGCCTTATCAACGTAAACACAGCAAAGAGAAGAGGTTTGTTATGGTTTTTTATGGGGCTGTATAAAATAAGGGATGGACTAGAAGGGCAGATAAGTCACGATATTTCTTGTGTGAGAAAGTGTCCGATGACCTTCATTTGGTGAATGAATTTATAGCATTAGATAAAGTGAGAAGTAACTTTTTGAATCAGAAGGAACAAACTGTACTTAAGCAGGGGATGAACGGAAAATTATAAAATGGGTGGCGAATGAATGTGTAAGGACACGGAGTCTTGAACTACTTTTCTTTACTATGTAAGGTTTTTTGTTTTGTTGAAGTTGGTAACATATGTACATAGCAACAAGCGTATTCATCTTGTTTAATGATGAGTTGTTAATAGTGTCAGTGTAAACATTTAAAGTAATAAAAGGTCTAGGTGGACGTGAATATTATATTGGACCACATCCAGACAATAATATTAACAAGAGTGGTACATATTGGTGACCCCGACGTGATCTAGAGAAGATATGGCGAATAACGAAAGCGTGCCCGAAGATCGACCAGAAGCAAATAAGGTTAGCGTAAAAATTCCACCTTTTTGGACAGAGAGACCGGAAATTTGGTTTTATCAAGTGGAGGCTCAGTTTAGTATTTGTAAAATTAAGGCAGAAGAAACTAAATTTAACCATTTAGTGTCTCAACTAGATCCTAAATATATAGAAAATATATGGGACATTATTAAAGGTAGTGATGTGAACAGATACTCGTTGGCTAAGGAACGACTATTAAATATATTTAAGGAAAGTGAGGATAAACGCATTAAGAGACTAGTTACTGGAATTGAGTTAGGAGACCAGAAGCCTAGTCAGTTATTGCGCAAAATGCAAGCTTTAGCCGGAGTAGATGTGTCGGATAAGGTCTTAAAAACTCTGTGGTTAGAGAAACTCCCTGATTCCATTAAGAACATTTTGATTGTTAGTGATGAAGGACTTGATAAAGTGGCTATCATGGCCGATAAAATAATGGAAATGAATCCCCGTCATGAATCATATTCAGTTAAACATGGTGACCGGGAACAACATCCTGCCTTCCCTGTTACGATGGACGACATCATGGCTCGAATTTCGGGACTGGAGGAACAAATATCTTCATTATCCATCGGTCATCAGAGTAGATCTCAGCATAGGGGTGAACATCGCCGTCGTAGCAACAGCCGTAGTAAATCCAGGAAGAGGTTTAACCCCGGAGGCAAATATTGCTACTACCATTTTCGATTTGGACGCCACTGTAAACCAGAAAAATGTACTCCTCCATGTAGTTGGTCAGGTCAGGGAAACGGGAAATCGCAGCTGAATTAGCGGCGAATTCCGCTGCTCAAGTCAATAGTCGCAAAACTCGCCTATTTGTCACAGACAAAAAATCGGGATTGCAATTTTTAGTGGGCAGTGGGGCTGATGTCTCACTGGTACCAGCTACACCGAAATCTAAAATTGATTTAACTTATAAATTATATGCTGCTAACCGGACCGAAATTCCTACATTCGGAATTGAAATACGTACTATTGATTTTGGACTTCGACGCAATTTCCAGTGGCCATTTATTGTAGCAAAGGTCAATAAGGCCATATTGGGAGCTGATTTTCTGAGTAAATTCCAGTTATTAGTGGACGTGCGTAACAAGAGATTGATAGATGGTGTAACCAAGCTCTGCACTGAGGGTGAAGTTATGCCAATCTCAGAAGAAAATGCTGTCAGTTCTATGAGTCAAAACATTAAATTTTCAGACCTATTGTTGCAGTACCCAGATATAGCTAAGCCGAATTTAATTCCTGGTGAAATTAAGCATGATATCAAACATCATATTACCACTGAAGGTCCACCCGTGTTTTCTAGGGCTAGACAGCTAGATCCAAAACGTATGGAAGAGGCAAAACAAGAATTCAAATTCATGATAGACAATGGAATTATTAGGCCATCTAAATCCTCATGGGCTAGTCCTCTTCACATGGTTCCCAAAAAGGACGGCACAGTACGCCCATGTGGTGATTATAGGCGATTAAATGAAAGAACAGTTCCAGACCGTTACCCTGTTCCCAGGATAGAAGATTTCCACTGTATCCTGCAAGGCAAGAAAATATTTTCCAAAATTGATCTATTCAAAGCATACTTTCAGATACCTATAGCTGAAGAAGATAAGCCTAAGACTGCTATCATCACACCATTTGGACTATATGAATTTAACGTTATGAGTTTTGGACTTCGAAATGCACCTTCAACATTTCAGCGATTTATAAATGAAGTTCTGTATGGACTGGATTTCGTGTTCCCGTACTTGGATGATATTTTAATTGCATCAGCCAGTATAGAAGAGCATAAGTCACATCTACAACTAGTCCTGGAACGACTTTCTAGGTATGGACTTCGTATCAATATCTCAAAGTCAGTATTTGGATTAAATGAATTAGGCTTCCTTGGATATTGGATAACGCCAGAGGGCTCTCGTCCCCTACCTCAGAAAGTGCAAGCAATTCTGGATTACAAGTTACCTGACAAAATCCATGAGCTCCGTACGTTTCTTGGTGTCGTCAACTACTACAGACGTTACCTGAAAGACGCTGCACAAACTCAAGCCGTTCTGCACGACTACCTTAAGGGAGCAAGAAAGAAGGACAATAGACCTATTCAGTGGACTGAGGAAGCGAAGAAAATGTTTGAAAAGTGTAAATATGATATCGCAAATGCAGCATTATTAGCTTTTCCTAACCCTGACCTTTCGCTAGCACTGTTCACTGATGCATCAGATTTTGCTGTTGGTTCTGTACTCCAGCAATTGGAAAATGGAAGTTGGAGACCGATTTCATTCTTTTCACAGAAGCTGGGTCAGTCACAGAAGGTTTATAGTACCTACGACCGAGAATTGTTGGGAATTTATCTTTCTGTAAAGAAGTTCAAACATCTACTGGAGGGTAGAAACTTTATTATCTTCACTGACCACAAGCCGCTCACGTTTGCTTTCAAGCAAAGAAACGAAAAGGCATCTCCTAGGCAGATGAGACAACTGCAGTACATATCGCAGTTTTCAACCGATATTCGTCATGTCAGTGGTCAAGACAACATTGTTGCTGATGCATTATCTAGAGTTGATGAAGTATCAATAGTGGACTATGACAACATTGCTAAAAGCCAGCTTCAAGATGAAGAATTGCAGCACCTTCGGAATGACAATAAATCCCTACATTTTAAGCAATATCAGCTTCCATCAGGAGCAAAGCTTTGGTGCGACACTTCCACTGCAAATATCAGACCTTACATTCCAAAGCCATTTCGTCGCCAAATATTTCTGCATTTACATGGTTTCGCTCATCCTGGAATAAAGACTACAGTGAAGATGCTAACTACTCGATTTATTTGGCCTAGCATAAGAAGTGATGCACGACAATGGGCTAGATCCTGTATCAGCTGCCAGAAAACAAAGACCACTCGACATACTAAATCGCAACTTGAAGAATATGAGGAGCCTGATGATCGCTTCTGTGTTGTACACATTGACCTCATCGGACCACTGCCACCCTCCAATGGCATGACCTACTGTTTAACCTGTATTGACCGCTTCACTTCCTGGATGGAAGTTATCCCCCTTGAAGATGCAACAGCGGAAAAAGTGTCAAAAGCTTTCTACCATCACTGGATTGCAAGATTCGGCGTTCCGTTATGTGTAATCACTGATCGAGGAGCACAGTTCAGATCTCAATTGTTTCAAAACTTGGCTATAATTTGTGGGATAAAACTTCAGCATACTACACCATATCATCCCCAGTGTAATGGCAAAGTTGAGAGACTGCATAGGACTCTGAAGTCAGCTATCAAGGCCCATAATACCACTAAATGGACAGAAATCTTACCTACTGTCTTACTAGGATTGCGGACTGCGCTTCGAGAAACGTCAAGCCACTCAATTGCACAGATGGTATATGGGAAAACTATCAAACTTCCAGGTGAATTTTTTGAGGAACCAACAGCCAAAATTGATCCTGATACGTTTGCATCTGATTTACAAGAGCAAATGCTAAAGCTAAAACCCAGTACACATACATGCACCACGTCAAGATCAGTGTTTGTTCCAAAAGATCTATAGACCTGTACTCATGTATTTCTAAGATGTGACAGGGTCAGAAAACCCTTAGAACCCACTTATGAGGGCCCTTTCCCTGTCATAACACGGCACGACAAATATTTCACCATTAAGATCAAGGGAAAACTTGCTAATCTATCAGTGGACAGACTGAAACCAGCTTACCTGTTGCAGGAAAAAGATGGTTCATCTGAGAGCGACCCTATACATCTTCCAAAGGACACCCAACCTCAACACACTGTTGATAAGTCAGCATCAACCACCAGAGTGTCAAAGTCAGGCAGAACAATAAAATTTCTTGCTCGCTTCTTAGAGCAAGTTGTTCATTTTAAGAATTAGTGACTAGTATCATCAAGAATTTGTTTTTTAAACATTGTGTTATGTGTATTTATTTTTGTGTTTCTTACAGACACACTCCTCACTATCATGAACTATAATTTGTTCGTAACACAGTTACTGGAGGGGGAGTAGTGTAAGGACACGGAGTCTTGAACTACTTTTCTTTACTATGTAAGGTTTTTTGTTTTGTTGAAGTTGGTAACATATGTACATAGCAACAAGCGTATTAATCTTGTTTAATGATGAGTTGTTAATAGTGTCAGTGTAAACATTTAAAGTAATAAAAGGTCTAGGTGGACGTGAATATTATATTGGACCACATCCAGACAATAATATTAACAAGAGTGGTACAAATGGACCAGGACCGGTAATTTAAATAAATACGTATGTGCTGTTAAAAATTATGCGTGGTCAAATTGAAAGAAGAAAATGGCTAAGAATCTTAAAAATTGTAAAAGGAAGGCCTGGCGAGTGTGATTCAAATGCTTCTCTTCAATAGTGAGTCAGGGATTTAGGATATTTCAAGTTAAAATTAGATAGTGCTCAACTCAGCAGGCTGAAGGGGCGATATGTGTGCGCAGCAAAATGGAGTAATAGAGGAAGTCGTGATTAAGAGCAAGCAGACCTGTTCAAGCATATGGACCATGGTTCAAGTACAATGGCTGCATGCTAAGATGTGTGCGTGTGAAGAAGAAGTGAATAGGCGAGTGTTGCTGACGCAAAGGATGAGGGCAGGTCATGTACCCCCGCAGAGTGCCGATGAGTTTATTTATGTTACTGTCCTATATCGCCGAAAGGCATTTATTTTCCTTATACAGTATTGTCGTACTGCCAAGGTCTCCGATTACGAGCACATTTTTTCAGTTTTATTCGTTTTGTATGTCTTGGGTTAGATGTAAATAAGTAATTATGTGTGGTAGAAGGCGGTAGGAGGAATGTTTCATTTTGTTTTACGGATATTGTTAACATGTATTTGGGTGAAAGCCTGCAAAGTTCAATGTGCAATAAAGTATATAGTAGGCCTTCAGTCCTTCCCCGATAGCTTTCTTAACCCTACACTGCATAGTGTACCGTTTTTGCTACATAACATTTTTCTTCTTGTAGGACAGTAATATGCTAAAAGATGGCAAACCTAGCTATGTACATAATACCTTTGAAATCTGTACTTCCAGAAATTATGCTACATGGCGCTAAGGGCAATGATTTTCTCCATCTATTTGCTATGTTATCTTAGCCTGGCTAGCCAGACCTTCGAGCATACAAATAGATAGAGGGGGCGCTGCCAGCAGAACGTGGCGCCAAGATACAAATCAGCTGATGTTGGGCACCTATCGTAAATTGCGCGGGCCATCGGCGTAAGCGGAGCGATTTCAAGGATTCATTGTCGACAAACCAGGCTTTTTCTATGCAACTTTAATGTGTTACAAACATAAAAAACACGTATTTTCGTTTATGTGATGAGTGAAGTGCACCAGTCTGAAAAAATATAGCAAAAATTGTCATATCTTACTCTGCTTACCATTGCAGTCAGGGATTTGAAAAGGGGAGTAAAATATCTTTTCACGGGCAAGGATTAAAATCTGTAACTCAAAATACACTGCCTTGATTTCATACAGTATCTAGGCTGCCAAGGAAAACGAGTATAAGGCAGAAAATGACTTGTACTCTTTTCGCATAGATGTTGTTAACATGTTTACTTGTACCGTTGGGACCAAATGAAATATTAGGCCTAAGTAGGCCTACATATAGTTTAGTTCTGACTTATAACTACATCGTGGACTTATCTTACTTAGAACTTTTTTGACATACTCGTTTTTCCTGGTAGCATAAATTTATTTCTGGACCTCACAGCACAGCCGTAAGTCGCGCACCATGACCACGCGGCTGAGCCGGATGTCCGGGTTTTCCAATACTCCTTCCAGGAAAATGCCGGGATGGTACCTTGTTTAAAGCAACCCCCTCCCCTACTTGAATCCTAGACCTTAAAAACTAGTTACATACACAAGGTTACCAGACAAATTCAACAAACACCTGAGCATAAGGGGATGATGGTCAATATGTCGCAAGCCACTCAAATGAAGTAACATCATAATTTATTTAATGTAAGATATAAATGTTGGAGGAGGGGGTTAACAATGGGTTATTGTGGGATCAATTGGTGGATATCACCCTCTAAGCATAACTGATTATGTTATTCACTTATTTAAGTTTCCCTTCGGATCCCGAATTGCTGAAGAAATGGGCCATAAATATGAAGAGAGAGGGTTTTCAGCCATCAAAATTTAGTAAACTTTGTTCAAAACATTTTGAACCGAACTGTTTCGACAAAGAGAGGTTTAGCCATCCAGTTCCTCTGAAAGGATCAGTTCCGACTGTTTTTGAATTTCCAAGACACCTGAACAAATATTCCAGGCATCGTAAGCCACCTAAAAGTCGAAACAGCCCTTGCACTTCATCTTGCCTGGTATGAAAATGGGAAACCACGGAAGACCATTTTCAGGGCAGCCGACAGTGGGGTTCGAACCCACTATCTCCCGAATATTGGATACTGGCCACACTTAAGTGACTGCAGCTATCGAGCTCGGTAAAAAAGAAGCTCTAAAGCTTAAAGTGGAAGAAGGTAATGCCACAGGTAAACCTGTCCTTTGTAGCCTTATCACTGATGAAATGTCCATCAGGAAAAGATAGAATGGGATGGAAAGGCCACATGTGGTTATGTGGACATGGGGGCTGATGTTGATGATGGTTCACTCCCAGAAGCAAAGGAGGCCCTTGTGTTTCTGGTAAATGCCATCAATGACCATTGGAAGGTTCCCATAGCTTATTTTTTAATTGATAGCTTGTCAGGAGAAGATAAGGCAAATTTATTAACCACTGCTCTGACCATATTGCATGACACTGGTATTCATGTAGTCAGTTTAAAGTTTGATGGGGCAGCCAGCAACTTGTAAATGGTAAGATTTCTGGGCCTGGATATTCACCAAGCCAGTGAGAAAACCTCATTTGAGCACCCAGTGATGAAAGAGCCAGTGTTTATTTTTCTAGATGTGTTTCACATGTTGAAATTGGTGAGAAATTCTTTGGCTTCTTTGGGCACAATTTTTAACAGTGAAGGTAGTGCCATATTATGGACATATGTAGGAAAACTAGTGGACATACAACTAGAAGAGGGATTAACGCTTGCTACTAAGATTCATAAGTGCCATATTAATTGGGAATCGGAAAAGGTGAAAGTCAGATTAGCAGCCCCAAATTTGAGTAACAGTGTGGCTCAGGCACTCAGGTGTTTGAAAAATTCAGGGTATGATTTATTTAAAGATTGTGAAGCTACAGCTGAATTTGTAGAAATTTTTAATAACATATTTCACAGTTTGAACAAAAGGGATATAAGTGCACATTCTCTCCCACAACAGAGGTTTTTATAAAGGATTTCCTCAGCAAGGCAGAATCATAATCATACAGCTATTAACATCAAGTTCATTAGACACTTCTGTTCTCCACTCAAGAAAGAAGATTGGATTTCTTGGATTTTTGGTGTGCATAAGAAGTTGCCTTGGCCTCTATAAGTATTTAGTAGGCCTACTCAGTGAGCAGCATAAACTGAAATACTTGTTATTGTACAAATTATGTCAGGACTACTTGGAGGTACCGTATTGTTCTCTGTCATTAGGAGAGGTGGTGATAATAACAATAACCCTACTGCTGCTCAGTTTAAAGCTGCATACAAAATATTACTGGTTCAACATGAGGTAAAAGGAGCAGATTCAAGTAACTTATCACATAAACGAAAATACGTGTTTTTTATGTTTGTAACACATTAAAATTGCATAGAAAAAGCCTGGTTTGTCCCCATTTGTGAGTGATGTTGAGACATATATTGCTGGATTTGTGGTGAGGAAGGTGGAATGCCTTATCAAATGTGCAGTATGCTTGAGTGCTCTGAGGAGTGCCAGAGAGAACTACACAGACTACTCTTTAATCAAAGAGAAGATGTACTCTGGAGATGAGGGATTAATCGTGCCCTCCTAAGATGTGATAGTGTTGTGTACGTTGACTGAAAGTGCACTCAGCAATATCAATGTACTAAGGAGCAAAGAAGTTTGTTGAGGTCAGTGAATGGAACCTTGTTTTATTGTATGGAGGACCATTTACTTGAGCAAGAACCATCGCAGAGCCATGAAATGAACTTGGTTAACTGTGAAGTGTTATGTCAATTCTAGAATGCGACATGAATGTGCTAAGGTAGATGAGGAAAGAGACAGAAAGAAAGTAAGAAGTGTATTGAACAAGTACATATTGTTCAATCATCAGTGATTTAAGACAGTATTGTGAAGACATACAGTTCTCTGGTTTTCAAAACATTCCTGATCTTCAAACTGGAGAAGAATGGTGAATAACTTACATGTAAATATTTGTTTCCAGTGTTCCATCATACATTTGTGTATTAACTGGCTGCAGCTGTTTTGGTGAGTTGTAGCCTACATGGCTTCCTGTCTTTCATCATATTGTAAATTATGTTATTGTACATTTTTAAGGATGCTTTTGTGAATGTTACATCTCATTAGGCTTAACTAACTCAGTTATAGTTTGATATAGCCTGAGTATTTAGAATAGTTGAACAACTTTTGATGTGTGTGTACTTATTCATATCTGATAGTGGCTGCTAACCTAGATGGTAGGTTGTTCTTTGTGCGTTCATGCATGATAGCGGCTGATAACCTAGATGTTAGGCCCTGTAAAACAATAGCTATCATCATGCCTAAATGTACATCTGTAAACTAAATTTGAAGGTCTGTGAATAAGTGTGATGATGGTGGCAGCTGTTCTTTAATAACAGAACCTTGAGGTTATCACCTGCATTAAGTATTGGTAAATTCAAACTTTCTTTGGCCGTAATTATTATAGGTGTAGTGGGGACGATTGCGTTATTATCGGTCACGTGTCTTGATTTATAAGGCTTAACCAGCATAAAATCGGCATTATTAGAAATGCAAGTTATTGACATGTTTTGTTGAATTTATTATTTACAGCACTGTGAAAATATTTTAAAAATAACTATTTCAGACGAATATTACGGAGAAAAAAATAAACTTGTGAAATTAGGAGAACTAAAATAAGTTAACAACGTGTGAGACCTATTCACGTTACCGCACCGCTTAACTGATACATAAACACATCAGAATATCACACATATAAAATGATACTTAACATTTTTCATACAAAAAGGAACAGAAATATTCCTAGGGAATTGCATTTATCACCATCTTCGATAGTTTAAATAAATTAATCATAAGGAGCACGCTTAAATCAGGATTTAAAAACACTCCGCAATGCTGTTCTTATGGAAGACCGCCTTGTTTTGCCCTACATCAGCTGATCGCTCAGAGCTTGATGTTGGTGCCACGCTTGGCCGGTAGAAACCGTGCAGGCAGCTGGACATGTGTCATGGCGGCTGTACATGAATGAGTAGCATTGAAATATAACTCTAGGTGATTCGCTGACGATAGAAGTTTAACAAAAATACTGCTCTATTCAGAAGATATCCTTTAGCATAAATGTCTAATAATGTTTAATTTACAATATTTGATACTAAAAAGTAATGAAATATGAATGTAGCACTTTTGCTACATCATGCAGTTAAGGTATTTCTTTTCAGGTGCATTTTTGAAGGTTATGGGCAGCAATGACTTGAAGTACTTATTGATAGTGTTCTATTTAATTATTATTTCATTAATGCTGCACGAATTAAGTGCAAATAATAATAATAATAATAATAATAATAATAATAATAATAATAATAATAATAATAATAATAATAATAATAATAATAATAATAATTGTACCGGGAGGTACACCCCAACGCCGCGCATTTAAATCTTGCGCCTAAAAGAACTCCTCTACTGGAGAAACCGTGAATTTCACTCACAAGGTGTCACCACTAAAATCTGATGGAATTTTGTTATTTTGAAGTTTCCTGAACTGACTGTATTTCTACTTGTTTTGTTTGTCATTCTTCAAGAAGTTTGAACATTCTTCCATAGATCTCACTGCTAAAAACTATGATCATACACCCTGGTGCGAAGTGAATGAACTTTTGATTTAAAGAAGTTTTATATCATAAGTTTTTTTTTACTAATTGATGCTCATTTATTTTTAGGTTGGCAATATTTATCTTTTCTTTCCGCCAGTTTTGAATCTAGCCAATCCCAAATTTCTGTAATTATTTTTTTACCTACCACAGCCTTCTTCTTCGATTTTGAGTGTAACTTTTAAATCCACCAATGAAAATGAGAGGGTGTGGCTAGTTTAATCTTGATTGGTCTCGAACTTTCCCCGAGGGTTCATAAACTGTGGATTTTCTCGTATCTTGGCCAATTGATCGTCATCTGACCTAGTGTGTGTGTCAAAGCAGGAGGCGGGCGGTGCCTCTTTCATCAGGTAGCAGCACTCTGACAAGGTAATGGCCACATAACATCTTTATTTCTTGCTAGCTCCGTAGTTTAACCTGAGGGAAAGGTACGAATCATTATCTATGTAACCTAGTTTTCCTACGAATGTAACTTTCTGCCGGCTAATGTAAAAACTTCATAAAATCTTGAACTGTAAATCGGGGATAGAGAGAGATGTACCCTCTCGAGCTCCCCTTCATATTGGTTTGAGGTGACTACGCTTTGTAACTGGTATTCTTCCCTTCCGTAATATCTTAATTTATTCTTATACGAGTCACCTTCATAGTTTGGGAATAGCCCCTGTTTCACCGGCCTAGTGCCCGTTAGCTTTTAAGTGTTCATACCTAGGAGTGCAAGCATTCGCCTCCTTTCATTCTGTGTTCGGGCCATTTATTTAACTGGTATTCTTTTTTACACGAAGGCCCTATAGGTTGGGTACGAGATACCCCTGTTTCAATTTGTAAGTTGGGCCATGGAAGGCCAAAAGGTGTAAGATATTTTTGGTGCTCTCGAGTAGGCTAAAGAACTGAGAGCACGTTAGCTCTTTTTCAAGGGTTGTAAAAGTGCCCCTGGGAGGTCTAATATTGTAATTGTTGGAGCAAGTGCTCCATGTATTAGGGGATTTCTGCCCTCGAGCAAATTTGTGCTCTTTTTTAAATTTGAGCTGAGTGCTCAAGAATGGTAAAGCGAGGAACTTGAAGCCCTGATTTTTAAACAGTCACTAAATTTTGGATTTTCTTGTCTTGTCTAAAATTTGTCAGTGTACCTGACGTTCCTTGTTATAAAAAATTGTTAAGGTGGAATTTAAGAAAATATAACCTTCAGTTTAAGTTTTAAATTCTTTTCTTGACATTGGAAGTAGACCCATTCATCCCGGACCTTCTTTCGCCTCTGTTGGTCCGCAAATACCCCGGAACAAGTGGTAGCAGAGCGTGCTTGAATGGGTCTCAAGTGAGTCCCTTTTGACAGCTAAACATAGAATCCGCACCGAACTCTAACAATTTTCTCAGTCGCTGGAATTTTTTCTCTTTTTTTCCAAATTTGTAAATTTCTTTCATCATGTCCGGCCCTCGCGAAGTCCTCCATCCCGGCTACAGTGAAAGGAGGAATTAATTTACGAATTACTTATTAGAAATGTTCAATCTGGAGGCACGGTTGCGGCAGATACCACCAAGCTTAAGGAATCCCTCGAATTACCAATTTGTATCCCAACTTTGGGAGAGAAAGATATTGATGAGGCTCTGTCCACTATCACGGACAACACCACCGAGCTAGCTTCTGTAGTAGGTTTTTTTGAAGTAAGTGATCCTTCTGCTAACCAACTTAAGACAACTTAAGAGAGTGCAGGCAAGTATGTTCCAATTTTATAACAGGGTGAGCGATCTATTGTCTCTAAAATTAAAGGAAGAGCATGCTAAGGAGTCTAGTAATTTAATTGATCATCTATTAAAAATGTCCAATAAAGTTAACCAATAATAAATAATAATAATAATAATCGTATGGCCTCAGCTACCGTGTGCAGACATTTCAATTTGACGCCATCTGGCTGTCTGCTCGTCAATTTCGACGTTCCGTTTTACTCTAGGCCCCCACTAGATGGCAGACCGAGTAAACCGAAACTCTCTTGGGCGTCTATGGCTGAGATTTAATGAATTTTGTCGGGTAAACACCAAATGTGTCACCAGAGATCTTTTACATGCCGACATCGTACGACATGGAGTGTCGAATGGACTTTTTTCCGCCCTTCAAAAATCCGACCAAGCCACTGTCGTAAACATAGCAAGTGAGGAGGATTCTCCCAAGGGTGTAGAAAGCATAAAAGCTGTATCAACGCAACAAACTTCTGCCCCATTGGGAAATGAGCCTGATCGTCGTACATCTATTCCAGCATTCTTTTTAAATAATGCTGTCTCTGAAGCTTCTTCACCCCCTAGGCCGTTACCTACTATGTCACCGGGGTTCAGTAGTTTGCCTCGCCATTTGGCTATGTTACTTAGGAGAATTTCTTAGTTTTCTATTAATTCTACTAATGATGCCATTTCATTTTTAAGATTCTTATTTGAATTTCAAGATCACGCTCTAGTGTTTTCACTTTCTCCTTCTTAAATTCTTCAAATTATTTACCCTTACTCCATAGGTGTCCCCTCGGACAAAATAGTCAGAGCCATAGCTGAGCAATCTTCTATAGACTTCCATGCACACCTTCTGGCGAATTTCATTCCGACTAGGACAATGTCCTCTCTAATACAGAAGTACTATTACAGAGTACAGCGGCTGGATGAAAACCTCGCTGACTTCGTCCAGGACATTAAGTTCTACACCAGAGTATTCGCTCTTCATTTCCCTGAAGATCAAATCGTGCGGACAACTGTTGAAGGGATTTCCCCGCCCTAGAGACCGTACTTGTGTTTTGCGTCGCGTCCTCAAACTTTTGCTGAATTAGAGGCTATGGCGGCCCCAGCCGAAGGAGTTAGGCATACCGAGACCTTACGAGGCACTAAGGAGCCCCTTCCGTCTTCGAGCAACTTTCGGCCTCAAACTCGCCGAACTTTCACCACCCGCAAATGATATGCTTGTGGGTCGACAGAACATCTGCGAAAAAAGTGCCCTTTGATTAAATCCAGTGGGACAAAGAATGGAGCTGATTCATGACAAGGGTGTTTCAAGTGTGGCTCCTTTAATCACCTCGCCAAGAATTGCCCTAAGGCCAATAGCACCGCCTCCTGTTCAACTTCTGGTGCAACCTTCAAAAACTCGAATAATCGAAAGTGACTAGTGGCATCGGCTGAGTCGGAAAATTCATTTTTCCAAGGCTCAGTACCGGTCAAAACCACCGAAAGCTCGGAACAGGGTAGAAGTTCTTCTAACCCCGCATTTGAATGCCCTAAAATGCCTTAAGATTGCGGTGGAGACCCCCGCACTTGTACCTTTTCTGAAAGTGGAATTGAATAGTGAGCCCGTTACTGCTCTATTAGACTCTGGGAGTGTTTGCTCTATTATTTCGTCTGACTGGTATTCTAAATAAAAGTCTGTTTGTAAATTTTCTGATTATTGTTCGTCTTCGGTTCAATGCGTTTCGGCTAACTCCTCTCCATTAGAAATTTTACGTTTCCTATTTGCCAAAATTCGTATTTTTAAATTCACCTGGAAAGTTAAACTATTTGTGGCTAAGCACTTGTCTTGTCCCATAACATTAGGAGCAGACTTCAAGTCTCATACCGGTCTAGTGCTCGACATTCAGAGCAAGTCGTGCACTTTCAAATTTGTTAGTAACGGTAAAAGTCCTTTGCTTAAGTGTAGTTCTGAACCATGTTCATCTGTTTCGCCTACCCAGGATGAGATGTTGTTAGACCTTAGACATCTACCTGAGGAGTAGGCTGATAGTATTCGTCAATTGTGTCAGTCGTTTCCGGATGTATTTTCTAATACTCTTGGTGTTACTGACCTTATTGAATATAAGATTGAGGTTCCTGATTCAATCCCGGTTAGACTTCCACCTTATAGGCTATCTCCTCCTAAAATGAAGGCCCTCAGGGATATCATCGATCAGATGTTAAAGTATGGTATTATTCGACCCTCTAAGTCGGCGTATTCGTCGCATATTTTTCTGGTTCCGAAACCCCAAGGTGGCTTCAGGCCTGTGATTGATTATAGGGCTTTAAATCGGCAGGTGGTGTTACAATCTGTGCCTCTTCCCGACCTTCACTCTTGTTTTTCATGGTTCCGCAAAGCTAAGTTCTTCACCATCTTAGACCTTAATCAGGCGTACATCAGATCCCTCTGTCTGAAGAATCCAAATATCTAACAGTTTTTGCCACGGATTGGAACTTCGCGTGCCTTTCGGGCTCCCCACGGGAGCAGCTGTGTTAACGAGACTGCTAGATAGGGTCTTCTCTGACATCAATTTCGAATACTCGTACCATTATCTTGATGATGTCGTCGTATTTTCGGACACCTTTGAAGAACACCTTGATCATCTAAAAGAGGTCCTTAATCGCATTCGTAAGGCAGGGTTAACTGTGAAGTTATCCATGGTAGCTTTTGCCAAACCTTCCATGTCCTTCCTAGGGCATATTGTGTCGCCCGATGGTGTTTCTATTGATCATTCTAGAACACAGGCCATCCGTAATTTCAATCCTCCTAAGGACATCAAAGGTATTGCCAGGTTCGTCGGCAAGGTGAATTTCTTCAGGAAATTTATTCCTAACTTCGCTAACAAAGCGGCACCCTTGAACTTACTACGTAGGAAAGGTGTCAAATTTGAGTGGGGGCGTTTCAACAAGCCTCTTTGGAAGACCTGAAATTAGCTCTTTGCAACGTCCCTGTCCTTGTTATGCCGGATATCTCGAAGAAATTTATCGTTCAAACCGACGCCTCGTCGTCGGCGGTGGCCGCTGTGCTTCTTCAAGAAACCGAACTCGGAAGGTGACCCATCGCCTATGCATCTAGGACACTATCGGCTCAAGGAGTCAAGTATTCCATTTATGAACTTGAGGGTTTGGCAGTTTTATTTGCACTAGAGAATTTCCGACTCTATCTGGAATATGTTAAGTTCGACCTAGCAACAGATGACCAAGCCTTAAGTTGGGTCTTAGCTAGGCCGCGTCGTACTGGTCGTATAGCCCGATGGGCCATCAGGATTTCTGCCTTCCAGTTTGATGTTAGGCATATAAGAGGATCTGAAAATGTTGTGGCGGATGGACTAAGCCGCATGTTTGCTAATGATGTGGAGACCTCCGAATTTGAAGATAGTTCGTCTCTTCCCACGCCCATACCTTCGGGTGTAAATGCCATTCTAACTGATGTCCCCATGTTGTTTAGGGATATTGAAAAATATCAACGTGAAGATCCTCTGCTGGCCCCTATTATAGAAACCATTTCTTCTGTGGAACATGTCGTGCCTTATGTATTGTGGAACGGGGTTTGTGTGTTGCCCATCGAGGAATGACCAAAAGATGAAATTTGTGGTTCCAGCTGTTCTTGTGCCTATGATCTTCAAGTACTACCATGAGACCCCATTATGGGGGCATTTAGGCATTTTCAAAACTCGAGAAAAGATCCGAGAGATGTTTATTTGGAAAGGTATGGACGGTGAAATTCGTGAATTGGTAAAATCTTGTAAATCTTGTTTGCTTAGTAAACCCACCTTGTCCACTAAGCTAGGTCTATTATCTTCTCATCAAGCGTTGCGCCCCATGGAACGCTCCTATATCGACTACGTCGGATCCTTCCACCAATCAAAGGGGAATGCCAACAAATTCATTCTCGTGTGTGTAGATGGTTTTCCTGCTTATTTCCGACCAAGCTGGCTACCGCTCAATCCACCATTTCTTGTTTAAATACCATATTTGCTTCCTTTGGTCCGTGTCAATATTTAGTTTCTGATAATGCTAAGGCATTTACATCCAATCTCTTCCGTAAATTCTGTTTTGACCTGTCTATATCACATGTAACTACAACGGTGTATTATCCTCAACCATCTCTGGCTGAGCGGGTCAATCGTAATCTTAGATCAGCTCTCATTGGATATCATCATGAAGATCATTCCAGGTGGGATACATCCCTGCATTGGCTGGCCTTCGCTTTGAATTCGGCAGTTCATGAGTCCTATAAGTTTACTCCAGCTTCTCTGATGTTTACATTTGTGCCTAACACGCCGCTCTCTAACCTTTGGTCACTTAATGATATTCTACCAGAGACAATAGATCCCGATAATATTAGAGATCTATGGAAGAAGGCTAAGGCCAATCTTAAAGTTTCTCATGAAAAGGTTAGGGAAAGGTATGATCGTGGACGGAGGCCCACCAATTTAAAAGTAGGAGATCAAGTCATGGTTAGAAACTTTGTTCCCGCGGGGAAGCTTGCCCCCGATTTCATGGGCAGTGCATCATATTGGATTTCCTGACTCCCGTTACATCATTAGTAAGCAATCCAGCCACAGAAAAGATCTTTAGAGTCCACATCTCTCAGATTAAGCCTGTATAATTGGTTTTTAAATATTCATAGCTGCTAATATTTAGCAGGAGCTTAGGAGGTTATATTTTTTTATCTAAGGCCTTCTGCTCTTTGGTTTTATTTCCTTATGTGCATTATGTGTATGTACGATATTACCCTCTGGTTTTTCTGCTGTCAGTTCCTTTGTGGCCATTACCAAGCCCCCGTCTCCTGCATATCCACACAATTGGCATAAAAACTTTCCACTCCGCCCTGCCCTCAGCATCACCAATAAAGATCGTACCCCCTAATCTCAAGTCTACAACACCACCTTTCTGTCGCCGAGATCTTACTGTTTCAGTGTCCCCTCAGCTGGCCACCGCCGTATTTTAACATTTGTGACTGAAACCGGTGAGAAGGGCCCTTTTCGCTCTAGTAAGGCCTCCTTCTGAACTGCGCGTCGGAGTGCATCTTCCCGGCAAAGGCTGAAGTGCGGTGTCCCTACCGCAAACTCATCTGGGGACTGTATATATACTTCTAATCTATGGCGTCCATCAACACGACTACCCCACTCATAGTAGCGGGAGAGGTGTATCTGAGGGTACTTGAGGGGTCCGGGCGACCACAACTGTATATCGGCAGCGGCGGCATGACTCGCTGTCAAATGTACCAACATGTATTTCAAATTCTATTACAACAAGGACACTCTAAAGCTGGAGTTTAACAAGTTTCTATCCATCAACAAACAAAACTTAGACATTTTTTCTTCAACTAGAAAGTATTTTCTTTTAAAAATTCTTCTGTGTCACACCTAAGAAGGACATTTGGGGGGAGGGGAGGTCTGTACAGGAAGGTACACCCCAACGCCGCACATTTAAATCTTGCGCCTAAAGGAACTCCTCTACTGGAGGAACCGTGAACTTGACGCTAGACCTACTTAAAACTTCACTCACAAGATGTCACCACTAAAATCTGATGGAATTTTGTTATTTTGAAGTTTCCTGAACTGACTGTATTTCTACTTGTTTTGTTTGTCATTCTTCAAGAAGTTTGAACATTCTTCCATAGATGTCACTGCTAAAAACTATGATCATGCACCCTGGTGCGAAGTGAATGAACTTTTGATTTAAAGAAGTTTTGTATCATAAGTTTTTTTACTAATTGATGCTCATTTATTTTTAGGTTGGCAATATTTCTCTTTTCTTTCCGCCAGTTTTGAATCTAGCCAATCCCAAATTTCTGTAATTAATTTTGTACCTATCACAGCCTTCTTCTTCGATTTTAGTGTCCTTTTTTATCCACCAATGAAAATGAGAGGGTGTGGCTAGTTTAATCTTGAAGGGTCTCGAACTTTTCCCGAGGGTTTATAAACTGCGGATTTTCTCATCTCTTGGCCAATTGATCGTCATCTGACCTAGTGTATGTGTGTCAAAGCAGGAGGCGGGCGGCGCCTCTTTTATCAAGCAGCAGCACTCTGACAAGGAAATGGCCACTTCTTTATTTCTTGCTAGCTCCGCAGTTTAACCTGAGGAAGAGGTCCGAATCATTATCTATGTAACCTAGTTTTCCTACAAATGTAACTTTTTGCCGGCTAATGTAAAAACTTCATAAAATCTTGAACTGTAAATCGGGGATAGAGAGTGATGTACCCTCTCGAGCTCCCCTTCATATTGGTTTGAGGTGACTACGCTTTGTAACTGGCTTTCTTCCTTTCCGTAATATCTTAATTTATTCTTATACGAGTCACCTTCATAGTTTGGGAATAGCTCCTGTTTCATCCGCTGAGTGTCCCTTAGCTTTTAAGTGTTCATACCTAGGAGTGCAAGCATTCGCCTCCTTTCATTCTGTGTTCGGGCCATTTTTTTAACTGGTATTCTTTTTTACACGAAGGCCCTATAGGTTGGGTACGAGATACCCCTGTTTCAATTTGTATGTCGGGCCATGGAAGGCCGAAAAGTGTAAGATATTTTGGTGGCCTTGAGTAGGCTTGAGAACCGAGAGCACGTTGGCTCTTTTTCAGGTGTTGTAAAGTGCCTCTGGGAGGTCAGATATTGGAATTCCTGGAGCAAGTGCTCCATATATTAGGGCATTTCTGCCCTTGAGTAAATTTGTGCTCCTTTATAAATTTGAGCTGAGTGCTCAAGAATGGTAAAGCAAGGGACCTGAAGCCCTGATTTTTAAACAGTCACTAAATTTTGGATTTTCTTGTCTTGTCTAAAATTTGTCAGTGTACCTGACGTTCCTTGTTATAAAAATTTGTTAAGGTGGAATTTAAGAAAATATAACCTTTAGTTTAAGTTTTAAATTCTTTTCTTGACATTGTAAGTAGACCCATTCATCCCGGCACCTTCTTTCACCTTTGCTGGTTCACAAATACCCCGGAATAATAATAATAATAATAATAATAATAATAATAATAATAATAATAATAATAATAATAATAATAATAATAATATGCATTATATTGTATTTTATATTGCTTTCTTCAACATGGATTTGTTCACCGTTATCAAATATATTCATAATTCTGCTAAGATTGGTTTGGAAATGAACATTAATAAAACGAAAATTCTAAGCCCAGAGAGTCGACCACTTAAAATGGGAAACCAATATATAGAAGCTGTCGATGAGTACATCTATCTTGGACACAAGATAAAACTTGGAAAAGACAACCAACGTGCAGAAATTCCTCGCAGAATAGGTATGAGTTGGACTGCATTCCGAAAACTAAGGTTCATCCTCACCAACAAGGATGTTCCAATTAACCTGAAGACCAAGGTTTATAATACGTGCGTGCTGCCAGTTACAACTTACGGTCTGGAAACGATGACTCTGACGAAGGAAAGTGCTCGTAAGCTTCAGCGAACACAACGAGCCATGGAGCGACAGATGCTAGGGATCAGCCTTAGGGATAAGATCCGTTCAGAGGACATCAGGAGAAGAACTAATGTAACAGACATCCGAGAGATAGTAGCAAGACTAAAATGGCAATGGGTAGGACACGTAGCTCGACAAGACTACAACAGGTGGACCTCTAGGATTGTTCACTGGAGACCATGGGGACACAAGAGAGGCATTGGAAGACCCCTGAAGAGATGGCTCGACGACATAAAGCTGTTGGCTGGAACACGCTGGTTCCAAGTGGCTCAAGACCGAAGATGATGGAAGCACATGGAAGAGGCCTATATCCAGCAGTGGATTGAAATAGGCTAGAAAAGAAGAAGAAGAAGAAGATCTGGAATCATCTGAAAATATGCATTACAGAAGTTAGCTTCACAAATGTGTAACCATAGTAACTCCAGGCTGTGATGTAAGGTATGAATGGATGGCCAGACAATGTCACCTAGTAACCGTGCAGGCTGTGATGTATTATGTGGATGGATGGCCAGACAATTTCACCTAGTAACAGTGCAGGCTATGATGTAAGGTGTGGATGGATGGCCAGACAATATTACCTAGCAACCGTGCAAGCTGTGATGTAAATTATGGATGGCTGGCCAAACAATGTTACCTAGCAACCGTGCAGGCTGTGATGTAAGGTGTGGATGGATGGCCAGACAATTTCATCTAGTAACCGTGCAGGCTGTGATGTAAGGTGTGGATGGATGGCCAGACAATGTCACCTAATAACCGTGCAGGCTGTGATGTAAGGTGTGGATGGATGGCCAGACAATTTCACCTAGTAACCGTACAGGCTGTGATGTAAAGTGCGGATGGGTGGTCAGACATTGTTACCTAGCAACCGTGCAGGCTGTGATATAAATTATGGATGGCTGTCCAGATAATGTTACCTAGCAACCGTGCAGGCTGTGATGTAAGGTTTGGATGGATGGCCAGACATTGTTACCTAGCAACCTTGCAGGCTGTGATGTAAATTATGGACGGCTGGTCGGATAATGTTACCTAGGAACCGTGCAGGCTGTGATGTGAAGTATGGATGAATGGATGGCCAAGCAATGTTACCCAGCAACCATGCAATCTATGGTTTATGGCTGGTGGTCATCTGAAATTAGCAGCCATTGATGGATGGCCATGACCAAGCAGCACTGTTTTTGAAAAAGAATGCACATTGCTTCAAAGGCTATCACATCAGTTGAACTGCGGACATGACCTACCCATTCGAGCAAGCTATTATTTTCCAATTCCTTCAATGTAATAAATCTCTTTTAATTGTTTAAACATTTTTATTACTTTTCTATGTTATTATAAGTAATAAATAATAATTCTGTTCATATACGGTACCGTACTGGGTAACATTTGTACATAAGTATCCTTCAACGCATGATGTAGCGTTTTTGCACATTCCTGAATTTCTCCCTTTTTACTGACCAGTATGATCAGATACATCAAAAATTTGTTGTCAGTGTGATGTTACATATCTAATCTCTCTCTGATAATATTTTCACGTCGAGTTATGCGTGTAAATTAATTCATGCAGTGTAGGGTTAATATTACTCATGTTGTCCGAAACTGCAATCAGAGTTTTGTTACTTAGACACGATCTGTAACACGCCTCTATTCTTTGGCCAATGAAACTTGTATGTTTCTTATGGTACGCTGCGCAGTCTAAAAGAAAATATATTGGTCTGACTTTGTCGTCACTAAAGTACACAGTGACAGCCATGAAACTTCGATTGTGCGGCGAATTCCAACAGTCTCTCGCTAAGCACGCAATTTTTATGGTTTCCGACACTTCGAACTCTCCTGGAATTAAAGTGTTTGCAATGTATTTACGTGAGGGTATTCCATATGAAGTGTTTAGTTCGTGTAAGTTACAAAATTTCTAAATCCTTCATCTTCAACAATGCTAAATGGTTGGGAATCAAGGTTTAAAAGATGCAGAAGAGATTCATTACTTTTCTTTCTTGCATGAACTGGAATTTTCTTAGGGAGGTAGCTTGTTAGACGTTCCTCTCATTGGGATGACCGGGAAATAGGGGAAGAAATTGGAATGTCCTTTCCTTTGCTTGTGACGTCTCGGATCTAATCTGTGAATGGAAAGCATGAGCCTAATGTAAATACTAATGATAAAATCTATAACATATTTGTGTATAAATCGAAACACAGTGACTATTTAGTTTTTGAATGGGGACGACACTCTTTTGATAATGCAGAGAATATGGATCAGAATATGAATTTCACATCTTTCATACATTACTATATCGAACTTCTAAGAGACATAATTTTCCCTTCACATAAGTGGCTTTACATTGTAATCGGAATATCAGCATACAGCAGTTTCACAAGTTGTGCTTAACAGGTCCTAATGATCCTATTATTTTTTGGTTTGCTATTTCAGCTTCAGATTGTGTCTGAAGAACTTTGGATAAATGCATTTGCACGGTTGGGTGCTTCCTTATAATATGCCGCTTTAAATTATAAACCGACGTTTTATAAGAAAATGTCTGTTTGCACATATAGCATTTTGAATAACTCGAATTTTGTAATGGAGTAAACAAATCCCCTCCTTCTCTCGTCATACATGCTGCACTAATGCACGGTTACCATGTGGACTGCTACAACAGTAAATTACAGCAATCACAGTATTAAAATATTTAGAGATGTGTACATATACGCCAGCTGCATTTCCACATGGTCTGGTCTCATACACACTTGAAGTGGAAAATGAGTTGTGACTTCAGCGATGCTAGTCCCAATAGATGAACGACTCTCGGAGTGCACGCGCTCGTAGCAATCGTCATAGGGTTGGTCCTCGGAGTGGCGATTTCGTGAGCTCCGTCACAGGTGTACACAGCTCCACCCAAATCACAGTGAAAATGAGAGGTCGTGAAATCACAGCCCATCCCTTCTGCACTATATGAAATTAAAAACAGTTGATGTCTTGTTGCAGTTGGATAGCATTCGCGCTGATAGGCGGGAAGATCTGTTGAGGTGCTTGCGTGTGAAACAAGAGATAAGAGTTAGGAGGAGTATTAGTAGTGGTAGGTGTGTATATGTTTTTCCTCTAGTGTGTTTGTACTAGAATAGATAAATTTAGTTGGTAAGTAAAAGAGTGAAACTGTCTATAGAGTGTGGTGGGATAGATAGGAAAAAACCTCCAGATAAAGGTAGTCAAATGAATAGAACTTAAATTATCGATCTAGAGAAGGAAAATATTAATGAAATGAGCCAAGACAATAACACTCCGAATGCGGAATATAGAAGTATAGCACTTGCTAAAAAAACAGCCATCGAATGTCTACCCCAGTAATCATGTCGGCCCATGTATTGTATTTGTTGAGGCAATAGATTCTGCTAAACAAATAGGCAATTTGCACGCAATGGCTTCGGGAAAATGTTTACGAAAGGAAAATTGAGGGAATAAGATCAATAAATAAGAAAGGAAGAAACTACATTCAGATTAATTTTCATTCCAGAATAACTGCAAATAATTTCTTAAGTAATGAATGATCTTATGAAATAAAGGCATTTATCCCGACCTCTACCTTTCAACGTGTTGACACAGTACGCAGGTAGGGTGGTAGATTCTAATTTGACTGAAGAGGAAATTATAGAATTTATTGAATCCCCATACCCACTACTAGACGTTAAAAGAATGAACAGAAGAAAGGTTTTTAGGGTAAAACGGAATTTATATATATGCACACTGAAGATAACATCCGAGGCACAACAACCACCTCAACACGCAGAAATATTTAGTGTACACTTGGAATTTCAGGCTTTTATTTTTTCATCGGTGACTTGTCATATACGTCAAGGGTATGGCTATACAATAAAAAATGTCGTTCAACAGCACCGAGGTAGGAAAACTCTCTAAATCATAATACTCAGGAAAGATCAAGGTGTATTGAAATGCATCAACTGTGGCGAAAATCATCCCGTCAGATCCCCCAGGTGTAAAGATTATCAAAAACAAGTTGGAATAAAATATAATGAGCGTTGAAAATAAATCATATAATGATGTGATTAATAGTCAGTCAGATTCGGTAGAAAACTGTAATCCATTACTAGAACGGCAATAAATTCCCACCCTTCCTGCACTGAATGATACGCCCTTAATATAATCATTAACAAGAAAAAGGAAATTCACTGAAATTATACATGTGAAACACGCCAAAATTCCTTCCCTGGTTTGACAAACAGGCTTATCAATAAATACTCCAACAACCGAAATACCAAAAATGTTGTCCTGCGAATACGTCAGAAATGCCTACTGAAGCAGGATGACAAAACACTCCTTCACCGTCCAGGGATACGGTAGTAGAAAATAAACATTAAAAACTATCCAAAATTTCAGTATATAATGGAACAAATGTTCAAAATGCCTAATGGAGATCTTGATTAAGGTTTTGCATGACAAAGTTCTTAATTTACTACTGCCACCCGAAAATTCGACCTGAGTACAAACATTGGAAGCAATACTTTACTCAATTTACCAACAATACAGTACTCCCATTGGTGGGAATTCTAATGCACAGAACTATTTTGGGAAGTGTTAAGTGCTATAAAAAGGTAGATATATCGAGAACATCACAAAAAGTGCCTTGTCTTTTACAATTAATTGATCTCAAACACGGATCACTGCACCCAATTCCAATCCCAATTCAGTGGATTTAACCATTTTAACTACGGATATTGCACATAAAATGCTGTGGCAAACTGGGTATAATACCCTTCAAAGTGACCACTTCTCTATCTTGATAGACTATATTCGAATGAAGTAAGACGACATCAAAATACTCCAATTCGTCAAACGAAATCTGTAGATTATTCCTTATTCCATAGGTATATCCCCGATAAATCACAAATTTCAGATGGGAAAGGGGACGAAGACTCATATAAAATATTAATAGACGTATCCAGACGTATTTAGACACATACCATCCGCTCGAAAACAAAACCATACGGGCATTTCCACAAAAATTAATTGGTGGAATACTGAATGTTCGGAGAGCCTAAGGCAACGAAAATACGCTTTAAAATCATTCAAAACGAAATGAAATTAGGATTTTAAAAAACCGGTCCTGGCACAGGGACTAATGTGAAAAATGGCGGCCGCGCTCAAATACCTCTGATAACCTGAGGCAATAGGATGAAGTCACTCGTTTCGCTTGCCTCAACCCAGACTATATTTCTCAGAACTATGAGTCTGAAGGAGCCACTACTCGACCTCATCTACCTAAACAGCTGCCCTTCCAAAATTCAGAACTTGGTGGGGAGATGTAATGATAGTGGAATTTTTCTTTCTCTGTAGGTGGGAGGGTTGTGGAATACTATTCTAAGAAGCGTCTAAAAGGGGCTCTAGAGTTTTTAAATTCCGAGCGTGTGTTAGCGCCTCTAGGACACCTAGGTGAATCAAGTGTTATTTATTCTTGCATATAGAACAATCTATGCATTCGGGAAACAAAACTGGCTTGAATAATAATAATAATAATAATAATAATAATAATAATAATAATATGCTGTATTGAGTTGAGAATCAACTACTTTCCTAAAAAAGTATCAAGGAAATGCATAGTTCAATTTATTGAAACTACAACCTTACGGCAGTGAAATAATATAAAATGATTTATTGACATACTCAGAACTCTTTTACAACTTCTTTAGTATATATAATTGTTTCTGTATTCTCTTCTGTAGAAGCAAGGTTAGAATGAATTGTGGTTAGAAAATTATCGATGTCACCCAGGATGGGGTTCTCCGGTTGAAAACTTTTTCCAACTTGTTTGCCAAACTCCCTGAAGTGATCAATTGTGAAGGAAATAACATCATCTGGCTTGACAAGTAGAACAGCCTGCACAAAATCTGCTATGAGAGCTCCAATCCCAGGGTGATCCTCATAGTAGGTCTGATGACATGCCCGCCGACGAGTCTAGCACAGACACAAATTAAGTTTACTCTGTTATTGTAACATCATAGCTTCATCTGTATGCACATAAATTATGAAAAAAAGAGATTAAAAGAAACTACAATTTTATAAATTCTGTATATTCACACCCATATTTTGATATGATTATTTTCAGCTATTATCTTGAATAGGATACCTAGAATACACGCCATAATGATGTTTAAAATTAATCTAAACTGGAATAATAGAACTGGGGATTGAACCAGGGTCCTTCAATGTCTGGAGAGTTGTTCGGCCTACAGTAGTGTTCTGACTAAATAGAAAATGATATATATAAATCTCTCCGTTACATGGAAAAGCATAGACTCATGGGTATGTTTTTGGGTTTAAAAGACGAGAGACTGAGTAGGCCTACAGATTCTTTGGTTGTTCCTTTCCTAGCAGCCTATTACGACATGCAGGGGTTACAGATACGTCCTTTCACTCCATTCGCAGGGGAGATAAATGTAGCGTCCAGAAATATAGCAGCTAATCCAGCACACAACATTCCCATGCCATGTCATGAGATAGCACCACCTAACAAGATCTGCGACTAACAAATGGTCACTGATATATCAAACAATTTTATGGCCATAAATATTCGCAAGATAAATACTATGAGAGAAATTTTTTTTCGCTTTCGTTGACACTACCATGTGTAAGGGGCTCTGCTGTGACCTAGATAAAACACCAGTCAAAGACAGCGGAAACTCATATAAAGGCAGAGTTCTGGACAACGGTAATAACATGAGGAAGAAGATGAACACTGGTTGCCTGGTTACCACAATGTTGGTTTTCTCTTTATGCTAATCTGATGATGCTAATTCTAAATAGACCCCAGCCCATAAACGTATGCATGTTAAAACTCTGCTCTGTTAGCCAAGATACAGTAGGCCTATGTACTATGGAGCGAAGGTTGCAGTCAGCAAAATAATAGTTAAGGAGTTCGGATATTAAAGCAGTCTCCTGGATAGAAAGAAGTCACAAATGCAATTCCAGATATATAATGCTCCACCTATCAACACTTTATATAATATGTAACATTTAATCAATTTTACATAAAAGTCAAACGTCGATACAGAAATGAAAGATATAAATGATGATGCAATTCTAGATCATTTTATACCATTGTAGCACTGTACTAATAATTTGTCCAGTAAGTACTTATTGTACAATACATAATAAGTGATAAGCATCACAGAAATTTACTAACTGAAACTTTACAGAATCTCAATAAAACGGGAGACCTGTAGGCTCACATATCAAGAAGGGGAAAAGAAACCAGAAACACTACGTCACATGCTAGTTCTAACACAGTCAATTTGGACATTTATTATGTACATGATTGTTTGTGGGAATTGCAGCACCATAAAATAATTATGGAATTCATATTGAATTTATATCATACATTTATTTATTTATTTATTTATTTATTTATTTATTTATTTATTTATTTATTTATTTATTTATTTATTTATTTATTTATTGGTTATAGAATTCCCAGTGAGCTAGTGGCTCAAGGAGGGACTCCCTTTACAATATCATTATTTTACATGGAAAAAAGAATATTTGCAAAATATACTAAACTTAGGTGGACAAATAGGTACAGAGTGTTATCGATTTATTCTCCAATATACTGTTAAAGGAAGTACCTGCGTACTTCTTTTTAAAATCTGTACAGCTTATTAATTTTTTTTCAATTTTGGAGGTAGATTGTTAAAGGCTGTGCTTGCCGAATCAGAAATGCTTTTAACACAATATTTGGTAGTGTTAGTGGAATATTTGTAAAACTGGTGTGCTGATCTTGTATTATGGGTGTGAATATCTTTGCTGTATCATAGCTCTGTATTAACAGAAATCATATTATTTTTATACCTGAACATAAATAAAGCTAGGGTATTTAATCTGACATTGTACTGGTAATATGTTTGTTTCCTGAAAAACTTTCACAGATGATTTTAGAAAATCATATCCACACATAATTGTTAAAGCTCTCTTTTGGAGTATTTCTAGTTCCTTTACAGCTTCCTGTCTACAATTTCCTCATATCATATTCATGTATTGAGAAGGTGCTAACATAAGGGCCTAGGAAAATAGGAACATTCCCAGAGAGGAAGCTAGGTGGACCGAGGTGAGGGAGCTTTCCATCTATAAATCCATCTGTCTTTTATTCACTGACAACAACATATGTACAACATTATAACTGAAGCACTCTTTCAAAAGTAAACCAATAAACTCCTATTGGCCTCTTACGTACAAGAAAGAACAGGAGATCTATTATTTCCAGAAAATATAACGGAAACAAGTAGTACTAGAAAGTAATATTAAACGTTAACATTAAAGAAAAAGAAACGGCCTTCAACTGGCCATAGGCCCCTGGACTACGAACCCGGCCCATCCAAACAGCACAGCACACACAGAAGCACAACTCAAATCCACTTACACACACATTCGCGGCCACAAGCATTAACCTCTCACTCAATACACACACATACAACATTCACTCACGACTTACGCTCCGATGTTCGCAGCCCAGAAGCCTTGGGTTCGAAAGGAACCTCCCAGTAGTTGCTCAAGAGAGCGACAAATAATTAGTGAGAATCTAACGCTGGATGCAACCAGCCACCAATACTACGTTTGAGAAGGGAAGGGGAAGGGACAGGAGGGGGAACAACCAATGTAGAAACTCACTCACAGCGCAGGCGCACTTCAAGTGTCTGTTAGAGTCTTGTGAGAGAGCGTAATAGAAGTTTCTCGTAACACAATTTCTTAAATATAAAATTAAAATATTTCTTAAATGAAAATATCTGTGATAGTATACAGAGTGTGAATGAATGTATGAGGGACGTATATAAGTTTCTTAAGTTTTGGTTGTTTATTCCATAGTCCTCCTATCTTCTTAGTACTCCAATTACACTAATATTTTTTTAATATTTTTTACATTTGAGACATGCTCATTCCAACTTAAGTTATTGCCTAAAGCCAGGTCAAAATTTGAAAATTGCTTTACTCTTTCAATGGGCTCATTGCCAATTTTTACTACATTACAGGTATTGATAATTTGTATTGGTTTATGGAATATAATGTATTTTTGAGGTGCTTATTACTAGATTATTATTGTTCAGCCATGATATCCAGCTGCTGTTTTTATTATTATTTAATGCATTCTGTATAAGAAACTCTATGTCAAAAGCAACTGAAAGTGTACTCTGAAATTAGAAGAAGAATGTTTTTATTAGTAAATTCAAGACTTGTTTTTTATTACTATTTCAAGTACTTTTTCTAGTGAAGGTACTATACATAGTGGCCAGCAATTAATGGGTTAAGACTGTGTTCCTTTCTTAAGAACGGGTACCACTCTTGAAATTTTGCATTCACCTGGTATTACTCCTGTTTGCAGTGACAAATTAATTATTTCAGTGAGCAAGGGGGCCAGATGATTTACACACCTCTTGAGAAGTACATTATTTATTCCGTAATCTGTGTAGTTATTCTTGTTTGCTAGTGCTTTTATGATTTGTGTAACTTCCTTAACATATGTTTCCCTAAAGTATAGAGAGTTGCAGATCGTATGATTAGATAGCAAAGATGGGTTACATGGACCAAAATCTTTAACTAAGTTTTCAACTACATTAACGAAAAATGTGTTAAAAGCTTTACCAATATCTTGACTAGAAGTGTGTTGAACATTTTCATACACAATTTTTATAACTTTTGGTTTACTATTACTTCTACCAAGTATCTGGTTTACTGCCTTCCACATTTCTTTAATAGTATTCCCTTTTCTAATTACATGATTATAATATGACCTTTTTAGCAATCTCTTCATTTTAATTACGTCCTTGCAACATTTTGTGTACTCTTCGATTGTTTCAGGTGAAGGGTTTTTAGCTTTAGTATTTGCGTACAGGATAGTTTTATTTTTACCACTTCTTGGAGATTTTGTTACCCATGGCTAATGTGTACCTTTACGTGGTGGTCTTTGCCCAATACTTGAACTAGCAACTCTAAGTCCTTCACTAATAGAAGCACAGAGCTGGTCGTATGCTTCGTTCACATCAGTAGATAGATTTGTACAAGTATTTTTTGTGAAAATATTATTTAGCTTAGTGTAATTTATTTTCATGTTTGTTTGTACATTTGCGCCACTACTGAATAGAGTGCTCTCTTTAATTTGTGTTGTTACTTCTAGAATTAGAATATTACGATCAATACGGTCAGTCATTACATTATATAAATAACGAATTATAATCATTATAAAATATCAAAGCCATTTTGACAGTGCTGATATAATTATTTTATTATTATTATTGATATATACAGTCGTATCAGCACACACGTTTTTAAAACATAACCGGTTTTCGGACACTAAGGTCCATCATCAGTGTTAATATTTAAATTTAATTTCACATAAGTGTGTCGTCAAAATGAGTTAAAAATGAGTATAAAATTGTAGTCCTGTTGACATCAACTGTAAAATGAGAAAAAAGGAAAAATTATGGACATGGTATGTCCATAATTTTTACAACAACATTGTAAGTTTACATGTATTGATTTCATAATTTTAACACTTGGTTCCTTTTTTCTCATTTTACAGTTGATGTCAACAGGACTACAATTTTATACTCATTTTTAACTCATTTTGACGACACACTTATGTGAAATTAAATTTAAATATTAACACTGATGATGGACCTTAGTGTCCGAAAACCGGTTATGTTTTAAAAACGTGTGTGCTGATACGACTGTATATATCAATAATAATAATAAAATAAAAAATTATATAAATACTAATCAGCAGTGGCAAAGTTTGTGTGTATATTATCAATTAAAGTTGAGAATGTGGGTGTTATTCCTGTTGATAGCCTTGCATTGTAGGAGTAAAATTGTAAAAATTCAATAAAAATGTATAAAAACCAAACCCCATGGCACTACAACCCTTGAAGGGCCTTGGCCTACTAAGCGACCGCTGCTCAGCACGAAGGCCTGCAGATTTTGAGGTGTCATGTGGTCAGCACTAAGAATCCTCTCGGCCGTTATTCTTGGCTTCCTAGACCGGAATAAAAATATATAGTTCCTATAAATACTGCTATCTTTCAAAAATCTACGTTATCGTCTGCTATAAGCAATTAGTTTGATTATCGTGCATTGCACAAAACAAGTAGTATTACTCTCCTTTGAGTTGTAATATGAAATTACTTTATATCTCCAGTTTTTTAAATACTTCTATTTGGAGAATACCGTGAAAACTGTTTATGATCTTAATGACTTTAGTTGTACATTTTCTTTATACATACACTGACAGTCCCCCTCCAGTACCCTGTCTAGCTGGATAATAAGTTACAAAGCTAGGAATGTTATAATAGGATGTTTTTCATCTGATAGCCAATTTTCTGTTATAATTAAAATGTCAAGTTCTGTAACGTCATAAATAATAATAATATCCTCAAACTTATTCCTAACACTTCGTGCATTGATACAGATACATTTAAATTTAGAATTTAAAGCTTGGTTATTATCTTGTAATTTATAGTTTTCTATAGTATCACACTGGATCTCAACTGAACTTATTATTTCCTTATTCCTATAAATGTCCTCGACCATTTAAAAGCAGTATGGATTCGTGTGAATATAGCACCTGCAGTGTTTACTGTCCGTGTTTATTCTCGGGGTGTGCGATCTTTGCCTCGTTGGTGATGAGCATGCTTGGTCCATCCCTAGCTTCGCGGACGTAGATCTTGCAGCCCGTTGCTCAGGAGGCAAATATTTTGCCGTTCTCCTTCAGTAGCCTGCTCCTTCTTGCAATGTTCTCATTCTTGGGCGAAAGATGGTCATTAATGAATACTTTGCGTGATGGGCAGTTCAGTCCTTCCTTAATAACATTGAGTTCAACCATGAATAAAGTTTTTAGTTCTGTAACAGATAATTGTATCTTCTCCGTAACCTCCTTAACTACGTCACATTCGCTTAGGTTAGGCGGCGGGTGATAATCGTCACGTTTACATTTCCACACCTTTTCCGGATCACTTCCTACCGCCTCGTAAGCCTTCTTTGACATTCTTGCGCATTCCTTGTGAAAATGACGTCCACAATCCCCTTCACAGTTAACGAATTCCTCATAATTTCTCACTTTTTTGCCGCACGGAGAACAAATATTACTAGTAGCTGCCGCCATTTTATAACGTTGTACACGACTGTACTCATGAAGTCTAATATGAGGAGTGTCGAGAATATAATATCATTTTGAAATAACGCTTTAACGGTCTTACTTGCAGCCTAGTTACCTTAATCTCCTTTGACCTACTCCCCTTCTCAATTAATACAACATTCCCAATATTGTCTCAATTTGTCAAAACAGTTTTAGTTGGCATTTTGTGAGATTATATGCAGTTCTGCCTGCAACTTCAATCTGATCTCTTCACTTCACTGTAATCATTATCCATTCAGGGGAATAAAGAAAGGTCTTCTGAGGTTACATCAGGTGAGTAGGATGGATAAGGAAGCAAAGTTTTTGCTGGTGTATTGTCATGAAGGAATCTCTAAGATTTGTTTCTTCATACATTTTTCTTTCTCTTGTCTTTTTACTTCAAGATAACACCAACAGTTTATCAATTTACTCTCAAGTAGGAATTCATGTTGTTTTCAAAAAAGACGGTCAACAACATTTTCACATTTAACCTGACCTGCCACATTTTTTTCTCTCAGCAAAATTTTCTTACACTACTGTGATAATTGCGATTTCATTTCAGTGCGGTATCCATAAATTTCATCACAAATAATGATTGACTTCAAGAAATTCTTATCTTCATTATTGTTATCAAATAGTTCCTGACAGATGGAAACTCAAAGATCTCTCTGAACCTCAGGCTGATTTCATGAAACAAGCTTCGGGGCTTTCTGGCATATTTCTATGTCTTCTGAGAATTTCAGGACATAATCCTATCAAGATGTTACATTCTTGTGACATTTCCCCAGTTGTCAAATGATGATTCGAATGCATGACTTCAAGAAATTGTGCAATGTTGAGTCGTCGTTTGTTGATTAGTGACTGTCCTAGAAATGCTGAAAGTATTCTTAATGAAGTGTACGACTCATGTACTAATTGCCATCAACAGCCTTCCTCAATTGGTACTACTCTGTAAACATTTTCCCCAGTTGATGCAGATACGAATGTTGATACTCTGCCCATAATATTTAGATGTGTCAACAATTACAACACATGTCGTAAAATGGAGTGATTCCCATCAGTTAATGTTCAACCAATTCTATACCTATTTTTCAGCAATAGGAAATGTTGGCTGTCCTGCAGCAGATCACTGTTCTATGTTCTAGAAGAGCCAGTCGACAATAATGTTAAATTGTACACACATTACCAACGATTGCCGTTGACAGCAGATGTTTCTCATGCATGACATACTCGTGAAGTAAAGACATCGGACAGATAACTTCTGTTGCCAACAAATACCCCAATTGCACAATTGTTAATTTATATTTTTGCTCTCATACAAACGTATTAAATACCACTTTTCATTTTCATTTCCATAGTTAACACCATTTTGACACTATCTGTAACTATTTATAATATTACAATTTAGCAAGGTAAATCCGATCATGTGAGGTCCTAAGAAGATCCTGGGATGAACGCAAACATCAACATCCTAGCACAACCTTTTTATCAATTTGTGCTTTTTATGCCTCAGGTGCAAGTTCATTTTCCAGAAAGACAAAATAAGTATCACTAACAACAAATTTCTTTCTCAAAAATAAAATTTCATATCTTTCTTCTTCAATATTTTCATCAAAAAGTATCTAAGACTTTCTTGTGGAGACATTCCTAATTGAAGCTTTACAACTGAAATTCGACATGTCAGTTATAATTGATAGAGTTGGAATTCAAGAGAACAAATTGGGGCAAATATTCTTTTATAGGAAAGGGAGTTAGGGATTGGAATACTTTACCAAGGGAAATGTTCAATTTACAAATTATTTGCAATCATTTACCAAAAGGTTAGGAAGACGACAAATAAGAAATCTGCCACCTATTGATTGATTGATTGATTGATTGATTGATTGATTGATTCTCTCACCTCCATAGCTGAGTCCAATATGCTCCTAGGTAACCTATCCTCCTCCATTCGCCTCACATGACCCCACCACCGAAGCCGGTTTATGCGTACAGCTTCATCCATCGAGTTCATTCCTCATTTAGCCTTTATCTCCTCATTCCGAGTACCCTCCTGCCATTGTTCCCACCTGTTTGTACCAGCAATCATTCTTGCTACTTTCACGTCTGTTACTTCTAACGTATGAATAAGATATCCTGAGTCCACCCAGCTTTCGCTCCCGTAAAGTAAAGTTGGCCTGAAAACAGACCGATGTAATGAGAGTTTCGTCACAAAATATAATAGTCATAATAATACTTTTAGAAACTCGGAGAATACAGATCAGCATGTTGTTGATCTCACCGGGGCATAAAATAACGGGAAAATAACCAAAAATCTACCCAGCTGGACTCATCCATATGACAGAGTATTACACCACCTTGCGTTCTATGCTAATACTAGCAAGGAGTGAGGAAACACTGCTGGAGCACTATATAAAGGTGAGTTATAAAATTTCAAACATTTAAGTATTTAAACAGAATTCAAACATAATACATTTCTAAACATTTGAGTGTGATTTGATAGAATATGGTGATGTTCTTTCGAGAACGAAACATGTTATTCTACTTTTATATGAGTTGTTTCTTTTTCAGGTAAAATTATGTAGTCAAATGCGTTCGCTTTTTAACGTAGTCTCAAAATTTTATTTATTCATACATTAGTTTTGACTGACGGAAAACCCTAAAAAGTATTTGCAAAATACTTGGTTTTTTAAAATGGGCGATACCACATTCTCAAATAGCAAAAAAGTGATAAAACAGTTATCATATTAATTAAATACTGTATTAAAGCTGTTATAATGTATTATCCCAGTTTGGTGCATTCAATAATAATAATAATAATAATAATAATGGTGGTGATGATGATGGTGGTGGTATTGATGATGATAAAAACTCTCTATTTTGTAGGAATTTTTATGGAGGCAAAATCATATACTTTTAATTATGCATTCTCTTCTTTCTTTTTCCTTTCCTACTGCATTATTTTTATTTGTCTAATGATCTTCTATATCACGGTTAGATAATCGAAGTTAGAAGGGGTGGCATATGTAATTAATGCCATAAATGATTATAACAATGAATAAATCATGTTTAATGATGACAGTACATAATTTCACCACTTGTAACTTGTATAATGTTTTGGAAATCGTTTGTAATACAATTTTTTGCAAGCACTACTATTAGAGTTAAGTGTACTGCACAATTTTTACAAATTATGACTGTAATATGATTACATGTATTCTTATTATAAATACCAAACCAAACCTCATGGCACAACAGCCCCTAAGGCCCATAGCCTACCAGATGACCACTGCTCAGCATTGTTATAAACACTTAACAAAATAGTGACCAATTTCACACATTAGTCCGTTCTTATGTGTAAAATAATTTAGTGATCAGAGGTGAGACCGATCAACAATTAAATTAAAATAACTGACGAAAATATGAACAAAATATAAATTCATCAAAGTTGAACAGTAAAACATCAAAATTAAATTGTAATCTAAATGCGTTGAATGGAATATTTTTAATCATTCCCAATTTTGATCAGATTCACCCAATTTTGTGGTACTCAATACACTTGCAATCTAATAGATGCTGAGCAATAATTAATTATTTCAGAAATGCAAGTCAAATGGATAGTTACTTGGGCAGGATATCACTATAAAACACAACTTACGGGAAACTGCAAAGACTTTGCATTTGAACAGTATTTTCAAAGTTCTAATATATTTTCAACAGGCTTCATAAAGTCAAGATCAGGAAAGAAAAAGTATTGACAGGGGAAAGATGTCAGAGAGGAACTTGGTACAAGTACAGCAAATAGAAGTATAATCAGATTCAGCTAAGGTGCCATAGTTACTATGCAATGTCTCAAAAGTTATGAGCCCCTGGAGATCCTTCATCCGAAGTACAGAAACAAGCATTGGCAGAAGTGTTCTTGGAGGAAAAAATTCAAGTGTAAGGTGCACACGTTCGAGTCTCCAGCAAGTCATTTTTGAATTAATTATATTTTGTAGCAGAACTACAATAAAATGATTATGGGATGCAGTGAGACAAATGCTATAATAACAAAAAATTCATGCACCATCAGACTGATGATACTAACAAGGGACACTTTTGACCTCGAACGCTCGGAACTTCACGCAGCCATGATTAGAATAACAAGCAATCATAAACAAAACAGTGATGTGCGTCATTTCTATGCAAAAGTTTGCATTCTACCTTAAGTAACATTCTCATACAGAGAAACAAAGTAACAAGATATCAGTACCATAGGAAGGAAATTATATGTAATTTAATGGCGTCAGTGTATCATTACATTTTCAATCAGCAGCGCCAAAACCTCTCTGCAAGTACTTACAATAGCACAAAACACACATACAAAGTAGTACCACCCACCTGAAAGTGCTTATATTAGACCTCAAAGTGCAAATGAGGGATTTCGATGAAGTGGTTAAAACAAAGTGGGATAGAACAATGTGCACACCTCACTAAAGCCACGTTATCACATTCCAAATCACTTTTGCATTCACGCAGTCCAATATCAAAAGCTACACTAATTACATTTTCCAAAGATGATGTTGGTATGTCAATGTCATAACCTGGCTTTCGCCAAGCATATTGCAACATAGGCTTATAGGTAGGTGCAGCAAATTAATTGTAAACCAAAGAATGAATTTTCACGATGAAATAACGATCATGTACCTTCACTTGTGGTTTGGCACCTTGCAGTCTTACAAAATTAGTAATCCTTCTGATATAGAGTTTATATTGCCGAAAGGAGTAAACATCAAGGGGTTGGCAATATTTTGTTGTTTCGGTGGCAATATTTTCAGCGTAACATCTTTGTTTGGAAAACTTACATCTAGAAGGGTAGAATCTGTATGACCTGCCTGGGAATCACACAACCAGAGGCTCTTTTCATTTGTTACGTGTTCGCCAAGGACTGAAGTTAGAAAATGTTTAATGTGTTCTTTATTCATTTTTCCACTTTTGCTTGCCTCCACATGAATGTATCATGGACAGGTTGTTGCAAGTTTCTTTAAAATATTTAGACCTAAAGTGTCTTGTGTCTCTTGAAAACAGATGAACAACTTGTTTGCTAGTCTGTCTGCCATTGATAAAGCCACATTAATTGTGTAGCTGTGGGTAGAGCTATGTAGAGACTGCAACACACTACCTGTAGTTTTCTTTCCTCTGTAGTACAGTGTTGATGCTGAAGACATTTCATACTGGAATTGAATCTGGTCACTGTTCCAAACATTACCTTTCACCACACCCTCCTCTGTTATAATCATGTTCACTTCTTCCGCAAACTGTTGTGCATTTTGAGGTATAATATTATCGTCTTCTATGTCCTTACGTGTGACAAATGTAGTAATATGCCTGGATGAAATGCCATATTCAGCCTAGAGATGGTCTATAAAGAAATGGAAGCTTTGAAATTGACCAAGCCAACCATTTTAGCCCCTTCTAGTGCCCACTTCCTTGATGAGGAGGAGAGATATTCTACCGTTAGTCTATTGGTTTATCAAATCGCAATCAATCAATCAATCAATCAATCAATCAATCAATCAATCAATCAATCAATCAATCAATCAATCAATCAATCAATCAATCAATCAATCAATCAATCAATCAATCAATCAATCAATCAATCCTGATCTGCATTTAGGGCAGTAATCTAGGTGGCAAATTCCCTAACAGTTGATTCCTAGCCTTTTATTAAATGATAGCAAAGAAAATGGAAATTTATTGAATATCTCCCTTGGTAAGTTATTCCAATCCCTAACTCTCCTTCCTATAAACGAATATTTTCCCCGATTTGTCCTCTTGAATTCCAACTTTACTTTCATACTGTGATCTTTCCTATTTTGAAAGACATCACTCAAACTTATTCGTCTACAAATGTCATTCCACGCCATCTCTCTGCTGACAGCTCGGAACATACCACTCAGTCGAGTAGCTCGTCTTCACTTGTCTAAGTCTTCCCAGCCCAAACTTTGCAACAATTTTTTGCTATTTGCTTTACGTCGCACCGACACAGATAGGTCTTATGGCGACGATGGGACAGGAAAGGCCTAGAAATGGGAAGGAAGCGGCCGTGGCCTTAATTAAGGTACAGCCCCAGCATTTTCCTGGTGTGAAAATGGGAAACCACGGAAAACCATCTTCAGGGCTGCCGACAGTGGAGTTCGAACCCACTATCTCCCGGATGCGAGCTCACAGCTGCGCGCTCCTAACCGCACGGCCAATTCATCCGGTGTAATATTTTTGTAAAGCTACTCTTTTGTCAGAAATCACCTAGAACAAATCGAGCTGCTTTTCTTTGGATTTTTTCAGTTCATGAATCTAGTAATCTTGATGAGGGTCCCATGCACTGGAACCATACTCTAGTTGGGGTCTTTAAAGAGACTTTACCGAGCTCGATAGCTGCAGTCGCTTAAGTGCGGCCGGTATACAGTATTCGGGAGATAGTAGGTTCGAACCCCACTGTGGTTTTCCGTGGTGTCCCTTTTTCACGCCAGGCAAACGCTGGGGCTGGACCTTAATTAAGGCCACGGCCGCTTCCTTCCAACTCCAAGTCCTTTCCCGTCCCATCGTCGCCATAAGACCTATCTGTGTCGGTGCGACGTAAAGCAACTAGCAAAAAAAAAAAGAGAGACTTATATGCCCTCTCTATTAAATTCGTACTACCACCCCTTAACACCCTCATAACCATATGCAGAGATCTGTACCCTTTATTTACAACCGATTTATGTGATTACTCCAACACCCAGACACTTTCAATGATCCCCAAATGGAACTTTCATCCCATCAACAGAGTAATTAAAACTGAGTGGACTTTTCCTATTCTTGAAACTCACAATCTGACGTTTAAGCCGGTTTATCATCATACGATTGCCCGCTGTCCATCTCACAACATTATCGAGGTCATTTTGCAGTTGCTCACACCCTTCTAACTTATTTATTACTCTATACAGAATAACATCATCCGCAAAACTCTACCTCTGATTACGTCTTTTACTCATATCATTTTCCCCTCTTAATTATTACAGTCAGATAAAGCCTCGCTTACTCTAATTCAAGGAGATCAACTTTCTAGAAAAATTGCAACCCATTCAGTCACTCTTTTTCTAGTACAATTGCACTCATTTTACCAGGAGTCACCCATGATCCACCCTATCAAATACTTTAGACAGATCAATCCCGATACAGTCCATTTGAATTTCTGAATCCAAGATATCTACGATATTTTGCTGAAATCGTACAAGTTGATTTTCAGTGGAATAACCTTCCCTAAACTCGAACTGCCTTCTATCGAACAAGTTGTTAATTTTTGCAAACATATCTAATATAATCAGAAAGAATACCTTCTCAAAGCTTACATGCAAAACATGTCAAACTGACTGGCCTCTAATTTTCAGCTTTATGTCTATCAACCTTTCCTTTATACACAGGGGCTACTATACCAACTCTCCATTAATTTGGTATAGTTCCTTCAACCAAACAATAATCATATAAGTTCTTCAGATATGGTAATATATTCAAACCCATTGTCTTTAGTATATCTCCAAAAATCTTACCAGTTTCTACCGATGTTTTAGTTTTCGACTTTTGTATCTTACTGTAAATATCGTTGTTATCATACATACATTTTAATACTTCTTTAGCATTTGTCACCTCCTCTATCTGGACATTATCGTTGTAACCAACAAACTGCTGACTGAATATTTCTGCCTTTTGAAGATCCTCGCATACACACTCCCTTTGTTCATTAATGATTCCTGGAATGTCCTTCTTGGAATCTATTTCTGCCTTAAATTAGCTGTACATAAACTTCCATTTTTCACTAAAATTTCTATGACTGCCAGTTATGCTTGCCATCATGTTATCCTTAGCTGCCTTCATTCCTAGATTCAATTTCTTAGTAAGTTCCTTCAATTTATCCTTACTTCCACAGCCATTTCTAACTCCATTTCTTACCAACCCGCAGCTCCTCCTTAGTCTCTTTATTTCTCTATTATAACAAGGTGGGTCTTTACCATTCCTGATCATCTTTAAACGTAAAACCTATTTTCACATTCCTCAACAATTGCTTTAAACCCATCCCAGAGTCTGTTTACAATTTTATTTAACGTTTTCCACCGATCCAATAATGCTGTCTTGAGGAATTCTCCTCTTAATTATTACAGGGTCAAATATAGCCTCGCTTACTCTACTTCAATGAGATCAATTTTCTATAAATATTGCAACCTATTCAATCACTATTTTTCTAGTATAATTGCTCCCTCATGCTTGCCTTATCTGCCATAGGGTACTATCTAATAGTCATACTTTTAAGGGCGTATTTCTAACGCATTTATTTTTAACAACGACAAAAACGGCTTCATAATCACTAATACCATCTATTACTTCGGTTTCTCTATAGAGCTCGTCTGGTTTTATCAGCACCACGCCCGGGATATTTTTCACTCTAATTAGTTCCATCACTTTCTGAATCCGCTGTCCTTCCCATATTAGCTTATTTGCCATTTATTGGTCATGCTTCCTGTCGTTCGCATCACCTTCCCAATGGACATTTGATACATTCAGATCTCCTGCTACAGTCACATTCCATTCCATGTTGTTTTCCACATACCTGATTATCTTATCAAATAATTCTGAATCTGATGTGTGTCCTGAAATGTTTGGATCAAGTAAGTACAGCAGGTAGGAGGGAGTAAAGGAGATGATTGTATACCAGGGTGCTAAACTTGCATAAATATTCAGCTTGTTTGTTAAAATAATTGCAATCAAAAACCAACAGAAATAATGTATTGGTATCTAACGTTATGAGGATATATGCGCACTGTGCTATGTTGCTGTTGTTTATAATAGTTTGAACTACCTACAGTGTCACTATTCTGTAGTGAATTTTATATCCAATACATTTTAAAAACATACAATTTTTGATGAGTTTGATTTGGTGCCTCAGAATTATGGCCCGGAAGTGCATGCATTTTTAGGTTTTTCTTAGGGGTTAAAATGTATGCTTATACATTATGTATACGAATGGTGGATTTTTCAGTTATTGGAACATCATTAACGGGGTTGCTTTATCGCATGCAACTTTACTACCAATATGATCCAGATGAAAAAATAATAAAATAAAAAGGCTTAAAATTGTTAAAATATACCGAATAGGCACTAAGATATTGAAATACGATGCATTTATCAAAATTACGAAAATATGAAGTATATGCACCATTAAATCATGTTCCAATTAAATCATAAATTCATACTCTAATTCATTCTGTAAATTTGAATTTATTGTAACAATGTCCTCCATAAGTCTTACACAACGATCTTCAGGCACATGTTGTTGAGTGTATTTGCAAGAAAACATTGTGACATGTGGTTATCAATTTTCCGGAAGCGAATATCAGCAGCTAAAAACGCTCTGCACAAGTCATAAGGAAATTCTGCAACCCTACTTACTAAACTCGACACCTGGAGAGGAGTAGCAGTGATATCATGCAGTGAATCCCCTGCTGCATCATCCATCTTGCGTTGGCTGGCCACTGGCAGTAGAGCTGTAATTTGTATCAGTGATGTGGAATGGTTGGATACCAGACAAATTATATTAAGTTACTCATATAGAGTGTGTGATAAAAGTCTTTTAAATATACTTCAGGTAATTTAATATCTACAGATAATAAGATAGTGTTCTGTGGAGCGTGTGAAATATATTTAGAGTGTAAGAATATTTTTCAAGTAGTTAAGCACATGAACACAGTGAAACATACGAGAAGAATTTAATCAGAAAACTCGCAAATAAATAATCTGTTCAATAGCAACTAGTAGGTTGTTTAGTAAGTAGGTTTACAGAATTTCCTTATGACTTGTACAAAGCGTTTTAGCTGCTGATATTCGCTTCCGGAAAATTAATAACCACATGTCACAATGTTTTCTTGCAAATACACTCAACAACAAGTGCCTGAAGAAAGTTCATTGTTTAAGACTTATGGAGGACATTGTTACAATAAATTCAAATTTACACAATGAACTAGCGTATGAATTTATGTGGTTGTCTGTTGATGAAACCACTGATTCTGAGGGCCGTTTTATTGCTAATATAATTGCCGGTGCCTTAGATAAGGAACAAAAGTTGATACTTTATCCTCTTAATATGGATTAATTACTGGCCATTATCAATGTAACTGTGACCCCGTTAATGATGGACTCCTTGAAATTATTATGGCCATCTGGTAAAAATACGATCGGCTACTTTTATTTGTTACAGATGCAGGTACTTACATGGTAATATCAGGACAAACACTCAAAGATATTTTCCTCACTTAATTCATATTACTAGCTGACCACATGCTTTTCATCGCATTGCTGAGACAATATGTAACGAGTCTTTATTCATTTCTCCTATTCAATACATAACTCAAACCTCCGTGAGGGGGTAAAATGTTCAAAACATCATATGTTTGGGCCCTTAATTGTGGGCTTCTTCGGTGATTTTTTAGCTTAAAAGTACAAGTGTTTCACTTAATATTGTACTTAAATAAAAGTTTGGAAACTGTATAAATTGTTCTTAACTAATGATATATTACACATTTAAGCTCAATGTGATGTAATTAAAAAGTTTGTACATATTCTTTGTTAGAATACGTAGTAAAGAACTAAAACTGTCTTATAAAGACTTAATTTAAAAACAAACTGTGAAGAAGTGAGTCTGCAGTTCAGTTAAAATATTTGAATGCTAAAAATATATACATTTTAATACGTGAAAAACAGTATGTATTTGCTCGGTTATCTCATGACGAAGTTCTTTCCAGTCTGCTCTATATAAGAACAATTACAGGTTTGACATGTGAGTTTCCTCTGTTGATTGCACTCAATCAAGATAAAATACAGTTTCAATGAAAATAACACTAACATACAACGAAAATGTCATCAAAATACAAGTACACCAAAAATGTGGCACTTAAATGAACATCAATCACTAATCTATATATAAAAGAACATGTCCTGACTGACTGACTGACTGACTCATCATCGCCGAGCCAAAACTACAGGACACAAAGAAATTAAATTTTGAGGATACATTTATATTACAATGTAGGTGCTCGCTAAGGGAGTATTTTTGGATATTCCGTCGCTAAGGGGGTGAAAAGGTGGGGAAAATTTTAAAATGAGTGCATCTATATCTCAAAATTTTAAAAGTTTACAGATTTAAAAATTGGTATTTAGAATCTCCTTTAAAAGTAAAGAAACATGCATTTTTTATTTTTGGAAACTCCAATTAATGGGGATTAAACAGGAGTGAAAAATGGAGTGAATTTTTAGGTGTTTCGAATCTCCTTTAAAATATAGGAACACGTATTTTTTGTTTTTGGAAAATCCATTTAATGGGGATTAAACAGTAGTGACAAATGAAGTGAATTTTTAGAAAGACTATATCTACAGTATAACTCATAAACGTAAAATGTTACAAACGTAAAAACTGGTATTTGGAATCTCCTGTAAAAGTAACGAAACACAGGTGATTTGTTTTCGGAAACTATACTTAAGAGGAAATAAAAAGGGGGGTGAAATTTTAAAATGAACATGTCGACTGTACATCTAAAAAAACTTAACATTAGAGAAGTGAAAACTGTATTTTTAATCTCTATTAAAAATAAAGAAACGTGTATTTTTGTTCTCGGAAAATCCACTTGCGTGGGGGATAAAAAGACTGAAAATGCGGTTGAATTCTTTTTATTGGGATACTGATATCTCAAAAACTGAAGTGCTACAGACGTGAAAATTTGTATTTGGGATCTCCTTTAAAAATAAAGAAATATGTACTGTCTGTTTTCAGAAATCCACTTAAAAGGGGGAAATTGAAAAGTAGTTGAAATACTTGAATGAGGATACTAAAAAACGAAAGATGTTGTAGACGTGAAAGTTGGTATTTTAACCTGATTTAAAAAATAAACACTTAGACGTGAAAGTTGGTATTTTAACCTGATTTAAAAAATAAACACTTATTCCTTTGATTTTGGAAAATACAATGAAGGGGGTGGGTGAAAGAACATAAAAATAATTTAATTAATTGCATGAGGATACTTCTATCTAATAAAAACTAAAGTTGCTACAGACGTGAAAACTGATATTTGGATCTCCTTTAAAAGCAAAGAAAAACGAATTTTCGGGGGGAAATCATCTGGAGGCGGGGGTAAAAAAATAGTTGAATTCCTTTTATGAGGACACATAACTCAAAAACTGAAAATATTCCAGTCGTGATAACTGGTATTTAAAAGATCCATTACTAACAAAGAAGTATTTTTTCCGGAAAATTCACTTAACGGTCGGGGGAGTGTGAAAGTGAAAAAAGTGAATATTGGTATTTGGAATCTCCTATAAACATAAAGAAACATGCCTTCTTTTCTTGGCGGGGGGCGGGGGTAAATCACCTTAAAAGTAGTGGGGTGAAAAAGGAGTTGAGACCAATTGATTTTACTGTTCGTAACGTACTTGATTCTGATCATAAACCGATCCTTTTCTAATCTTTCCTGGGTTCGTTTCCAAGAGCCATCTTTTCCTTTGGATAACTGAAAGTTAGATTACAGTAGATTCTCCTGGCATATAAATAAAAATTTAACCACATTTGAAATAAACGATTGTTATGCTATTTGACCGTGCAATTGTTCACCTCTATAATACGGTCAATAATGCACGGAAGTATCTCATTCGTATCGCCAAGAATCCCGCGCACTACTCTACGCACGACAATGGTGCTGGATTGTCAGCAATGACAATTTCAGCAGATGTAATTTACCGCCAAGTAGTGATCTTGCTTCTTCCTGCGGGGTCCATAACATCAATAATAATAATAATAATAATAATAATAATAATAATAATAATAATAATAATAATAATAATAATAATAATAATAATAATAATAATAATAATAATAATAATAATAATAATAATGTACTGAACCGTTGTCAAAATGTGCGGACCGCGCTGTACATGGCTCTGGCCGGGTAATGACTACGAAAGCAGTCTGGCCGCGGGTGCAGTACCGCCAAGACACCCAAGACGACACCACGCCGGATCTCCTCAAGGATTTGATCCATATTCAAATGCTTATGGGAAAAGATGGCAAAGATTTAGGGACCCAACTAACCGGACGGAATACAGGGAGCTAGCCCTGGAAGTACGAAATCTATTGCTGGAAAGAAATATTGAAAAATTGGAGGAACTCTGCCGTAATCTCTCAGAAAACGAGCCAGATCGCGAATTCCGTTGGATTATATATTAATTAATATAGATGAAGTTAAACAGAACTGTACAGTAGTGTACAGGTTGTGGTCCGACTCGTTGGCTGAATGATCAGCGTACTGGCCTTCGGTACAGAGGTCCCGGGTTCGATTCCCGGCGGGGTCGGGGATTTTAACCTTCATTGGTTAATTCTAATGGCCTGGGGGCTGGGCGTTTGTGCTGTCCCCAACATCCCTGCAACTCACACACCACACATAACACTATCCTCCACCACAATAACACGCAGTTACCTACACATGGCAGATGCCACCCACCCTCATCGGAGGGTCTGCCTTACAAGGGCTGCACTCTGCTAGAAATAGCCACACGAAATTATTATTATTTGTTTCGTCCACACGTGCACAATGAATGTTTTTGAATTGTTCATCTTGTTAAATGACTGTAAAGACTAAATACAAATTTTAGTGAAAAATGGAAGAGTATGTATAGGTACTTTAAGGCAGAAACAGGCTCCAAGAAGGACATTCCAGGAATCATTAATGAACAAGGGGAGTGTGTATGTGAGGATCTTCAAAATGCAGAAGTATTCAGCCAGCAGTATGTAAACATTGTTGGTTACAAGGACAATGTCCAGATGGAGGAGGTGACTAATAGTAAAGAAGTATTAAAATTTACCTATGACAGCAATGACATTTACAGTAAGATACAAAAGTTGAAAATTAGAAAAGCAGCTGGAATTGATAAGGTTTCGGGCGATATACTAAAGACGTATAGTACCATATCTGAAGTATTTATCTGATTATTGTTTGGATGAAGGAACTTTACCGTATGAATGGAGAGTTGCTATAGTAGCCCCTGTATATAAAGGAAAGGGTGATGGACATAAAGCTGAAAATTACAAGTCAGTGAGTTTGATATGCATTGTATGTAAGCTCTGGGAAAGCATTCTTTCTGATTATATTAGACATGTTTACAAAATTAATGACTGGTTTGATAGAAGTCAGTTTGTGTTTAGGGAAGGTTATTCCGCTGAAGCCCAACTTGTAGGATTCCAGCAAGGTATAGCAGATATCTTGGTTCAGATGGTTAATTGGACTGTATCGCGATTGACCTGTTTAAAGCATTTGATAGGGTGGATCATGGGAGACTACTGGAAAAAATGAGTGCAATTGGACTAGACAAAAGGATGACTGAATGGGTGGTTCTGTTTCTAGAAAATAGAACTCAGAGAATTAGAGTAGGTGAAGCTTTATCTGTCCCTGTAAAAATTAAGATGGGATTTCCTCAAGGCAGTATTATTGGACCTTTATGTTTTCTTATATATATCAGTGATATGTGTAAAGAAGTTGAATCAGAGATAAGGCTTTTCGCAGATGATGTTATTCTGTACAGAGTAATAAATAAGTTAGAAGATTGTGAGCAACTGCAAAATGACCTCGATAATGTTGTGAGATGGACAGTAGGCAATGGTATGATGATAAACGGGGATAAAAGTCAGGTTGTGAGTTTCACAAATACGAAAAGTCCTCTCAGTTTTAATTACTGGATTGATGGGGTGAAAGTTCCCTTTGGAGATCATTGTAAATACATAGGTATTAATATAAGGAAAGTTCTACGTTGGGGTAATCACATAAATGGAATTGTAAATAAAAGGTACAGATCCCTGCACATGGTTATTAGAGGATTTAGAGGTTGTAGTAAGGATGTAAAGGAGAAAGCATATTTGTCTCTGGTGAGACTCCAACTAGAGTATGGTTCCAGTGTATGGGATCCTTACCAGGATTACTTGATTCAGGAACTGGAAAAAATCCAAAGAAAAGCAGCTCGATTTGTTCTGGGCGATTTCCGACAAAAGAGTAGCGTTACAAAAATGTTGCAAAGTTTGGGCTGGGAAGACTTGGGAGAAAGGAGACGAGCTGCTCGACTAAGTGGTATGTTCCGAGTTGTCAGTGGAGAGATAGCCTGGGAGGATATCAGTAGGCGAATACGTTTGGGTGGTGTCTTTAAAAGTAGCAAAGATCACAATATGAAGATTAAGTTGGAATTCAAGGGGACAAATTGGGACAAATATTCGTTTATAGGAAGGGGAGTTAGGGATTGGAATAACTTACCAAGGGAGATGTTCAATAAATTTCCAATTTATTTGAAATCATTTAAGAAAAGGCTAGGAAAACAACAGATAGGGAATCTGCCACCTGGGCGACTGCCCTACATGCAGATCAGTAGTGATTGATTGATACAAATACAACTTTACACACCAATCAACTCACTGACACTGTAAGGAATCATATTGTCATTTAAAACACTACTCGATGGGAAGGGGACACAATTACACAATTGGCCTCTTGTAATTTCCATAAGCAGTTTTTATGGTGACTGCTGGCACAAGTCCATCGGAACCTGGGTGAAGTTCCTCGACCATATCTAGTCTCCACTGAAGCGGGGATAAATTGTCTTCCTTGATAACTACCACTTCTTCAAGTTGTATACTGGGTTTTTGGGAGGCCAACTTTGGCCTGTTTTGTAGTTGGATTTAGTATTCCTTATGCCATCCGGTACAAAATTGTTGCACCATTTGCGGCAACCGTTTCCATGCTGAAAGTTTATTGCTCGGTACAAGAGTCAGATTGGATTCAGGAATGGAACTGAAACTGTTTCCGGTAAGGAAGTGACCTGAAGTTAAGGGTTGAGGTTCAGCAGTATCTGAGGATAGGCTGTAGTGGACGAGAGTTTAAACAGGCTTCAATTTGTGCGAGCACAGTTCTAAGTTCTTCAAGTGTTAACTATGAGTTTCCGAAAACTCGATGCAAATGCTATTTGACTGACTTCACACCAGCTTCCCATAATCCTCCAAATTGGGGTGAACGAGATGGAATGTAGTGCCAGTTGATACCCTTGTTTGCCATATTGTTGATACCGCTGTGATGCCAAGAATTGGTGAAGATCTTTAACTCTCTATCAACTCCATAAACATAGTAGCAATGTCGCTGTACATATCTGCGGGCTTTCCTCTTCTGGCTACGAAATGGCGAAGTGCGGCTAAGAAGGCACGTGTGGTAAGACTGATGACTACTTCCAAATTAACAGCCTTCGTCCTGAAGCAAACAAATAGTGCGATGTATGCCTTGATAGCGATATTGCTCCTCTTGTTAACTGGGCGAAGTAGAATTGGGCCTCCATAATTAATGCCAATAGCGTAGCCAGGATCGGTCAATGGGGGGGGGGGGTTACAGTTACAAAATTAAATATAACATAATGAAAGTGCTTGTGCGTGTCTGGTACGCGCATGCATGACTGTCATAAGGATACTGATACAAGAGTGAAGTACTGTATGTGATATTCAGATTGCAGTACACTACAAAATTTTTACTCTAAAATACAGAATTAGAACAATATAATCGAGGTCAGCAATTTTATGTCGAACGGTATGTTCAGCTTAGAATCTAAAATCCAATTTTTGAGGCTTCCTGGAAAATAAATTTAACACATTTGTTGGTTTTACAACTATGTCTCTGTGAATGTTCGAAAGAGCCAAGCCGTTGAGTCGACTTTCACTTATGGTATTTCTGAGGTAGGTTTTCAGGCGTCTTAATGTTGAAAATGATCTCTCACTAGCTGCAGTGGTGACTGGTAGGGTGGCAAACACTCTCAACAAGCAGTAGATTGCAGGGAGTTTTATTTTGATGACATAAAAGAAGGGCTTTTAAAGCAAGCCGTACCACACACTCATCTCTCCTAGAGCACTATCTTCACCGCATTGGAGATCCACAGAATACTTTTGTCTTAAGACTTTAATTGTCTCTTCATCTTCCTTAGTAGGTGTTTTCTGTTCACTTGGAGGTGGAAGGCACATAAAAGACTGCAAAGTCAGTTTATGAGATGTGAAAAGTTCTCTTTTTCTGCTAAGAAATTGTCCAAATGTATGAATATGGATATGCGAAAATATTATTCTTGACTACCAAATGTTTCTACATTGCACCTCTGCCTTTGGCGCTTTGCTATACGAGGAATGGTAATTTGTGGGACCCATAATAGGGTAACTGAGCTAAGTTCACATATATTCCGTATGACCCAAGGTTGCTTGCCACGTCAGTAGGGAAAATGTGATTGCTTTCTCGCTTATATCTCTTGAATGCCGTGCCGGATTTTACTGAAATTGACATATGTTTACGTTCAGAACATGAGCTACACGATGATGTATGTCTCATTTCTGTATCTTTATCGGCTAAAAAGAAATTTTCCTTCCAGTACACTCAAGAGAAAGGCGTACAACATGTGGCAGTGACGTCACCCGCAGGTTCATTGCTCGTGACGTGTCCTGCTTGCCACGAGGAGCTTGGTATCGCGCTCGCACAAGATGTCGAGCATACGAACACATATTATTATCGTCACTTTTCCATATATTCCGGCAATTATACAATAATGTACCGGGCTGGAACAGTTCCTGGTACAGTATATGTATGGATACAAGGAATTCTGAGTTCTGCACAGCACACAACAATTGTTGAGCATTAGTAGAGGCTTCTCTATTATTCCATTTTATTATATTTTCAAGAACTTCAATGACGGCATCAAACAGTTCTAAAAATACTGCAATTGAGTCATGGCGCTCCACCCATCTTGTTAGACACAATGCTTTAAGCCTTGTTTTGTCACTTTCAGGAACAGTGGCATCTATCGATTCTTTAAATGCATTTAACCTTTTTGGAAACCTAAGAAATGAACAAATATTCCCCACAGTACTCAAACCGTTTCTGATTCCTTGAATTGAGCAGGCATGGGTTATAGCAAGATTGAGAACATGTGAGCTGCAGTGCACGTACAGAGCTAATGGGTAGGTCTCCGTTATTATTGCTTGGACACCATAAAACTTCCCACTCGTAGCGTTAGCTCCATCATATCCGTGTCTTAAATAATTTAAGTTGACTCCTATCTTCTGAAGCACATCAATTATTTTGGCAGCCAAACCTATTCAGTGGCGTCAGTGATCGATACAAACTGGAGGAAGTCCTCCCTGAGTGTCTGAGAGTCAGGGTCGACATACCGAACACAAAGTGACATTTGTTCCATCCCAGAAATGTCACTTGTCTCATCGGCCAGTAGAGTGAAGCAGTGTGATCTGTTCACTCTGTGCACGATGTTTTCAACAATTAAGTCACTGCATACGTGAATGATCTCGTTTTGAGTTCGTGGGTTAATGTACATAGCATTTCGGCTGCTTGTAAGCAAATTAGTTTTTAAATCCTCATCCCCATTTCTTGCACGAAAACGAAGAAAAGTCCTAAAATTTCCATCATTTTCAGTAGGCACTTCATCATTCAATATAATAGGTCCATGGTCTCTGTGTCCTCTAAGGGGTAAACCTTGGCGGTCACACAAAATTGTAGTTTCGATAATAGGAATAATCTTCTTCCTGTTGTCTTCGATTTCCTTTTTCACGTTCTTGTCGATTTTCATGTCGATTGGGTCTTGCTTATTCTCAGCGACAAGTTTGATTTGGCTCGCCCGTAATATACAATTCTTGTGGTATTCGGTTTTTTTCATGCCTATTGAACTCTTCAACTGCATCTTTCCATATATTGAACTTAGCTTTAACAAGTTTTCCCAAGGCTGATGCCCTACCCCAGCTCCATGAGAAGAAAAGAGCACACAATATCTACTATAAGCACCATCGTCGATTTAGGAATATGTTAGCCACATCCATCTATTTAACCAAAGGAGTTGAAATGTTAAGTTCCTCTTGCCACTACCTGGAAACTTGAAATTGTAATCTGGCACCCAAACATCAGTCAGAACATTGTGCCTGGTTTCAATGTCCATCTGAAAAATTTGCATAAGTGAATGTAAATGTTTCTATTTTATTTGTAACTATTCGATAATGATAAAATACTTATAATTATGGAATTAATCATCAAAATGTAGCAATTGATAATAATAACCACTTCCGAACGTCTAAAAATGTACCCGCTAGTAGTTCAGGATTGTAGTTCGACCTGCTGCACTATTTTGATAATAGTACTAATACTGTGTGTGTGATGTCTTAACTTAGAACATTTTCCCACAAAGTTTGCTATGTCCCTTGCATTTGCATACTAGAAGTGGATGCGGATAGTAAGTCCAAGCGTAATGGCCTTTAGTTGGTGAGCATAGATTTTTAATCGGTTCCGTTTCAGCTTCAGCAGGTGATTCAGGTTGTATACATTCCGTTGAAGTATTCTGTTCACTTTCCTACGTTTTGGATTTCTTTTGAAAAATACGTGACTCAACTAGATTGCCTTTTGCGTACCGGTGGATCCATAATCGTATTTTGGTGATTATGATGTGGTAAAACAATAGCTAACACTAAACACAACGCGTTACTACTTTAAATGCACTTTGAGTCACTCGCTAAGACCTAATACTGTCGTCCAGTAACCAGTTACGTTTCTACTGCAAACTAAAGGGGCTTGGGACATCAGAGCTGATAAGTGAAAACAAAGCATGGACGAAGGGTTTATTCGTTGCCATGGAGACGAGTGCAACCTTGAAGTAACGAATATTTCACTTCTCGGCTCTGATGTCGACTCACGGCGTTCTTCCTTCTCGGACTGCAAGAAAAGCAGTGTTTCGCGATGACATGGTGAAATATGAACCATTATTCTTCACAAAGCGCTTACAATGATACTAAATGGGATCAGTTTTACAGTAAAAACACACCATAACAGTAACTAATTTGAATAATTATGAAATGATTAATTACATTTCGGAAGAATACAAAATACCGTATTCTATGTACAATAACAAAATCTAATCCAGTTACAAAAGCATAGTAGTCTAAGTAAGTGAACTAGCTTTAAGAACTATAAAATGAGTAACGAAATCTAAGACGTGTCCGAAATAGGAATTTTACGGGTTTTTCTTACAATTTACTTTTCGTCGCACCGACGTAGATAGGTAGATACGTAGATGGGAGAGGGAAGCGTGGGAAGGAAGCGACCATGGCCTTAATTAAGGTATGGCCTCAGTATTTGCCTGGTGTGAAAATGGGAAACCACGAAAAACCATTTTCAGAGCTCGAACCAATTATCTCCCGAATGCAAGATTACAGCTAACCGCACGGCCAACTCGCTCGGTTTTACGTACATGTAACTATGTAGTTAGGATAGCATAGTAAGATAGTTAGCAAACTAAGTGAACTATTTAAATGAGTATAAAATGAGTGATTAATCTAAGAAGAGTCGAATATCGGTATTATTTTTATTTTATTTTCAAAATCTACTGCGTAAAGACAAAGAATACACTATAACAACTTCGTTAAATATAAGGATTTTTTTGTAAATGATAAATCCATGATCTTTGTCTGGGGAATATAAGCGGTGTCTGAATGAGTATCAGAAGAGAACCCCTGAGCGCTTTGAGCTCCTTGGTACTGATAATGAAGCTCGTCTTCTTAGGGACTGTCCCTCTTGCACCGATCATGAGACCCCTCACTTCTACGTCGTCCAGCTCGTATTTATTATTATAATACGGCCCTGTAGGCAGGTAGATATACTTCTTTTCTCTGTTTACCTCATCTGGCTGGTCGTACAGTAATAGATTTGACCTAATCCAGCTTTAAAATCTAGTTCAATTTGAAGTTTAAATATATTTTCGAAACGTTTGCACTTAACAAACGGGAGCGTCTTCCTGCCATAGTATGACCCTGCTTTGAGAACAATAATGTCCTTTTTTCTGTGTACAATAAATACCTTACAATGCGGACTACATTGTTCTTTTAGTAACTTGACTTGCGGTTCGGAATATGAAGCGTCTATTAACGAGTGTCGGTTCAACTTCAGGGCAATGTCAAGCTGAGTGTTTCTATTGAGGCGAGAAGATAAACAAAGCGCCGTCACCGTTTCAAAAATTTTTTCTGTTTCAAAGCATTGATATAGCTGACATGTACAGAAGGACTGAGCTTCTGTTCACGCGACACACGGCACACGAAGCGTTGTGTTGTCGAGGCATCGAGACAGCTGATTGAGCCGGCGGTGTTTCGAAGCATATATACACTACGACCAAAGAGCCGGCGCGGCAGTCATGCAGACACTGAATCACCTCCATACTGACTTTGCGTATTCCAACAGTTACTTAATAGACCTGTCGGAAAGCGTCATTATCTAGTTTAAGCAATGTTTATTTAGTTTATTATTTACTGTCAGTTTCTATTTATTTTCTCTTTGTGAAAGTTCCCTGGGGGGGGGTTCTAACCCCCAGTAACACCCCTGGGTCCGCCCCTGATCAATGCGACAAATACTGAACGGACGTTGAACTCATTGCTCAGGACAGTTAGCCATGAGTTGATGACTAGTTACGCCTTTCAATTTGTAACATGATACGCATTTGTGAACTTGCTGTCTGGCTACGTTTCTGCCATTCAGAATCCAATAACTTTGACGAACGCTTGCTACCAACAATTCTGTCCCGCATGGGCCTGTTGTAAGGGTTCATGTTTGACAAATAGAGTTGTCAGGTGATCTTTTGATGGTAATACAATTTGGTGTTTTGTCGAGAATGGGAGCGACGTGTTCTTCAATCTACCACAACTCTTAAGTTCATTATCATGTAGAAATGGACAGAGATTTTTCAGCTGTCTCTTCCTTGATACAATGTCTATCTTCAGCAAATCTTTGATTTCTTCACTGAATGACTCCGCCTGAGCTATGCGAATGCATTACATTAATGATTACTGAAGTTCTTGCACTGACAAGGGTCCCGTTCGTTTAATGTTCGGCTGTTTGGAGTTGTGAATGAATCTGCTTCAATACGCCAGAACTCTTTGTAGATTTGTCAGTGAAGAAAACCTTTCGATGATATCATTGTCTTTAGTGATAAGTAATGTTGCTACTGTTCGCTGTTCCAATGTGGTGTGCCAACATTCATCGATGATTAGGGGATACAGCTGGTTGAGCTGAGGCACTGACAAGCACGATGGACCTGACAACCACAATGTGGACTGTTGTAACTCTTGAGATTCAACTCCTCAAGAAATTAAAACTTCAGGGTTTTGATGAGATGAAACATGATGCCAATCTTTAACATTAGTTAACTGTTGAATGTCTGCCACCCTGTTGGCTACAAACGTTTTACAACGTGACGAAGGAAAAGTCAACCATGATAAGTTGTAGAATCTGTCCACAAATGAGTTAAATTAATTTCAAAATTTAAAATTTGAATGGCCTTTTGAAGTAACTGAGCCAACAATGCAGCTGCAAGCAATTCAAGACGAGGGAGTGTAACCCGTTTGACTGAAGCCACTCTGTATTTTGAGCACAACAACTTGACACTCGTTTCCCCTTGCTGATATACAGATCGAAGGTAGATGCAAGCTCCGTATGCTGTTTGAGAGGTGTCTGGGAAACCGTTCACTTGAATGTTACAAGATACACCTGCTAAAACATGTCTATCCACCTGAATGGTTTCAATGTGCGTAAAATGGTTCTGAAGCACCTTCCATTCTGCGGATGTCTTCAGTAATGTTTAATCCCAATCAAGTTTGTGTAACCACAATTTCTGGAGAAACATTTTGTAGGTTATTTCTAATGAGCTGAAGAGTCCTAATGGATAAAAAATTGAAGCTACTGTTGATGTAGTGGTGCTTTTAGTAATGTTACTATTCCCTGGAATGTGTTTGATTCTGTTTGCTACTAAGAAGTTTTTTGACGTAGGATGCCATGATAATCCCTAAAAGCTTGTATGATGTCATCATTATCGAACTGGGAAGGTCAGTTAATTTCTCTGTCTGCAGGTGGAACATCATCAAGTATAGCTTTATGATTTGAGCACCATTTCCTGATGGGAAGCACACCTTTGTTGAGTAAGGACACCGTCAACATAAAAATCCCTTTGTAAAACCGTTGATGCCAGTGAAAATGAAGTTGCTTCATCTTCTGCCAATTATTTGAGGCACTGTGTTGCCAAATATGGAGCTGACGCTGTGCCATACATGACAGTCAATAGTTCGTAAGTCTTGATAGCTATTTGTGGTGATTCCCTCCAAATAATTTTTTGCGTGTTATTTTCATGAAACCGAACTTGTATGTTTATTTTTGTGATGTCTCCAGCAAATGTAATGTTGTGTGTCCTGAATCTCAACACAATGAAATAAAGGTCTTGTTTTATAGTAGGCCTTCTAACAATGTATAATTAAGCGACACTCCAGTAGTGGTTCTAGCTCATGCGCCAAAAACTATTCTGACTGATGCAGTTGTGCTTTTTTAAATACTGCATGATGCGGCAAGCAATAATGTTCAGAATCATCTGTTACTTGTAGGCCTACCTCTCTCATGTAAGAAAACTGTTCCTTCTTGGACATGTGCGTGTGGTGTTTCCCTTTAAGTGATGTAAACACTGTTGTTCTTCCTGAGTTTTAAGTTTGGTGTGCAATTCTTCTATTTCCCAAAATTTACGAAGTTCCGTATCGAGTTGATCTTCCTTTTTGAAAAAGAGAGAAGTGAATATGTTGCATGCGGGATGGCTGTTTAACTGAGGGCATTTATCAGAAATTATGCAACCCAGATGGGAGTCCTGCAATTCCGGGTAGTAATCACCTGCACGTTTCTCCCATCTGCCTTTAAAATGTTAAGTGGGGGGGGGGGACGTATTCAATTTTGGATCGAAAATGCGATTTTTTGAAAACAGTGTTAATATTTAGTTAGATACACTGACAATATACTCCCAAAGTTTCGTGATTGGGCACAGTCTACAAGTGTTTCAAACATAATATTTTCTTTCGACGTGCATAAGTCCACGCCCCTTTCCTGGCAGTCAGAGTGACATAAAGTGAACTATTTTGTCCTATTGGACGGGCGAAAGTTGAGACAAGTATTACTACTCGATCCGGAAGGCTGTGGCAACTTCCGCTGTAAAAAAATGTGCAAATTGCTGTTGTTGCTGGGTTATTATAAACACATTTTTGAAATGAATTGAGTGAACTGAAAGGCAAGAAGCTTGAAGATGGTAAACCACTTGGTGGGTTACACAGGCTCACAGATAAATAAATACACAGTATGCAGGTTTAATACGGTAAGTCCATAAGATACAATATAGGAGATGTCGAAGCTATGCAAACAGCAGTGTGGGCAATATTTTTCCACAAGCTCTCTAATGATGAACTTACAATGCATAATCTTTGCAACATAAACTGGTGTAAATATAAACAAACACAGGCAGAAGGAAGATCATGTAAACATAAAGACAGTCTTTCCGAAGCTGTGATGAATGCTATCAAGCCCACACTCCGAATTCTAATACACCGCGACCTGTTAAAAAATGCACTCGTGGCAAAACTCAAAACTTGAATGAGAGTTACAAGCGATTGATATAGAAAAGGTGTCCAAAAACGACATTCGCTGTTTCTGATGTTGTTAAAATTGCTGCGTATGATTCATGTTTGGTGTTCAGTGATGGAAATAACAGAAGAATCAATGTCCTTGAAAGGCTTGGTTTTGATGCTGGTGCTTACACGCGGACAGTCCTGAGAAAGCATTGCTGCTTCAGAACTATTAGGGAAAATGCTTATCAAAGAGTCCAAGCAACAGAAACAGCTGAAAAGGAGAGGTTTAGAAGAGTTAAAAGAAGAAGAGGAATATGGTTATGGTCAGCATTATCAATTTGTTTTTGGTAAATCACATTTCAATTTTTTCATTTTCGTCATTTCCCGCAAATGACACATTTCAACATATACGGAACATTTTCTCCTGAACTACTGGGCCTATTCTATTGAAATTTGGCATAGTTGTTTTAAATGACTAAGTCTACAATAGACTCCGACAGTTTTTCTAAATCAATTTGGAAACCAATTATGCATTTATATATACCTAAAACGAGGTCAAAATGGTTTCTGAAATTGAAAATTTAATTTCTTAAAAACAAAATTATTTAGACAAATTCTGTTCGAAAGAATGTTTCAGTTGCTTTCTTACAGTCTATACACAAAAATTCAACTTGAGAGCAAAAGCAGTTTTTGAGTATATGTTCCTTACATCATGACAGAATTTTCAAAATTTGACTTTTCATAATTTTAAGAAAATGAAATATTATCTGTTCATGTTTATAGATAACATTCCTCTGACACCTATTTATGCGTGTTCAAAGTTTGGTAAAGCTAACTATAAAACGGCCTGAGTTATGATGCAAATACCGTTATATTACAATATAGCACACGTCCCTTCATAAAATCTTTAAAAATACAATGCAAAAATCATTGAACTTATTATACAAAAAGACAGTTTAAGCTGCGCCTTCCATTCTCTAAATTATGTAGGTACTATGACAGGAGTTTTACAGTCAAGAACACAAACCTTGTAATCCAAAAATATGGACATAGCTTGCATATCACCTTGCCACTGTTTATACAATGGAATCTTGCGCTCTTGCACAACGGGACCAACACGTTCCACTAGTGGTGATATGACAAGGTAGAAAGGTCCGTTAACCCACACGTGCTCCAGCAGCTCACCAGTCTTAGCGAGTGTTGACCGCAAAGTGAGATTGTTTCCAGAAGCATCTTTTCCCTCACGCTGGATTGTAAATAGCTCCTGCTTTTCTCCATTGTGCCAACTTTCAGATGGGCCTGTACAGGTCTGCAAGGAAAGGCAGCTAATATTAAATAAATTATTTTAAAAATGTATATACGACTACGATATGATCAATATAAAGTTGACATGATGATGATGAACAGACAAACAAGTAAACTATAATGTCACATGACTGTTCAAGTTACAATCATAGCCGGGGACCTCCAATTTTACATGGAAAACAAATTACAGTTATGTAACTTTTCACCTTTAAAATTTCACCTGCCTTGGACAGGAAGAATAATTCATTGTTACACATTTATTTTTATATTACCGGCATCTTCCTTCTTCAAATGGTCAGGACCCTTCATTCCACGGTTAGAATTAAACATGAATTTTTACCTTTATGTCCCCTTAAAGAAGTCAATTACAACCCCCAACCTCTGTAGCTGTAATATGATCTGATAATGTGAAAGAGATACAAGGATTTGGATATTCAAATTAATGTAGCATGGACTAAACCAAAGGTGCTCAGCAGGGCGCCTGTTGAGTTGCGGCCGGGCTGGGAGAGCGAACACAATTGGCAGGGAAGTGGAGCAATGTCGTACGATTGTGACTATGAAGCTCCCCTCAGCTACTCAGCAAAATGTTGTTTCGGGTACAGTATTAAATTTTTTTTAAAACGCTGTAATTGCAAGAAAACCGAACTTTTCAACATATTACGGTTTAATTTACACTGCACTCGATATAAACAGTTTCCTGCGTTTATTATGTTGGCGGAAGACTCATCATCAATGAAAATTAAATTTCGTAGCAAAATAAAAATGTACTTGTGGCAAACGACTCGCCTATACCTCATTAGCTATAACCAAAACAACCACTGGTTCAAGCTTAGTCAAACAGACATGTCGAAATCATTCAGGCCAACTAACTTTTGGTGTATCTCGCAAAACAACATGAAAAGAAAATTACCATCGGAGATTAACGAGGTGCATACGTATGATTTTGTGTTAAAATCTACAAAAATAAGACCACCACGCTCAAGAGCTGAAGTGTACCAACCACGCTCATAGATACTACAATGTGCCGGAAAAATATTCTATATACTATATTATATAACATAATATTGTTACCTGTAAAATAGAATACTCCCATCCCCTAGTTCCTGATCACCTGGAACTGGGGAGAGAGTAATCATTTATTGCTATCCAAATGTGTTGACGCATGCATGATTTTCTTATTTCAATTTATTTTTCAACTACTACATTAAAATTACAATTATACCTAAATACTATTTACGCCCTATCTCTACATTGTAGTTATTATTTTTTATGGTTCATGGTGTTGGTTACTGTAGTCAAATCCTAGTTTGTGAACCATGGGTAACGGCTGAGTGGCCTAGTAATTGAACCATGGGCAACGGCTGAATGGCGTCGTAAGTGGTCATGATTGTCGGGATACCAGTTCCTATGGAATGGACGTGGGCATCTCGGACATATTCTGAGTCAAGGCCTCCTTGTGCTCCGATGGCTAGGACTATACAATCCACAAGTAATCCCTAACCTGTTACAGGAGAGACCCTCACGTGGACTATGTGTAAGGGTTGCATCCTCCTTCACAGAATTTTCACCGAGCATACACAGAATGTTTTAAGCAAGCCTCGGATCTATGGGAGCAAGGAGTCCCTCCCATTTGACAGGCGAGCGACTCCTTGGAAACAACTTTGTGAACGAAATGGAATTCGATGGGGAACTACAAATATTAGTGGGTCTTATGGAAGAAAGAAAGTAGAACTGGCTGAGTCAGGTAAGGGGATCCATCTGCTTGTGTAAGGGGAGAAAACGAGGAAGAGATAGGAGATTATGAAGTGTATTTGACAGATGTTAGAAAGGGTATGGCAGAGTGCGGGGTAGGGCTGTTCATTAGGAGTACTATTACACACTACATAGTTTCTGTTTGGCACGCAAATGAGGGAATGATGTGGGTAGATTTGGCAGTTGGAGGAATTAGGATGAGAATTGTCACTGTGTATTGTAATCATTTTGCAGAATTCTAACACGAAATGAATAAATGGCAGCTAGAATAAAATATGTATGATGAAATAAATGTAAATAACGAATTTGGCTGCCACCTGCGAAGGATTTACAGGAATGATTGACTTTGTAGAGAATGAATGAACTCCTTCTCCCAAAACGACGGTCATCAGGCTGATAAGGATCCAAACTTGCTTTATTACCTTACCTGCACTATTTAACTCTGAAGATAAATTTGGGTGGCATGCCAGGTTTTTCCTTACTTCCACCAATAAAATACTAACTATAAGATTCACTACTAGAATTTACTCCCGAAACAAAATCAAACAAAACAAAATAAATGCCAACAATAATCATCACGTGATGAGGCCAACTCGCTTTGCCGTTTACAAAAATGAACATCCACAGACATCTACAATCTAGAAGACATACACAATTCTGAACGCCACGTTTCAGATTGATAATTTCATACGAGTAAGATGACTGCCAATTCCTAACCTCATTTACATGAACAAAAGAGCATAATCTCCGAGGAATCAATTTACCACGTGTTTTAACGGTCTGGCCGGATATTCTGCTACAGTAATGGAGTAAGTCCGTACAGCGAGCGATTCAACGCTGAGTTTCGGGCGGCAGTAAATAACTCAGCTTCCCAAAGGGACCAACGGCTTTGGGTGGATGAGCCAATGTAGGTAGGTTGATGGACACCTTTACGTAGGAAATGAGACTGGAATCCATCACTAGTGCTGGGCCCAATGGCAAAACGAGCAGAGAAGGAATCCGTTACTCTCATGGTTCCCTACGGTCGTGGAGGCAGAGGAGGTCCTGCCAGGCGAACTGGCTGTGGAGGCACATCTTAGTAGTACTTAGTAGTAGTAGTCTGTAGCAGTTGCAGTCTCAGCGTTTGATCCTTCATATCTCATTCCATATGTGCCGCAGGACACGACTCCGAGATCACAGTGCGTGGGTCAATTTCTGGCAAGCTGAGATCCCTCCCTAAACAATCCCGTACTAGTGGCACCTCTTTCAATTGTCACTTATTGCTTCCAAGTCCAGCGGCGATGGGATATCGATGGTGGGGGCAGGCTACGGGTGAATCTGGAAGCCCCTAGTTCGGACCTGCACGTTGGCAGCAGCTGTGTGATGGTCGTCTCCTTGAGACCCTGTAACTACCCAGGAATTTGTACCTACATCTATTTTAGGCAGGCCTGTTTTTAATTACCGCTGCCCATCCCACATTGGGAAGGCCCTAGAAAAGGTGGGCTGAACATTGGAAATCACATCTTATGTCTGGCTGGGTGGCCACACTCAGCGGGTCACCATTCATGCCGTCAGAAATCAAAGCAGGAAAGAGTCGTACTCTGAAAATTGGAGCATGGGGTGTGAGAACTTTACTTGATGTGTCAGATAACGACAGGTCTAAGAGGAGAACGGCTCTCGTTACTCATGAGCTCTCTAGACTAATCATTGATGTTGCTGCTTTGAGTGAAACCAGAGTATCCACGGAGGCAAAATTACTGAGTTTGGCTCAGAATATACCATCTTCTGGAAGGAAAAGGAGGAGCAAGGACGTTGCATCCATGGTGTGGGATTCGCTGTGAAGAGTAAACTGGTGTTTGATCAGCAACTTACTCCCACTGCAATCAGAGAAAGACTTATGACTCTTCGCATTCCACTCTCAGGAGGTACTTTTATGATGCTCATATCCGGCTATATCATACCTTAAATGCTGATGATGATGAGGATGATGTAAAGGACGAGTTCCACAATCATCTGAGCACAAGCATCACCAAGGTACCATCTGCAGATAAGCTCCTTACTCCTTGATGATTTCATTGCCAGAGTTGGGAGAGATAATCACCTATGGATAAATGTGATGGGCGAACAAGAATTCAGCAATTGTAATGTAAATGGACTATTGCTTCTTGGTCTCATGTGTAGAACCGCTTCAAGAACACGTGGATGCATCCTTGATCCAAGCATTGGCTCATTCATGATTATGTCATTATACGGCATTGTGATAAGTACACACTTATAACTAGAACAGCAAGAAATATTTATGATTGTTGGACAGATCACAAAATCCTTATCTGTCAACTCAGGATCTCTATTAGCCCTAAACCACCTAGGCATCTCTAAATCTTGACTAGAAAGAAGTTTAACACTCTTAAACTTCAGGATGAATCCTTTGCCACAGAATTTCAGTATATGAACAATGTACAGCTAAAAGTTAATCCCGTTAGCACAAATGACGTTCAGCAAGTATGGGCCACTTAGCAGAAGATAACCACAAAATCAGCTGAGGAAACCATTGGTTTTGTTAAATCAGAAGAGACAAGACTGGTTTGATGACAACAATGAGAAAAGTTTGTGTCTCATTAACGCAAAAAGTAAAGCCTATCCCATCTTCAAGGTCCATCCTCCAAAACGACAGCACATTTCTTGAACTCAAAGGAACGTGTCATAGATAAGATAAATTAAGAATACCTGGTGGCAAGGGAAAGCTCAAGAACTTCAGAAACTATCTGATGCTCGGGACCTGAGGAATGTTTACGCAGGTATAAAAGAGTGGTATGGTCTATCCCGCCCTTCAACAGGTACACTGAAAACTGCTGACAACTCTACCACTCATAGTGACAGCCATAAAATGATGGAGCATTGGAAGGAGCATTTGTACACCCTTCTAAATCGTCCTTCGACTGCTGATGAAGACTTTCTTCGTGTTGTGCCTCAACAGCCCGAACAACCATGGATGGCGGTTCCGCTAACCAAGAATTCAGTGCAGCTCTCAATCGTCTGAAATCCAGAAAGGACCGTGCCCAGATGACATCCCTCGGGAGTTAATTCAAGCGGGTGGTCAATGACTCAAAATAAGGATTTTCACTCTCATCCTCAACATTTGGAAAGTCAGAGAAGTACCCGGTGAACTAGAAATGCCAGTATCATCACAATCTTCAAGAACGGTGGTCACTGTGCTTGTGGCAACTATTGCGGTATATCACTACTACCTATTGTAGGTAAAATTCTCGCAAGAAGCTTAACTGTCTCCAGATTATCACTGATAGAGTCCTCCTGGACTCCTAGAGTGGGTTTCAATCTTCCTGAGGCACATGCAGTATTCGGATATCTATCTCACCAGGAGTTCGTGAATACAGACCTGACCTCATTTTTTGTGCAAAGCAACTTCAGGAGAAATGCAGAGAGCAACAGAATCCCCTTTTCTTAGTCTTTTATCCCCTGGAAAATGCATTTGATTCTGTTCCAAGACCTGTTACGGAGGCGGTACTGAAACAATTTGTCTGTCCTCAGCGTTTTGTTGATCTGGTTCTGGCCCTCCATGATGGCATGACCGGACAGGTTTGCCACCAGAATAGGACCTCGGATGAATTTCCAGTTACTCATGGACTGAAACAGTGGTGTGTGCTTGCTCCAACACTATTTGCAATATATTTGGCTGCAATGCTACATGAATCTTTGTCGTATTCACAAAAACACTTACACGAGATGTTCTCAATTGTGTACACTGTTTTATTCGTATACCTCAACATTTGCACATCAAATGAACCACCATCCTGAGAAAAATTGACTGCACATTAGCATGTCAACCAACTACGAAACACTTGCACCAACATAACATAATCATCTGAACGACAAAACCACAACATGAGTTCATATACTGTGCCCTACAGACTCCAATATCTATCAAGCGAATGCTGAGATGGTATCGGAAGTACTGCAGAAGCGTTAAATACCTATCGGCGTGGGTCGCTAAACATAGGCACATCTTATCAACTATTCATGTCCTCTTCTGTTTCCGGCAACACAGCAGCTTGCTTGCGTGGTTAGTACGGTTGTTAATCAAATAAAGTTAAATCTTAAAATTCAAAGGACAGGACTTGCTGTTGTGTGAGTGAAAGTATGATCACAATTTAACAAACTTTAATAACGAAAACATAAGGTGATGTGTTAAACAAAATAAAACCACTGAATTTACATGTAGAAATAGCAAACATCTTATAGCCATGAAGAGGCAACTTTGATCTTCACGCTGGATATCGTAAGTGGCTTCATAAACACTGGCTGTGGTAACATAGGTTTGAACAGGCTCGCTTATAATATCGTTAACTAAAACGTGCAACAAACAAAAAAACACATGTAATTAGGGAGGGGTACTTCGCACATAAAAACTACAATGTACAGTTTCCCCACATACGGGAAATATACACGAATACAGTGGAGGACTGATTATTTCCCCTCAAAGGAGAAAGAAAGGAAACACACAGAAGTAAATTACCACGCGCATATGTGATGTGAACTCATGACTTTACTTCGCATACGTGTGACACCTCTAATATGATAACAAAAGACAATGACAATAAAGCACAGTCCACAACACACGCAACACATACGCCTTCATCAGGACCTGAAATAAAATATATAAATAAATGTGGTTATCTTGCGGCTTAGGGAAGGAAGCATTACCTCTTGAGACTCGACATAGTTTATCGCCTCGACCTTGCCGGGAGGGGTTGCTTTCAAGGTTGTCTCGCTCACCAGGACAACAAAACATTACGTCATCTGAGGTTCCCCTTAGTCAGGTCTCCCTGCACATGGCCTCTTTGACTCACCTTCTCGCTTTCGTCGACAGCTGAGCGAACCGCTTTCCGTAAACCCGGACAATATACAGGCGTGTATCTGCCTTCTCAAATTGAGAACACCTTTCACTTATTTCATTGCATTCCCATGCTCATAATTAGGCTCTAATAACTGGCCATCTATCGGGCCATTCAAATATAATGGAGTCATGTCTATAAACTCTCATCTCTTGACTCTTCGGTTCAGGGTTCTCTCCATGCCTATGCCCAAGAGAAACTCGGCATAAATTTTCAATGATCCCCAATATCACAACATTGAGGACATCTGCCACTATCAGAACTATATCTGAAATTCATGCAATATAATTAACATGCAATCCTACCCTTAGGCTGCCCCACTATTCCAGAAAGGTCTCCCATTCGATGTTATGGACCATTTTGGTCTCTTCCTTTTAAAGATCCTATTTCCACAAGACTCTACACTCTTTTTCCGAGAAATAACATGATCTAATAAACACTAAACAACATTACATCTAACCTAATTCCCTCATAACCCACAAATAAACTAATACAAGAAACTATACACTTCCTAAGCATGCAAAGTCCTGAGTGGAAAATCATACTTGCCTTAAGGGCTAAAAATTACTATATACAAAGGCATGCGAAGCTAATCCTGTCCCCAATCCATGCAAATAGTAGTCTGCCCAAACTTATCTGGTTACGTTGACCTCAACGGTCCTCCATGGTGGACACACTGATGCCTTTAACCAGCCATCACTCCAGCGTCGTCACTGGAAAAGAGTCCCTGGTTCTGCTCCTGGCGTCGTTCCATGGTTCTGTCCCTGCTTGACCGTGATGATCCGTAGGTCTGCTGCTGTGGGGTGCACCTGATGTCTTCTTTACGCCTACTGAAATGGCGTATGTCTTTTAGTGCCGGGAGTGTCCGAAGACATGTTCGGCTCACCTGGAGCAGGTCTTTTGATTTGACTCCCGTAGGCGACCTGCGCATCGTGATGAAGATGAAAAGATGATGAAGACGACACATACACTCAGCCCCCGTGCCAGCGAAATTAACCAATGATGGTTAAAATTCCTGACCCTGCCGGGAATCGAACACGGGACCCTGTGACCAAAGGCCAGCACGCTAACCATTTAGCCATGGAGCCGGACTTTACGCCTACTACTGCACCTGGATAAGTAGTTACATGTCTGCTTGCCTCCGTCGGTCACTCCTATGCGGATATCGCACTGACTGTAAGGAGATACATAATCAAACGTCTGTTCTTCGTCCGTAACGTTCTCTCTTCACTTAAATACAGCGTTAGGGCTCTTAAGTATCCTAACTCCTTGAAAGTTATGTACGTAAGTTCAGTGCTCAACCGCACACGATCTCCTAATAACCGCCTATGTTTCTGCTCTAGTCTTATTTCAAATAAGCTATCCTCTTCGGCTATGCTTACAAATGCCGTTATTGACTACATGATACAGTCCCTGCTACTGTCCTAGTCCATACCCCCAGATTCGGCACACTAATTCCTATCCCACATGAGATAGACATATGAATGATAATTGTTACTCATACCGGTACAGCTTTCTCTAGCACTGATCACGGTTCGGAATACTTACATCGTTCAAGATCTAACTTCAACGCGATGGATTTTTCTTTACGGCACGCGACATAGACCAAATAGAGAATGAGTTTACACTTCTGTTTACTGTTTTATAGTTACTGTTTACCTCGCGTTCCAGCCTCTTCGTAGCTGATATTCGTCCCGCACTTTCAAAGAGTAGAATGAATCTCTTATCTTATCTAACACTGTTCATGAAATATTGTTCACTTTTCCGGACCAGCCTCAACGTGGCTAACGTGCGTACCGCGCCTTCAAAGTACAGATTGAGTGCCTCTTCACAAAGCTCGTATTTATTAGGCCATCCAGACAGGGCACGCTACAAAAAAACCGAGATACACATTTGAAGTCCACTTGACTTCTTTGTGTGTAGCAGAGTCGGTTCCCACGGCTTTGCCGCGAATATTTTATTATTGAAGGCAATGATAAGTAGCGTTAAAATCATAGCATGGCATTCAGAAAATTATGCTTGATTTTTCTATCATTCTATATTTCCAGAATTTTATACGTGGGAGAAGATACAGTCCATTTTTTCAACTCGTCAGCCCTGCATTCTCCTGCGTTTCTTGTTAGGAATTGATACGGGTGCTTCCCCAGACAAAAGTCCGAGGAGCTTCATCTCTTTTTAGACTTCTTGACTCTCTCTAACAGAGCACCACGCCCTATCTGAAGCGCCTAATCTTCCTCGCGCTCTTTGCCTGCATTTGGCACCTTTTTCCTATCAACTCACAGATTTTATATTTGATATATTAAATGTTGAGCTCCACTGACCATGAACGATACAGTTCAATACGTAACTCGACTAACGACTCTCACTAACAACTCAAGTCAACAACAAAAGACTGTCCTTTTATATACCTTGCATCGCCTGACTTCCAGAAAAGTATGACACAAAATGCTTTCCCGTATCTTCTTGAATTTTCAATGACCTATATAAAAATGAATAGAACATTCTGTAAAACTCGAGTGACTTCAGGATAAAGGTGCGTTGTTCTAGACTTACCCTGTGTTGCACCACATTATATCGGATTTATACATCATATTTACAGGTAATAATAAATTATAGATTATAAATTACTTGTTCTTATATTAAATAAATTCGTATTAATAAACATGCAACAGAAGTATCGTGACATAACCTCACATGTTCTGTTACACAAGACAGATCATACAACACACAAATAATAAATGATATGACCACTATTTATTTATATATAAAAATAAGAGTTTGTCTGCACATTGCTCAGAATTTGAAAATAATAATATTTATGTATCGGTCATGTTCACAGTAACAAGGAAATGCAATTTTTACTTTTACGAAATTTCTGTCTGCCTGCCTGTCTGTCTGTCTGTCTGTCTGTAGTCTGTCTGTCTGTCTGTCTGTCTGTCTGTCTGTCTGTCTGTCTGTCTGTCTGTCTGTCTGTCTGTCTGTCTGTACACGCATCACGAGAAAAGGGCCGAAGAGATTTTAATGAAAATCGGTGTATAAAGTTAGGGGATGAGCCACTATAATCTAGGCTATAAATAATTTTATTCACGCTGATTGCAATGGTAGTTAAGGGGAAGGCCTAAAATTTTATCCTCAGATATTTATATTATCAGTGGTCCTATCGATAAATAGTACATAACTAAAGTTATATAGATTTATATTTCCAATCATTTATGTCTTATAAGTTTTTATCGTACCGGCTATGTTAACAGAGATATTCATGAATTTGTATTTTTGTCCATTTCAACCCCAAGCCACGGGAAAATGGGTAAACATAATTTAATGAAAATCCGTATATAGAGTCGGGGAATAAGAAACTACAGTCTAAGCTATAAACAATTTTATTCTCCATGGATGAAATTGTAGTTTAGGGGAAGGCGCCTAAAATTCCATTATTAAATACATTTGTTATTGGTCCTATCGAAAAGTACTACATAACAAAAGTTATAGAGAATGCAATTTCTGTTCATTTATGTTTTATTCAGTTTTACCGTACCGAGTCGGAAGAAAACTAAATGCGAAGGCCTACAATATTGAAAGCGCATAACATTGATCAACAATAACATTTCATTGACCATTGTTTGTTGTGATGTTCTTTGACTCTCATGCTGCCACTCAACTCCGATAGATGGGGTTACCGCTGCGTACCGAGTATAACAGCCTGCCTGAATATTCGTAGGGAATAGCTGAGGAGTTAGGAAACTTTCTTCTTTAGCATGCCATTCCTCTGGTTCATACATTTTTTGATACTGCTGGTAAGTAACACACTGGTTCATAGCATTCCAGCTATTCGATCCCTACTCTGACGCGCTGTTTTGAATGAGCAGTGTGTAAACTTAAGGCAGAGGCTCACTTAGTAGTAGTAGTATGACCTGGTCTAGAATTACAATTTAGGCCTATTCCAAATTAGAGCCCTACAATTCACTAAATAATTCAAAATTCAACCCAGGAAAAAGCCGTGTTTAAGAAAAAGCTTTTCCTCTTCACTTTCATTAAATTCTCCATTTATTACATTCCAAATTATCAGTGAAGAGAGGGTTACTCCTCTGGCTTGGAGGTAAGATTGGTAAAAGGGCATTGTTCTTGCCCTGGGAATATCCACTATTCGACCCACCGCCGAAAAAATACGAAGAGTGTTCACGGATGACGGCTGTCTGCGGCTAGATCATACCAGCTCTGGTATTTTAGACTGTTAGATTGGCAGCGCAGTACTGTTCGTTAAACGTGAGAAATGTGGGTTTTTCATTTGATCGAGTACGGTATTTCATATGAAAGCATTGCTTCTAATCGCGCAATTCCTACTGACGCCATTGTAATGACCTATGTTCATTTCAGTTGAGAAAACCACTAAGACAGTCTTTCTGAGGATGTAAAAAGGCAGGTGGAGAGTAGATATCTGCAATTATAACGAAAACACCCAACCTGATTTTGACTGATGGTAGGCAATAGGGCCTACCATAAAAATGAAAATTCCTTAACCCAGTCATCATATAAGAAAAACGTTTGGTGACTTCCCCGTCGCATTTCTAGGGTAACCTTAAGAGCTGTGGAATTTCGACCCCTATTACAATCTTGCTCACAACGTGTAGGACACTACCTAACCTAGAATTCTGCATACAATGTAGAATTCCGTAGCGAAGCACGGGTATATCAGCTAGTACTAAATAAAGTCCGTACTGACAACCTGCCGTACATAACTACGTAGATAATAATAATAATAATAATAATAATAATAATAATAATAATAATAATAGACCTACTAATCGAGCTCGATATTTTCACTATTTACCGATGGGTTTAGAGAATCTTTTCCAAATTATACTAGTCCATTACACACTTGCATCATCTTGTACGAACACCCAGGCGTGGAGGTTAGGTATCGTTTCGATGGAGGGCTTTTTAACCTAGCAAGACTTCGCACCCGGAGGCTCATCCAAGTTGCAAAGGTAACCAAAATGCTTCATACAGATGATGCTGCATCACCTACATTCATACCAGAGGAATTGCAACAGGCAGGTAACAGCTACTACACTGCATGTGATCGTTTGGTCTCATCATTAACGTTCAAAAGACCAAGGTCCTCGCACAACCTTCATTAGGGACAACCCTTCCAAATTTCAAGATCTCCATCTCAGATAACCCACTGGAGCACGTAGACCACTTTTCGTACTTTGGCAGTATCCTATTTGTGTACTGTAACAGTGAGCAAGAAGTGTGGAAGAGAATTGGTTTCTCTCATGCAGCATTTGGAAGTCTACCAAACCGGGAGTTCATGAAAAAAGACCTCACCGTGAAGACGAAACTCATGATGTACCACGCTGTTCTCTCAGAACATTGCTGTGTAGTTGTGAAACTTGTACCCTTTTCCGACGTGACTTGAAAAAGCTTGACTGCTTCCACCAACGAAAACTTTGATCCATCCTTAAGATCAAAAGGGAAGACTATTTCACCAACATAGTTGTTCTTGAAAAGCATATTTCAAGAGCATAGAATCGTCCATCATTGGCCATCAGCTTAGACTGATTGGCTATGTTCGTCGGATGAGTGATACCAGATATCCACGCCAAAATTGTATGGTGAACATTGTTCCAGCATCAACCTTGTGGAGTCCACATGAGGCGCTACAAGGACCAGCTTAAACACACTATGAAGATGACAGGTCTCATCCACGAACCTGGGACACGCTTGCTCAAAACCGTACAATTTGACATTGGACCATCCCTGCTGCTGAAGTGTAACCCCTCAATGCCTCGCCACACCCACAGTTCGTACACTCGCGTTCCTTAGCCATTCTTTACGGAAAATTGAAAATAAAATTAAAATAACTTATTGCAAAAAATAAATGAACGGGGGATATATTGTCTGGGATAGTACTCAAAGACCAAACAACAATAAGGTAATTAATATACGACTACACTACAATACTACTTAGTCGTACTCTATTTTTTATCCTACAACCCCTAACAGGATAAAAACTGCTGTTAATTACTGAATGTATAACAATTATACACATAGTCGCGATTGCCTAAAAACACATCAATTGGTTGCAAAACATACATCTTGAATTGTACCATACACATAGTATGGGATACTTGGAACTTAAAAAGTTCTTAGTTCTGGTTTAAAGTGTCGTGTGTTTATGGAACACGGAACACTGTTGACATATGCACTGGTTGAAAATACATATAAATCTAAATGAAACACATATAATGATATGAAACACATGGCGGTTTAAGAATGTTCTTGAACTTGATGGTCTAGTTTCCATCTACTTTAACTGGATGAAATATACACACTTTTAAACAAAGTGCACAAAAAGTCATAAACTACTTGGCACTTAAAATGTTTTTGGTTCTGGTTTAAAAAACTGTCGTGTGTTCGTGGAACATGGAATAGACTTGTTGGTCTTGTTTCAGCCTATTGGAAACAAATGCACTAGTTGAAAATATATACACTGACATGAAAATGTATACAATGATATGAAACACATGGCACTTGAATGTTCTTGGATTTGGGTTGAAAAATACCGTCTCATGTTTGTATAACTCAGCATAGACTTATCAGTCAGTCTTGTCACAATCATCTGAAAGTATGTGAACCATTTGAAACAAAACTTAATGACTAATAATACCACATAATCACACGAAACATTTGGTAATTTACGAAAGTTCTTGGATATGGGCTAAAACATTGCACGTGTGTTTGAAGAACGCGGAATGGACTTGTTGGATCATTCATCTACTTCGATAAATGAATCAGCTGAAATGTATATGAATCGGTGAGTCGAGAAGGGCATTAACTGACATTTTTGGGTAAAATGAGTTATACATTGGATAGTATATTTTCGAGGTAGGCGCATCGACTGGTGATGAAAGGAACTAGCTGCGGTAGTTGTGTATGGACATAACCTCTTCTATAGAGTTGGTAAAGAAAGGAACTAACTGCTGCATTTAATTCTCTTCAATTCCAAACGTTGCGCCAGCTGATGTGATAGTGGCTCCATGGTGCAATGCTGAAGGTTGCGTGACAAAGGAAATGCGATATCTATCTGCGCAGTTTGTATGTAGCAGAGTTTATTGTGTGTAAAATAGTATTTTTCAAGGTTTTCTGGAATTATTTAGCAAAATTATGGAGTTTGAAGAAACACAAGGTGAGCTACATATTCTAGATAGATACGTTCTTGTACCATTATATTGAAAACTATGTTCCTGCCAGTGCCAAAACGTTACATCTATTCCCTGATGCATGTCCTGGACAGAACAGAAATCATACTGCCATTCGTTTCTGTTTAGGACTGACAGAATCTGGAAGGTTTGACGATATTGTTCATCGTTTTCCTGTCAGAGGGCATTCTTTCCTTTATTGTGATAGAACATTCGGCATGATGAAACGTGCTATAAAGAAACATGACAGAGTTTACATCCCTAAGGAGTATGTGACCATAATAGCTAATATAAACAAACAGATCAACGCAGTAGTTATGGTGCAAGGAAATGAACCCCTTGACTTCAATCAATGGTGGCCATCCTTGTACAAAAAACAATGTCTTTGCAATGAATCCTATTCCCGTGCTGTACCAAGAAACCAAAAGCAGTCCTTTACACCAATATCTTTTAAGCAGTTTGAATACTCAAGGAAACACATTGGGACTATACAAGCTTACCCATTCATAAACAGCTGTGTGCACCATACATTCCAGCTAATGCAACTAGGTGCACGTCCTGAGCCAGGAACTCTGTTCGGCAGCCTTCAACAGTGCTACAGAAATGGGAACGCTCCTATTAATAAAAACAAGGTTGTTGATCTTAAGAAACTGACTCAATACATTCCACCCGACGATGACATACAGACATTTTAGGAAAGACTTGTGCAATGGCCTACCACAAATGATTGTAAAATTGATGATGATGATGATGATGATGATGATGATGATGATGATGTTGTCTAATGTGTGTACAGTTGTGTTTCAGAAGTTGAAATTTATGTTGAAAAAATAACAATAACATAATATAACACGCCAATATTTTTTTCATATAATCTCATTCAGAATTAAAAGGCACTAAGTACAATACATTCATGTCTAGTTTATAACTATTAAAATACACAATGGCAAATGTTACTTCTATTTCTTATACTCAGTGATCCTTTCTGTACTACTTGGAGTAATAAAGTACATGAAATTTATAAAATTGTAATACTCAAACAGTTTTTATCGATTTAACAGAAAGTACTCAATGCGTAATTAGTTCCTTTCACGACTCACCGATTCATATACATTGGCTTGAAATGTTTGGTATTTTAAGAATGTTCTTGGGTCTGATTTAAAATTATTGCCGTGTGTTTGTGGGACACGGAACATAATTGTCGGTCCTGTTTCAATCAACTTGAATATATAACATAGTTGTAATACTGTACGTTTGACATTGAAACATTTAATAATTGTAGAAATAGCTTGTTTTAGTTTACGTAATATTGCAGTGCTTTATAATAGTATGGAATACACTTATTGGTAGATTCAAATTGGCTGAAGTGCTGGGGGAACATCCTTCATTATGGAACACTTGTTTATGCATTTGTGACTGTCGTCAACTATTGTTGTTGATGTAGAATGGTGATGGTATGTCCTTGGCTTATGGAAACGTGCATTGAAGGTGGGTGTTCACTCTGTTCCCCCTTGAGGCTGACCTGCCATTATAAGAGTGGGTTGTGATGTGTTCAAGTGTGACATCGAAGATGGGTAGAATTAAGCTATGGACAAGCAACTTTCTCGTATACGGTGGAAGGAGATCCCGTAAACTTTCAAGGGAGTGCAAAGAAAAGAATACTCTTTGGGAAATTTTTGTTATGTGCTCCGTCCAATTTAAGTACTTATCAAAAATGAGGCCAAGGTTATTTACGGCTTCGTTTCTTTGTATTGGTGTTGCGTGGAATACGATTGGTGGAATTTTGAAACCTTCCAGTTTGGTATGATTATTTTTGGATCCGAGTAATGTTGCTTGCGATTTGAATGGATTGACTTGAAGATAATTTTTAGTCCAGTCTTTAATATTTTCCAGGTCAATGTTTAGTTTGTTAATGTCTAGTTGGATGTCTTTCGGGTTTGTACGCATATATAGTTGAATGTCATCCCCGTAGAAATGGTTTTTAAATGTTCTGATAGGTCATTTAAGCACAGTGAAAATAGCAGTGGCGCTAGAACACTGCCCTGAACTATGCCAACTTTAGTTTGTTGCCAGTGTAATACCTTCGTACCTGCTGACACGCACTGCTGCCGCCCACTTAAATAAGAGTGCAGCCACGTCAGTTTAGCCGTTTTGATTACAAGATGAATAGTGTAACCGCTACGGATTATACGACACAAGAAACATATTATTATTATTATTATTGTTATTATTATTATTATTATTATTGTTACCGAGTTTTTGTGGTAGTTAAGCATGAAAGAAGGTGCTGGGTGGTGAATAGGTCTCAAGCTACTAAAGAGAAATTAAATTTTAAAATTTAACAAGGTTATATTTTCTTTTCAAAATTAGGTAACAACAAATAGAACAGGTACTTAGTAGCCGAAATACAACTTGAAATGTACAATTACAGGGATTAAAGAATTTGGGCTTCGAGCCCTGAAAACACAATTCTTGAGCAACTAGCTCAACTTTACAATATACCAATTTTAACAAAAGGGGCAGAAGACCCCACTCAAACCCTGGAGCCCTTGCTCCAAATTACACAGCAAAGCCTCCTCGAGGCATACAACTCTCAGTTTTAGAAAAGAGCCACTCGCTCTTAAAGTTAAGCCTCTCCCAGGCCACACCAAACTCAACTTTCAAGTTGTCCTCAAAGGACATATACACAGGGGTAAAATACCCAACCTACTGAGGTCTATTAGGTGAGAAAAGATTAATACATGACCTCTAAAATACAACTTGAGAGGAGGCGAACTTGCACTCCTAATACACTTTGCTTTTAAAACCTAATCTGGCTCTGGGCCACTAACGCAAGGGCTAATCCCATACTACAGAGGTGACTTAGAGAAGAACACTTTACATTACATAAACGAAGAAAAGTTTGAGAAAATAAGTTCACCTCAAAACAAATGTGAGTGGGAGCTCGAGAGGGTTAGCACTCTCTATCCCAATATGTAACTTTACAAGAAAAAGAAGAAAAGAGTAGTTACATTCTAGGAAAAGGTTACATGATGGAAAACGCTTCGAACCCGCCGCGAGAGTTAAACTGCCGACCTAGCAAGAAAAGAAGATATTAATAGGCCATTACCTGGTAGTAGATCGCTGCCGAGGAAAGAGGCGCTTCCCGCCTCCTGCTATGTACTTAATACACTGAAAGATGGAACAGAAGTGGCCCGGAGACCCCAAAATCAGCAGTTTATATCCTCTCGCGGAAGATTCTAGGCGTTAGGGGAAATAAAACACCCTCCCACAAAATCTTTATTGGTTCGGGAAAAGAAACCCCTACATAGAGGAAAAAGAAACACATTATTGGTGGAAAATTAATTAAAGAAATTCGGGATTGGCTAGATCCAAACTAAGGGGAAAAAGAGGGGTATACAGCCAACTTAAACAATAACAGAAAGAAATTTAACAAGAAACAAACTTTTGAAATAAAAATTTCTCCAACAAAATAGTTCTTTGATTTCGCACTAGGTTGCACTATTGTAATTCTTCAGTAGTGTCCTCTAGAAGAGAAAGTTCCCACTTCTTACTTCAAGCGAAACAAAAACACATCAAAAGTGACACAGTTCAAAAACTCAAAATTTTCCACGTGGTGACATCTTCTGAGAAAGTAGAGAATTAATAGAATAGATAAAGTTCAACCTTCCTCCAGAAGAGGAGTTTCGACTGGCGCAACTTTTAAATAAACAGAGTAGAGGTGTACCGCCCGGTACAGACCTCCCCCCCCAAAAGTTCCTCCAAGGGGTAACACAGAAGAACATAAGCTTTGTTTCCAAAATAAGGTCCAAGTTTTGATGTTGATATTAAGATTAATTGCGGAAGCATTTATAAGATTTTAGTAATTTGGTTGGTTGCAATTTCAAAATTTTGTTGTTGCCGGTGCAGTAAAGTTTTTATGTTTGTAGAATTTGTATTTCTGAAGATAAACTTTTAATACTTAAAGGTGAAGAAAAATTTTGCAATGTCCACCAAATATTGTTGTTAAATTCCCAAATGTAATTATTGCTTATGGTGACTGTCCATGTAGTTGATGTAGATTGAGTCGGATGGCCAGACCGGCCGTTGCAGCTTGCGTCCAACGAAGGCCGCTCGGACCCCTCAAGTACCCTGAGATACCGCTCGCCCGCACTATGAGGGGAGCAGAGGTGTTGAAGTACGCCGCGCCCGCGGTGAACAGATACAGGCTGCGGGCATGTAGCAGGTCGTGCGCCGCACATCAGCCTTGGCCGGGAGGTGAGCTCCGGCTCGCCGTGCACATGTCGTCCTCGCTGGAGAGGAGGGGGCCCATCCCCCTCCCCAGTCGCTGCACGGCGCTGCGCGGCTGCGGGGGCGCTGAAACATTAAAGCTAGGCGGCAGAATTGTGTTGGACAATTATTTTCTTTGAGGGTACAGGCTTGTAGAGAGAGTGAGGGGCCAGCGGCGTGCAGATATTCATGGTATTCATTAAGCCACTGTGTAGAGTGGAGCAGGAGACGGGAGCGTGGTAATGGCCGTGGCAAGAACAGGATGGCAGTTTAACGGGTCGGGGCAGGTTTTACATAAGGCTTACATCTAAAACCAAAATATTACAGAAGGGGCAGAATGCCATAAAAGTGAAACTCAAAAAAAAAATATAACCTTCATATCCTTTCAAAATAATATGGAGCAAGTTAACACAGAAATTACACCGGTTTCACCTGGGACAGGTGAACTCTAAATATCCTCTCGGTGGCTGGATTACTTAGCAATAAGGTAACCGGCGTAAGAAAATCGAGAATGATACAAGGCCCATGAAATCTGGGGGCAAGCTTGCCCGCGGGAACAAAATTTTTGACCATAACCTGGTCACCTACCTTCAAAGTGGTGGGTCTCCGTCCACGATCATACCTTTCCCTAACCTTTTCATGAGACACTTTAAGATTAGCTTTAGCCTTCTTCCAAAGATCTTTAATGTTGTCCGGATCTATTGTCTCGGGCAGAATGTCATTCAGAGACCAGAGGTTAGAGAGCGGCGTGTTGGGAACGAACTTAAACATCAAAGAAGCTGGAGTAAATTTGTGAGATTCATGAACCGCCGAATTCAAAGCAAAAGCTAACCAATGCAGGGACGTGTCCCACCTAGAATGATCTTCATGATGATAGGCAATAAGTGCGGACCTGAGATTGCGGTTAACCCGTTCAGCCAGAGATGGTTGAGGGTAATAAGCAGATGTAGTTACATGAGAGATGGACAAGTCAAAACAGAATTTACGAAACAGATTTGATGTAAAAGCTTTAGCATTATCAGATAGAATGTATTGGCACGGACCAAAAGAAGCAAAAATAGAATTTAGGCAAGTAATGGTGGACTGAGCGGTAGCCAGCTTAGTCGGAAATAACCAGGAAAATCTTGTAAAACCATCTACACACACAAAGATGAACTTGTTGGCATTCCCCTTTGACTGGGGGAAGGGTCCCACATAATCGATATACAGGCGTTCCATGGGGCGCGACGCTTGATGAGAAGACAAAAGGCCTACTTTAGTGGACATGGTGGGTTTACTGATCAAACAAGATTTACAAGCTTTTACAAGTTCTCGAATTTCACCGTCCATACCTTTCCATATGAACATTTCACGAATCTTTTCACGAGTTTTAAAGATTCCAAGATGCCCCCCCAATGGGGTCTCATGATAGTATTTGAAGATCATAGGTACAAGAACCGCTGGAACAACAACTTTCATCAACTTATCATGCCTCGAAGGGCAACATAGAACACCATTCCTCAGAACATAAGGGACAACATGTTCCCCAGAAGAAAGGGTTTCCATTATAGGAGCCAGCGTCGGATCTTCACGTTGGTATTTCTCAATATCCCTAAAAAGCATGGGAGCACCTGTTAAGATGGCATTAACACCAGATAGTATGGACTCGGAAGGTGATGAACTATCGACCGGTTCGTGGGTCTCGACGTCGTTATGAAACATACGGCTGAGTCCATCAGCAACAACATTTTCGGTACCTCTGATATGTCGTACATCAAATTGGAAGGCAGAAATACGGATGGCCCAACGGGCTATACGACCAGTACGACGCGGCCTACCTAAGACCCAGCTTAAGGCTTGATTATCTGTCTCCAGGTCGAATTTGACATGTTCCAGATAGAGACGGAACTTTTCTAAGGCGAATAAGACTGCCAACCCTTCGAGCTCATAGATGGAATACTTGGCTTCTTGAACCGATAGAGTCCTAGATGCATAGGCGATGGGACGCCTCCCTAGTTCAGTCTCTTGAAGAAGGACTGCAGCTACAGCTGACGACGACGCGTCCGTTTGGACGATGAATTTCTTCGAGAAATCAGGCATAGCAAGTACAGGGGCATTACAGAGAGCTAATTTAAGATCTTCGAAAGCGGCTTGTTGAGAAGGTCCCCACTCGAATTTGATGCCTTTCCTACGAAGAAGGTTTAAGGGCGCCGCTCTATTAGCGAAGTTAGGAATAAACTTCCTGAAGAAATTCACCATACCAATGAATCTAGCGATACCTTTGATGTCCTTAGGAGGTTTAAAATCACGGATGGCCTGTGTTCTAGAATGATCGACTGCTACACCATCAGGTGACACAATATGCCCTAGGAATGACATAGAGGGCTTAGCAAAGGCAACCTTGGACAACTTAACAGTTAACCCGGCCTTACGAAGGCGATTGAGAACTTCTCGCAAATGATCTAGATGTTCTTCAAAGGTTTCGGAAAATACGACGACATCATCCAAGTAGTGATATAAGTACTCAAATTTGATGTCGGAAAAGACCCTATCTAGTAGCCTAGTGAGCACAGCTGCCCCCGTGGGGAGCCCGAAAGGCACGCGGTTGTATTCATATAAATTCCAGTCCGTGGCAAACGCTGTAAGATGTTTAGACTCTTCGGCAAGGGGAATTTGATTATAGGCCTGATTCAAGTCCAAGATGGTGAAGAACTTGGCCTTACGAAACCATGAAAAGCAAGAATGAAGGTCGGGAAGGGGCACAGATTGCAACACCACCTTCCGATTGAGAGCCCTGTAATCAATGACAGGTCTGAAGCCTCCTTGGGGTTTCGGGACTAGAAAAATAGGCGAAGAATACGCTGACTTAGAGGGCCTAATAATACCATCCTTCAACATCTGATCGATGATTTCTTTCAGAGCCTTCATTTTAGGTGGAGATAGCCTATACGGTGGAAAACGGACAGGAATTGAATCCGTGACCTCAATTTTGTATTCAATAAGGTCAGTAACACCAAGAGTATCAGAGAACACCTCGGGAAACGACTGACACAGTTTCCGAATACTATCAGCCTGCTCCTCAGGTAGATGTCTAAGGTCTAACAACATCTCATCCTGGGTAGGCGAAATAGATGAACATGATACAGAATTACACTTTAACAAGGGAATTCTACAATTGGACGCAAATTTGAATATGCACGACCTACTCTGGAGATCGAGCACAAGACCAGTGTGAGAAATGAAGTCCGCTCCCAATATGATGGGGCAAGACAAACGCTTGGCCACAAACAATTTGATCTTCCATGTAAACTTAAAAACCCGAATTTTGACATGTATGGAACCTAGAATTTCTAATGGAGATGAATTAGCCGAAACATATTGAACAGGAGAAGAGACATAGTCAGGGAGTTTACAAACAGATTTCAATTTAGAATACCAATCAGCCGAAATAATGGAACAAACACTGCCTGAATCTAAGAGAGCTGTTATAGGCTCGTTATTTAACTCAATCTTAAGAAAAGGAACAGGTGCGGGGGTATCCGCCGCAATCCTAAGACACTCTTTAGGGCATTCAAAAGATGAATTTGAAGGCTGGTCGTTCTCTGCATTTACAACCTGTTTACTAGGGGCTAAGTCTCGGGAAGATGGATTAGTCGGCTCAGCCGACGCCACTAGTCACTTTTTATTATTGGAATAGCTGAAATTTGCACCAGAAGTTGAGCAGGAGGGGGTGCTATTTGAGTTTGGGCAATTCTTGGCGATATGTGAGAAGGCCCCACACTTAAAACAGCCTTGTGATGACCCTACTCCATTCCTTGTCCCACTTGACTTGATCAGAGGACACTTATTCCGCAGATGGTCAGGCGACCCACAAGCATAACATTTACGGGGATTGACTGGTCGGCGAGGTGGAGGCCGAGTGTTACTAAAGGAAGGCGGGGGTTCTTTCGCCACACGCAAGGAATCGGCATACCTAACTCCTTCCGCAGAGACGGCTAATGCTTCCAGTTCAGAGAAGGTTTGCGGGCACGCCGCGAAACACAAATATGACCTGTAGGGTGGTGAAATCCCTTCAACAATAGCTTGCACGATCTGATCCTCAGGGAAGTGGAGAGCAAACACCCTAGTATAAAACTTAATATCTTGGATGAAGTCTGCCAGGTTTTCATCCAAGCGCTGTACCCGATAATAGTATTTCTGAATAAGGGAGGACCTGGCCCTAGCCGGGATGAAGTTAGCTAGCAAATGGGCGTGGAAATCCTCAATAGAAGATTGCTCGGCAATGGCTCTAACTATTTTGTCAGATAGAACACCAATAGCATAAGGATAGATAATTTGCAAAATTTGACATGGGGAAAGAGAAAACACAAGGGCATGATCCTGAAATTCCACTAGAAATCTTAAAAATGAAATTACGTCACTGGTGGTGTTGACGGAAAACTTAGAGATACCTCTAAGCAACATTGCCAATGGATGAGGCAAGCTGCTGAACACAGGTGTCATAGTCGTTAAAGGTTTCAAGGGCAAGGAAGTTAATTCAGAGCGGATGTTACTCAATGACGCACGGCGTTCAGATTCGTTGTTCGATGGGGCAGAGATAGTTTGAGCAGCAACGGTTATCCTATTGACTTCTCCCTGAGGAGGCTCTTCCTCGTTACCTACATTCACCGTGGCGGGTTGATCAGTTTTGGGAGGAGCTTCGCCGGTTAGCAATTGAGTGACCTTATTAGACAATTCAGAAATAGTTTCAAGGAGCGTATTAGCTTGCTTCCTCTGAACGTCATTCACCTTTAGAGACAATAGATCATTAACTCTATTTGCAAAGTGATACAGCCTGCCTTGCACACGCTTAATTTGATTAGGAGATGGATCGTTTTCATCAAAAAAGCTGACTACCGATGCTAGCCCAGTAATATTCTCGACAATCGTGGAAAGAGAGTCGTCAATTTCTTTCTCTCCCAAATTGGGGATGGAAATGGGCAAATCAAGGGACTCTCTAAGCTTGTTAGTGTCTATTGCAACCGTGCCTCCAGATTGAACGTTTCTGATAGTTAACTCATATATCAACTCCTCTTTGCGCAAGTAGTTAAGGAGGAGAACATCGCGAGGGCCGGGCATGATGACAGAACAATTTTGAAAAACTCAAAAAATTCCAGCAACTGAGAAAATTGTTAGAGTTCGAATCAAAGCAATGTTTAGCCGTCAAAAGGGGCTAAATTGAGACCCATTCAACCACGCTCTGCTACCACTTGTTACCGAGTTTTTGTGGTAGTTAAGCATGAAAGAAGGTGCTGGGTGGTGAATAGGTCTCAAGCTACTAAAGAGAAATTAAATTTTAAAATTTAACAAGGTTATATTTTCTTTTCAAAATTAGGTAACAACAAATAGAACAGGTACTTAGTAGCCGAAATACAACTTGAAATGTACAATTACAGGGATTAAAGAATTTGGGCTTCGAGCCCTGAAAACACAATTCTTGAGCAACTAGCTCAACTTTACAATATACCAATTTTAACAAAAGGGGCAGAAGACCCCACTCAAACCCTGGAGCCCTTGCTCCAAATTACACAGCAAAGCCTCCTCGAGGCATACAACTCTCAGTTTTAGAAAAGAGCCACTCGCTCTTAAAGTTAAGCCTCTCCCAGGCCACACCAAACTCAACTTTCAAGTTGTCCTCAAAGGACATATACACAGGGGTAAAATACCCAACCTACTGAGGTCTATTAGGTGAGAAAAGATTAATACATGACCTCTAAAATACAACTTGAGAGGAGGCGAACTTGCACTCCTAATACACTTTGCTTTTAAAACCTAATCTGGCTCTGGGCCACTAACGCAAGGGCTAATCCCATACTACAGAGGTGATTTAGAGAAGAACACTTTACATTACATAAACGAAGAAAAGTTTGAGAAAATAAGTTCACCTCAAAACAAATGTGAGTGGGAGCTCGAGAGGGTTAGCACTCTCTATCCCAATATGTAACTTTACAAGAAAAAGAAGAAAAGAGTAGTTACATTCTAGGAAAAGGTTACATGATGGAAAACGCTTCGAACCCGCCGCGAGAGTTAAACTGCCGACCTAGCAAGAAAAGAAGATATTAATAGGCCATTACCTGGTAGTAGATCGCTGCCGAGGAAAGAGGCGCTTCCCGCCTCCTGCTATGTACTTAATACACTGAAAGATGGAACAGAAGTGGCCCGGAGACCCCAAAATCAGCAGTTTATATCCTCTCGCGGAAGATTCTAGGCGTTAGGGGAAATAAAACACCCTCCCACAAAATCTTTATTGGTTCGGGAAAAGAAACCCCTACATAGAGGAAAAAGAAACACATTATTGGTGGAAAATTAATTAAAGAAATTCGGGATTGGCTAGATCCAAACTAAGGGGAAAAAGAGGGGTATACAGCCAACTTAAACAATAACAGAAAGAAATTTAACAAGAAACAAACTTTTGAAATAAAAATTTCTCCAACAAAATAGTTCTTTGATTTCGCACTAGGTTGCACTATTGTAATTCTTCAGTAGTGTCCTCTAGAAGAGAAAGTTCCCACTTCTTACTTCAAGCGAAACAAAAACACATCAAAAGTGACACAGTTCAAAAACTCAAAATTTTCCACGTGGTGACATCTTCTGAGAAAGTAGAGAATTAATAGAATAGATAAAGTTCAACCTTCCTCCAGAAGAGGAGTTTCGACTGGCGCAACTTTTAAATAAACAGAGTAAAGGTGTACCGCCCGGTACAATTATTATTATTATTATTATTATTATTATTATTATTATTATTATTATTATTATTATTAAAATTGTACCGGTTGGTACACCTATACGCCGCACATTTGAATTTTCCGCCTTAAAGTACTTCTCTACTTGAGAAATCCTGAACTTTAACAAATGAACTAAATCTACTGATTATCAGAAGATGTCACTGTGTGTTTTTGATTTGCTTTTGTTTTTCATTGATCAAGAAGTGTGGACATTCTCTAACAGATGTCTCTACCAAAAACTATGATAACGCACTCTAGTGTAAAGGAATGAACCTTCTTGGAGAAATGTTGTATTCATAAGTTTTGTCTTTACAAAATTTTGTTCTGTGGTTTGTGTGTTGGGAATAATAATCCTTCCCTTCCGCCTGTTTTGAATTTAGCCAATCAGTAATTTCTGTAATTAATGTTCCTCCAATCATAGCTTTCTTCTTCGAATTTCCATGTGTAACTCTTAGTCAACCAATAAAAATTGAGTGGGTGTGTCTACTCATTCCTGAAAGGTCTCGAATTTTCCACGAGGGTATAAAACTGCTGATTTTCTTGTCTCCGGGCCACTCGTATAACATGTAACTCAGTGTGTGGATATGTAGCAGGGGGCGGGAAGCGCCTCTTTCTTCAAGCAGCAGCTCTTCAACAAGGTAATGGTCCTTTAACATCTTTATTTCTCGCTAGCTCAGCCGTTTAACTCGCGGGGAAGGTTCGAAACCTTTAATATGTAAACTATAAAACATGTAAACCCTTTTCCTGGTAAACTTCATTTTTCTTGAACTTTAATTCGGGGATAGAGAGTGCTTTACCCTCTCGAGCTCCCCTTCATTTTTGGAATTTGAGGTGACTACGTTTTCGTAACCGTTTATTTTGCAGACTAGTCACCCCCATAGATTGGGATTAGCCCCTGTATTATCGGCCTAGCGCCACATAGGTTTTAACAAGCTTTAGTGTAGGAGTGCAAGTTCTTGCCTCCATTCATCTTTGTGTTTGGGCCATTTAATTAACCTTTAATTTGCTATTCAGGCCTCGGAGGTTGGGTACCAGTTACCCCTGTTTATTTATAAGTATGCCTTAAGGGCAGTCAAGTGTAAAGTTTGTTTATGGCCTTCTGATAGGCTTGAACTATTGAGAGCGGGTCAGCTCTTTCTGGTATTTTAAAAGGTGCTTCTAGGAGGCTTGACATTACGCGGTGGGAGCGAACGCTCCATGTAATTAGGGTTTTTCAGCCCTTTGGTAATTTGTGGTTGTGAGCTGAGGGCTCAGGAATTGTAATTTGGGGCACGAAGCCCAGAACTTGTTAATACCATAAACTCTTGTTTTCGTTTGTAAAAGCATTATTGTACCTGAATTTTCATTGTTATTTCACCTAGTGAAACATTGTTAAATATTGTTGTCTGTTGAAAATATAACCTTTATTTAAATTTTAAATTAATCTTTCGGACTTATACTTAGACCCATTCCAGCCCGCACATTCTTTCACTTCTGACTTCCACGGATTCCTCCGTAACAAGTGGTAGCAGAGCGTGGTTGAATGGGTCTCAATTTAGTCCCTTTTGATGGCTAAACCTTGCTTTGTTTTGAACTCTAACAATTTTCTCCGTCGCTGGCATTTTTCGATTTTTCAAAATTTGTAAAGTTCTGTCATCATGTCCGGCCCTCGCGATGTCCGCCATCCCGGCTATTTGCGCAAGGAGGAACTGATCTATGAATTAACTATTAGAAATGTTCAATCTGGAGGCACGGTTGCGGCCGATACCTCTAAGCTTAGAGATTCCCTTGATTTGCCGAATACCATCCCAACTTTGGGAGAGAAAGAAATTGACGACACTCTCTCCACGATCACTGACAATACTACTGAGCTAGCATCCGTAGTTAGTTTTTTTGAAGGAGGGGATCCATCACCAAATCAACTCAAAAGAGTACAAGCCTGATTGTACCATTTTTCTAATAGAGTTAACGATCTATTGTCTCTAAAGTTTAATGACATTCAAGGGAAGGAGGCTAGTGCTCTTCTCGAAAACCTTGCTAAACTGTCCAGTAAGGTTAGCCTATTGTTAATTGGAGCAGTACCCCCAAAACTGACCAACCCACTCTAGTAAACGTAGTTAGTGAGGAAGAATCTCCTAAAGGAGAAGAAAATAGGAAATCTGTATGAGCTCAACAAAACTCTGCCCCATTAGAAAACGAATCTGAACGTCGTATCTCGTTGAATAATGCACCTTCTGAATCAGCTTCTCCACCACTTAGGCCTCTACCTACTATGACACCTGGCTTCAGCAGTTTGCCCCATCCTTTAGCAATGTTGCTCAGTGGTATATCCAAGTTCCCCGTCAATTCCACCAGTGATGTTATTGCTTTTCTAAGATTTTTCGTTGAGTTTCAGGATCATGCTCTTTTTTCTCTTTCTCCGCGTCAAATCCTTCAAATTATTTACCCTTATTCCATTGGTGTCCTCTCAGACAGGATAGTTAGATCAATTGCCGAACAATCCTCTATTGAAGAGTTTCATGCACACCTTCTGACAAATTGTATCCCCGCTCGAGCTAGGTCATCTCTAATTCAGAAGTACTATTACTGTGTACAGCGTCTGGATGAAAACCTTGCCGACTTCATCCAAGTCATTAAATTCTACACGAGGGTATTTGCTCTTCATTTTCCTGAAGACCAGATTGTACAGGCCATTGTGGAAGGAATTTCCCCATCTTACCGGTCATATTTGTGCTTTGCGTCGCGTCCTCAAACTTTTGCCGAATTAGAGGCTATGGCTGTCTCAGAGGAAACAGTTAGATACGCCGACACCTTACGTGTCGCGAAAGAACCCCCTCCATCCTCTAGTTATTTTCGGCCTCCACCTCACCGACCCGTCTCACCACGTAAATGTTACGCTTGCGGGTCGCCTGACCATCTTCGGTACAAGTGTCCATTAACTAAATCTAGCGGGACAAGGAATGGAGCAGGGTCATCCCAAGGCTTATATAAATGCGGCGCTTTCTCCTATATTGCCAAAAATTGCCCGAATTCGAATAGCACTCCCTCCTGCTCAACTTCGGGTGCAACTTCCACCAACAATCAAAAATGACTAGTGACTTCGGCTGAGTCGACTAACTCTTCTTTCCGAGGCTCAGCCCCAAGTAAACCTGCCGAAATCTCAGGGAAAACTCAGCCCTCTAATTTATCTTTCGAAGGTCCCAAAGAATGTCTTAGGATTGCTGCGGATACCCCCGCACCGGTACCATTTCTCAAAATTGAATTGAATAATGAGCCCGTAACTGCTCTTTTAGACTCAGGCAGTGTTTGTTCCATTATTTCGGCTGAATGGTATTCCAAATTAAAATCTGTGTGTAAACTTCCTGATTTTTGTTCGTTTTCGGTTCAATATGTTTCAGCTAACTCATCTCCGTTAGAAATTTTAGGTTCTCTGTATGCCAAAATCCGCATTTGGAAATTCACTTGGAAAGTAAAACTGTTGGTGGCTAAGCACTGGTCTTGCCCCATTATATTGGGAGCGGATTTCATGTCGCACACTGCTCTAGTGCTCGACCTTCAGAGCAAGTCATGCACTTTCAAATTTGCGTCAGTCTAGCTCGAGCGGTCGAGGAGAGAGGTTGCGTTGCGAAGTGCGTGCAGTAAACATGGTCGGCATTGAACAGTACCGGGCCGCTATTGGGAAATGGCAGGCAAGGCAGAAGAAGGAGGCCAGGAGTGGATTGGTGACGGACGGATTGAAAATGAGTGAAGCGGTGCTGGTGGTGACAGTGATAGCAGTGTTACTGGTTATTGGGGGGGTGGAAGTAAACCCAGGCCCAAATACCAGTGGAAAATATAGTACGGAGGATTTGGCCGCACTCAGGGTGGTTGTAAGTGAAGTTATGCAGGAGAAGTGTCAATGGGATAAGGTGCAGGAAATAAAGGACATGATGGAGGAGCAGAGAAGGGAGATAGGGAACATGAAGAAATGGCTTGAAACGAAGACAGAGGAATCGAGCAGGAGAGTGGTCAATAACGAGAAAGAAATCGAGTTATTGAGAGGGGAAGTGAAACATCTGAAAGATGAGGTGATGAAGTTGAAGAAAGAAGCGGAGGGGTACAGGCAGGAGAGATTGAAAAAAGCCATATTTATATATGGAATTGAGGAAGGGGCGAGAGAGAGCAAGTTTGAGCTGATATTTAAGGTGGTGGAAGCTATACGTGATGTTATGAAGATAAACTTTAGTGAGGTAGACATTGATGATGTAGAGAGAGTTGGTAAAATCAAAGGTCGGAGGCCAATTAGGGTTAAATTGTTCTCAACCTTAATGGCAGATTCTGTGTTAAGGAACAGCAAGAATTTACAAGGGCGGAAAATAGGGGTGAAAGGAGACATGGGAAGAGAAGGAAGTGAAAACGCGAAGATCTTGAATAGGCACCTATGGAGAGCGAGGAACCAGGGGCTAAAGGCCCGAATAAGAGGTCTGAGGTTGGAGGTGACAAACGGGCGATGGGTCAGAGTTCATTCAGTGACTAAGCTAAAGGAAATGGACGAAAACGAGAGGGTTGAGAGTGGTGAGAGGACAAGGCAAGATGGGAAGAAGAAAGAAGAAAAGAAGAGGAGGAGGGACGTGGCAGGAGAGCAGGGCATCTCGGAAGAGAATGGGCAGTGCAGCCGGGAGACAGAAGACCAAGATAGTGAAGTGGACGGTGAGAGTGGGCCGCAAGAAACTGGGAGAGGAGAGTGTAGAGGTGCAGTGAGCAAGAAAGGACAAAGGGAGGTGGATTCAGAAGTCCAAAATAGTGAGGGGGAGAGTGGGGGTGAGCAGCAAAAAAGGGTGAGTGCAGGGTGCAGTGGTGTAGTGAACAAGAAAGGTCAAGAGGAGACAGATCGACAAGAAGGTAAAAAAATTATGAGTAAAGTCAGGAGTAAGAGCTTAAAAGACATATGGGGAAAAGTACGTAAAGGGATGGAGGATACAGAGGGAGAGAGGTCGATAAATACTAGAAGTAAGAATAGAGGGGGAGACCTAGAAGGGAGGGAGGGAAAGTTATAACAATATTGGAAGATAGGATGTGTGAATATTGAAGGAGTAAGGAGCAAATTAGGAAACAAGAAAGTTAGGGAAGTAATTGAAAGTTTCGATGTTGTGGCACTCTTGGAGACGTGGTTGGAAACAGGGAGGGAGATTGCATGGAAGGGGTTTGAGATAAAATATAAATATAGAAGAAAAGAGAGGAATAAGGGACGAGCACCAGGAGGGATGATAGTTCTAATTAGGGAAGAAATTAGTGAAAGAGTAGAGGATATAGAGACCGATATGATGGAAACCATATGGCTGAGATTGAATTTGGGAGGGAGAGAGGGATGGAGGAAGAAAATAAATCTAGCTTTTGTTTACTGCCACCCTAGTAATTCTGAATATGCAAATAAATATTTTTTTGAAGAGTTATTGGTGGATATTGGTAGGATAAGGGGAATGTATCCAGGGGAGGAGGATATGTTGTTATTTGGGGATTGGAACGCGAGAATAGGAGAACAGAGCCCAGTTTATAGTAGGGAGGATGGAATGTGTTTGTTAGAAAGCAGAAGGAGTGAGGACAAAATTACAAATAGTTATGGAGAGAAGCTCCTAGAGATGTGTGCTGTGGGAAACTTGTATATTCTGAATGGGTGGATAGAGGGCGACAGGACGGGGAAATTGACATATGTTACGGAGAAAGGGGGTAGTGTGATAGATATGGTTTTGAGCTCGGAAGGGATGATTGAGGAAGTTGTAAGTATGGAAATAGGAGATTGGATTGAGTCACACCATTTCCCGGTGAGGGTTATGCTGAAAAGAGAGGAAGAGAAGTGTACAATGAAGGAAAATGAGACAAAGGATAAACGAGGGAGGGGTTATAATAAGTACAAATGGACAGAGAAGGTGGGCCGGGATTGGAATAGGGTAGTAAAGGAGGAGCTACATCTTCTGAAATATGGGTGGGAAGGGGCGTTAGAAGAGAATGATACTGATAAAGCCTTGGAATTGTTGCTACATCCAATAAAGATGATAGCGCAGAAGGTGAAAGCTAGAAAAGGAAATAAGAAAGAGGGAGAAGAATGGTTTAATAGGGAGTGTGAAGGATTGCGGAGAAAGGTGATGGACGCGTTAGGAGAATATAGAAGGAAAGGTGGGAGCCAAGAAAGGGAGTTTTTCTGTAGATTGAGGAAGGAGTATAAAAAGAAAATCTCTGAGACAAAAAAGACGTGGTTAGAGGAACAAATGGAAGCCATAAATAATGACTGCAAGACTAACAATTTTGAGAGAGTCTGGGATAAGATTAATAGAATTATGAAGGGTGGAAGGAATATGGAGAGAACGAGTATTGAGGAAGTGCAATGGGTCAGGCACTTCGATGAATTACTAGGAAAAAAGGGGGGTGATAGATGGAGAGGTTCGGGAGAAGAAGTAATTTGGAGGAATAGGGGAGTGGCAATTTATGACTTGGATAAAGAAATCACAAGAGAGGAAATCCGGGGAGTGATAAGCAGAGCCAGAGCGAAGTCGGCCGGGGGGTGTAATGGTATAAATAATAAGTTTTGGAAGGAAATTAGTAAAAATGAGATAATGATAGAGGGCATGGTGAAACTATTCAATAGGATATTCGAGGGAGGAAATTACCCTAGGGAATGGGAAACAGGAATTATATGCCCTATATACAAGGGAAAGGGTAGTAGGAACAATGTGAACAGTTATAGAGGTATATCTCTGTTGGATTCTTTGAGTAAAATATATACTGGGGTGCTAGCGAACAGAATAAGCGGGTGGGCGGAAGAAAATGAAATTTTGACAGATTACCAAGGGGGATTTAGGAAAAAGAAAAGAACAGTGGATAATATAATGATAGTAAAGACTATTTTAGAAAGGTATAAGAATATGGATAGAAGTACGGTTTATGTAGCAGCAATAGATTTTGAGAAAGCTTTTGATAAGGTAAATAGAGAGGCCCTACTAGAGAAATTAGGTAGGTTAGGGATTTCGGAGAAGATGTTGAGGGCAGTGGAAGGAATATATAGGGACGTCAGGTTTTGTGTAAAATTGGGAGAAGGGAGAATGAGTGGACCATTAGAGTCCAAGGTGGGTTTAAAACAAGGATGCAAGTTATCGCCCATACTGTTTATTTTATTTATCAACGATATTTTAGAGGGGTTTGGGGCAGAAAATTGGGCTGTACCAGTAATTAATGGTTTGGAAGTGCCAGGACTGATATTTGCGGATGATGTGTTATTGATGACGTTAACTTCAGGGGCGATGAATAGGGCCTTAGAGTCAGTGACGCTATTTGCGAGGAAATGGGGATTGAAAATTAATGGAAATAAATCTAAAATATTGGTAGTACAGGTGAACAAAAGAAGAAAGATAGAAGGGAATTGGGTAATTCAGGGAGAAAGATTGGAACAGGTAAGGAAGCTGGAATATCTAGGAGTTATTTTTAATGATAAAGGAACTTGGAGTGACCAGATCAAAAGAATGAAATATAGAGGATTGGCAGCCTTAGCCTCAGTCAGAAATTTGCTACTCAAGTACCCGGGGATCAGTTACAAAACACTGAGACTCGTGTTCAGGTCGGTAATCGTGGGGAGGGTATTATACGGAGCAGAAGTTTGGGGGCTGGATGAGAAAAGAGAGGAACTAAGAAGGATTGTTAGTAGTTTTGCCAAGTTAGTGATGGGCTTACCGAGGTGTACAGCAAATGTAGGGGCGGAATTAATGTGTGGGGAGGATTTGGAATCAGAGGGTGTGAAAAGAATAGTTAGATATTGGATGAATTTAAAAAGACAGGAAGGTGGGAGAGTTTTACAGGCAGCATATGTACAGCAATTTAAGAGCATGTATAAGGGTGGATGGTTAGAAAAAATAAAGGGATATTTGGAGAGGATAGGATTAGGACACCTGTGGGGGGAGGTTTGGTCAAAGACAGAAGTGAGAGGGATGAATATACTGGAAAGGAGAATTAGAGATATCCATAGGCAGAAATTATTGGGGGAAAGCAGACTAAGAAATTCGCTGACTGTTTTGACGAAAATAGAGGAGATAGCAGGGTTGAATATTAGATACGTCGATAGGTCAAAACGATATGGGATGATGTGGTGGCTTTTAGGTCTGCCAAGGAATAAAGGCTGGTTACAAGGCAGGGATAAGACAAGGTGTGTACTTTGTGGAGATGTAAATGATGAGTTTCACTTGCTAAGAGACTGTGAGGTAACGAGGGGGTTAAGACATGGATTATTGAGTGCCGAGCATCGGGAAATACTGGGGAGAGGAGATGAGAACGCAATACTGAGATGGATTATTAAACAATGGGAAAAAGGGGGTGAATTGAACAGGTATTTTTGTGCGACAAAAAAGGCCTGCGAGAGTAAAATGAAGGAGAGTGAGTTAGAGGGTGGGCAGGGGAATAGGGGGGTGGAATAGTTATCTGTATAAGGGAAGGGGATAGTATGTTAAAATTCTAATGGATTAGGGAAGATAGGGACTGAGTACTTAGTTAGGTGGAGTTGGGTAAGAGGGCAGGATTGCATGGTCTGTTTGTTTTATGATAAGTTAGTAATTGTTATTCATTGTAATTTTATTAGGTTATGATGGTAATTATTTGTGAAGGCTGAAAGGTGGCAATGGTGAAGTGGTATATTTATTGTTGATATGTGGAGTTGGAGGAGTGGTGGTATAAATATGGTAATGGAGAAGTGGTATAGGAGGAAGAAATATGTTGGAAAGGTGTTGGTATATGCGTGACTGGTATTGGTTATTCATTGTAATTTCATTAGGTTATGATGGTAAATAATTGGTGAAGGCTGAGATGTGGTAATGGTGAAGTGATATATTTATTGTGATATTTGGAGTTGGAGGAGTGGTGGTAAATTGTCATTTTGTAAATTTTGGTTTGTTTGTATGGAGAGGAGGAAGAAATATTATGTTGGAGAGGTGTTGGTATGTGTTGTATTGCTGAGATATGGTGTCGGAAGCATTGGAGGCTTAGTATGTATGATTGGGTGATGTATGGTATGGTATTGAGATGGTTTATTTACGGCCGAATTCGTGGAAGTTGGGAGAGAGTATTATTGTATTGGTGTCTGGTATGAGTATTGAATTTTTGGAGCTGGAGGGAGGTGATTTTATTACAATTTTGTAAATTGTGGTTTGTTTGTATGGAGAGGAGGAAGGAGTATGATGTTGGAGAGGTGTTGGTATAGGCGTGATTGGTATTTGTTATGCATGGTCGAAATTTTTGGGAGATGGAGAGGTAATTTTATTATGGAGTGTTATGGCGGATTGAAATGATATGAAGCAATGTTAACGCGGATTGGTAAAAGCTGTGGTATGATGGATTGGAATGTTATGACGGAATATTGTTGTTATTATTTAGACTTGTACTATAGGAGGTGGAATCTGAAAGATTGAATGCAATGTTAGTGTCATGGCTGGTTTGGTATGCAATAGTGTAATGTTGCTGGTGTAGCTTATTTTGGAGTAGGTCAGGGAACAATAGAGATGATGGAATTGCTGAAGCAAGAAGGTCGCGTGATGAGTGGGTACGTGTGAGTGATAACAAGCAGCAAGTTGCAACACCAGCAGCAGATTGTAAACATAGAACAGGCTGATGAGGTGTTCATTTCATTTTATTTTGTATGTGGTGGAGGGTGGTGGCTTGGGTTGGACTGCGTTTATTATTATTTATTTATTTATTTATTTATTATTATTGTGAACGTGTATTCGGGGCTGAACGCCTGTTTTGTTCATTAATAAATACTAAATACTTTCAAATTTGCTAGTAATTTCAAAATCCCCTTACTTAAATGTAGTTCTGTATCATGTTCATCTGTTTCGCCTACCCAGGATGAGATGTTGTTAGACCTTAGACATCTACCTGAGGAGAAGGCAGAGAGTATTCGTAAGTTGTGTCAGTCGTTTCCAGATGTTTTCTCTGATACTCTTAGTGTCACTGACCTTATCGAATACAAGATCGAGGTTACGGATTCGATTCCTGTCCGCTTTCCACCTTATAGGCTATCTCCACCTAAAATGAAGGCTCTGAAAGAAATCATAGATCAGATGCTAAAAGATGGTATTATTCGCCCCCTCTAAGTCGGCATATTCTTCGCCTATTTTTCTAGTCCCGAAACCCCAAGGTGGCTTCAGGCCTGTGATTGATTACAGGGCTCTCAATCGGAAGGTGGTGTTACAATCTGTGCCCCTTCCGGACCTTCAATCTTGTTTTTCATGGTTTCGAAAGGCTAAATTCTTCACCATCTTAGACCTCAATCAGGCTTATAACCAGATCCCTCTGTCGGAAGAATCTAAACATCTTACAGCGTTTGCCACTGATTGGAACTTGTGTGAATACAACCGCGTGTCTTTCGGGCTTCCCACGGGAGCAGCCGTGCTTACGAGACTGCTAGACAAGGTCTTCTCCGACATCAAATTTGAGTATCTATACCATTATCTTGATGATGTCGTCGTATATTCTGAGACCTTTGAAGAACACCCTGATCTTCTGAAAGAGGTCCTTAATCGCCTTCGTAAGGCAGGGTTAACAGTTAAGCTGTCTAAAGTTGCTTTCGCTAAACCTTCCATGTCATTTCTAGGGCACATTGTGTCGCCCGATGGTGTCGCTGTAGATCATTCTAGAACACAGGCCATCTGTGGTTTCAATCCTCTTAAGGACATCAAAGGAATTGCCAGATTCATTGGTATGGTGAATTTCTTCAGGAAATGTATTCCTAACTTCGCTCATAGAGTGGCACGCTTGAAGTTACTTCGTAGGAAAGGTGTCAAATTTGAATGGGGACCTTCTCAACAAGCCGCTTTTGAAGACCTGAAATTAGCTAATTGTAATGCCCCTGTTCTGGCTATGCTGGATTTCTCGAAGAAATTCATCGTCCAGACCGACGCGTCGTCGTCGGCTGTAGCTGCAGTCCTTCTTCAAGAGACTGAACTAGGGAGGCGACCCATCGCCTACTAGGACATTATCGGCCCAAGAATCCAAGTATTCCATCTATGAACTTGAAGGTTTAGCAGTCTTATTTGCTCTAGAAAAGTTCCGCCTCTATCTGGAACATGTCAAGTTCGACTTGGAAACAGATAACCAAGCCTTAAGCTGGGTTTTAGCTAGACCGCGTCGTACGGGTCGTATCGCCCGATGGGCCACCAGAATTTCTGCCTTCCAGTTTGAACGTTAGGCATATTAGAGGTACTGAAAATGTTGTGGCAGACGGACTTAGTCGTATGTTTTCTAATGATTTAGAGACCTCTGAACAGGAAGACAGTTCTTCACTTCCCGAGTCTATATCGCCTGGTGTAAATGCCATTCTAACGGATGCTCCCATGTTGTTTAGGGATTATGGAAACCCTTTCTTCTGGGGAACATGTCGTCCCTTATGTATTGAGGAATGGTGTTTTATGTTGCCCGTCGGGGCATGATAAGAAGATGAAAGTTGTGGTTCCAGCTGTTCCCGTGCCCATGATCTTCAAGTACTATCATGAGACCCCATTAGGGGGGCATTTAGGCATCTTTATAACTCGAGAAAAGATCAGAGAAATGTTCATTTGGAAAGGTATGGACAGCGAAATTCGTGAATTAGTAAAAGCTTGTAAACCTTGTTGGCTTAGTAAACCCACCATGTCCACTAAGCTAGGCCTATTGTCTTCTCACCAAGCGTCGCGCCCAATGGAACGTCTTTACATCGACTACGTAGGACCCTTCCCCCAGTCAAAGGGGAATGCCAACGAGTTCATCATTGTGTGTGTAGATGGCTTCACTAGATTCTCATGGTTATTTCCGACTAAGCTGTCTACCGCTCAGCCCACCATTTCTTGTTTAAAAAACCATCTTCGCTTCTTTTGATCCGTGTCAATATCATGTTTCTGATAATGCTAGGCTTTCACCTCCAATCTCTGTGGTTTGTGGGTTGGCAATAGTAATCCTTTCCTTCCGCCTGTTTTGAATTTAGGCAATCAGTAATTTCTGTAATTAATTTTCCTCCAATCATAGCTTTCTTCTTCGAATTTCCATGTGTAACTCTTAGTCAACCAATAAAAATTGAGTGGGTGTGTCTACTCATTCCTGAAAGGTCTCGAATTTTCCACGAGGGTATAAAACTGCTGATTTTCTTGTCTCCGGGCCACTCGTATAACATGTAACTCAGTGTGTGGATATGTAGCAGGGGGCGGGAAGCGCCTCTTTCTTCAAGCAGCAGCTCTTCAACAAGGTAATGGCCCTTTAATATCTTTATTTCTCGCTAGCTCAGCAGTTTAAGTCGCGGGGAAGGTTCGAAACTTTTAATATGTAAACTATAAAATATGTAAACCCTTTTCCTGGTAAACTTCATTTTTCTTGAACTTTAATTCGGGGATAGAGAGTGCTTTACCCTCTCGAGCTCCCCTTCATTTTTGGAATTTGAGGTGACTACGTTTTCGTAACCGTTTATTTTGCAGACTAGTCACCCCCATAGATTGGGATTAGCCCCTGTATTATCGGCCTAGCGCCACATAGGTTTTAACAAGCTTTAGTGTAGGAGTGCAAGTTCTTGTCTCCATTCATCTTTGTGTTTGGGCCATTTAATTAACCTTTAATTTGCTATTCAGGCCTCGGAGGTTGGGTACCAGTTGCCCCTGTTTATTTATAAGTATGCCTTAAGGGCAGTCAAGTGTAAAGTTTGTTTATGGCCTCCTGATAGGCTTGAAATATTGAGGGCGGGTCAACTCTTTCTGGTATTTTAAAAGGTGCCTCTAGGAGGCTTGACATTACGTGGTGGGAGCAAAAGCTCCATGTAATTAGGGGTTTTCAGCCCTTTGATAATTTGTGGTTGTGAGCTGAGGGCTCAGGAATTGTAATTTGGGGCACGAAGCCCAGAACTTGTTAATACCATAAACTCTTGTTTTCGTTTGTAAAAGCATTATTGTACCTGAATTTTCATTGTTATTTCACATAGTGAAACGTTGTTAAATATTGTTGTCTGTTGAAAATATAACCTTTATTTAAATTTTAAATTTTAAATTCATCTTTCGGACTTATACGTAGACCCATTCCAGCCCGCACCTTCTTTCACCTCTGACTTTCACGGATACAACCGTAATAATAATAATAATAATAATAATAATAATAATAATAATAATAATAATAATAATAATAATAATAATAATAATAATAATAATAATAATGAACGTATTTAAACTTCGTGAGATTTGAACACTTTAAGTTAAACGAAACACATAGACTATTAATACTCCATAAACAGCGCAGATAAATAAATAGAAAAATTAGTCAACATGTCGACTATAGGAAAGGAAAAGGGAAACAGGTTGGAAACCATACAAGGTCCGTGAGAAAGTAGTGCTTTGCGGGGAAAACGAAATCAACGGTGATCCCTTCCTGAACACTATTTACTGAATTAACAAAAGGAGATAAGGTACAAAACAAGTTAATTAGCAAAAGATTCAAAATAGCATATCCAAACGAAATAAGGGAAAGAAATAAAAAACCACGAGTTCCACATCAATAACATTTAGATCAGAAAGAATTACTTATTACAAATATGTGTGCTGCCGCACATCCGTTACGAAAGAAATTTCTACCTTGCTTTCCTCATGAAGAAACATCTAACTTATAATACAAGCATTTCTCGTTACAACTATTATGTACTGTACAGTAAATCGTGACAGTCAGTTATCGGAATTATAGACGATTATCTTTTAAAAAATTACATTAAAAAAATGAAACCAACGTGAAAATTATACAGTTCATCAAGGACTAATCTCGTATAACAAATGGCATTAAGAAAGGGACATGCTGAAACATTTACTAAGTGATAGTTGCAAAAATAAAAAAAATAACGTAGAGGCGAATTAAGTTGCTGCTTTTCCTAAAACACTTCAATAAAAGGCAGAAAGCTTTAAATTGTATACATTAAATTGACGCAGAACTACCGGAGGCAACCACGTGGGAAATTAAAACTTTACATATTACTTATAAGACCTTAAACAAACATTACATTTGCATTTAATTATAATATTTAAAACAAGAAAAGAGAATTGTCTCCTAAGATAAAAATAGATATGACTCCCCGAAAGGGCTAAGTCATTTCGAAGTTAAAAATTGGCGAATACGAAGTACCGCGGGCAAACTCCGGTGCACAAATTAAAATGTACGTTAAAATATAAATTAAAGTTAAAATCCAAAACATAAACAGTGTTCACCCAGATGATCGGTGATCCCATCACGCGACAGACGGAGAAGACGTCTGCTCCCTTCGCTGGTCAGATATCAAAGACGCACAAACTAGAGACGCTCTCACGGAGCTGCTGGTAGCCGGAAATGGGGCAATCAGGAGATAACCATTTAGGACACGGGAGTACTCTCACGTTTCTCGCATTCACCAGTAAGAAAGTTCGTTATTCTTACCTATCACAGAGATTTACTATAATGTCTTTCTGCTGAACTAGCAACTTACCGGAAATTAATAGAAAGATACACTTAAAATGACACGTGGTAGTACACACTGTCGAAAAAGGTAGTTACCAATATTAAATTCACCGTTACTCAATATTACAAAATTCCTTCAAACCAACATCCATCAAAATCAAATTTCACCTTCTCCATAGATCGAAAGTTCTTCATAATTAATAGTTCATAATGTCTTTTTACATTTTCAAATTGAGATAAAAGCATAGATATCAAAGGTTTTAATGTCCTCAATGTCCTTTCTTGACGATTCCAAAACGATATAAAATGATACACAACATCGTTCAAAGTACAATGAAGCAATGGAAAGCAACTGTCTGAACCGGTGACAAATAGCATCTAAGCGTGGTGTATTATTAGTAACAAGACGTGACTTTGTGGCGATAGTGCGATGAGGTGTATCGTTGCAGATAGACACGAGACTAGGCAGCAGTTCAATCCAACGATAAGAACCTTGAGCTGTAAATTATCGGCACATCATTGTTTTGAGTGTACGTTTAAAGCGTCCTACAAATCATGCCTTGAGATTGCTGTACGTAGAGTAGTGCTGAATGCCAAGTAACTTGAAGTAAGGAGAAAAATCCTTGTTGAAAAACTCTTTACCTTGATCGGTTTGAAGAAGCTTTGGCCACCGTTTTGATTGTTCAACAATATGTTTAAAAATGTCTTATTTATTTATTTATTTATTTATTTATTTATTTATTTATTTATACTTATTTATTTACTTTTTATTTATTTATTTATTTATTTATTTATTTATTTATTTATTTATTTATTTATTTATTTATTTATTTATTTATTTATTTATTTATTTATTTATTTATTTATTTATGCCTTTTTTACAGTGGCGAATTTAGGGCTCGAAGCCCTCTCTTCCACTTAACCACATACTAATCAAAATCTTAATAAATACTGAGATATTTAAAATAGTGAAAACTACTAAAATTAATAGAATTGAGAATAAATTTAAATACATTACTAAGTTAATACTAAAACTAATTAATATTAAAAACTCTTAATAATGACTAATTCAGGCGCGCACACATTCATACTTCAACCATTCAGTCAGCTGTCCTCAGCAGGTAGTCTCGGCAGGTGACCTTAAATTTTTGTAAAGAGCTAGTTTCTCTGGCCTGAGCTGACACGGAATTCCACAATCTGGCGCCGGTCACTATAAACGATCTATTAATTTTATTTGTGCGGTGCACTGGAATAGAAAGAGAGGATCTGGAACGTGTATTGAAGTTGTCAAATTATGATAAAAAGGTGAATTTAGAAGAAATATACAGTGCTAACTTTCAGCTAGTACTCTAAACACTATCGTTAAAATATGTAGCTGCCGGCGTTTATCAGGCTTCAGGCATGAGAGAGCCTCATAGTATGAACATCGAACCCGATATTTTAAATAAATCACAGGCAGGAATTCAGTGCTCGTTGAAGTTTAAGGCCGGTATTCATAGTCAGCGACTTATTTCTTTAATAAGAACGACTTAACAAAGCTGTACTTATTCGTGAAATCGACTTAAACGTTTCTCCTATTCATAGTCGTTGGTCAAGTTCTACTTTATTAAGCTGGACTTGATAAAGCGTACTTATTATACAGACGCTCTGCACAATTAAGTTGAACTTTATAGTATGAGAAATAGTACAGCCATCATCAAAACAGTTGAATATGCGAATCATCTTTCAGACACGGCCAACTAGATTATGCAGCGCTCGTTATTCCGAGTTTATTTGTTTATTTATTTGTCCTTTTGCCTGTTCTTCTGCGGCTAAAATTGTAGTTACGTTTTCTTAAATGGATATGAAATGCAGTCGCAAGCATTTTACCTTCGTTGAATAGGAGGTTTTCAAGGATATTTTATTGAAACATTCTCAAATCATCTATCTATCTAATATAAGCAAGTCGGTCTATAAATATATAACTTATATAAAGGTACAAAAATGAAAACAGATGTGAATTAATGAGGCAGTTCCAGGCATCTCAGAAACTTACAACTTACTAGAAACATCGAAAATTCTCAAAATTCCCTCAGAGGGCACGCTGGGGAATGGGGGAGGCTTGAAATTTTAGGCTCAGCATAAGAACGCACTCTTATATACTTACCCAAAGCGAAAACTTATAGGTTTAGTGGGCTTAATACAACTTTCAAGAAATTCCTCATTTTTATCCCCCTTCCCTCAAAATCAAGCTGGCGGTACGATCTGCCAGACGAGCTAGAAAATTGAAATTCGAGGAAGTTATAGCTTTTAGCCTGTAAGCAACGGAAAAATTCCAAGAATTTTAATTTTTTCACTTTTTACTCTCGATTTTTTGTCGTATCTCTCTCCCTTATACGTTACATGAGGCTGTATTTCTCGATTGTACGTACATGTTGTGATTTTTACACGTATATTTCATAGTTTGACACACTTATAGGAAAGAGAGAGCCATCGAATTTGGTACGCACACTGACACTGACACGACCAATGCTAGCTTCCACGTACGTAATAGAAAAATAATATAAAGTTTTAAAAATGTACCCAGATTTCACCCGATTCAAATTTTCTAACTCAACCCATAAATATAGGAGATACGAGAAAATGTTTGAGGACCAAACATGTAGAACGATAAAAGTGGCGTCTAACGGCTTAAACCGTTTGTCGATATGATGAACCGTTTAGGAGCAGTAAATCTATAAATTAAGGTCTGCACTTACAAACGTGCCCATGTTTATCTGTCATCTATTATAAAAGCAAGTCGGTTTGGAGCAATCCAGAAAGTTTGTGTCATTATTATTAATACTGACTGGCATTAGAAAGTGGGGCCTGTCTTAATAATGACAACAGCATAACTCAATATTGATTGGCAGTAGGGAAGGTGCCTGCCGTTGTAATTAAAGCTCCCCATCTGTAATGTGTTCGGAAGTAGGAGAGGAGACCTGTCATTGTAACGAAAACTCCCCAAATCGATTGTGACCGGCAGTAGACAAGGGGGCCTGCCATTATAATGAAACTTTCCAACTCGATTGTGAATGGCAGTAGGCAAGTGAGCCTGCCGTTATCATCACAACTCCACAACTCGTATGTTACACGGGAAAGAACGTATGGGGTCCTCCTGTGGCGTTTCTTCGATAACGCTAAGAGACATGCTATTTAATCAAATCTCACTCATCGCGTGTATAGTAATTCACGTAGAAATCTGTATACAATGTAGAATACCGTAGCGAAGCACGGGTTCATTTGCTAGTAGAGAATAAGAAGACGAACGCGGTATCTTCTAAGCAAAAGGAAGATGCTTGGTTAAGTATTGCTGAAGAATTCAATTCCTCAATACATACTGTAGAAAATGTAAGTAATATTCTTGTAATGGTAAAAATACTATTTCAGAAGCGAAGATTGTATAAGTATTATTATACCTAGCACTAATTTGGTTATAATTTATTATAGCGAGATGCCAATAGTTGCGGGATGTATGGGCAAATATGAAATGCCATCATAGGAACCTCCTTTTGAATTCCACTTCACTGTAAAATTCAAATGGGTCCATAATATTTAGCAAGTATCGCTTTGGAGCACGGATTTCTTCTAACACTTCCTCAAATTCTTCATCCATTTTATAGGTTAAGATGCGAAATAAGTCAAGGGTCTGCTTGACTTGACGAAGTTCAACTTATTTCATCACATAAGTAACACTTAAATGACTATGAATTCCAATAAGCCCAGCTTCATGAAGTTAGGCTTTATGAAGTATATCACTATTAAGTAGGACTTATTTGTGCCGGAATCTGGAATAAAGTCAAGATTTAAGTTCGACTAGAAAGTAAGTATTACTTATTGCGACTATGAATACCGGCCTAAGTGTTTCTTCTCTCGTCATATTAACTAGAAAAACGTCACAACAATCAAGAATAGGGAGAACCAGTGTCTGTATTAGTTTGGCGTTAAGCTCAAATGGAAATACATCCCGTTGCCGTTTAAGAAGGTGAAGCGCTCCAAAAATATTTTTACAGATTTTTGTGTGTGATCAAACCAATCAAGTGTTTCATTCATAATTACGCCCAGCTTTTAACTGCTTTACTGTAGGGAATAATGTTACCATTCAGTAGGAAGGGCGGGATTGCAACATTGTTTGAGCAGTTCAGTAATTTGCGTGATCCAATTATGATTAGATGAGATATGGTGGAGTTTAGTATAAGAGAACAGGTCGATAATTTCAAGTACTTAGGTTGTGTGTTCTCCCAGGATGGTAATATAGTAAGTGATATTGAATCAAGGTGTAGTAAAGCTAATGCAGTGAGCTCGCAGTTGCGATCAGCAGTATTCTGTAAGAAGGAAGTCAGCTCCCAGACGAAACTATCTTTACATCGGTCTGTTTTCAGACTAACTTTGCTTTACGGGAGCGAAAGCTGGGTGGACTCAGGATATCTTATTCATAAGTTAGAAGTAACAGACATGTAAGTAGCGAGAATGATTGCTGGTACAAACAGGTGGGAACAATGGCAGGAGAGTACTCGGAATGAGGAGATAAAGACTAATTTAGGACTGAACTCAATGGATGAAGCTGTACGCATAAACCGGCTTCGGTGGTGGGGTCATGTGAGGCGAATGGAGGAGGATAGGTTACCTAGGAGAATAATGGACTCTGTTATGGAGGGTAAGAGAAGTAGAGGGAGACCAAGACGACGATGGTTAGACTCGGTTTCTAACGATGTAAAGATAAGAGGTATAGAACTAAATGAGGCCACAACACTAGTTGCAAATCGAGGATTGTGGCGACGTTTAGTAAATTCTCAGAGGCTTGCAGACTGAACGCTGAAAGGCATAACAGTCTATAATGATAATGTATGTATGTATCATCTTAAGCCAACAACTATGTCGTATACACGTTATAAAATATTTCTCGATGCGAATCTTGTTCCTAGCATGAATTCTATACTTTGGCTTTGTTGTGTAAACAACAACAGTACTAGTACGTAAAGTGTACGCCAGATGTCGCACAACGATGCTTGAGCGATTCATAATTTGTGTTTCAAAGGTTGCCAGTACGAATCTCGAAGATCGCCGAGGTCGACCGATCCAGCACTAGGGTGTAAATGCACCAAGATAAAGTGTGCGGATAATACATATCACTCGACTCTTTAGAACATCTTCTTCTTCTTGGTGATGTTGTTTGGGCTCTTAATATGTAATTTTGCCCAGTCCAAAATCCCTTATTTGATGAGTATCACTTGTAAAACTTTAAACACACCAATCTATGGGAACACTTTGTACCCTAAACATTTACACTACTATAGGCCACCATCTCAAAATCTCAGATCACGTAAAGCATATCAGTAACAACACCAATGGAAGCAGGAGTATGTGAGCATGATCCAACAATATAACCACACAGGCTGTTATAACACAATATTTGCCTCATCCAGAAATTTATTTATGACATTGATTGTATCGGCAGAAGGATTACATAACAAAACAGAAACACTGGTCGGAAAGACATGTTTAAGACGCACAAGACTACTAATCTTTACACGTGGAATCACATGTAGAGGGCACTGAAAAAGTAGATGATTCGCATCTCCATCACTAGCACCACACGGGCAGCTAGCTGCCTGTGTCAAATGAAAATGAATTTGTAGTGGGACGTAAGAGCATGATTGAACCGTGACCGAATGCTATTTGTAATATGTCTTCGGGAATATGTTCCTCTCGTATACCATGGTTTCGTTGGGATGGCTGACTGTAGTTGATAATAAAAAGTACCTTTGACTTGGGCAGTGTGTTGCCAATTGTCCTGCCACTCATTACGGGCACTTTTTTAATCACGGAAATATAGTCTGACGAAGGAACGACATTATTAGAAAGAGGAACAGGAAGGCGAGAAGCTTGCTTTGCCAGAAAATCCGCTTGTTCATTACCCAAAATACCCATATGTCCAGGGAACCATTCTAATGTTAAGTAAATGCCAGAATTATCAAGACTATAGAGAAGGCTTTTAACATTATATACATACCAATTATTAGAGAATAGGAGGCCAGTGATTGCAAGACACTCAGCGCATCCGTATATATCGTAACTCTTTTATAGTCGTGCTGCTGAATAAAAAGGAGTGTTTATTGGATAGCAAATATTTCCGCGGTAAAGATTGAACAATCACTAGGTAAACCATATTGCTCCTTGATATTTATGGTTGGTATACAATATGCGGCTCCAACTCCAGTAGGATTTTTAGCTCCTTCGGTGTATATATCTACGTCAGTAAGAATACAAGAAACTTTCAACTTTTTAACTGACAGCTGAGCGTATTCTTGAGCACTTATTGCCTCAGAGTAGCGACTACGGGGAGGCTCTTTAGCTCATTTCTGCAGTAAATCGCTGCCCCGCCTCCACGTCTTCCATCCGACCGATCGAATCGTATTAGATCGTATCGATCGATATCAATCATGGAGAAAAGAATCCTGAGAGTTTGCAAGGTTTCAGAGATGCAAATTATATGTAAATTACTTTCCGTTAGTATTGCTTGAATTTCGTCTTTGACTTGAGCTGCTGTTTTAAAACGAACAGGTTGTCCAAAAGCAAACTTAGAGTACACATCGATGACAGTAGGTAGATACATATACCCCTTATTGCTAGAGTCATATGGAATCATTTCTACTAAGTCTGCTTTTCCGCGTGTAATAACGCGTCTGCGATAGTAGGTGACGTGCTGGTTTATGTAACTCGTGTGCAATGCTTATCTTTACAGGTCAGGTCATATCTTGACGAGCCATTACTGAATAATACACGCATGAAGTAATTCTCTATTTCTAGAATTTCTGATTCGTTATCTGTGTGACCAGCATCTTGCAAAGCTCTTAGAAGTTGTTATTGTTCAACGAGTAAATTAGGTTCATTCCAATATCTTACGTCTACATACGGCAACAAAGTCTTGTTGATAACATTAAGACCAAGTGCAGTTCGTTGATGTGACGGAAACAGTTTAGAAATAAACTCTCGATATTTGTGAATCTTATTTGCATTTATACCTTGTATCCTCTTGTAATTACGTCGCGTTGCATCAGTAGCAAAAAGTATTGATTTGTATTTTTAAGATAATCTTGTGAAATTATATCCTTGTCAGGTATTCGTGAGATGCATATAAAATGATCAAAACCCATGCGATATCGTCCACAATGAACATCATTTTCTTTATCAATAACTAAAAAGAAGTAGCAATGTGATGACCAGCATGTAGCACACATATATTTTAGTGTCATTGAATGTCATATCAGTGTTAACATGATCACGTGCACATGTCGCATGTTGTGCTCATCTTGCCGAAAAAGCACACTAATATTTGCGTTGTCACGTATCAACTGCTTAGGCACACGAGAACAGGTTTGACATAAATAGATGCAATATACATATTTATGTCGTCCCATACTAAAGTATGTACGAATAACGTTTTGCTGCTCTGTTGCGACATCGTCAAACATCAGAAGAGACTTGAGAAGCACATCATCCACTGATGGTATTTGCTCATGTGCATTAAACTGAAAATATTTAAATCCATCTTTAACCAGATCGTGCGTTATAATTTGTGGAGTAGTATGTAGCAGTTGATAGAGTGACTAAGCGAAAACGTAAATATTATCGAAGCGTATGCCACTTAAAGAGGTAATAAGTGTGAGTAAAATATTTCCCACATCCCGATGGGCCAGATATAATACATCGAATAGTAAAAGGAAACAACTTTCCAGGACGTTTCTTGTACATACATACGTACATACATCTTTATTTCCCACCATAGTATACACCATCGGTTTACAGGTAATAAAGAAAACAGCCACTACACCTCTCCTAAAACTAATTAACAACTTCTAAATCTACTCAGTATCATCCCACGCGTGCGCGGTTAGCCAGCACACATGCAGGTTGCCACCGCACTACAAACTACCCTAATCATATAACTACCTAACCCACCACCTAAAACTAATTAAAATAGTTGGCTGGTCGCGGCGTCTGCTCCGGTATGGAAAAGAAGCCACCCAACCCGTAGACACCGCCAACAGCCTCGTCACGTGAGAAAGGATACCAAATCTCACCGGCCCTGGCTGACAATGTGTTTTATTTCCGTATCTTGCATAGCAGGCCTCATGTGGCGGAAATCGGACCGACACGTGGCCTGCCACGCTCTTCAGCCCAATGAACACGTTACATCTACTCTAACCCATTGCCAGCGCACTTCCTTCCCTCTCCTCTTCCTTCACATGCAGACATGCTTAAGCATAAATTCCTTGGGATGGGTCAGGCCCACCTCTTCCTCTCCTCTTAATACGTCACGCACTCTATCACGCTATTCCCGAGAGCTACATCTCTCACACATACACAATCCTACTACAAGGCCTCCTGCATCACAAATATAACAGTTTATCTTTTCTAGCTCTCTATTACATACTTCCACAATTTCTACACTATCAACACTTTCTCTTTACTATACTACCCACTTCATCTCTCTTATTTTACTTATTACACACACACATTCATTTACATCACCTCCTCACACGCATACACCTAAACAAACCATTATTCTACAACACCGCACTTACACACATACAAACAGTTTTCCTTTCCAAGTCAATTTGTTCACTCAGTCTTCTCACAGTTTTCCCATCTTGATTTAACATTGACTTTCACCTAAACAATCCACAATTCTACAACACTGCAATTACACACATACAAACAGTTTTCTTTCCAAATCAGTTTGTTCACTCAGTCTTCTCGCAGTTCTTCCCATTTTTTAACTTAAGACTTACACATCAACTATCAATCACCTGACTAAACGTACACATCCGCCAACAACAAAAAACTTAATATGTATACCAACTTCTTATAATTTAATACCTTCCTCAATATATCATAACAACTTGCTCTGGGCGAAACCCGTTGCAATGCTCAAGCTGTTAATCCTTACCTAATTTGTATTACCTTCTATCTCCGGTGCATGCTCCACCTTCCCATTCATCAACTCCTTCCTGCTATTTCTCCTCCTTCTACTTCCCAGCAACTTGCCCCGGGTGGATCACCATTGCACTGGCCAAGGCGCTCTCCCTCTTCCCCTAACACTGCAGCTATTGCCTCGTTCTAAGATTAACATGCTCAATATGATACCCTTCCAGCAACTGCTCAGGGTGGATAACCATTCCTCTGAGCAAGATGCATTCCCTCATTCAACACACAGCTTACAGCCTCTTTTTCTTTATCTGAACAACCCCTTTTATTCCCTCAATATCTTTAAAAATCTTGCTCCAACCACATTTAAGAATGTCGATATATTTACTCCCTTCTCCCACTTTCTACATAACCAAGAAGTCATCTTATAAATTTTTCCTACCATCTCCACTTCCTTATTAGTTAATTTCTTTTTTATCTGCTCCAAAGCTCGGCAATGATTGAGTACATGCAAGTCCGACCACCCCTCTCCACATAACACATATCTATTCTTATTTTCTCTCCCTATCCAACCCCTACTTCACGGAACTCCTAATAGTCACCAATACAAACATATTTTATCTCTTCTGCCCTCGAACTCAGTTTTTGGGTTTGTTATTTCCGCCAATTGATTTAATACTGATAGAGACACACTCTCTCTACATTCCCTCAATAAACTCTGCTTTTCTTCACTGAAGAAAGTGGAAATTGCAACACCCAGAAGGAGTGGTGCTAATTGCTGCAATTGAACATGCAGGACCAGTGTTCGGTTGTGATTCGATGATTACACTTTCAGCTCCCTCTGACCGCAAGTTTGGACAACAATCAATACAGGATGTGCCCACCACGAGCTGCAATACATTGATGAATTCGTCGAGGCATGGAGTCAATAAGGCCCTGGTTCGCTTCCTGAGGTATTGTGGCCCATGCTTGCTGCACTGCACGGGTCAGTTGTTCCAGAGTTGTGGGTGACTGAGGACGGTTGACTAGTTGTCGACCCATCATGTCCCACACATGCTCAATAGGACTCAGAGCTTCTCTGGAGATGCGTGCAGTGTGAACCCGAGCATTGTCCTGCTGAAACATTCCATTAACAATGTTCGCCATCATAGGTACAACCACTAGATATAGTACCCTATCAACGTACTGTCGAGCAGTCATAGTGCCCTCAACAAGCACTAATTGTGATTTCACATTAAAGCCAATAGCTCCCCAGACCATAATGCTTAGTGTTGGCCCTGTATGCCTCTCGACAATAAGATCTGGGCGGCCCCTCTCCGCGGTACGTCGGCGCACACGATTCCGGCGATCACCGCGGGCAAAACAGACGCGCAATTCTTCACTAAAGACGAGCCTATGCCATTCGTCGACCCACGTCGATCTTTCTTGATACCAGGCCAGCCTTACACGTCGCTGTTGTGGGGTCAATGGAACACCTTCTGCAGGGACACGGGCTCGTAAGCCAGCTGCACGCAAGCGATTACCAACTATTTGTTGTGTAACGTGGGGTTCCACAGCTGCTCGAATTTGCGCTGCTGTTGCATGGGGTTCCATCCGGGCCATCCGAATGATGCGGCGATCCTCTCTCACAGTTGTCTGTCGCGCTGGGGCTGTGCCAGGTCTACGAGCGTGCGAGCCTTCATTTGACCACTGCTGCCATACACGTTGTACCGTAAATGCTTGTCGGCCAACACTTGCAGCGACAGTCCTTAGTGATAATCCAGCCTCACACAGCCCAATTACCAGAGCCCTCTCAAACGGTGACAATTGTTGATAGCGTGCTCTTCTCTGTCGTCGAGGCATGTTTGATGGGGAACACTTCACTGCACAGACTGCAAGTCAGCAACGCTACACCAGAATCCGTATACTGGAGTTGATTCCTCCGCGACCAATCACGTGGGGAGTCCTGTAGCAACAATCCAATGGGTCTGATACTTTGATCGTTTACATACCTACATGGCATCGTTCCATATCTTGAAAATCAACACAAACCACCAATGCCTTCATGGTGCGGCAACTTCCATTTTCTAAAGTGTATATCAAGTAGTATTCTCCTTACCCTTTCCCATACCCATTTATTCCTTTCTCTCCCCCCCCCCCCCCGAATATCCCCATATTCCCCAAGCCAATATTTTGTAACCATTTTTTACACTTATACACCCAATAAACTTCGTTCACCATACTTTTAAGAAATCTAAACGCTTCTTGTAATAAAATCCCTCCCTTCCCTTCCTCCAATCTAATCCAATACTTGATCACCCTCTTGGCTATTTCAACCTTCATAGATTCTTTACACACTAATCTAGCACCCGCATTGGCTCTACAGTTTGGAAGGCCCATCATTGTCTTGCTAAATTTTGCCACTACCTGGTGTAGTTCTACCCAACCCTCCTCCAAACTCCATACTTCCACCCCAAATAACATTTTGTCCATTACCAGTGATTGAAACACCATTTTCGGGATTTTGTACTTAACTTCTAGAATTTTTTTTCTAATACCGCCACTGCTGCAAGCGCTCCTCTTCCCTTTAGTTTAGCCCTAATATACTGTCTTTCCAAGAGACATTTTTACTAATTATTACACCTAAACACTCAATTTTCCCCCTGGTCTAATTTCTTCCTGATCTAGCTTCCAGACTTCCTTATTTTTCCTCCCTCCCCTTTTCGTACAAACCATTATCTGCGTCTTTCTTACATTTACTCTGAGAGACCACCTTCTAGTATACTCAACTACTTCGTCTAACCCTTTTTGCAAACCACCAGCCGCCAGTGCCAAAATCAGTATATCATCAGCGAATAGCAACCCCGGAACCTCCATCTTCCCTATCCAAGGACATTGCCACCTCTCTCCCTAATGACTCTAAAATAGTATTTGTAAACAATATAAATAATATCGGAATATCTTACTCTTCGATTCAAAACAATTACTCATCCTTCCATTGTCATAAACACTTTCTCATATATTGTTTCTATTGCCCCCTCATTTTCTTCGACATGCCAACTCCCTTAATCTCATAAATAGCGCCTCCCTACTCACCGTATCAAAGGCTTTTTCTAAGTCGATCGCTGCTACATATAATTTACGCCCTGCTATCCACACATACTTTGTAATCAAGGTGTCCAGAATCCATACATTACCAACTGTGATCCTTCCTTGCCTAAATCCATTTTTATCCTATTTGCCAAACCCCTGTATACACCTTCGACGGAGCGTCTAAGAGTACTATTCCTGTTTAATTGTTTGGATCACTTCTATCCCCTTAAATTTTATAAATTGTGCATAATACCCCCTTCCTATAGTCCCTCGGAAACTTCCCCGTTTCCAGCAACCTATTAAAAATGTTGCTATCCCACTCAACACCGTTTCATTTGCCCCAACCTCCTTCCACACACTATTTGTAATACCGTTCGCACCTCCTGCTGCCTTAGGTCTTGCATTATTTATTACCCTCATTACTTCCTGCCTTGCTATCTCCTTATCCAGTAAAATGAATTAATTCTTCCAATTCTCTTCCTATATATGTCTTGTCCATAACTCAGCCACTGTTCCCCACTCCTTCTGAAGGCCTTCTGAAGAGGCTAACCCACTCGTCTTTTCCTATTTTTCCCCTCCCCAGCGGTTTTGTTCTTCTTATCTTGTTTATAGACTCCTATATCTTCTCAAATTTCTTCTCTCTCCAATATCTATTTATTTTTCAGCTTCCGCCTCCTTCCATCCTCTTTTCTTCTCATTCAATACCTCCTTGTATTTTCTTCTTAATTTAAAATACTCTTCCCTGTTCTCTTGTTCCCCCTTCTTAAACTCCGCTAGGCCTCTCATTACAACCTCTCACTTCCTCCTATAGTCTTCATCAAACCACCCACTCAGTCTGTTTTTCATTCCCTCTTCTCCTCCCTTTTTTTCCCAACCTCCATACTGGTAGTTCTATTAATTCTAGCACCCTAACCACGTCACTTAATTCCAACGCCCTTTCAGTTCTTTCCCTTTAATATTTCTCCCCTCTCTTTCAGCTTCAGTCTCAGTTTCTTTCTCGTAGTATCACTTCAGACATCCTCCATTCTTGTATCCCTCCCTACTATCCTCCAGCTTACTCTTTTCATCAGCTTCCTCACTTCTCAATTTTTTGATAGACATGTTCTGTTAACCCACATTCTAACACCTTAAAACTCATTATTCTCCTTAACGCTATCTCTGAGCTTAAATCTATATCCACTACAATTCCTCCATTCGTTGTAATGTACGTCAAATCTCCCATACTATCCCCTTTCATCCACCCATTTAAAATAAATAAATATTCTATATCACATAACTCAAATAAACCTTACCACATAACTATTTACACCATTATCCTTACTCTTTCTCTGCAGCACCCAGCCTGCGTTATCATCTTTCCCGCAATCCGGTACTCTATTGCTCACTCTAGTATTCCAGTCCCCCATTAAAATCATCCCGTCTTCTACATACAACCCTTTAATTATATGCATAAACTGAATCGCTAGGATGGTTATAAAGCAGGGCTAGACGAATTGCCGCCAGTGCCCCCTTCCCCATTTTTAATCTCAACCACACACCCTTCTCTACACTACACTGTAACATCTCCACCCACTCGGCTACCTCATTTCTTATTAGAAATACTATGCCCCCTGGGTTTCTTCCCCTGTTCCTATTTTTTCTTACCACGTTTACTACTATATGACCACCCCATGCAATTTCTGCCCCTTTCCAACCACGACTCCACTAGAGCAATTACCTCAAAATCTTTTAGCAAGTCCAAAATTTCTCTATTCCCTATCTTCCCCATCAACCCCTCAATATTCAACACCCCTTTCGCCATCTCTAGTTATTTATTTCCTCCCCAACCCCCTCTTTGCTTCTGCGTTTCACCACTTCCCCCTTACTTCTCGTCATTCTTCCTTGAGGCTCCTGCCCATCCCTCTCTACTTCCTCCTTTTCTTACCAACCCTCCTTCCCCTTCTCCGTGTCAGAACCTTTTTTCCCTCCCCATAAATATTTTAAACTTAACGATCTACCCTTATTCAACACCTGACTCCTCTCCGCGTTTCTTTCTACATTCCTCTTACTCGGGGAGTACTCACCTCTTCACCACCTGGTCTCGATTCACTTTGGTCTAATGTCATAATTCTCATCTCAATCACACCTGCGTGGTTCTGACTCACCAAGGTCTCTGCTATCCCCATCGCCTGGCCACTGACACCGCTGTCCCGTCTTCTATCTTCCTTCTCACCACTGATGACGTCCTGCTCTCGATTCCTGTAACTCATTTCCTCCTTGCTTTTTCCCATCCTCAGCAGTTCGTCCTGTGTCTACGATCGGGTCCATTTTCTGCCTGAAGCCACCAAACACCTCCTTGCTATCTTGGCTCGCAATCCATGCGTTCTAGCCCTTCACATGTGCCGCTTTAAAATCTCCACCAGCATCCTGTCCCCTTTATTTACCTCAGACTTCAAATAAATGTTTGATCCTTTCAAATTCCGGGCATTTCTCAGAATTATATCGGCCATCAGCGTTGAGATTAATCTTATCTTCATCGATCAGTGTCCCTTGTTCCTTCCTACTCTATATATACCATCGATATCCAATTCTGAGAAGTTCATATTCATTTTATTTGAAACTATATCCACCACTTCCAACACTAACTCCACTTTTGATTCTATTCCTTCCTCTGGTACATCATACACGAACACATTATTTCTTGATGATTCCTTCCTCACTAGCCTCGCTTATCTCTTCATTGCTGTCAATTCCTCTTCCAGTACACCTCCTTACTCAAACTCCCTACTTCGCCTTCTAGCTCCATCAACTTGTCATTTACTCCTCCAATTTATTTTTATAAACATTTTTAGGTGCTTCATCTCCTTCATTTGGGATGACCGGTGTTCCTGCAACATTTCCTTTATTTCTTCTCCTTTACTCGCTTCGTTCACCACTCTCTTGATCCCTTCAAGTTCCTCCCATCCGAATGGTCCCTGATTTTGACCCGGGTTCTTCTCTACACCTCCTACCACCAGCAGCGTCGCAATAACAATCGCAGACAGCATCATTTCCAGCAGTCCTTTAGAACAACTATTCTCTCCCCCTCTTTCTGCTCAACCTTTCTTCCAACACCACCTTGCACCATGCCAACTTCCAATTCTTAGCCTGTATTGCTGTAGCGTTACTCCCATCTCTCGCGCCTGTTCTACTCACACGTCCGTACTGCACGCTGTCACGCTCGTGACTGATGACGATTTTTAGTTGTACCAGAACTAGGTAAGAGATGTGGCACTATGTCACTAACAGGTAGTGTGTCTTGCTGTTTTATAATCTTCATGGCAACTGAATAATAAAGTAGGCAATAGTTATATATATATATATCAAACGAAATAATTAACTGTCCGTTCATAATTCACTCTTGACGAGTAATGTCGTGTACAGAATGGTGAAATAACGATATCTAAACGTTATGAAGAATAAAACTAAATCAGTTGGATGGAAAAAGTTGTAAAGGCTGGACGAAAAACTACTCGAGGGGAATACAATCCGCATGTGGCTATTACTAAAGCACTACGCACAGCAAGAGCAAGGTGCTCGAATTATAATAATAATTATAATTATTCCTGTACCAAACCGAGAAGGATTTCTTCCTGCGCTGTTCGCTGGACTAGAAAATTTAGGGTCTTTGCTGGGTGGTGCTAGTACTGTAGCAAGAACTGTTAAGGCTGTAGAACAACAGTTAAAAGAGAGTGAACGTCATAACAAGACAGTGGAGGCAATTGCATTACGAGGCAAAGGCGTACACATGAAACCAGCGCCATACAACAAGGGTTTGGCATTTACATATCCCCCCAAAAAAGTCTACTGAATGCACTGTTACATCGAGCTCTAACCCACGAAGAAGTTTGTATGTTTACTAAACAATTAGTAATTCATTATTTTCGAGGCGTGTACATGCGCGATCAACTACCAGCCTGCCCACGTGAGCATTAGAGTGCTGTAATTAAATCAGACAACAGTCGCGGACCTGGAACTCATTACGTTGCCTATGTAAAACGTTAATCTAAAAATGTTATTTCGATGGCTATGGAGACTTACCTCCTCCATTTCAGCCCATACGTTATTTCGGAAGCAGCGCAGATATTGTTCGCAATAAAAGCAGTGTACAAAAATTCAATACACGCATGTGCGGGCGATTACGCCTAATGTTCTTATATTAAACTCAGACAGTAGACAAAGAGCATTAGCGTGCACGTGATGACCAACAGTGCAAGAACGTTCGTTGTACGCGGAGAAGAACCTGAAACATCCGTCTACTTTAATCCACCGATCGAACTCGTTTTTCAGCCACATAGTCTTGAGCTTGTGTCTTTTAAAAGCTACAATAAAATCTATAATGTGCGTGATGGCGTAAACAAGTTCTATACGATGAGTATGTGCTAACGCTGCCATCAGGCAGTTATTCAGTAGACGATATTCATTACTGCATTGAAAGTACATTAGTTAAACAGTTTACTGAAGAGAGTTTTAGTGATAATATTTACAAGTTCTCAATTATTGTGAGCAACATCACACATAAATTTGTTATTGAGTCTTAATTCAAGATTTACTTCAAACCTCAGCTTAATTAGATTGGACCATTGCTTGGATTTACCAAGAAAGCTCATACCGAACGTACGTTATGAGAACAACCTATAACACTCTACGATGATCATCATGTAAACATCACTACGTGTTATGTTATTACAGACTTGAACAGTAATCAACAACCTTCACACTTCCTGCACGACTTTCTTATTACAGAGGAAAATGGATATACTATTCGTCAGTAGTTCTTTATCATCCTGTGTCTATAAAACACATTAGTAACATCACTTTATTATTGCAGAGGAAAGTGGATATACTATTCGTCAGTAGTTCTTTATCATCCTGTGTCTATAAAACACGTTAGTAACATCACTCTTAGGCTTGTAAATAAACATAATCAACTTATTAATTTAGATCGGTACACGTATGCAGCTATCAAACTTAATTTTAAACCAGGAGGAAAAATCTATAAAACACGGTGTATATTCTGGAGACATACTGCATGTTTGCGAAGACCACACGAGTTAACAGATGCCCATAAGCATATTCTCCAATATTTAGGTTATACGCTATTAAAACAAAATGGAAGAAATGCTGGACATTATGAACACATTCGAAACTCACGAAAGTGTAGTTCGAAGTGAACTTCATTCTTATTAACCTTTTACGTTTGGACACAATAACAAAGATGAAATTCACTTTGTCATTAATCAGCAAGATAGATTCACCCTACCACACCAAAGCTACCTCTATATTAAAGGTCGCCTAGATCAGGCATATGGAAGTGGACCAAGCACATCTCAACTAAACAACTATGGTCTAGCTTTTCTCTTTACTGAAGCGCGTTATGAAGTAAATAATATGGAAATAGATAGATCCAAGAATGTTGGTATTACAAGTGCAGTGAAACTCTACCCTTCTTATAGTGATGAAGAAAGTAATATTTAACGGATGGCAGGATGGTGTCCGAAAGTTATCAACAACTGGATATAAATATAATAACTTCGTGTGGCTATTTCAAGCCGAGTGCAGCCCTTGTTAGGCAGACCCTCCGATGAGGGTGGGCGGCATCTGCCATGTGTAGGTAACTCCGTGTTATTGTGGTGGAGGATAGTGTTATGTGTGGTGTGTGAGTTGCAGGGATGTTGGGGACAGCACAAACACCCAGCCCCCGGGCCACTGGAATTAACGAGTCGGGCATTAACAACTGGATGATTAATCAGGACGGTTCTTTTTCTGGTGCGTTACCGTTAAAGCATATTTTCGGCTTTGCAGATGATTTTAGACGTATTATAATCAACTCAAAACAAGAGCTAATTCTGATCCGCGATCGAAGTGATTACAATTTTCTTAAAAGCAGCAGAAACACCAGTGGAACCGAAAATTACACTTCATCATATATTGTGGAGGATTCCACATGTAACATTATCTGATCGAGAAAAGCTTCGATTGCTCAAGATTGTAGAAAATAATACACCATACCTATACGTTTTCGAAGTTGGGAGCTGCATTAATATCCTGTGTTACCACCTACAAGTATAGATGGACTGTTAAAACGTCACGTTTTACTAAAAAGCATTTGTATATTATTTGTGGATTTGAAACCCATCGTAAATTCGACCATGAAAAATATAGCTCGCAGCTTGATCACTAAATTAAGAAATACCAGACTATATCTCAACGGAATTACGTATCCATACGAAAACATGGACATTAATTTTGAGAAAAATAAATTTGGGTTGCACTATGACACATTTTTTAAATTCCAATAATCGTATTTTCAGAAAGAAGATCGTCCGCTATTTTCGCCAGAAGAATTTAAAATAATGCACCATTTGTAGTTACCGACTGCTCTTATTATGAAGACTCCCCTGTAGGCATTCGTTTAGAATTTGAAATATCTGAAAATATTCCTCATAACACAACGGCCTATTGTCATATTATTCATATGAGTGATGTCAACTCCACTAACGAATATTGTTACAGGACTATAAATAAGCATAGCTATTCATCAGGATCAACGGTGTATGCTTCTACACCGTACACTGTGGAACAGAAAGAAGGAAAAGACTACACGGTTACAGACAATCGCCTTGATAACAAACAAAACTGTAAACGTGCATCCTGTTCGCCTACCAGTGTAACTAATACGCAACATCTTATTTAACTCACACAAGTGAGGCTATGAAGGTGTTCCATAAACATACAGCCTTATATCAGATGCCAAAACATCTGATTCAATGTTTACCACCAGGATTTTTATCCACGTACGCTGCTCCTTTCGCAGATGCTTTTTGAGACATCCTTCCTCTCCACAATATGATATCAATCCATGTATCTTCACAAAGACCCTGACAACGTCATTACAAGCATCGAGGTAAAAATGGTTGGGATGATTGGGATGGACCTAATCCGAAGATTGTAAACGGTGTACAGTGTATGATTGAAATTTCCCCCCTTATTTACAGTGCCTGATTATAATTCAAAAATGAACTAAACACATGAATGAGAAGGTAAGAACTGGATTAACTTCTTTGTAAAGCATAACATGCGTAGTATAATATATTTTGAAAACTTAATTTCATAAAAGATATATTTTGTATAATTTGAATGTTGCAGGGGGATTACAATTTTGGAAGCATGATACCTCTTCGCAATACGCTGTTAAGGAGTACAGCAAACTTGTCGGCAGTATAACAAAGACTGTAGTATAACCGATAGTAGTTTGCTTAATTTTGTAAATAACTACACAATAAATATTTATTTAGCATTAAAATGTTCTTCTTATTGCATTCCCTTTGCCTCCTCACAGCAATCGAAAATATTTACATTTATACCATTTATAAAGGCTTGAGTTTACTAGAGAGTGACCTTGATAACGAACAAGTCTAAACATGCATAACCATGTCGAAGTGATCGCTGCATGTTAAAACAGAATGCTCCGTCCCGTCGGAGACAACTCCAGCACAGGTGTTCAACTAAGTGGAGATGCGTTTTAAGAGGAGGAGGAAGAGGTAGGTCGTGCATAAGGTAAGGCAAAGTTTGCGACGGGAAGACCAGCGTCTCAACCGTCTGAGCCATTCAGCCTGGTAGGGTAAGTAAACAATTTCTAATTACTAGATTGGGTGGCCAAAACAGCCTTCCAATCTTCTCCGCAGTAGGGGCATATAACGCTGTTGATGGATATTTCTCCGTCGAATGGAGACGTAAAGCAGCCCATATCAATTAGGCCCCTCCAATGATGTCTGTAAGGATAGGCTTGCTCACGTACACACGGATATAGCGGTATTCCGAGTACAATGGTTTAGTACTGTACCATTTCATTGCCTGATCATTTCGAATCTTGGTGTTAAAATCGTCATTTTTACCGTGAATAGCGATAAAGTGTCGGAAATTACGCGGCAAAAATACGAATTATAATATACAGACGTGCGGAATAGGCCGTGAATATCTTGTAAGAAAGTACAGACCAACGGAATCCAAATGGTCGTGATTTAGATGAATGCAGTGACTTTTAATTGGAAGAACCAACAATAGGAACAGGGGAACATCGCATGAAGTTACCAGAAAAAGATTTGCTAGTGGATTCATATATGCAAGAAAAACAGAAGATTTAAAAGGGATACTTCCTAAATTAACAGATTGTATTATAAAGTTATAACGATACAGTTTTCTTAATCGCAATTGAAATCCCAAGCGGAGTATCAAAAAAATAGACGAAGTAAATAGTGGAGCGCAGATTCGGAGTAAACTAGAGAGTATCAATGATTTATTACTGGAGACGCTGAAAATTGGTCAATTAATGTATCTAATCAAAACAAGGCAACATTTAAGATAGGTACTTCTTATATTATTCAGATTAAAATATTGACGTTTGTCACGTCACAACCTACTTTGCTCAACATAAGCATAGTTCAAGGAAGATCTACAAGTAGCATGATTTTCAAACTAATTATGTTTTCAAATATGTGATTTGTGCATGTCTTCGAGAGCTACATGATGACCGACTAGACTGAAAATGGGATTGACCTCTGACGGTAACCCAACAACCATTCCTACGGACCCGAGGATCAAGACCGCAGCCCGGTCATGATGCAGCGATAACCCGGAGATGAACGTCCTAGGAGAACCAGGAAGCAGCCAACCCAGTCCAGAAACGCAGACGGATTAAGTTTCACAAAGTTATTTTTTTAATTTAGTTATTTGTATTTTATTCCATAACAGGTTGTTAATGATGTTTGTACATAAGAGCTAGGTCGATGTATGTTCTAGAGTTGACCTCAGTATCGAGTTTCAGCGCGAATTAACTAATAGTGACGTTTAAATGATGGATTTAGGTAATCTTCCTGTTACGGGGTTATCCGTGGAAGGCAGAGGTGAAAGAAGGTGCGGGCTGGAATGGGTCTAACTACAAGGCCGAAAGATGAATTAAAATTTCAATAAAGGTTATATTTTCAATAGACAACAAGATTTAACAAATTTTCACTGGGTGAAATAACAATAAAGAACACAGGTACAATGATAACTTTACAAACGAAAGCACAAGTTTCCGGGTATTTACAAGTTCTGGCTTCGAGCCCCAGTTACACAATCCTTGAGCTACTAGCCCAACTTTACCAAGGTACACTCATTTATTCAAAGGGCAGAAAACCCCTTCATTCAAGGAGCACTTGCTCCCGACTTTTAACCTCAAGCCTCCCAGAGGCAATTTTCGAAACACCAGAAAAAGCTGACCCGCTCTCAATCTTTCAAGCCTATTAAAGGCAATACTATACTTTACAATCACTTGCCATCGAGGCACAACTTACAAGAATTAAACAGGCGTATCTCGTACCCACCCTACAGGGCCTTAAAAGAAAAATAATAGTTTAATTTAAATGGCCCAAAATGCAAAAAGGAAAAGAGGTATGTATTAGAACTCCTAAATACACCTTTTAAAACCTAAGAGGCACTAGGCCGATGGCACAGGGGCTATTCCCAAGCGATGGAGGTGACTCGTATAAGAAAATTTTAATACATTAAGGGTAGAAATCGGTTACGAAAACGTAGTCACCTCAAATAAAAAATGAAGGGTAGCTCGAGAGGGTAAAGCACTCTCTATGCCCGATTTACAGTTAATGTAATTAGAAAATTTTACATAAGCCGGCACTAAGTTACATTTTTAGATAGGTAGGTTACATTGAAAAGGTTTCGGACCTTTTCCGAGGGCTAAACTGCTGAGCTAGCAAGAAATAAAGATGTTAAACGGCCATTACCTTGTTGAAGAGCTGCTGCCCGAAGGAAGAGGCGCTACCCGTCCCCTGCTATACTTCCATACACTAAGCTAGATGTTGTTGAAGTGGCGGAGAGCCAGGAAAATCAGCAGTTTTTATACTCTCGGGGAAGATTCGAGACCTTTCATGAATAATTAAGACACACCCACAGTCGTTTATTGGGTAGCTTACAGTTACACATCAAAATTGGAGAAGAAAGACAAAATTGGCTGAAAATTAATGACAGAAATTCTTGATTGGCTAACTTCAAAACTGACGGAAAGAAAAGATTTATATTGCCAACCCACAAATGAAAGAATAAAATTTAGTTAAAGGAAAACTTATGGGTATAAAATATCTTCAAGAAAAGTTCCATCACTTCGCACCAGGGTGCATGATCATAGTTTTTGGTAGAGTCATCTATCAGAGAATGTCCACACTTCTTGATAATTAGTAACAAAAGCAGTTCGAAATTAACACAGTGACTTCTTCTGAGAAACTGTTGAGATAATTCAGTTTCTAAAGTTCCGAGTTTCTGCTGAAGGGGAGTACTTTAAGGCGGAAAATTCAAAAGTGCGGCGTACCAACCGGTACACTTCGAAAACTTATAAACACTCCCATGTGTAGGAAAGATAACACACGCAAATGAAGTGCTCTGTTAGCAATGTTCAGCTTTCTGTCAAAGAATTATGCCGTGCCTAATGTGACCTGATATATTTGAAATGAGAATATGTAGCATATTGAATTGTAGGTTATCGAGATAGGATACGGCGTCAACGTTTTGCCAAATGTAAATAGATACAGGCTTAATATATTCGTACTTTGATAAGAGAAGTGTGCGTCGATATGAATGATACTTGTTGATCCATATAATATAAATTGTGATAAGATACTGAATCTATTGAATTGAACGATTCTTTGAACAGAATTAATGATGTTTATATTTGCAGTGAGGTCATATACGTCGGAAATATTGAGGTAAGATTGGTGAATGTTATAAATTATACATGCATTGATATGTTAGGCGTGGAATTATGACTAATACTATGACGAATAAGGAAGAAATTTAGAGTAAGGCTAATTGATGTCAGTTTATTTTAAGCAGTTATGGATCAGGATATATTGACGCTTATAGTGACATGTAATATGGCTTGCAGTGGCGTATACTGAGGGCTACCAAGGCTATCAGTGAAGTCCAAACCTCAAATGCGAGCGATGGAAACCTAAAGCACATTATATTGTAAGCATCTGACACATTGTTCCCTTTGCAAACCGTGAAAGCAATGAGAAAAGACATCGCACGTATTTCTGAGAACAAGGCTTCGGAGACTGATATTGCAGCCCAGACTCTCGTCCCGCTCCCCTCGACTCACCTCTCGCGGCTTGCTGCTGTATGCCTACAAGCGCAGGGAACGGGGGAGGATAGGTGTGCTAGGCTTCGGTCGGTCAGATCGCCACTGCTATCAACCACGCGTTACTTATCGTATATACTTCCTCACCACATCCTTCTGACTTAATTATGTGGATAACAGAGTGCTGGTATTTCACTCCCGTTTACTTTCACATCCTTGTAAGAAGACACTGCAGGCCTGCTGTTATAGGAGTGATATAGGTAGTTTTATTTGCACAGGTAGATCTGCTAAAATGAAATGCAATCTTTCAGGTTTACTGTTCTATTTTTGTGGTTGGAATCGAACTCGTGATCATGGGTCGGACACCACCACTGATCTCCCGAGGAATATAATTAACCAGTAAACGATGGGTACGACCGCTGTGAAATTCAACATTGTTATTTAACGATTATGATGATGTGTTTATAATAATAATAATAATAATAATAATAATAATAATAATAATAATAATAATAATAATAATAATAATAATGGTGCATGGCATCTCTCTAGACTTGGTGGTGACCTAATGAGGATAAAATGAATGGCGAAGACATCATAAACATCCAGTCCCCAAGCCGGGGGAACAGTATGAGGGGGTTGATTCTAAAAATTGAACCAGGGCCATTGGACCAAAGGCAAGCATTCTATCCATTTAGCCTCAAAGCTGGACTTTAATTTGCTAAACCTTAGGCTACCAACTCGATTGACCGGGTGTTGAGTATTGACAGTAGCAGAGGCCGAGGCAGTAGCTTTTGAAGCGCTCTTCACAACACAGCAGGCAGCTCAAAATGCTTAAGGCTTGAAGTTCCCTAAACCATCGAAAAGGGGTAACCTAAGTCTAGTGGTAGCCCACGTCTTTATACCAGCATACGCCACTGATGGCTTGACTTATTATATGAGTTATTGACATTTGGTTAATGAACTTGCAGATTAATAATAAAGTATGATCTTCAAAAATAACCCTAGATAACCTATAGTAGAGTATAATGACGGCATTTTCTAAGAAAATTTTACATATTGCTCAATACTTAAAATGACTTAAGTGGGAACAGCAAATCTTTGACGGTAGTGTCTTCAAACTATTATGTTATTGCTATTTGCGAGTGTGGAAGTTTCATCTATGGTAGTCCTTGACCATTAACAGTCAGTTGATTGGATTTATAAAGCATTACGACCTTGATTTAACCTAGACATAAACTTTTTGCGATTCTATTGAAGAATTCTTATATATTTCTTAGGGAATATTTTGAATATGTCCAATTATGATCAAACATATGTATTATTTTTTTGTTCATTGGTATATCAGCTTAGTTAGCAATTGACAGCTACACATGTGAAACATTGCTTATTCCGTCTACGTTATTAATGATAGTCATAAACATGAAATAATGTTAGGATGATACACCAAAAAAGAAGCATTCTTTAAAGGCATGATTGAACAAACCTTTCAATAATTATGTACATATGTAAAACACAATATTATGTAATCATTTAATATCTTGATGGAACTTAACAAGAAGTTAGGATTTGATATTTATTGTGAATTTGACAGTTCTTAGGTATTATTCCCAGAGAATTTCATTTTAGATTATTCTTAACGTAACAGTTCGTTAAGTTTGAGTTGGCCAGGAGTAATGATGGAATTATTTATGTTAGTTTAGTGGACTGAACATTTTAATTTTCTTTTATATGAAACTGCAGAGATGTAGAAGGTAATCCACGTCAGGTCAGGAGAGCTTGCAGAAATAGTGTAATTCCGCAGAAAAATTGAGGAAAGTAATTGTTTATGGGAGAAGATGAGACCGTGGATGTTGATAAAAATATTGATCATGTGAAATCGAAACTAATGATTACCGTGATAACTTCTAGGCAATTACTTTTTTATTTTTAATGAGATACCTACATGTACATATGAATAATTATTTGTCAACATATCCTACGTACAAAAATAATTTTGAATAAAATTATTATTTAAGATTTAACTCATTAATATTATTATTTATAGGTTATAAGATTAATTTAAGGTAATTTCATAATGGAAATAATTGGATTTAAAATTCGGTCGCATTTTAATTTAATGACCTGTTAGTCATGCAGATATGATGAATACATTAGAGGCGCGTATCTCAGTCGGATTCACGTAAAAAATATAATATTTTAGTTTGATATAGGATAATCCCTGCGTTGTATAGTATAGCTAGCTGAAGATTTTCTTGAACGCCGGCGTGTAGTTAATTGGAAGAAAGAATGACTCCCATACGTGGGACAAGAAAAGAAGAAAGACGCCGCGGGACTCAAACGTGGTGCGAGAAAATTTTCCTTCGACGCGGCGCAAGAAAAATTTCCCGCCCACCATGGTTGCAAAAATAAGTGTTCTGTTCAAGAAAAATTGCCGGCTCAACGGGGCGCAAGAAAAAAATTGTCCCTAACAGTGGGGCTTGAAAAGGAGATTGACACCCCAGTCTAGAGCACGTCGGTTCAGTCCGTACGTTGCCTTACTACCTGGGTTAAACGTACTTAGGCTTACTATTCGAGTTAAAACGTCCCCCGGCTTACTACTCGGGTTAAAACGTACTTAGGCTTACTACTCGAGTTAAAACGTACCTAGAATTACTACTAGGGTTAAAAAGCACCTAGGTTCACTACTCGGATTAAAACGTACTACTCGGGTTAAAACGTACCTAGGCGTACTACTCAATGAGCCTCGGGGTCAAAAAGCACCCCTGTTCAATTAGGCCCCTCCAGTTTGCACTCGTACGCAAGAATATGACGTTATTCCGCGTACAATGGTTTAGAACGTACATTAGCTTACTAGTCGGATTTTCAACATATACTGGCTTACTACTTGGGTACAGAACGTACATTGGCTTACTACTTGGGTATAGAACGTGCATTAACTTACTAGTAGGGTATAGAATGCACGTAGGCTAACTACTGAACATCAGAATGGCGCCTGTGGGTTAGGCCCTCCAAATGACGTCTGTGAGGTTAGGCTTGCACACGTACGCAAGAATATGACGTTATTCCGCATAGAATGTGCACTGGTGTACTACTCGGGTACAGGATGCACGTAGGCAACTACTCAACATCAAAATGGCGTCTGTGAGGTTAGACTTGCTCACGTACGCATAGAACGTGCATTGGCTTACTACTCGGGTATAGAACGTCTATGGCCATACTACTCGAGAGGTCAATGACTTCGGGTCAAAAACCCTAGCCTACCTACTCATTTAGGGGTCAATAACCTCGTGGGAAAGTACTGACGCAGCACCCATTGTTTTAGAACATACATTGCCCTACTACTTCTACGATACACACTCCAGTTCCGTGAAAAATTTTCTGCATCCATTACATCCTTTCTCAGCCATGATACAACTCCTATTACAATATCTGGTAAGTATATATTTATTAAATTACGTAATTTTATTCCTTTACTTACAATACTTCTACAGTTCAACACTAACAATTTTATGTCATCCCAACCTGACTTCCGGATCCCTGTACCCTTATCACCGCTCCCTAGACCACCCCGTTTTTCTGAATGTACCTCCCTATTACCCTTCTAAAAAATTCCTAATTTTTACTTACCACTGCATTTTAAGTGAAGGCCATCTGAGTGCAGATACCTATCTCCTACCTACACATTCGGACATATAAATCTCACTCCCAGTTTCTCACATACCCAGTCCATAGTCTCATTTAAATCCACAATCACCTTCCGGTCAGTATCCCTCCTACACAGTATTCCACTGATTACAATCTCTGCTTTCTTAAACTTCACACGTGCTGAATTTACCAGATCCCACACATCCCCAACTGTGTTGGTACTTATACCTTCTTGCCTTACGTTGTTGGTACCTACGTGAAACACCACCACCTTCTCCTTTCCCTCCTCTTTTTCTTCTACTTCCTTCAACATCTTCTTCTTCTTCTTCTTCTTCTTCTTCATGTGCCATGTTCTCGCAGAACGCTGGCGATCAGTAGCATGATCTGTTGTTTGTTCATAGCTGTTCTGAACAGAGTAAGCTTTGTCACCCCAAACCACTGGCTCAAGTTGCCGAGCCATGATGTCCTACTTCTCCCCGGACCACGTTTTCCATCAATTTTCCCTTGGAGTATTACTTGCAGAAGGTGGTATTTAGAGTTCCGTAACATATGACCGAAGTATTCTAGTTTCCTTCTCTTGATGGTAGTGAGTATTTCTGGTTCTTTGTTCATACGGTGCAAAACGTCTATATTGGTCATTTTAGCTGTCCAAGGTATCTTCAGCATCCTTCGGTACGTCCACATTTCAAATGCTTGCAATCTCTTGCACATGGTCTCAGTTAGTGTCCATGTCTCAACGCCGTATAACAGAACGCTGAAAACGTAGCACCGGAGTAGTCGTGTCCGTAGTGAAATGGAAAGGTCACGGCTTGTCAAAAGTTTCCTAAGTCTCTGAAAAGAAGTTCTGTCCTGCTCAATTCTGCATCGGATCTCGTGAGTAAGGTGCCAGTCATCATTGATGTGACATCCCAATTCCTGGATAACATTCTACCCTGGTTCCTATTCTTCCACACAGTTTCCTCACATGTCTAACAATGGCTTCCACCATGACCAGAACCACAACCCTACCCACCTCATTTGATCCCCTCCCCTCCTCGTCAGCCCTATCTTCTCTCACTGCTGCAGAAGCTACTTCCTACTCCCTTTTCTCCGTTCCATGACCATGTTCCACCTGTATTTTCCTAACCACTACTCTACATTTCCCTTTCTTACATTTCCCTTCCTGCTACTTCCACACTTCTCAGCAAGTTACCTGTTCCTTATCTTCCATCTCTTGTTCTACTTGCAATGACTCGTATCGATTTTTCACAGACACCTGTCCTGAATTCTGATCCTGAATAGAGCCCTTAGTCTGCAATCTCCTTCGCCTTAGAACGTTAGATCACCTCTCTTCTACAATTCCCCCCTTTCCTTCCAATCCCTCTTTTACACATTCTGTATCCTGTACATGGTTTTGAGGGAGGCCTACCTTGCTTCCTGTCTTCTGAGAGAATCGTAATTATCTCCCTCAAACTCTCCAACTCCTTCCTCATACTGCTTAATGTCTGGCCACACCCATAGTTGCTCCACTTGCACTCCTTAGCTATTCTTTGTGAAAAAATAAAAATACAACTAAATAACTTATTATGTGGAAAAAAAGAAAGGAAGGAAATTGTCTAGGATAGCACACAATGTTCACATGGCAATAAGGTAATTACTACACTACTACACTACAATACTACTTTGTTGTACTATATTTTAATACTACAACACCCTAACAGGATAAAAACTGCTGTTAATTACTGAATACCAAAAGGAAAACACAAGAAATACACGATTATAAACTGCACTTAAGCCTACCCTAATTGCAGTTCGGTCCAAAAAATATCTCCACCTACCAATTTTACTTAATGTACAGTATGTCAAAACATGAACAGAGAGGCTATATTTCATTGGTTTAGTAAACATTTTTAGTTTAAAAGTTAAATTAAGTTTTACAGAATATATTACATCAAAATCAACTTACATTAATATTTAGTGTGTCCACTTCGTGCCTTTTTAAGGGCCTGAACTCGATGTGTCATTGGCTCAACAAGCTTTTCACATGTACCAGGTGGAATTTCATGGTACCAGACTTGAACAATTTTCTAAATTAACTCTACTTGTACAGCAATATTTACTTAGTTTTTGAGATATAATTGCCCACAAATTCTCAATAGGGTTCATGTCGGGAGAATTTGTGGTCCGCCATAACCGCTCAATACCCATATCTGCTCAGCACTCCTGGACAGCCCTGGCACGGTAACAGCTAGCATTGTCATCTTGGAAAATGAAAGGCCCAAGATTTTCCCCACTGAAATAATCCCTTGGTGTATTTAATACCTCATTTCTTAGGATATTACTGTATTTTAACCCTGTGAACCTGCGCAAATCTTAATTCTTCCCACTCTTTTAGCAGTAATTATTCCCACAGCATTACACTTTCATTGAACGTCTTCGTTTCCACTACACAATCTTTCCTTAATTACTCTCATGACTCCATCCACAGTTTCAAACCACTGGCATTGCCATACACATTTCCTCTCACCCGAAAAAATCACTCTCTTCCAGTCCTCGGGTGTCGAGTGTTGATACAGATCGAAAAACCTTCTTTCTTCAACATGATTTTCTGTTAGGAGGGCTTTCTTTGCAGGTTTTTTCTTCAGGATGAGTTCAGAAAGGCGTCTAAGCACTGTTTGATGGGAATTTGAGGTCCCAAACTCCTGCTCAATCTTAAAAGCAATCTGCCTTGAACTCAGTTTTCTGTCTTGCTTTGCCATCATTTTCATTGCCTGCACAATCTGGGACTAGGGATTTTCTTCGGACCACATTTGTACCTCAACCTTGACCTTCCAGTTTCAGATTGTTTCTTCAATATATCTCCCACAGTTTTGTGGTGAATTGATAATTTCCTAGCAACTTCCCTATTCGAGAATCCTTCTGCTCTGGGTCCCAAAACCATCCCTTGCTTCCTTGGAGAAAGGTCTTTTCTCTTTCCCATAACCTGTGAAACCAAATATTTGTATGAATAACCATTGAAACATCAAGTTACTGTTAATTATGCTTTAAATAGCACAATAGATAAATACGGTATAAAAACCGTGCGGATACTTACAGAATTAGGTTTTCACACAATTCTTCATAAAATGCGCACAATTCAGCTTAACCTTTCGCGGGCGGTGGTCATTTATGGCCGTAGGCGGCAAAGAAAATAAAAAATAAAAATGCAAGCAAAATTTTGGGAAATTTACTAAAACCATGAAAATATGCCTAAATATACCATATACCTTGTTTAGGAGTGAAAATCCAAATTTGAAGCCGTTTGAAGGCAAAATAAAAATCGTAAAATCTTTTCATTGGAAGAACGGCACAAGGCACACTCCACTTTATGATGTGACAGTGGTTAACTTGAAGTACACTGTACTCCGCTTTTATGAAATATAGGTATGTACAAACAACTACTTTCAATTATATTTTGGTTTAATTTTCTGTCTTTGTCCATCAAAAAGTGAAAAAATCCGTCAGAAAATAGTCATAGCAGTTGAACCTACACTGCACGCAAATAACACCCTGAATTTGTGTCAAGGTGATGGATCCTCAACACTCCAATAAATGTCTTTATGTCACGCAATGTTGGGTGATGCCAATTTCTCATTCGGTTTTTTGTTTTGTAGTCGGTGTTGCCTTTATTTAAAACATCAAATATTTCGTCAACAAAAGTAGATGAAAATATTGTACAGGGGGCGTATCAGTATGAAAGTGTGATGGTAATATTGGCCCTTGATCAATATTATGAACGGGAATAATATTTGTTGGCCCAGGGTCGCTATTACTCTCGCCCGTCCAGTCGTCCGCTCTGTCGCTATCTGTGTCAGCGTCATTTGTGTCGTTGTTGCACTCAGACGAGCTGGAGAAAGAATTTTCGCCCTCAGACTCACACTGACTAAAATCAGACACTTCTTCGACCGTATTATCCAATATTGACACTATGTCTGTATCAATGATCCGTTTTCGCGATACCATTTTACCGGAAAACTGCGAAAATACGTAAGAAGTATACACACGAGAAAACTGCGTCAAGCAACGTATGTATTACGTAACTCCCACAAACAGGAGAACAAACTCAGCAAGATACTGCGGGGATTTCCCTCACCGGAAGACTTGAGAGAAAAGCTCCTGCCATCTCTGAACATATTGAGGTACCTCCTCGGCTAATGAACCCGCGATTTTCGAACGGAACATATACCGTAGCCTATATATGTTTCCGCCCGGAGCCAAAGAAAAGTCGACAATATATATGTTTCTGCCTGCGAAGAGTTAACAAACAACAGCTGACAGGAAATTGGAGGGAAGATAAACTAGAGACAACTGTTGGAGTGAAATGAAACTTCCAAGTATGTAAGTGCCATCTAGTATCAATTTTTGTAACTAACTGATGCATATTTCATTTCAAAAACTTGTCGAATCAAATGACCTATCGAGCTCAAGCACTTTAAAAGGGACGATGTGGACATACAAAATATTAATGCAAGCTGATTTTGATGCAATATATTCTGTACAACTTAATTTAACTTTTAAACAAAAGGAAAGTTTAGTAAACCAATTAAATACAGCCTCTTTGTTGCAGCAGCGGCTGCTGATGGGGACTATCGGAGGGGCACTACTTTAATCACAAATTTACATTCTTACTGAACACACACAATACACAAATGCATAACCGGATACACATCATACAATGTTAAGTACTTGATCATTACTTACTTACCTATTTCACTGAAAGCTTCATTTCAAGAGAAAATGTGGAATGAAATGTCGGTGTCCATTCGAAGAAGTCGGCGATCCAGACTCTTACCTCACCCAAGAATTTTAAACTGTTTGAATGTACAGTAACTACTGTCACTAATGTACCCTGAACTATTTACATGTACCTACTGTCACTGAAGTCTATCTGAAATACGGTCACAACGCTATAAACATTATCAAACTACCGTTGAATTGCTGCGTTATCCTTAAGTCCATTCAAATTATTGTACCGACTGATTGGCCTACTACTGAGTCTACAGGACGAATGAAGTACAGTCTACTCGCCCAAACCATACAAATGAAGAATGCGATAGAACCTTGTTCGACGATGGCAGTATTATTCCTTTATTTAAACAGGAATTCCATTCTTCTATGCCGTAAACCCACAAACTTAGAAAGGACTTTATCGTCAGTCAGGCATATCGTAAATGAGAGCTAGAGCAGACAGTCGTTCTTCGGTCATTGTGTGGCGTAGAAATGTCTTAATACGAACCAATGTCGAAACACAGCGCTCTCTTTAGGCTGTGGACATGGGTGCTGTCACAATTATCGTGAGAAGCTTTAGCGTTTTTTTGAACGTTGATTTGAGATTATTTTCTAAAATAAAAGCCAGGAATGGTAGAGCTCCATTGACTTGCCTGAAAAGACAAGATGGCGACTACTGTGTGTGAGTCTGTGATATCCGTGGTGGATAATGGTGTAAGATGCAGTGAAAAATGTGGCAAATGCAGAAGAGTGGTTAAAAATGGGATTCTGAGTCGTAAGTGTGATGAATGGTACCATTTTCGTTGTGCAAATATTGTAAATAGGAACGATATTGAAGAAAGTGTGTGGCTGTGTCTCAAGTGTAAACAAACTGATAGTGAGGTAGAACAACAAGAAAGAGAGACTTACGAATCTATGCTTAAGATTTTAGGAGTGCTACAAGAAGACTTATGTGCTCTGAAACTTGAAAATGAAAGCTTAAAGGACAGAATAAAGAAACTGGAAGATAAAGAAGACAGTGGAGAAGAAAGATCGCCGTGGACGAAAGTGACGCGTAGCCATTTTAGGCCTACGTACCGGTACAACTTAAAACCGGAAAAAAAAAAACTCTTTGCATTGCTAAAATAGATTTCAGTCATTGCAACAAGTTCCAGAAGAAGACACATCAAGTTTTCCGAATAATTTTAAATCCAGTGGAGGTAACGTACGGAAGAAGAAAACCAACCGGAAGTCAATATAGCCAAAAATTCATCTCTACGCAGACAGTCAAGGGCGGGGTATGGCAGAAGGCATCAAGGATGAGCTGCATAATCCAGAAACTGAGGTTTTAGGACTAATAAAACCAGATGCCAAAACTGAAGACGTCCTTTCAAGTTGTGATCCTGTGTTAGAGAAGGACAAGTATGTGGTGATTGTGAGTGGTACAAATGACATTGCTGCAAATGAAGGTGAGGAACTAATTACGACCCTCAGAGGTAAGATTTCCAAAGTACCTGACTCAAAAGTAATTGTAGTTAATGTGCCACCCAGGTATGACCTAATAGAGGACTCGTGTGTGAACAAAGTTGTACATGATGTAAATATAAAAATCAAGAGTTTAAGTAAGAGTTTTAGAAATGTATATATAGTAGATACTTTAGGTCTTGGCAGGCAAATGTTCACTAGGCATGGGTTATATCTGAATGGTAATGGAAAAGCAACTCTCTGTAGACAAATTGCTACAATTATCAACAGAGATTTGCAAACTAATATGCACTTAAGAAAATCCATACCACTAAATTGGCATATACAGGAAAACTTGCCAGAAAACCCAGGTCCTTAAATCAAGATCTATGTACAAAGATCTGGGTTCCAGGGACATTCTCAACTCATGAGTCAAATGTTACCCAATTGCAACAGTCAAGTTTTAGGGAGGAACGGGGTCTGAGATTCCTCTTGGTAAACTGTCAGAGTGTAGTAAATAAACAATTAAAATTCAGTACATTGATGGAATCTTATGAGACTGATGTGGTGATAGGAGTGGAATCATGGTTGAGAGAAGGGGTGGGAAATAGAGAAGTATTTCCAGAAGGGTATACAGTCTATCATAGAGACTGAGGAGATAAAAAGGGAGGGGGGGGGGTGTTTATTCTGGTGAAAGAAATTTATTGTTCACATGAATGGTTTACCAATGAAAGGGATGAAATATTAGGGATAAAATTAGTTTGTGATAGTATGAAGGAGGTGGGAATTATAGGAACATATAGGCCTGGAAGAGAGGAAAGAGACATGGAAATATTAGAGAAAATAATAGATTATACCCATAAAAACAATAATAATGATATGGTAATAATTGGGGGAGATCTAAACTTGCCTGAAGTTGAATGGAATGGAGTTGCAAGTGAAGCCCATGAACAGAAACTGGCAAATAAGTTAATTTGGGAGGGAGGATTTACACAAGTAGTACAAGAACCGACTCGTCTCAATAACTTGCTAGATGTATTCTTGGTTAAACCATGGGAAATTGTTGATAAAACTGAGGTAATAGAAGGAATAGGTGACCATAAGGCTGTAATAATGGATGTAGGACTCGTACCAAAAATGCTTAATAAGAGGGTCACACAAGACAAGAAATTATACAGAAAAACTAAAGTTGATGAATTTGGGACTTACCTTAAATCACAATTCAGTTGTTGGATAAGTGAAGGGAGTAATGAGGATACACTTTGGGCTAAATTTAAAGGAATCATTTGGGAAGGAGAGAAGAGATTTGTAGGCCTACCTGTTAAGAAGGGTAAAATGACCTCAGACCCTGTTAATTATACAAGGGAAATAAGAACATTAAAAAGAAAATGTAGAATAGTAAACAGGAAAATCAAAGAGGGTAGGGAGAGTAGAGAAACTAGAAAAAAGCCAATGAGGGAACTGAATAGAGTGAAAAAGGAAGCAAAAGAGAAATATATGAATGGCATACTTCAAGAGGGTAATGGCCACAAAGGGAAATGGAAAAAGCTGTATTCATATATTAGGAATCAAAAAGGAAAAGGAATCCAAATTCCTACAATGGTGGGAGAAGGGGGTGAATGTTATTTAACAGATACTGAGAAAGCAAATCTATTTAGTAGGGAATTCAGAGATTCAGTAGAAGATTGTCAGGAGTTGGAAACAGTAACAGAAGATAGAGAGGGAGAAACACATAGGGAAACAAGAAGCTTCTCATTCGCAAATGAAGATATTTTCAGAGAAATCCAACTGCTTCAACAAGGAAAAGCAGCAGGAAGTGATCAGATTACTGGGGAGGTATTAAAGACAATAGGGTGGTACATAGTGCCTTATTTAAAATTTATCTTAGACTATGTCATAAATAATAGTGTAATACCAAAAGAATGGAAGGAATCTATAATAATACCAATTTATAAAGAAAAGGGTGATAAAAGGAAACCAGAGAACTACACACCAATCAGCCTGACCAGTATAGTTTGTAAAATACTGGAGGGTTTAATAGCAAAGTACATCAGAGGCAGTGGCGTATCCTCGAATCTCCACTGAGGCATGCAACTAGTAACCATGCAGTTAACACAACGTATTAAGTAAATTTCAATTCTACTCACCCTAATTACATGTAGGTGAACTCGAGCCAAACAGTTTTACTGTAAGTTTCTGGATTGAATGTGCGTACACAATTCTTGTTTTCTGTTTTTATATTTACGAGGGTCCGCCTCTGTGGTGTAGTGGTTAGTGTAATTAGCTGCCACCCCCGGAGGCCCGGGTTCGATTCCCGGCTCTGCCACGAAATTTGAAAAGTGGTACGAGGGCTGGAACGGAGACCACTCAGCCTCGGGAGGTCAACTGAGTAGAGGTGGGTTCGATTCCCACCTCAGCCATCCTCGAAGTGGTTTTCCGTGGTTTCCCACTTCTCCTCCAGGCAAATGCCGGGATGGTACCTAACTTCAGGCCACGGCCGCTTCCTTCCCTCTTCCTTGTCTATCCCTTCCAATCTTCCCATCCCCTGCAAGGCCCCTGTTCAGCATAGCAGGTGAGGCGAGGTACTGGTCATCCTCCCCAGTTGTATCCCCCGACCCAGAGTCTGAAGCTCCAGTACACTGCCCTGAGGAGGTAGAGGAGGGATCCCTCACTGAGTCCGAGGGAAAAGCCAACCCTGGAAGGTAAGCAGATTAAGAAGAAGAAGAGGAAAAAATTTACGAGGGAAGGTTGAGGTCTCCCGGCTTTAACTATTTGAATCTTTTCATCAAACGAACGGCCAGTAAATGGCTTTTCAAACTGATTTATAATTATATCCGTTTTAGACTCATCCATCGTTAATACCACATCTGCGCAAGATATAATAAAACACCGAAAATACAATGAATTAACTCACTAGTTAGCCACAACTCAAGCACTGGAGGTAAGTCACCCCAGTGGCATTGGTCAGTTTCGTCACGTTGGGTTCTCGCTGGGGGGTAATCTGTGGGTCCCGTTCGCTGTAAAGATGCCGACTTTCTCCAAGTTGCTAACAGATGGCAGAGGGTAGCACGGATATAGGGTGACAAATTCTGACCAAGTTGCAATTGCAGCGACATCGTTCGGAGGGTTTCAGAACTACGTCTGCCACCGAATGCAATTTTAAGATTGAATGCCTTTCTTCCTGAACTCGTCCATTCGCTGTCTCTTTCTTCCTACAGTGGTGTAGTCGGTGAGACTACACCAGCACCACACGTAGTCAAGCAACGGAACCAGTACAGTTGCGCGGACCTTTTGAACTTCTGAGAGATGAAGTCGTTAATATTCGACTTGAAACAACCTAAAATCGTACATCAGACAGTTCTTTGTGTTATCATAACGCATGCAATGAATGCCTTGCATTCAAGGAGAATACGCCCCTGATCAGAGGGATATGTGATGATAAAAATTGGTTCATGAGGAGCCAGTATGGATTTAGAAAGAAATTTTCTTGTGAGGCACAACTGGTGGGATTTCAGCAGGACATATCAGATCAGTTGGATTCAGGAGGCCAGTTAGATTGCATAGCCATAGATCTTTCCAAAGCCTTTGATAGAGTGGAACATGGAATATTATTAAAGAAATTGGAGAGAATAGGATTGGACGTAAGGGTTATACGTTGGATAAGAACATTTCTAAATTCAAGGGTTCACAAAGTCAAAGTAGGAAATAATATATCGCAGGAGAGAAAGTTTGGAAGGGAATCGCACAGGGTAGTATAATCGGTCCGTTACTTTTCTTAATATACACAAATGATTTAGGGAACAATATAACATCAAAAATAAGATTGTATGCAGATGTTATAATTGTTTATAGGGAAATAAATAACATTGAGGATTGTTCAGAATTACAAAGGGACCTTGAAAGTATCCAACAATGGGTTAAAGAAAATAATATGAAGGTTAATGGAGGCAAATCAACTGTTACAACATTTACAAACAGGAGCTTTAAAACTGAATTTGAATATACTTTGGATGAGGTAGTTATCCCAAAAGATGGGAAGTGCAAATACTTAGGTGTGAGATATGAAAGTAATTTGCACTGGAAGGGTCATGTTGATGACATTTTTAGAAAAGCATACAGATCGTTACATGTCATAATGAGGCTACTTAAAGGATGAACAATAAATTAAAAGAAAAAAATTACTTAGGTATGGTTCGTCCATTATTGGAATATGCAAACATTGTTTGGGATCCTCACAAAGAATAGCTAATGAAAGAAATAGATAGTGTGCAGAGATAAGCAGCAAGATTTGTAACAGGAGATTTCAGGAGAAACAGTAGTGTATCAGAAATGTTAGAGGAACTTGCGTGGGAAGCTTTAAGTAAGAGAAGGGAGAAAACTAGACTTATAGGGTTATATAGAGCCTATACAGGAGAAGAAGCATGGGGAGAAATCCATGAGAGGCTTCAGTTGGAAAATAATTCTATCAGCACAACTGACCACAAGTATAAAATTAGAAGGAATTTTAGCAGAGGTGATTGGGGTAAATTTTCATTCATTGGGAAGGGTGTGAAGGAGTGGAACAGTTTACCAGGGGTAGTGTTTGATCCTTTTCCAAAATCTGTACAGCAATTCAAGAAGAGAATAAACAGCAACAGGAAAAATAAATGAAATGTTAGAGGGCATTCGACCAGTGCAGGTTATTGTAAATAAAAAATGTGAGTGAAAAAAAAAAAATTCCATCCCCTGGTCCATGGAGTTTGGACAGCCAAAGTAGGGGACTGCCTGTAGGGGTGAAGTACAGTGGGGACTTCAAGGGCCCTGGGACCGCTACAGTAGTTGTGAAGGCCCTTCAGGAACTCTGAAAAGTGGTGGCAAAAGGGGGCTCTGGTTAAGACGCAACAGGTCGTTATGCTACTTAGGATCCAAAATGGGTATTAAAAAAAATAAATGCAATGTAAATTTTAATTTTATACCAGTTGCATAGTATTATTTGAAGTAATTCCACATACTGTATATGAGTTGACTATGTTTGTAAGTATAGGAGATATTATAAGTAGAATTTTGTAAACAATATAAATTTTTTAAGGATGATCTGTTTGTTTAATAGAAATAAATTGTTAGCATAAATTGTATATTATTGTATTTTAGAAAAATTTTCTTCTTCTCTTGTTAATTTAAAATTTAGTGCTTGACAATAATGTATTTTAGTGTACCATTTGCCACCGAGGTAGACACCTCATTTGCAAATAAAGAGATTTTGATTTGATTTGAAATCTGTTCATTTATAAATTACTTCTGATTCCGTCTTTAGCCTTTCTTTCTGCAACATTGGATAATGTAACACAGAATTTACGTTTTCTGGAAAGTTTATAGACAATTTGTCAAATGAATCGGAGTACAGTACTAGTATTGCAGCTTCTCCTACCATATACCCAGTACCGTACATATCATGCACCTTGTTCATTACAACGTCACTTCTTTCACTGCAATGGTCCTTGTGTCACGTACTCTACGGTACGTCTTTTATCGGAATTATTGCAGTCCGTGAGATCACACGCGTCTGTAGGCCTATCTACACTTTGCGAAGTCAGAAATAGTCATTTTTTTTATTTGGACTGAATCTGTTTCGCGATTTTGTAGATGAATGAAATGACGTACCGGTATGGCTTTTAGTGCCAGGATGTGTCCGAGGACTTTGGCTCATCAGGTGCAGGTCTTTTGATTTCACACCCGTAGGCGACCTCCGTGTCGTGATGAGGATGAAACGATGATGAAGACGACACGTACACCCAGTCCGCGTGCCAGGGGAATTAACCAATTACAGTTAAATTTCCCGACCCTGCCAGGAATCGAACTCGGGACCACTGGGACCAAAAGTCAGCACGCTAAACATTTAGCCATGGAACCGGATATTGTATAGCTGATTGTACAGTAAGTCAACCTGCAGCATTAATTTCTGAAAAGCAGACAACCAGAACATTAATATGGTATCCTCAATAGCACGGCGCAGTCAACTGACTTCATTTACGCTAATAGACGTTTTATCTTCTTCTTCTATTCTATGAAAGCACTCAATCAGTTACTTTCTATTCTCGTAAACTACATTCACCGCACAAATGTTGTACTTCCGGCGAGTAGTGATTGTCCGAGGAGTCTAGTCTTCATTATTTCATTCAAGAGGTCACTTCTATGAGGCGAGTTGAAAAACACATGTTCGGATTGTGGACAGGTTACAGAAAAGTAACTTGACTTGGGGATTGTATGAACAAGCCTTCTGCATTGTCAAATTTAGTTGGTGTCCATAGCAAAGAATGAAATGTGCATTAGGGTACTTTCAATTTCGCCTGCACTCCCCACCTGTCCTGCTCATTACGCAGGCTCAGTCATAACTCTGACAAATAAGTTTGTATTAATATGGGATTAATTTGCTCTAACAGACATTGACTCAATCCAACTGCTGTCCTGTTTGTTGGATTCATGAACCCACAAAAACCTTTCATGGATGTGACCCTCCAGTGCATATCGAAAAACATGTATCAATTGGCATTTGTTTGAAACATCCATTGTTTCATCTGCTTCTATTGCAACAAATTGGGTTTCCCCAATTTCTGAAGAAATTTGTCCCCTACACACATTCATCCTACAGTTGAGAAGCTTGTTCTGAAATTTCTTTGACGTAGCCTACCTTTAAATACAGAAGCTTTGGCCAGGTGTTCTTTAATAGCAATGTCTATTTCAGCTGTAAAATTAATTATACCTTTGAAAATTCCAGGACTTGGAGAATTTTCTGTCTCGTCATGGCTATGGAGTGCCACTTCAAATACGCCACAGAATTTTATGCACTGAATAATTCTGCGTAATATGTGCCTATTTTTCCTAACTTGATCATTGTACTGTATTTGTTAATGGATTGGCAATAAGCAGAATCCAGTTGAGTCACTATATTAACTTCCCGTAGCACAGCTAATTCCATGCATGAATTGATATGTCGGGAGCAACTTTAGTGCTTTTTAATTTTTTCTTTCATGTGTTTGAGATCTGTCACTCCGGTTTTAGACCACGTCAGGTCATGTCCGAATAACATGCATGGAAAACAGAAAAACGCATTCCTTGAATCACAGCCCACAACCACTCGTGTTTTGTATATACCCCTGACTGAAATCTACGTCGATATTCGCGCCCTTTATATTGTCCAATTTATTCTAGTTGTAAATGAGGTGTTGGTTGACCGAGTGTCTTTATCTCTATCTCTTTCATTAGGGACAGTCGAGAAAAAGGTCTACTTAAAACATTACTCAAAGAATTCATTGTACGTAGCCTACAGGTTAATCACATCTGTGTGGATGTAACTTATGCGACTTTTCATAGGGATTCTACCTATATATATCCGCACACAACACACAACATTTTTACTTTTAACGACACTACACTAAATATTATGAGGTAGGATACTGACTAATTTCATTAGCCAGTACCGCACGTGTATCAGACAGCAGATGACAGACTTTGAACACGAATTTGAAACTGGATGTTCTTCTTGGCGCGATAAGACTTTGCGTATTTTCTGAATCGTAGCGGGTTGGCTTCAGCAATGACCCAATCTCCCATTCACTGCATGTTAAAAAATAGTTAGTTCTACGCATGCAAGAATGAAAATTACCTAAGAAAGAGTCAACAGCTAAGGGAACAGGGCCAATATGACCGGCCAGCAAAGAGCCCGCCGGAGGAAGGAAAAAGTACGTGTCTGATGAAAACATTGATGCACTAGCTGCATGCGGTACCTAATATCTAAACTGAATGTATCATCATTCACATTGCCAGTACTTGTAAAACCATGCATTAACAGTTACTTAGCTGGAGGGGCACGTGCCCCTCTGCCCTTTAGAGTGAGCCGCCACTGCTTTGTTGTTGTTTTGACATGCATTAAGTAAAATTTGTAGGTGGGGATATTATTATGGACCGAACTGTACAACAACAGAATTCTAGTAAGACAGTTTCTACAGATACTTCTACTATACTACACAGATATTTTACAATAACAGAATAAGCACACTAATTTCAAATGAGATACTATAGTACACTACAATAATTTTAAACTACATTCAGATGTATCCTAATTACTGTATGTTACTACTAAGCACAAACAGAAATGAAAAAGCAAGCTTGAAATTCACAAGAACTACTCAAAGATTACCAACAAAGCTAAATGCATGAACATATTATTATTAGTACAATTTTATACTACTATGCTCTGATAGATACACATGAAAAATACACACATAAAGATACACATGAATATAGCAAGCAAGAGAACTAATGAACCAGTCCTTCTGCAGGGTGCCCGAAGGGTTCTCTTTTCCATTTTACTGTTTTGAACAAAGATTCACTTTCTTTATAATAATAATAATAATAATAATAATAATAATAATAATAATAATAATAATAATAATAATAATAATAATAATAATATTTTTACGAGGGAAGCGTGGGAAATCTTTCATCAGACACTTGTGAGGGTCTGCACTCCACAAGCGTGTGAGATTCCTACTCACTAAAACCCACACACCCTTTTCCCACGATGTATATCTCCGCCCCGGAACCGCTCTCGCATTACTTCAGGGCGGTGTCATGCTAATTTCTTAGGTTTTGTTCTTCCTTATTTCTCCTTACCGCTGTTCATGAGCATTCATATCTCTCTTTTTCTGACGCGGGATGCCTTCTACATATACTGCTATCTGATCCCAAGATTCTTGGTTTCGTAGCATCGCCTGCACAATAGTTTCTGGCATCAACTCTCCTTGCTCAGTATATAAACATCTTCTCTGAGTTGACCAATGACAGCATATGAAAAATGTGTGAAATACATCGTCTATATCATAGCAATAAATACACGCCGAGTCGCTCGCTCTACCTACTCTATGTAGAAATTTCCGGAAGTATCCGTGACCCGTCAATAATTGCGTAATGTAAAAGTTAACCTCGCCATGAGCTCAGGCAACCCAATCAGCTAGGCATGGTATCAGCCACTTAGTCCATTTTCCTCCCATCTTTGCTGCCACAGCTCCATACGTTGCCCATAAGCTAGCTCCTTAGCGCGCTTCTTTCCCAGCTCTCCTTGAGTTCGCCAGACTTCCTGTCTCTCTAAGGCAAGTAAATCAAGCGGTGCTATCGCAAGGACTGCAGGTTCGGATACTGTGCGATATGCGCTTGTAATATGCAAAGCTGATCTACGCTGTACCGCAGCTATCCTTCGCCGGTATTTTTCAAACTTCAGAGATTCAGCCCAGACTTCGGCACCATATAGAAGTTGATGATATAAATGTTGATTCCCAGAGGGAATCTGAAACATTTGTTCCGAATGAGTCAATTTATAATACCAATATAAATGGTCCGTTATTGGACATTATAAATTTTCCAGCTAACTCATTCATGGTTGCCAGCGTTTCGCCCCCGTGTGCTAGGCTGGGCTCATCAGTTGGTACCTAGCACACCTACCAAGACGCATGGCTAGTAGTGCATACCGTGGAGGCCACTGCATAGGCTAATTGTAGCCACCGGCAGTGCCAATGCACTATGAGAGACTTTGTCCCATTACCAAAAATTGATGCCTGCTTGGCCATCAGATGATATAGATGCTGATTCCCATAGGGAATTACCATATAGAAGTGTCGAGTTAACTATTGACATCAGAAGTTGTCGTTTGCTAGACTTCGGACCTTTAACGTTGCTCATTAATCTACTCAGCGCAATCGTTGTTTTCACCGCCTTCTCTGTCACCCATTTGATATGATCCCAAAAGGTAAGTTTGGTATCAAGTGTCACTCCGAGATACTTTATACTTCTAGATGTTTCGATTTCTGTTTGTCTAATATACATTGGAATGACGGTCGTGATCCTTTTTCTTGTCAAGAGAACAATCTCTGTTTTATGATCTACAAGCTGTAATCTGTGATTCGCCATCCAATCTTTCACCTGTCACATTACTTGATTTAGCTTAAACTAAGCCAACTCCAAATTTCGAGCAACTATCAAAACAGCTATATCATCAGCATAGCCCACTAGCATTGTGTCTTCTGGCATCTCTAACCTCAACAATCCATCATACACTATGTTCCACAGATTTGGGCCAAGGATGGACCCTTGTGCTGCACCAGCTGTGAGCCGTTTCACTCTCTGCCCATCTTCTGTGTGATATACTAGAGTACGATCTTTCAAATAATTTCTCATTAAGAAGATGTACAATATTAGAAGGATCCATCCACCTTTCAATACTCCGTTGTAAGTTGAACTAAAAAGAAGTCACAACTTGTTTATTGAGACCGGTTTCGACACATTACAAGTGTCATCATCAGCCAAATAGTAAAATAGGGCAACATGTAAAGATCTTAAAACAACTAATACATTGAACACAGGCAAAAAAATTAACATTGATTTATATCGTAGTAATTCAGTTAATGTCCAAATCACAATGATCGCAGTCAAGACATTAACTGAATTGTTACGATATGAATTAATGTTAATTTTTTGCCTGTGTTCAACGTATTAGTTGTTTTAAGATCTTTATATCTTGCCCTATTTTACTATTTGGCTGATGATGACACTTGTAATGTGTCGAAACCGGTCTCAATAAACAAGTTGTAACTTCTTTTTAGTTCAACTTACAACGGAGTATTGAAAGGTGGATCTTTCTAATATTGTACATCTTCTTATTTCTCTATTCAATAATTTCTCATTATGCGCTTCCAATATGTCATTCCAACTGATCAAGTTGAAATCGTTTTTAACATCAAGAGTCACAAGGTGTGTCACTTTTCGAGAGTGATGATTACCCATTTGTGCCCTTTTAGCTGTATTCAACACTTCCCATACTGCATCGATTGTCGAATGCCCTCCTCGAAAACCATGTTGATGATCAGAGAGGTCCCCAGCTAGTTGAAATGCTGAAAGTATTCTTGGCTGCAAAAGTTTCTCTAATCCTTTACCAGCAGTATCCAGCATACATAAAGACCTATAGCCCCCAGATTTTCCTTTGCTTATTAAAACTAGCTGAGCTGTTTTCCAGCGAACACTGAACACCCCCGATAGCAGGCAGCTATTGTACATTTTCAGCAGTAGTTGTGGGCAGAAATCTGCTATCAGCTTTAATATCTATGCTGGAATACTATCTGGTCCTGGGGCCTTTTTATTTCTAAGGGACCTAATCGCTCTCGTCAATTCTTCTCGTGTAAAAAGTGGCACATGATCTATGAAGTCATCATCATCATCATCAGCAGACCTCTCAGGATGATCTGGGAATAATATATCCACAATATCCTTCATTGCATTTGAGTCCATGATCGGGTTCGAGAAACTTCCAAGTTTCTTCATAACGATCTTGTATCCTAAACCCCATGGGTCATCATCCACTTCTTTAGCCATTTTCCACCATTTGTCGACTTTACTCTTTTTGATGGCATTTCTCAATTCTTTCTTCGCCGACTTATACTCAGCTGTGAGTGAGGTGTCTTCTTGGCTGACTCGTCCTCTCTGTGCCTTCCGTCTAAGTTGCAGACAACATCTTCTCTGATCAGCAATATCTTTGGTCCACCAGTACGCTGAATGCTTCTTGTTTCCTGATGTTTTACGAATCATGGAAAGATCACAATAATAATAATAATAATAATAATAATAATAATAATAATAATAATAATAATAATAATAATAAATGCTGAACAAAGATGCCCCCTTTACACACATAACCCCAAGGATAATAATAAACATTTATTGCAGCTAAATTGCCATACATTAGTGAAACATGTTATACCAATTTAACACTTGCACCATTAGTCGCATAATCTCTGATTGATCTAGTCCTCTTGTTGCACAATTCTAAGTGATATCGTTCACATAACTGTCCACATAATGTACACTTGCATGAGTTTGATGGTTCGTGGTATGCTGGGTTTTCGCAAATGGCATGGTGGAATCCATGTACTGCAAGTCTTGTAAACACATGCCTCGTCTCAAAATTTGCTGCTGTCCATGTACAATCGATCATGGCCCCAGTTCCATAGAATTCCGTGGGTACTTCTTCTCTTTTCCTAGTTAATGTTCTTAGTAGGTTCTCTGATGCCGTAGTGTTGGGTAGGAACTCCAAGGATTATTTTATATGAATTTTATAAGCTGGTACAAGCATACTCTGTCAGAAACGTCATCGTTCTCCCCCATCCATCGAGAACAATATGTGTGGACACATGTTTCATGTTAGTGCAATCTGTGTGGACATATATTTCATGCTAGAACTTGCTTGTTCAGTAATTAAATGTACAAGCATAAACATCATTGAGTGCTAGTAGATTGCAAGCAGAGGAGTTTGTATCCTTGGAAATGAGTAGCAGCAGCCACTACCACCACCAGTTAGTTGGGTATTCAGGAACATTCCTTCATTCCTTATTAACAGGACTTTACCATTAAATTCATCTTCTGCTTCTCTTTAATAGTTAGAAAGGACAGTTATCATCATACAGCAAAGTTCTTTCCGTATGGAAAAAAGCCATTAAATAGCTGATTCATGCACCCCTCAACCATCGTAAAATATTGTAAAAGGTGGTCTAAGGCTAAATAGTCTGTTATTCATGTTAAAGGAGGTGGATGTAAAAGCAAACACTATCTATTGTAAAATGTACATATGAACTCATGCGTGGAATGGAAAACTACCACTTCTTGAACTAGGTACTGCAGGAGTTGTTGCCATGATAGCTCATAAACTATCTCGTTTCATTGAACAACTCGGACTGATAAACAGTATCGAATGAACTGGTTGGACACATCCCTAGTTACAATGCAACAGTCTTCATTATGGTCAAGAGGAAGACGATTTCATGGATCTTTTCAATTTCCTGTAACTCCTACAATTGGCTTCTGTCAGTGAATGTGGTCCAAGATGTGCTCCTTGATATCATCAATAAGTAGCTCAAGTAAAAGAAGATTGAATGTAATACACACTTTTGTGCAATATGAATGTTACTATATAAAATACTCGGTTTGAACTTATGTATGATTTGTTAAAAAGGAAGTCATATTTTTCAGTGTCAACTCAGTTAATGTAACATAAGACTGAAAAGTTTTAAGTTACTTATATATGAGTCACGTGATTAATGTTATACTGGAGGCAGTAATATTCATTAATATTTACCATTATATAAATTATGGTACATGTATATATGAAATAACATAGTGGTGCAAATTCTGACTCATTGGTTGAATAATCAGTGTCATGGCCTTTGGTTCAGAAAGTCTAGCAGCGTCTGGTTAATTTTACTTGTACAAGGACTGAGAGAGTATATTTGTCTCAATCAGATCTCCTGTTGCACATATAACCCACCACATTACTAACTAACAATTAATATATCCCTCCACATACAACTGGGGTCAGGAAGGGCATCTGCAGTAAAACTGAGACAAATCCCTATGAATTTGCAGTGACAACTCCAGTAACTCTGATAAAGGCATAAGAAGAAGAAACAGAATGTGGGTATGCAAAACACATGGAAAATAAATGGAGAGTTGCTATAGTAGCCCCGGTGTACAAAGGAAAGGGTGATAAAAATGAAGCTGATAATTACAAGCCAGTCAACTTAACTGTGTTGCATATAAGCTATAGGAGACCATTCATTTTTGTTATATTAGATACGTTTGCATAATTACCAACTGGGTTGGCAGAAAGTAGTTCAGGTTAGGAAAGGTTATTCTAGTGAGGCCCAAGTTGCAGGATTCCAGCAAGATATAGCAGATATTTAGATTCAGGAGGTCAAATGGAGTACATTGCTATTGACCTACTCAAGGCTTTTGATAGAGTAGATCACAGGGGACTACAGATGAAAATGAGGGCTATTGGACTAGAAAATGTTTCTTATGCTAGTAGTTTAACGTCATACTAACACATACAAAGTTTTCAGGCACAAGGATGGGAAAGGGAAAGGGCCAGGATTGGAAAGATAGTGATCATGGCCTTAATTAAGGTATATCCTCCAACATTTCGTCAGTCTGAAAATAGGACACCATGGAAAACCATTTTCAGATCTACTGATGGTGGGATTTGAATCCACCATCTCTCAAATTCAAGCTCACAACTGCATGACACTAACCATGTGGTAAACTTGCCCACTGCACTACAAAGAAGTAGTGATTGAATGGGTGCTAAATTTTAAGAAAACGGAACTCAGAGAATTACAGTAGCTGAAGCAAGAGGAGGGAGTATTATTAGACCTATATGTGTATAAATTATAAGAGTATAGAACTGGAATAACAGACATAGATTTTTTTGCAGATGATATTATACATAGAGAATAATAAATAAGTTACAGGATTGTGAGCAACCTCAAGAAGACCTGACAAAGTTGTGAGCTGGACAGCAAACAATGGTATGCTGGTAAACAGGGAGAAAAGTCAGGTAGCAAGTTTCACCAAGAGGAGTAGTCCTCTCAGTTTTAATTGCAGTGTTGGTCGGGTGAATGCACCTCATGGGGACCACTGTAAATACCTGGGTGTTAATATAAGGAAAGACCTTCATTGGGGTAATAAGGTTTTAAATAAAGGTTAGAGGCCTCTTCATGTAGTTAAGAGTAAAATTAGGGGGAGTAGTAAGGATGTAAATAAGAAAGCATTTAGGTCTCTGGTGAGGGCCCAACTGCTAGAGCGGTCAAAATGACAGCTACAAATTTCCAAATTCTATTTTCACTACAGTTTTTATTGTAGGATAATGAGCTGCAGTGAATTTTCCTGATAAGTGGTCAGGATCAACCATATTAAATATAATTAATTTTGCATCATTGGATGGGATGTAAGTAACGAGTATAGCTATTACCGCTGGTGTGTTCATATTGGCCACTGTAGTAATTGTCACACTAAAATGTATTACCACACATGTCTCTCATTGAGATATAATAATCTGCTCGTAATTATCTCATCAACAATGGTAAAATTAAAAATAAAACAAAGGAACTTGGATATATTACAAACTGTATGAGCATTATTTCCTCTGCATCCCTGGTTGTGTTGTCATTGGTCAGCTTATCATAGTACAGTAAACATGTCTCTTAGTCCATCACCTCTCACCGATAAAGAGTTGCTGAGTCTACTGCATGATATTCCTGAAGATATGTCTGATGTAGAATGTGGTCAATATATAGAGGACCTAAGAGAAGAAGCTGCAGACGAAGATTACAACCAATCAAGTGATCACTTGGAAAGTAGTGATTCAGATCACGCTGAAAATCGGATTGTTCAGGCTGAAGGTAAGTTGATATTAATAGTATTATTATTATAACTATCAGCATAGTGAAATACCTTAATTTATAGTGTATTCAATTATAATGGTGCCTTGCATAGGCTGAGTACTGACTAGTTTCCAATTATTCTATTACAGTCGTAGAAACTGTAACCCGTAAATCATGGTACCATAGGGGATGCGACAACCAAGATAAGTGCCTCCCATGGCTAGATAATACATTACTAGGTACTGATGGCATCACGGAGTGAACTATAACAGACTTTGGGAAGACTACACCTGGTAGGAATGCTCGTTTTAACACCTCGAAAAAATCCAGGTCCTGCTCCATATTCAAAGCTGCATGTTTCTGACAACAGTGTAATGAGTGCATGGCATATTCTTATTGATTAACTAGCTGATGTACCCGTGCTTCGCTACGGGATTCTCAGAAAGACTGTCTTTGTAGTTTTCCTAACTGCAGTTAACTTAGGCCATTACAAAAACGTCAGCATGAACGTAGGTATTAAAAGCAATGTTCTCATATAAAATACTCGCTCAAATGAAAAACCGCACATTTTCTCACTTTTAACAAACAGTACTACGGTGCCGATCTAACAGACCAAAGTTCCAGTGCTGGAATGACCAGGCCATAGACAGCCATGAGCACTCCTCAACCATTCTTCCGTTAAATGTACACACTGCTCATTCCAGTGAGTGCCTTAGAGTAGGGATTGAATAGCTCAAATGCTATGATGAACCAGTGTGTTACGTACCAGTAATATCAGAAAATTTATGAGCCAGAGGAATGGGATACTAAGGAAGAAAGTTATCTGACTCCCCAGCTACTTCCTGCCAATATTCAGGCAGGCTGTTATACTCGGTACGACCGAGAGAGTTGGCCGTGTGGTTAGGAGCGTGCAACTGTCACCTTGCATCCGGCAGGTAGTGGATTCGAAACCCACTGTCGACAGCCCTGAAGATGGTTTTCCGTGGTCTCCCATTTTCACACCAGGCAAATGAAAAATGAAAAACCGTAATTACCATAATTAACGCCAGGGCCGCTTCCTTTCCACTCCTAACCCTTTTCTATCCCATCGTCGTCATAATACCTATCTGTGTCTGTGCAACGTAAAGCAAGTTTTAAAAAAAGTTGGTAAACAGCCGTAATCACATCTATCGGACATGACTGGCAACAGAAGACACACATCATTGTTGTTGAATGTTATGAGCTTTCTGTATTGTAGGCTTTCACATTTAGTTTTCTTTCGACTCTGTGATAATAGGGAGTCTTACGAAATTATTTATAGCGTACACTATAGTTCCTTATTCCCCGACTTTACATACTGATTTTCATTCAATTCTGTTTACCCATTTTATCGTGACTTGGCACTGATGTGGACTTAGCAACAAAAATCCAAATTCATGAATATGTCTGTTATAGCCGGTACGGTACAAATGTATAAGATATAAATGATCGGAAATTTAATACTATATAACTTTAGTAATGTAGTATTTGTCGATAGGACCACTAATAACACAAACATTTGAGAAATTTAGGCCTTCCCCTAAACTACTATTCCACTCCACACGAATAAAATTATTTATGGCCTGGATTGTAGCAACTTATTTCACGACTTTGTATACCGGTTTTAATTATAACTAATAACATAAAAATTTGAGAATTAAAATTTTAAGCTTCCCCTAAACTACCATTTCTTTAAGCGTGAATAAGTTTATTTATGTCTTGGATTGTAGTGACTTATTTCCTAACTTTGCATACCGATTTTCATTAAAATAGATCCACTCATAACATAAATATTTGAGAATTAAATTTTAGGCCTTCCCCTAAACTACCATTTCTCTCAGCGTGAATAAGATTATTTATGGCCTAGATTGTAGTGACTTATTCCTGGACTTTACATACCGATTTTCATTAAATTCTATTCAGCTGTTTTCTAGTGATGCGTGTACATACAGACAGGCAGGTAGACAGACAGACAGAAATTACAGAAACTTAAAAGGTGCATTTCCTTGCTACTATGGACACGACCGATACAGAAATACCATCCTTTTCAAATTCTGAGCAATGTACAGACAAAACTCTTATTTTATATATATAGATTAAGACTGAGATGCATAAAGCAATGTAGCTTACAGAAACAGGGGGAAAATGATAATAATGAGTAACTGTGTGCATCAACAACAAAAATATAATGATTTCAACAGCGGTCAAAATGACCACATTGGCAGTTCTAGGTACTGAATGTAATATGTACCAGTGGTTATAGTGTTATAGTATGGCTCCAGTGTATGGAATGTCTCACCAGGATTACTTGATACATGAACTGGGAAAGATTTAAAGGAAAGTGGAACAATTTTTTCTGGGTGATTTCCATAAAAAAGATTAGTGTCTCTTTCCTTTTCTTGTGTTTATCTGGCTTTCTTCTTTTTCTACACTTACTGTATGAGGAGCTGCCAAGAAGAAACAAGCTTGTCAAAGGCTGAGATGAAATAGATGAAAAAGAATTGGGATTGATAAGGAGAGAGTCTATATGAACATGAAGATATTGTTCTTGTCCTTTTTTTTGTGTTCATATTTGTCCTTGTCTACTTTTTCTATTGCTTGCTCTTCCCACACTGACCTGTTCATCACACTGTTCATCACACTGTTCATCCTATTATGAGTTCCTTTTCATGTTTCTGTCTCTCTCTCTCTCTCAATATGACTTAAGCATAATTTAGATTTTCATGGGTCAGGTTTTTTTCCTGCTGAATGAATGAATGAATGAATGAATGAATGATTAGCAATTGATCAGAAAAGCACTTACAAATCTATTGGTGTACAGTGCTGCATTTGTGAGTACACCCATGAGATCGACAGTACCATTGTAACCTGTGAGAGCCATGAGTCTCATAAGCAGCACAGACGCACCTTCAGATACCAGATTCTGAAACACACAAATAGAATATTCATTGAGTTCAAAGGGCTCATAGATCAATGATGACTAATTTTTGACTAGGAATGAAATCTAAACTACCTTGACCATTTCATAGGGAACTTCCTGTGTACGTTTGTCCTTATACCCATTCACTGTTTGTTTACATGCAATGTGGAGATAGTGTCCATCCTCATTATTAACATCTTGAGCAATATAAAGATTAAGTTCTTTTGTGTTTCCTTTTCTCTTCACAAACCTAATAAAATAGTACAAATAAATTAATGCAATAATATTCTGAGAAAATTATTCATAAAAGTTGATTTCAACTGTCTCATACTGAATATTCAAGTTGGTGAAACATGTTGCAGACCCAACCCTCTTTTGCATGTGATTCACTTTCTTCATTTGTATAAACTCCCTTTTTGCACATGATTTATGATGTGGTTTCTAGTAGATAAGTCCTGGTTCATAAGTCACGGACATCAATTGAGAGATTCAGGAAGTGGTCCTGATAGTTCGAAGAACAGCAGAAAAATAACTGTGATAAAGAAAATAGAAGAGTAACCTATAAGCACATTAAATTATCTCACCCACAAAAACTTATCTAATACAAACAGATCAATTAAGAAGAAAATTGTTTGGCCCCACGGTGTAGGGGGCAATGTGTCCGCCTGTCACCCAGCGGCTTCGGATTCGATTCCCAGCCGGGTCAGGGGTTTTTAATTGTAAATGATTAATATCCCTGGCCTGGCGACTTGGTGTTTGTGTCATCCTTAGTGTTCCTTTCTTCACATTCAACACTTTACACTTCCGCAATTTCCAAATACAAGTAGGTTCATAACATACGGTGCAAAGTAGGGGCAAAAGATCTTTCTAGGTCGACACCCCGAATAAGTAGCATTTTAAAAAAAAAAGGAAATTGCCTAATAGTATTTTGCTAGATGGCCACAGCACATCTCGTACCAGTGAGATGCTAATGGTAAGAGAAGCTATATGATTTCTGTAGATGAAACATTTTTTTCTAAGATGTATGGAACAAATACTGTATTGAAAGACTTTAAGCTGCAGTGAAGGGAATGATGGTAAATTATTTTCCTAAGCATATGTGAGTGAAATTCATAATGAAATGGTAATACAGAGGCAATTTTGAGGGAAAAATCAACTAATATTTACAACGAAATAGTGAGAGAAATGGCACAACAGCAGTAGCTGTAATTTTTACCGGAGGTAAAACAGCTATCATTGGCCTCCCTTGACATCTATATAAATAAATATTATAATTTTTTCTCTACACTTCAAATTTTTTGTACCTCATTTTTATCTCACACTAGCTGATGTACCCGTGCGTCGCTACAGAATTCTATATTGTATACATAATTCTAGGCTAGGTAGTGTACTTGTTGTGAGCAAGACTGTATTAAATTGCATAGCTCTTAACGTTACCCTAGAAACGCGACGGGGAAGACACCAAACGTCTTTTCTCATATGAAGACTGTGTTAGGAAATTTTCATTGTAATGATAGGCCCGCTTGCCTACCATCAGTCACCACCAGGTTGGGGAGTTTTCATTATAATGGCAGACACTCACTCTCCACCGGCCATTTTACATCCTCAGAAAGACTGTCTTAGTGGTTTTTCCAACTGAAATGAACATAGGTCAGTAGGAATGGCGCGATTAAAGGCAATATGAAATACTCCATCAAATGAAAGACTACACATTTCTCACTTTTAACGAACAGTACTATGCTGGAATTCCAGAGCTGGAATGACCAAGTCACAGACAGTTCTGATCCGTGAACACTCTTCATCCTTTTTCTGCGGTGCGGGGGGGAGTGGGGAGAAGGCGAATAGTGGAGAGTCCCAGGGCAAAAACTATGCCTTTTCACTAATCTGTTTCCGAGGAGTACCCGATGAGTTGGAAAATCTCAATTCAGTACAATGGCAACGGAAAAACCTATCTGATTTGTAGGCAATTTTTTTCTCGAAGCCAAAGGAGTAGCCCCCCCTTCACTGCTAATTTGGAATTAAATGAATGTAGAATTTAATAAAAGTGAAGAGGGAGAAGCTATTTTTTTTAAAGAAACGGCTCTTTTCAGGGTTGACTTTTGAGTTATTTAGTGAATTGTGGTGCTATAATTTGAAATAGGCTTAAATAATAATTCTAGACCAGGTCATACTACTACTACTACTACTACTACTACTACTACTACTACTACTACTACTACTACTACTACAGTACTAAGTGAACTTCTGCCGTAAGAGGATGGTTGCCTAGGTGTACTTCCTCGTAAAACAATAATCACCACCACCATCTCCACCTCTGCCGTAAGTGTGCATGCAGCTCATTCAAAACAGCGTGTCAGAGTAGGGATCGAATAACTGGAATACTATGATGAACCAGTGTGTTATGTACCTGCAGTATTAGAAAATGTATGAACCAGAGGACAATGAAAATGAAAACCTACAACCTGTTTTCCAGTCATTGACCGGATCAGGGATGTAATAAATGAAGCACATATATATAGGCTGTTAGTACGATGGGGTCGCCACTCCCAGTGATATATTAATGACTGATATATGCTATGAAATGAGAATGGAGAGTGTTGCTAGAATGAAAGACGACAGGGAAAACCGGAGTACCTGGAGAAAAACATGTCCCGCCTCCGCTTTGTCCAGCACAAATCTCACATGGAGTGACCGGGATTTGAACCACGGTTACCAGCAGTGAGAGGCCGACGCGCTGCAGTCTGAGCCACGGAGACTACGTGAACCAGAGGAATGGCATGCTAAAGAAGAAAGTTTTCCAACTCCCCAGCTTTTTCCCGCCAATGTTCAGTCGGGCTGTTATACTCGGTACGCAGTAGTAATCCCATCTATCGGAGTTGAGCGGGACTATAAGAAACGAAGAACATCACAACAAATAATGGTCAATGTAAAGTTATTGTTGATCAGTAACAAACAATGGTCAATGTAAAGTTATTGTTGATCAGTGTTATGTGCTTCCGATATTGTAGGCCTTCTGAAATACCACTCTTATCATAGTCGGTACAGTAAAACTGAATGAAACATAAATGATCGGAAATTGTATTTTGTTATGTAGTACGTCTCGATAGCACCAATAACATAGGTACCGGTATTTAAAAATTAAATTTTAGGCGCCTTCCCCTAAACTACCATTTAATCTCGGATGAATAAAATTATTTACAGCCTAGACTGTAGTTTCTTATTCCCGACTCCATATAGCGGTTTTCATTAAATTCTGTTAACCCATTTTCTCGTGGCTAGGTGTTGATATGGACTTAGCAACAAAACTACAAATTCATTAATATCTGTGTTATCAGAGCCAGTACGGTAAAATTGTATAAGACATAACTGATTGGAAATTTAATTCTATAGTTATATAGTATTTATCGATAGGACCGCTAATAATATAAATATTCGAGAATTAAATTTAAGGCCTTCCCTTAAACTACCATTTCACTCGGTGTGCATAAAATTATTTATAGCCTAGATTGTAGAGGCTCATCCCCCGACTTTACATACCGATTTTCATTAAATTCTCTTCAGCCATTTTCTCATGATGCGTGTACATAAATACAGACAGACAGACAGACAAATTACGGAAAAGTAAAAAGTACATTTTCTTGTTACTATGGACATGACCGATACAGAAATACCATTCTTTTCAAATTCTGAGCAATGTACAGACAAAACTCTTATTTTATATATATAGATAGATTAGGAGTACAACAGTATAAAATAGATTCAGTTCAATTTTTGTCTGTCTGTCTGTCTGTTTGTTTGTTTGTTTGTTTGTTTGTTTGTTTGTTTGTTTGTTTGTATTAACATCACAGGAAAATGGCTAAATAGAAACTCTTGAAACTCAATATTTTAATTTAGGGATAACCTGGGTCTGAACTGGGCAGTATAATATTTGAATATAATGTATCCACAAAGCTGCACGCAAGATGCTGTCAGTTGGTACACTTCTTTATTACACCTTAACTTCACATAAACATTTACATACCCTAATCAACTGTTGTCACAAACAAAATATACATATCAACAAACCGCTGTCTTTAACACATGCCTACCACTAAGTACATGCCACATGGAGGTTACAACCTTAAAACACAGTTGAAAATGTTAACTGATTACAAGCATGTCACCTACAACACGTGGTCAAAAGTATACTCCTGTTAAACCATAACTCCAACTAAGTAATAACTCGTCTCTACCACAAAGACCACCCCGTTATATATGTGCCAAGCCAGGCTTCTAGAAAACATTTTCTTGTAAATTCTTTTTTTTTTTTTTTTTTTTTTTTTTTTTGCTAGTTGCTTTACGTCGCACCGACACAGATAGGTCTTATGGCGATGATGGGACAGGGAAGGAAGCGGCCATGGCCTTAATTAAGGTACAGCCCCAGCATTTCCCTGGTGTGAAAATGGAAAACCACGGAAAACCATCTTCAGGGCTGCTGACAGTGGGGTTCGAACCTACTATCTCCCGAATACTGGATACTGGCCGCACTTAAGCGACTGCAGCTATCGAGCTCGGTCTCATAAATTCTAGAGTGCTTAAGGCCCAGATATATTGTATAGAATACTCTATCAAGTTCTAGTCTACCCAGTACTATTATGGATGTTACAGTGTGTTTCACAATTCTGTAGTGGATTACCAATTATTAACACAGGTAATAATAAATTGTATACAGGTTCTTATATTAACTAAACTCATATAAATATCTATATACTCAACAAATGTTACATGACATAACCTCACAAATAATGCGACCATAAACTAATAATGATACTAATTAGTGGATGCACACCTCAAGGCATAATCATAATAATAATAATCATAATTGTAAAATAATAATAATGATTTCAGCTCAATACTTGCATTATTTACCTATAGGTGAGAGAATATTGTTTTCAAGTTATATCAGTTTATCACACTTGCATCAATATACCCCCTATAACTTGAAACAATTTCTACGGTCTGTCACACCCGTCGGCTTTGCCTTGGACGTAGATTGTATCTTCTTTTTTCCCCGATGTTGCTGGATGTGCTCTCCTCCTCTTGACCAGCTTGTGCCGTGTCAGGGGTCAGGGTTGCCTCACCGCCAGCCTCTTCCTCAATATTATAGTTGAAAGCATTCTCCTCATGACCAGATTGTGCTGTGTCATTAGTAGCCTCTCCTCCAAGTTTACTCTGTATGCACAGGATTTGGGTGACTCGCCGCAACTGCGATGCATCGATCTCGACAGGAGGGTTGATCTTTAGTAAGTAGACCCCATGGCCCGGCTGTTTATCCACATCGATGGGACCAACCCACTTAGGTGCGAGACCTGCATGAAACCCTCCAATCTTATTACTGTCTGGGTGGTTATGTTGCAGTATTTGTTGGCCTGGTAGGAAGATCTAGGTCTCTTCGACATCTTGAGCCTTGGCCTGGGTAAGGGATCTCTTCTCAGCCAAAGCTTGCTTCTCCTTGATGTTCTGTTGCTGCTGCCACTCTGCCAGGGAAACAGCTGCATCATCGTGACCAGAAGTGGATGGTGGACGAATCTCCCAATCGCCGGTGCTGTATAGCTGTCGACCAAGGAACAGCTCTGCTGGAGAATAGCCGGCGACATGGTTGATGCGTCGTAGCAGGGCAAAGAGTGATTGTGGATACGACTGTCCCACAGTCGATGTTCTTTGTCTATTAGGTGGGCCCGTAGGATCCATCAAGTCCAAGGCTATAACCTTCCATGGGCGTTGTGGCCGTCTTCCTCGTTGGCTGGAATCTGCCTTCCTGTTGCTCGTCTTGATGCAGGCACAGATAAGCACCCCTTCACGCAGTCCAGGATGTCTTTCCGCATGTTGACCCAGAAGAATCTTCATCGGATAGACTCATTCGTCTCTTCACCTCCTGGATGTCCGGCAGTGCTGCTGTGGAACTTCTCAAGGATGTCCGTCGTGTGCTGTCTGGAGATCACCACTACTGCGGGCAGGTTGGAGAGGTGCGACCTGTACATCAAGAGTCCTCCGTCACCCAAAAGTTCTTGTAGCACATCTTGAATTCCCTTGGGACGAGTCAACTATCGGTGTTCTGTCTCCTAATCCACTGCGTCATGGTCCTACAGGGCTTGTCTTGTTCCTGCTGCTGTTTGATTACTCCCAGATCAAGTTCCTTCTTGATGGTCATAAGAACGGTTTCCTTAGGCTCACTCTGGTGTTTTCGTGGGAACTCCCTCTCAACAATGGTGTACCTAGCTTCAGATTCCATCACCGGGTGCCTAGATAAGCTGTCTGCTCCTATGTTTGTCGGTCCTAGGATGTGACACACATCAAACTCAAATTCTGCAATTAACAGAGCCCATTGAATCAATTTAGATACTGAGCCAGAGCCTGAGTTCAACCATTTGAGAGTGGCGTTATCTGTGTAGAGCTGGAGCTTCCTTCCCTCCAAATAGCCTTTAAATTTGCCCATGGCCCACACCACGGCTAAGGCTTTCTTCTCAGCAGTGCAGTAGTGTTGTTGGGTGGGAAATAGCTTACAGCTGGCATACTCGATGACGTCCCTTCCGGCATCACTCCTTTTCTGGAATAACACTGCTCCTAAGCCGGAGTCGCTGGCGTCTGTCTGCAGGCACATCTTCCGTTGAGGGTCGGGATGGGCTAGACCAGGAGCGTTGCATATCGCAGCCTTAATGCCTTGGAATGCTGCCTCTTCCTTGTTGGTCCATTGGAACGAGCGGTTGTTATGGAGTAGATCGATGAATGGTATTGCCTTTTCTTCAAAGTGTGGCATGAAGCTGCTATACCATCCACAGAAGCCAAGGAACTGACGTACTTGTCGCTTGGTCCACGGGCAGTCAACTTCTTCAATAGCTCTATTCTTCTCTGGTTGCCTTTCTAGGCCTTCAGATGTTAGGACATGGCCAAGATATTCTATGTGGGACTGGGTGAAGTGGCACTTCTCCAGTTGGCAAGTCAGTCCATGAATCTTCAGTCATTCCGGTACTTTCCTCAGATGTACAAGGTATTCTTGAAAATTCTTGCTGTGAATTAAAATGTCGTCGAGATACACTTGGGAAAAATCTCCAACATATCCTGATAACACCTTATCCATTAGTTGCATGAAGGTTGCAGGAGCATCCTTCCCTCAATTCAAAAGGCATTGCTGAAAATTGGTACATTCCTCTCAGCGTCATCATGAAGCTGGTCATTGGTCTAGAACTTTCCTCGACCTCCACCTGCCAGTATCTGGAGATGAGATCCAGTGTGCTGAAAACCCTAGGCCCACTTACTAGTTTCAGCGAGTCTTTCAGGTCAGGCATGGAGTAGGTATCACTAACGGTCTTCTCGTTCAACCTGCGAAAGTCCACACATAGTCGATACTCCCCATTCTTTTTCTTCTTCGGTAGGACGATAGGTGAAGCCCAGCAGTATGTTGAGGGTTTGATGAGACCTTGCCCTTCCATCTCTTGAATCTTCTGGATGATAAAGTAGCGTTTATCTGGGATGATTGGATATGGACGTTGCTCGATGGGCGAGGAAGTGCTGCATTCAATGGTGTGCGTTACCGTGGTAGTCCGTCCTGTTTTATTGGTTATGACTTCCGGAAAGTCCTTTAAGGCATGTCTCAGCTCCTCTTCTTTACTTGGTCGAAGATGTGTTAACTGGATATCTCCCAGGTCTACGTCGACTTCTGTATCCTTGCGAGTCCAGAGATTTCCATCGTGCCAGGCGACCCTCAGACGTTGGTCTTTTCCCAAAAGGACTTCATGAGCTGCATAGTCTAGATCACCTTGTATTCCACCAGGAAATCATGACCTAATAAGATATCAGGTATCAGGTTCTGAATCACTGCAATGTCAACTACAATAGGCATGCTCATACATCTGGCAGTTAGGTTAGTCTGTCCTTAGATGAAATAAGTTACCCCGTCCGCTCCCACTACCCTTCCAAGATGGTGAGACTTCATAGGCTGTAGTAATCTGGTAACAGTCCCGTTGACAAATGAATGGCTTGCTTGGCTGTCTAGTATGGGTGAAACATTCTTGTTGCCAATCTATAAGATGACAGCTGGGCGGAGTTGGCCTGTTCTACTCACAATCTGACCAATCCCTCTCCTACTTGACCAGGGTTGCTTGTCTGACAGGTCTTGAGGTTGATTCCTTATCCTGGTCCCATGAATGGGCCGGACCTAGTTTTCCGACATCAAAGCTGGGCACTTGTTCTTCAGGTGTCCCATTCTTCCACACTGGTAGCAGTTCCTAACTGCGCTGATCTCTTCTGTAGCTTTGTTCTTGTGTTCCTCCTCCAGCTGGGCAATGATTCTGCATAGATCATCAAAGGATCTCGGTTGTGATACTTTCACTAGGGGTTGAAACTTATCGTGGAGTAGCTCTGTGATATCTGGTAAGATCTCGCTTTTGCTTCCTTCTGGGTGCAGACGCTTAAAGAGTTGGTACTTCTGTAAGATGAAGGTGCTAGCTCTCATGCCAGTGGGTTTTGCCTCAGTCAGTAGCTTCCTTTCCACGGAGCTCTTCACCCTTTCAGAATTAAACCTAACGAGGAATTCCCTCTTGAAGTCTGTCAAGTTTAAATTTAGACCCTTCGAGTTATTCCACCAAGTAGTGGCTTTCCCCTTTAATCACGGTGTGATGAGTTGCACGAAGATGTCCTCTGGTAGGTTAGTCCTTCCTAACAGACTGACCGATCCCTCGATGAAGCTAGTCGGGTTCTCTTCCAGTTGCCCATGGAATTCCAGAAGGCTCTCTATAATCACCTTCGGGTCAAGGTGTCCTCTATTGCCGGTTAGGTTTGAGGCAGGTTAGAGGTGTGGCGGTACATCCTCTTTGAGTTAATATATTTTCTACTGTGTGAAGGATGCTTTCCCTTATTTTCTGCACATCTTCTTTGATGGTCGAAATCCAGTTTTCTAACCTTCCTTCAATAGCAGAAATACAGCTCCCAAAATTTCCCTTGATGGCAGAGATACGGCTTTCAAAATTTCCCTCAGTGGTAGAAATGCTCCCCTCAACCTGTTGCTTTTTGCTGGAAGTCTGGATTTCCACCTCCTCCTTGAGGTTCAACAACAGGTATACGCCATCTGTAGCCAGGATCATCTTACCTCAGCATGTTCCAATAAGGCTACCCCTAAATGTAAAATCTGTTCTCTCCCTTGATCCGCCTTTTCTTATAAATGTAAAGCCAAACTTGCTCCTGACCCCTCCCAACCTGAAACTATCATTCCCGTTATTTCTCAGGATCTCCCCACCCCTGCTTCCTCTTCCACTCTCCTAGCTCCCACTTCTGAAAATATCAACCGTTTCGTAGCAACGGTACTTCAGAACGTCCTACCCTTTAACCATCCCCATATCCTCACCCAGATTCAAATGGTAGCACGATTGGTCTTCAACACTCATTTGGACGTAGCGTACTCGGGGAACAAGATACATTTTGTATTTTTTTCCCCCTTAATGATGTGCCCTTACTTAGCTAATAGTAATTAAGGTCTATTATGCCAATATTCGATCTATCCATTCCAATCACGCTCTCTTTGATCTTTCCCTTTCCTTGTACGAACCCGAAGTCTTTATTTTAAATGAAACTTTCTTAACATATCAGCAACAGCCCTGTTTTCCCAGTATTGCCTTTTTCAGGCAGATAAACATGGAGAAGCTCGAGGCAGTGTGGCTGTTGGAGTTAAAAATCACATTACCACTAAACAACATTTCTATACTTTTCTTGACTAAATCAAAAAATCAAATCAAAATCTCTTTATTTGCAAATGAGGTGTCTACCTCGGTGGCAAATGATACACTAAAATACATTATTGTCAAGCACTAAATATTAAATTAACAAGAGAAGAAAATTTTCCTATAACACAATATTATACAATTTACGCTAACAATGTTTTCTATTAAACACACAGCTCATCCTTAATAAATTAATATTGTTTACAAAATTCTACTTATATCTCCTGTACTACTTACAAATATAGTCAACTGATATACAGTATGTGGAATTACTTCAATATTTTTCTGAATATCTAATTATTGAGACTTTTCTTCCTAATAACTCCTCTCTTGTCTTTGTAACACTTTATCACCCCCCCTCAATACCTACCCCCTATCAATTTTATAAAGTGGCTCAAGACCGAAGACGATGGAAACATATGGAAGAGGCCTATATCCAGCAGTGGATTGAAATAGGCTAGAGAAGAAGAAGAAGAAGAAGAAGAAGAAGAAGAAGATTGATACTACTTTTTCCAATTATCTCTTCGTTGCTGATATTAATGTTCACTCTTACACCGTTTCACAACATACGGAATTTGATAACCTCATTTCTCACCTTCGGGGCGTACATATCCCCTTTCCCTTCCCCACTCGCCCTATTTCTAATACTACCCCTGATGCCCTTAGCATGTCACCTTCCTTAGCTACTTCTCCTACCATCATCCCCTCCTTAGCTTTAGGTTCGGACCATGCCCCAGCTCTTATTACTATCCCTCCTATCTCCTATCAGAATCGTTCTCCTACCTCTCGACCCCCACCTACTAGACGTTATTCACAAACAAATTGGACCGACTACCGATGGTCACTGCCCTCCTTACTGACTGTCCCCCTCCTACCTCTATTCCCAACCTTTTGTTCTTCATCACCCGCGTAGAATTGGCTCTTACTAGAGCACATCAACTTCATATCCCACGTCACTCCTACCACCCCACCAAAACCCAATTCCTCCTTAAACTTTCTCATGACCTCTTATCACTCATATGTATGAACCCGGAACCCTACAACTCTACGCCAATATCGACATACTCTGCGTCATGCCCCCTCTTATATCAAGGCCATGAATCGTTAACAGTGGACAACAGCTTGTTCTGCTCTTTCCAACATGCATGATTCACGACAATTCTGGACTACTTTTCGACGCATGACACAAACTCGACCACCCCTTCCTACTTACCCCATCCATACATCCCCTCACCCCCCTTTGAATGACAAAGAAAAAGCTGACTTGTTTGCTCTTCATTATACTACTGTCTTTTCTCCTTCTCCTAACCCTTTACATGACCACCGTGATGGACCCACTATTTACCAATACTATCGCCCTGATCTCCCCCACCTTCAACCGTCATTTCTACTGTTGATTATACCCACCCTCTTAATGCCCCCATCACCCCACAAGGAAACCTTCATTTCCTCCGTAACCATCGTAACACAGTCCCCGGAAGTGACCGCATCACCTACCGTCATATTCGTGAAGCTCCCACACTCCTCATCCACATCCTCTCCAGCATTTATACTACCATGCTTTACACCAGTGTTTATCCCAAGCACTGGGGTAAAGCAAACATCCTGTTCTTCCTTCAACCCAATAAACCTCCCTATGATATTCATTCCTACTGATCCATCTCTTTTCTTCTAGTGCTGTCTAAAATTTTTGAAAGTATTCTTACTCAGAGACTGTCTAAATACTTGCACTCTTTACATCTTATCCCCTCCTCCCAAGCCAGCTTCTGCTCTCATTTTTCCACTAAAGATCACCTCTTTCATATCACCTCCTTTCTTACCACCTACCTTAAAACTCACCGACCTGCTGCTCTAATAAGCCTGGATGTTGACAAAGCTTTTGATAGCATGTGGCATCCTGGTCTCTTTTACAAACGAAGTCACTTACCGCTTCCCATCACCATCCCCTGTTTCCTTTATAATTACCTTAACTCCCGCTGCGCTGATATCCTGATCCACGGTACTCATTCCTTCACCCTTCGCATCACATCCGGACTTGCCCAGGGCTCGCCCCTCTCTCCTCTTCTATACTCCTTGTATATGTATGATATTCCGCCCCTCGCACCCCAGTAAGTTTATATCAATATGCTGATGACCTTGAGGTTTTAGCCCTTTGCCATACATGTACTTCCCTTCAATCCAAACTACAAAACTACCTCACCACTCTCGAACTCTGTCTTAATACCTGGCACCTTTCCATTAATCCTCAGAAAACCCACTTCATGCTTTTTCTCTATCTGTAGTCCCACCCATGTTTGTCCAACCCTTGTCCTGTTTTGCTACAGGGTTGGGTATGAAGTGAGATGAATCTGTCATGCCGGGTTTTTATGACCAGATGCCCTTCCTGATGTCAACTTCATGAGAGGAGTTAATGAGATGAAATGAATGACGTGATATATGACAGTAGGGAGAGGGTGAAACCTGGTGCCGACACAGCCTACTCCTGTCAAATAGCACTAAGCGGTCTGCTCAAGCATTAACGTCCCCATCCAACGGACGAATCACCATCAACAGCATCACGTGCCTTCAATCCATATGAGCACTGCGGAGAGGTTTTGTAATTTAATCCAGGCTTTTGGCACGCAATCTAGTGATTAGAAATAGTGAAATTTTTTTCGACCAACGGGACTCGAACCGGCTAACCTCAGTGTCAGACCATTTAGACTTCAGCGCCTTAACGATCATGGCCACCAGGCGGGCTATCTGTTGCCCCACCCATAAAGTCCATTTAATAATGTATAATACCCCTCTCATTGAAACTAATCAACTAACATACCTCGGTGTCAAATTTCAAAATAACCTCAAATGGAACCTTCACCTTTCTTCTATCCACCATAAAGCCCCTACCCGTTTCTGCACACTTCGTTCTCTCACTGGACATACTTGGGGCCTTAAACCCCACAAGTCATAAATATTTATGAATCCTTTATTCGCCCGTTCATCACCTATGCTTCCTTGACTTGGATTAATACTCATTCTTAGACTACTGGAAACTTCATAAATATGACCGACATGCATTACGTATTGCGTACCGACTTAAACTTGACACTCCTTCCGCTAATTTTCAACCCTTTTACACCTTCCCTAATATCCTTACCCATATCCATTCCCTCCGTTACAACTACCTTACCCTTGGTATTTGTCATCATAATCCCCTTATCGAAAAAGCTCTCCCACTTTCCCCTCTCGCTACAGCTATTATCCGAGACACTCATACCGCTCATCACTCTTACCTCTTCCCCACCCTACCTCCTTAACTCCCCTCGCCCCTCTCACCACTCCATCCAGCCGTCCATTTCTAATTTCACATGTATTAGCTTCTCATTATGGTCCTGGCTGCGGTGGAACATTGCCTTGTCCATCGACATGCTGTAACGGCACCACCAGTGCCATCTGTGCAGTGTTTGTGTAATCAGTGCAGTGAAGTGTTTACCCTCAGGCTTCTTTTCTCTGTTCTTCATTTTTTCGTTATATCCAGTGTATTATATGTTTCGTTTTTCATTGTATTCTTTGCTGTTTTACTTAGTGCCAAAGAAGAGGCATGTGAACATTTTTCTTTTGTGCTTTATTCTCTATTTACTTTCGTTATTTTACAGTATTTGTGGTTAATTCTGTTTATTTCATTTGCGTCATTCTCTTAAAGCAAAGAAACAGCATGAAGACATTCTTCTTGTGATCTCTTGTGCATATTTCATTTATTATTTCATTGTGCCAAGTAGTGGTATGAATGATCTTTTATTTCTTTTGTGATTTTTTCTGTATTTTTGAATTTCTCAAGCCACAGATGAGGCACACTATATATTATTTAGAGACCTAATGTATCTGTTTATTTTAGTTTTTTCATTCTGCCACAAAAGTGGCATGAACAACAATGTGTCCCTGCACCAGAAAACCTATATCATCCACTCTCGTTACATACGTACGTACGAACATACTTCCCTCTATATTTCAATACACAGTATACTTCTCCCATTACGAAGACTTACTTTGGACTCAAATTTTCTCGTTTTTTATGTCAGTGCGACGCGGGTGCACTCTGGGGCCTCACTTGGGGGTTGCGGTGGTCCCTGCACCAGAAAACCTATATCATCCACTCTCGTTACGTACGTACGTATGTACGAACATACTTCCCTCTATATTTCAATACACACTATACTTCTCCCATTACGAAGGCTGAAGAGCCACACGTTCGCCTGATGGCCAGCCTACACCTTATGGTGTAGGAATTTAACAAACTACTTGCTTGCTTGCTTGTTTGCTGCCACTGCTAAGCAGAGTCTTGGAGGGGTGTGCCAATCCAACTGATGAGCCCGAATGGCACGCCTGGACGAAACTCTGCAAACGCACATGGCCTAACCACCCAAAAGCTGGTTCTATTCTTGTGATCGTAACATCTGCAGCCGTGAAAGCCATTTTTAATATATAAATAGTTGTCCTTAAGTGTCAATATTTTGGACGTGATCATGAATTTTTAATTGTTAAAAGCTACTAATACTGCGTGCTTATTTAATACAACTGGAGTCATATAGAAGAAACCTAACACACAGTACCTCAATAATTGGTGGGAATAAGTGCAAAAATATTGAATAACACTGAATGTTCATGCAACAATAGTGACATTCAAAAATGTACATTAGAACAGATTTCCCTCTTATGTTTTTCTGACCCTTCTGCTCTGGTTCATGAGGAATCTTAATGTGTTCAAAGAGTGTCATTAACACCACAACAAAAACAAAGATTTCCAAACATTTGGTAGAAGCATGCAAAATTCTTATGCCTTACCCTATATTTTGTTACTTTACAGGATTTATCAAGCATATAGGATCCCATCATAGCACAGTCCCAACGTCCCTGATACCTTTTCTCTATTCAGTGAATGTCCTGGTGAAAGCATTCACCATGTTCTTCACTTACAGCTCCTAAATTTGGCCTAAAGAAATCAGTATGATAAAATAAATAGTGCATTTTTACTGACATTCTACACCCAAGTACATGATAACTCTGTATCAAATTTTCTAACAGTTTCATGTAATTCTCACTTCTATTGTTGCCCAGAAACTGTTACACTACCATTCTAAAAGCATCCCAAGCATTTTGTTCATCAAGGGTCATTGCATCTGCAAGTTCTTTTGATTTTAACATCACACAAATCTGAGGTCTGGTGGAAATTCAACCTTTTATTTTTGCTTCAGATAACTTGGGGAACATTTGTCTGATGAGGCTCAGAGTCTCACTCTTGCTATCTAAATCTTTGATGAATTGTTTAGCAAGTCCAAGTTTGATATGGGGTGGTGGTAACAGAATCTTCTCTCTGGAAACAAGGGGCTCATTTCTTACATTGTGTGCACCTGGAATGAGTTCTTTTCTTGTTGGTCATTCTTTCCTTGTGTAATGCTGATCATCTACTCTGCTATCCCACAGGCAGAGGAAGCAAGAATATTTTGTGTAGCCACCTTGAAGCTCCAGAAGAAATCCAAAAATCTTAAAATCACAACAAACATCCCATTTGTAACACCCATATTATAGTTTTTCCAAGAGCAGCTTCATATTTTTACAAGTTTCCTTATGTTGTGCAGAATGAGCTACCTGGTATGGAAGGAAACTTATTCCCATTGTACAGTAGGGCAGATTTGAGACTTCTCCTTGAACTGTCTATAGATAGACACCATTGATCTGGTTCATGAGGAGTCTTATATGTTCAAAAAGACCATTAACATCACAACAGGGGCTGATGACCTTAGATGTTAGTCCCCTTTAAACAACAAGCATCATCATCATCAACATCACAATAAAAACAAAAATTTCTGAACATTTGGCAGAAGTATGCAAAATCCTCATGCCTTACCCTATACCCTTTAAGCGACAAGCATCATCATCATCAACATCACAACAAAAACAAAAAATTCTGAACATTTGGTAGAAGCATGCAAAATCCTCATGCCTTACCCTATATTTTGTTCTTTTATAGGATTTATCAAGCAAGTTATATTGCTTCAGACAGGATACAAGAAGTTCAGCCTTTGATTTGGTCAGTTGCAACTCCCTAACAAGGTCATCCTATTTCAGCTGAGTAAAGAGCTGTGATTCCAAATTTCTATAATCTCTAAACTGAAATTACTGTCATCACTTGAATTTGTCTCTACATCCTTTTCACTAGTATTCTGTTTTGATGGTGATGGCATTGGCAGCTCTTCACTATGTGGTTGTGGGGCAATAATGACGGTAGCAAGGATATGGAATATTTTTTCTGCTCTTGGTACTTTTGCAATGTGTAACATCCACTATACAAAAATAACAGTTGTCGTGATGATTTGTAGGCTCTTGCCATATTCAGGGAACTACAAATGGAATACATTTTCTTGTTTCATGTAGCCAACCCTCTAAAGTAGACCGGCAACTGCCACGAGTCACATGGGGAGCCCGTGTAACATGTTGGTCTTGAACATGCAAACTGAAATAAGCATGGTATGCCCCACAGAACTTCGTACTGGGCACAATTTTATGTTTCACTTCTTAAGAGCCAGTGTTTTGTCCACAAATTCACAACTTCTGGATGTTGACATTTTATGTTTAAAAGACAACAATTAACATTACCATACTTATAATCACAGAACTGCATCTACGTTCACAAACGACAGGAAGACATTTTGGGAAAAATATTGATACATGCAGATGAATTTTGAAATAAGTCTATATATTGAACCATTCCAAATGTATACCAATAAAGTTGGAACATCGCAGTAGAGCAATCTAGTGGTGATCATCTCAAACAACTATGATTGCCAGATAAAGTGTTAAATTCACAGTTTTTGAAAAACCGTTAAAATATCAAAAAGTATCGACATTTAAAGAAACTAATGGCATATTCCCATTCAGCACATTGGTTTTATACAATTAACACAAAGAAATAAACATAAACTTTTTTTTGTTGTTGTTACTTATGCCCACCATTATAAATCAGGTTTGATTAAACTGATAAACGTCACATTCAATCAATTCAACATGGTTTAATGAACATAAATAGTGACATATTTTTACAAGTTACCAGTAAGCACCGATGATACTTGTTTAACTGTTACACACTACAGGAAAAAGGAGTGGAGACACTATTGCCAACCTTAACGTTAAACAACTGAAGTTCAGAAACACAACAGTATGTGTGGTTCCCCCATTAATGATTATTTCATTCTATACTATGAAGTGCCTCGTTGTTGTGACCAACTGTTTGGGAATAGTTCCCTTTGCTCCCAGCATGAGCCCTATGTCTTTTGGCTTGCAGTTCTCCATGTAATATGGGATAGCACATATAGTTTTCTTTCTTCTCTTCTTCCATTACATGGGTTGTGAATTTGACAGTCATTTCAAGAATGAAGTTATTCTTGTCACCAATTTAAAGACAATGATGCTGATTCTTCTTGCTCTGCCACCAGTTGCAAGATTGGAGACTTCTTTGTGCACTGTGTACCCTTTTTCTGTACTGTGTCAGCCATACATGACCAAATACTCTGGTGTCTCAAGTTGCTTTGACATTCACTGTAATGAAAGGATTCTAAGACTAGGCTTACTAGACACTTGCTTTTAGCCAGAACAGTAAGCAATTATCCCATTTTGTTCCACATATGGTACAAATCATAAATACCGTATGCCAAATATTCCAATTTTGAAAACGACTGCATGAGGAGTTGTATTTTTAAATCAAAATTACCATCACAATTCCACAGAGATGGCTGTACATCATCAACTGATTAGTACATAAAAATTGTGTAATATTTTTATTTAGTTAAATTTGTTTGAAGTGTAACTTATATACATTTAATGCATTCACAGAGAAATTTTCCACTACTGAATGAATGAAAACCTACAACCTGTTTTCCAGTCAGTGACCAGGTCAGGGATGGAATGGATGAAGCCCCTATCTTGGAGCGAGGATAAGAATTGTGCTGGCTGCCAAAGCCTATCGCACTCCCCAGGGGCAATGATTCATGACTGACAGATGAAATGAAATGATAGTGGAGAATGTTGCTGGAATGAAATATGACAGGGAAAACCGGAGTACCCGGAGAAAAACCTGTCCCGCCTCCTCTTTGTCCAGCAAAAATCTCATATGGTGTAACCGGGATTTGATCCACAGAACCCAGGGGTGAGAGGCTGACGTGCTGCCACCTGAGCCATGGAGGCTTTTAAAGTTCCCACTAATATGAACATTAAATGGAGGAATAAGTGAACTATATACACAGCTGTTCTAATAAAAATGAGTTGTGAACTTATTTCAATTAAATATACATTGCAATTTTTATAGGACAGTACTTCCTAATGAAAAGTGCTGAAAAATGCATGCTCAAGTGAAAAATATGAAGGTTTTTTTTTTTTTTTTGCTAATGGCTTTACTTTGCTCCAACACAGATAGATCTTATGGCGACGATGGGATAGGAAAGTCCTAGGAGTTGGAAGGAAGTGACCGTGGTCTTAATTAAGGTACAGCCCCAGAATTTTCCTGGTGTGAAAATGGGAAACCATGGAAAACCATCTTCAGAGCTGCCAACAGTGGGATTCGAACCCGCTATCTCCCAGATGCAAGCTCACAGCCGTGCGCCTCCAACTGCATGACCAACTCACCTGGTATGAGTTTATTTATAAGAATAACAAATACCCAAAGTGATATAAGAATATACACACGGTGTTATGTCCCAGTATGGAAGTAAAGTAGGTAACTAAACAACATTTAATGCATTTAATCTACTTATTCATTGTTACTCCAAAAGTTCATTGTTGATACACGTGTCTCTATTTCTCCTCTCCAAAAGCTGGCAACCATACCTCAAAAATGAGCCAATTTTTCAGTCTCACCGCATTGCCACCAGTGGTTGCTGTCCATGTAGCTGCCTGGAACAGCTTGTACTGGTGCAATGTTTGCTGTCATCTTTAGGGCAATTTTCCATCAATACAAGTAAGTCCACTCTACTTATCCATCGATTATCAGGAGTTCATTCTTCATAAAGGCTTCTGACCTATCTCCTGATACTTGTTAAACTATTACACACTACAGGAAAAAAAATGGAGACACTATTGCCAACCTTAACATTAAACAACTAAAGTTCAGAAATACAACAGTATGTGTGGTTCCCCCATTAATGATTATTTCATTCTATACAATGAAGTGCCTCATTGTTGTGACTAGCAGTTTGAGAATAGTTCCCTTCCCTCCCAGTGACCTAGTGTCTGCTTGCTAGATGTACTGTCAAGAAGATTGTCAATACTGAATGCATGTGATAAAACTAAATTCTCCTACTGTGTCATTATGAGTAATGTTCAGCTACTTGGCTGAATGGTCAGAGGGTGGCCCTGGGTTCAGAAGGCCCCAGGTTTGATTCCCAGCTGGGTCAGGAATTTATTCTCAAATAGTAAATTCCCTTGGCTCAGGAACTGGTAATTAGTGCTGACCCCAGCATCCATGCAAAACTAACTCTCTCTCTGTCTGTCTGGTTCTCTCTCACTTTCACACACACATGCACGCACACGTACGCATGCACGCACGCACGTGCGTGCACACACTATCCTCCTCTCCAATAACATGCAGTTTCCTATAAATGGCAGACGCCACCCACCCTCGTGAGAGGGTCTGCCTAGAAATAGCTACACAAAATCGTTAATTAATTAATTATGAATAATGGAAAGGAACACACAAGTGACAATTCAGACCATAAGTACAGAAAGATAAGAACATTTAAAAAATACATTATAGGATAAACACAACAGATCAGCATCACAAGGGAGGTAAGAACAAGAAAAAACCACACACACAAGAGGATAAGGACTATCTCCACATTTTCATAAACTGTCATCTTCAACTAGACAGGATCCTCCCTCACTAGCCCCAGTTTTCCCACATCCATTTCTTATCAGTCCTTAATGAGCTTCTTTCTGTTTCCCAGCTTCAGTGGGAGGGTGGGCTTCAACATTCATTGAGGGGCCATCTTGACCGATCTTCAGTATTGATGTAAGAAATGAAGGAATAAGAAAAAAGTTGGATAAACACAGGCAAAGGGAGAAGATAGAGATGATTACAGGTGGTAAAAGACTAGGAACACAAGGCTAACACTAAAGTACAAAAGGAACCCAATGGTCCATATGAGTAATGACAAGGAACAAACAAGTGACAAATGAGGCCATATTTAGAAAGGAGAATGGAGCAAGTTAGCTATGAGGTATTGTATCCGCCCCTACCCTAAAAGGCTCCGGCGAGAAATCTACAGGGCGTTAATGGGTAAACGAATAGGCGCATATCTTAAATTTACTTAGCGGTATACAGGGTAGGAGAAAATGGGGCATACCTACCTATAATGAGAACACATTCCTATAAAGTTTAAGGAAAGGTAAGGAAAGATCTTCACTGGGGTAATCACATAAATGGGATTGTAAATAAAGGGTACCGATCTCTACACATGGTTATGAGGGTGTTTAGGGGTTGTAGTAAGGATGTAAATGAGAGTGCATATAAGTCTCTGGTAAGACCCCAACTAGAGTATGGTTCCAGTGTATGGGACCCTCACCAGGATTACCTGATTCAAGAACTTGAAAAAATCCAAAGAAAAGCAGCTCGATTTGTTCTGGGTGATTTCCGACAAAAGAGTAGCGTTACAAAAATGTTGCAATGTTTGGGTTGGGAAGAATTGAGAGAAAGAAGAAGAGCTGCTCGGCTAAGTGGTATGTTCCGAGCTGTCAGCGGAGAGATGGCGTGGAATGACATTAGTAGACGAATAGGTTTGAATGGCATTTATAAAAGTAGGAAAGATCACGATATGAAGACAAAGTTGGAATTCAAGAGGACAAACTGGGGCAAATATTCATTTATAAGAAGGAGAGTTAGGGATTGGAATAACTTACCAAGGGAGATATTCAATAAATTTCCAATTTCTTTGAAATCACTTCGGAAAAGGCTAGGAAAGCAACAGATAGGGAATCTGCCACCTGGGCGACTGCCCTAAATGCAGATCAGTATTGATTGATTGATTAATTAATTCAATCAGTTTATTAAATCCTGATGATTATGGAAATGAAACATATATACACAAATGAAGTACATAATTGATTCTACATTTCTTTGTGGATTATTTCTTGACCTTTGGCCCTGTGTGATAGGTCTGAGTACTATCTATTGCTATGCAAGATGCCATGACGCAACACGAACAGAAACATTTATCATAAACACTGAAGCTATCTCATATTATTGGACAAATGAAATTGACACTCATGCAACAAGTCTGAGTGATGCCTATTCTAAAACACATGAATTATTTCCCCAACAGAATACCATAAGATAAATTATTCAGACATGGATCAAACACCCGGGTTTGAACCGAACCCTCTCTGGAATACACAATTTGCCGTGCCGATAGGATGAAGCCACCGTCGACACTAATTACATTCACTACATGTTACACAAAGCATCATAAATAGTCACACATTATGTACAAGAATCACGTGAGGCACACATCCTTCATCCCACCATTGTGGAATACCATTGCCCATACCCAGGACTGATCTGATGACCCCAATAATGAACATGTGGCTCTGAGAACCCTAGCTAATTTATACTCAAATAAATAATAATAATAATAATATAACAAATATTAGTACCAATTACTGTGTTGCTTATTAGCAAATATATTATCCTCCCATGCTGAATATTTCCAACTACTAGCCATAGTAGCCTTGCTTCTCAGCCCAAAGTTCCCTTCCTCTGAGGCAAACACATACAAAAAATACATCTGGCACAAGGTCGAGCATTCCCCCCTACTGCGGATGGTCATTAGCTTCACCTTTCACAGGCATAACAAACCATCTCTTTAAAGACACCTCGTTCTGTGGTTCACACTCGATAATACTGAGGTCAATTCCTCATTTATAACCCTCTATGTGTGTGATTATAACATCTCACACCATGAGTTCAAACTTCAAACCGCCTTGACTTCAAATAAAAGAACCTCAATTTAACACGTATTTTTGCTCATGGCAGAACCCATGACTTCAAATGTCACACCTATCTCACATCATGACACCGGTTTATAATACTAACATTTGCATAACTATCATCATCATCATCATCATCATCATCATCATCATCATTATTATTATTATTATTATTATTATTATTATTATTATTATTATTATTATTATTATTATTATTATTATTATTATTATTGGTTTCAGCTGTCCACTGACTTCCTTACGTGATTTACCTTACACATGCATGCAATAATGATGCTATACACCTGGTAATCAGATCAAAATTAGGTCATATCTAGTAATTAAATCATATCAAATCATCACACGGTAACTTCCTCATAATTAAAACTAATTAAATAGTCACACAGTAATTAACTTACAATTAAACCATAATTAAATTGTCACACAGTAATCAACTCATAATCAAATAATCACACAGTAATTAACTCATAATTAAATCATAATTAAATTATAATTAAACTGATCAAAATGACCCAACTGAAATTGAAACACTCCCTAGCTAAATATTTCAAAGGAGGTGTTGGGGTATCAGTCCAGTGAGCATCTCTCAGAATTCTGGAACTTCTCACATAACTTAACTTACAGTACTTACCACTCATGCAATTATCAGTACTGGATTAACTACAACCTAACTTAAATTATCAATCCCTGAATCTACTGAACTACTGGTCTTATGGCGCATTAACTAACTACGGGTTTCCCAAATTATGTAAATAAATTAAACTTCTCCCGCATACAAATCTCTCAGAATCAAAATTTCCCCTATTTACAATTAAAATCACTCAGACCTGTTATTAATAAAGAAAAACACTACATGCTCATCTTTGGCACTTCTACATTCAATAATGTTACAATCCTAACATTATAGCTACAATTTATGACAAATATTTCCTGCTCCCTCTAGTCATGCCATTTAATTAGAAAAGTACTCATCCTCAATCCTCTGATGATACCTCACTTAGCTGGGGTGGTCCATATCAGGTTTTAGCACTGCTCCATCAGCACCAAGGTGATTACTGGTAACTCTATTTCACCATGAAGATGGAAGTCCATGGTCCTCGATCGATGATGTCACTTGCAGTTTCCGAGGCAAAGAACACCTTACCAGTTTATTTCCACAATATGTTCAATTGCATTCCACGTGGGTGTCCAGCCACGATCTCTGATTAGTACCTTGTAGTCTGCGGTTCAATATCGATTTACCCTGTACCTCTGAGCCACTGTTCATTTATTACTACCTGTCACGGTCATGGTGTAGTAATAATAATAATAATTCTACAAGTCAAACTAAATGTTCGCGACTCGACACAGTTTAAATATTTAATTATTAACGTCACGTATGTCAACACTATGTTCTATTCACATGAATTACTCTCCTGCATTTGAATTTTACAAGAAGGAGATTTCCCCCACTTAAAATATGCAGATGGCCTGTCCACGGCCCACTAGAGGTCAAATAGTGCGACCATTAGGTGACCAGTATTCGCCAGATGTGAATGAGACACATCCATGTGATTATTTTTTGTAGGATCTCATGTAATTAATTAAAGTCTTTCCTGTTTCCCCCTCTACTCTAGGTTAAACTCTCGCATCAATGAGGTGTCTTGACACTAAACAGATGGCCCCTGGTAATTGTCCACGCAGATATAACAAAGTATTCTTTCTCATCCGTAAGTTATCAGCCAAGCGCACATTATGCACTCTAAATAAATGCCCCAATTATAATTATCTCTTCTAAATCAAAAATTGATGCCAAAATTCAGATTTTATAAATTTTCACATTGTAGACAATCAAGTTGGTCAAGCTGATTTAAAGATGACTCCCATATTTCGCTTCGAAAAGTTTGCCTCTCCTTGCTTTCTTCAATGTGAGGTGGGGATGACTTTTCGCAAGTTGCGTCACGGTGAACCACCGATGCAGCCCCACCCATGATTTCACGGGCTTCTCCCTTCTGCGGGTTCACCTCTGGACAAAGGAAGATGTTGTGCAATAGATTGCAAATAATGAAATTTATGGAATAAATTTTAAACACTTATTTCATCTGTCTCACTGATGTTGATATTTATTAACCTCGAGATTTCCTTCCTCAAAATAGCATTGCGTCTGCAATTTAGATGACCAGTCTTAACCAGAGGTCCTTGGGTCATGCCCCTGTCAGGTGCAGTATGGGTTGTATAGCTATGAGCTGGGAGATAGTGGCTTTGAATCCCATCAATGGCAACTCTGAAGATGATTTTTGTGGGTTTCCCATTTTTACACCAGTCAAACGTGAGGATGCACATTAATTAAGGCTACAGCTGCTAGCAAAAGAAAAGAAAAGATAAGGAACATGAATAGAAACATAGAAAGATAGAGGGCAGATAATTTACTGGCAGGACCCCAATTACAGTAAGGTTCCAGTGTATGAGACCCACACCAGGATTACTTGATATGAGAATTGGAAAAGATCTAAAGGAAAGCAGCACAATTTGTTCTGGGTGATTTCCAACAAAAGAGTAGCATTACAAAAATGTTGTAAACTTTAGGCTGAGAAGAGATGTGACAAGCTGCTCAACTAAGCAGTATGTATAAGTTGTCAGTTGAGACATGGCAGGAAATGACATTAGTAGAAGAATAAGTTGAGTGGAGCTTTTAAAAGTAGAAAAGATAATAATATGAAGATAAAATTTGAATTCATGAGGAAAAACTGGGGCAAATATTCATATGTATGGCAAGGAATAAGGGACTGGAATAATTAATCAATGGAAATGTTCGATCAATTTTCAAGTTCTTTGAAAACATTATGAAAAATACTAGTTAAACAGTTGATAGGGAATCTGTCACCTGGGCAACAGCCCTAAATGCAGATCATTGATGATGACTGATTAACCTTCCCAGTCCTAGACCTCTCGTATCCTTCAATTATCAAAACCCTTTGATATGTTAATGCAACGTTCAACCACCAACAAAAAGGAAAAGGAAAGAAAAGATAACAACATGAACAGAAACACAATATGATAAACTCAATGACAAGTCAGCATTTAGAGACAGAACAACAGAAGGGAGACAAGGACAAAATGAGAATATAAAAAGACAAAGATAATCTCTACATCTCCAATACACTGCCATCTTCAAATTAATAGACTCTCTCCTCATTAATCCCATTTCTTCTATCCAGTAATTTTCAGCACCTGATAGTTTCTTACTCCTCCTTCTTCGCTTCATTAAGAGAGTGGACTTGAACACTTGTTGAGGGGCCATCTTGACAGATCCTTAATCCTGATGTGGGAAATGTAGGATAACAAGCAAATACACGAAAAGAGAAGAGATAAAATTATACAGTTAACTATAGTTGTTATTCCCTCCTTCCAGTGGTGGTGGTGATGATTATTATTGTTTTAAAAGGAAGAACCTCAGGGTAACCATCATCTAACCCTCCTTCCACACTGATCTCTCATAGTGTGTCCCCTGTTATATATTCCTATTCATATTACTAATCTTTGTACATATGACTTCAGTCTACAAACATTTGATATCAGTATAAGCCAATTTCCAGCTCTCACACTTAGTGTTGCCACTGCCTTTTCGATATGCCGTGCTACTGTGCAACTTTCCGGAAAGTTTTGCTCGTAGATAACCAGCAGAAGCGATCATAAAGACGGTGAACGTGCGAAATATGTCAGTGAACTGCAGGAAGAGATTCCTACGCCTTGGAACGAGTGTATACATGCTGTATAGTAATACAATGCGTATACCTCGTTTATTAGTAAGAAAAATGTAAAACGCTTATACAGGGTTTATTCACTGTTTAACTAAACAAGAGTTAAACAACTGTATAAGGACTTTTTATTAGTAAGACGGGTAGACTTTTGCTTCCAGAGATGCAATAGGGTAAAAATAAAGGGTAGTAATATTTATATGCAAGGGCTGAAATTATTTTACTGCTCGAGTGACAATTTCAGCAACTACAGTACTGTATGCGTTTAATGTTAATAAAATGAACCTATTCTATTGTTTTGTTTGAGTGTGGGAAAGGATGTTAATCTATTTTGTTCTGTTATCTATCTATAAGCCAATTGTGATTCTTGCATTATGTATACCGGGCGAGTTGGCCGTGCGGTTAGGGGCGTGCGGCTGTAACTTGCATCCGGGAGAGAGTGGATTCAAATTCCTCTATCGGCTGCCCTGAAGATGGTTTTCCGTGGTTTCCCATTTTCAGACCATGCAAATGCTGGGGCTGTACCTTAATTAAGGCCACAGCCGCTTCCTTCCAACTCCTAGGCCTTTCCTATCCCATCGCCGCCATAAAACCTATCTGTGTCGGTGCGACGTAAAGCCACTAGCATTATGTATAGACATCACAACTCCATGGTTGAGATGTAATAAAAGAATAAATGATATTCCATCACATTGGAGGGGCTTATCGGGTAAAGCAGTAGTTGCAAGTGATAAATATCATTGTTAATCCGTATTGAAGAAACTGAATGTAGGATGCTAAAGGGTTTATTGTGTCACCTATTCAATACATTATAAAATTTTAAACACTTGCGAATTTATTATTATTTCCTATCTACTAAATACCCTGTGATTTTACATGTTGGTGCCGACTACTGTGTCTATAAACATATATTGTTTAACTGTATCATCACTGAACAAGTTTTTCTTTTTTCTTGACTTTCCCATTGTAACATGTTAAGTATGTATCTTAGTGTTTGCAATTTAATTACCAATCAGGTGCCTAATTTGTACCTTGAGGAGGTGCTTTGACTGATGATGCCCTCAATGAAGGGCGAAACATGTCTCAATAGGAAGTGTTTAAAATTTTATAATGTATTGAATAGGTGACACAATAAACCCTTTAGCATCCTACATAAAGCAGTAGGGGCAATAGGGAATTAGAAGTGGGGGGGAGGGCACACAAAATTGTAGGCTATAGCCTATAGCAGGGGAGGGGCAGAAGGACACACAAATTACAAAAAAAGCTACAAAATGGTACAATTTTTATTAATGCTTTCTGAGCAAATTTCAATAGAAATGTGAAGGTTGAATCAGCCACATTAAGTGCGGTAATAATAGTACCTACTATACAGTAAAACTTTCGCCAAAGGGACAACAATTACACATGCAATTACACTATTAAAAAATCATTTAATATTTGACTACACACTAACAAAGTAACAGACACTAGATAGAACTACACACACATGTTGCCTGAGTGAGACTACCACGCTGACGAATGCGTGCGACAAGCTAGTGACTCATACCTCAGTGTCCATGGCCTTGGCAAAAATATACCCCTGCCACCCTTCCTCACAGCACATACTACACGCTGCTGCACTGTATGAATTGATTAGCCGCACCTAACAACATTTTGTACATATTTCCGCTAAGTATTTTTCTTAATAACGAAACAAATTAAAGGAAGGAATTAGCTGAAAAAAAATAGGGATTATACAAAATTTGCTTTTTAATATAATTTCTAGTTTCAGGCAATTTTTAATAACTGTTAGGTTCTTCAGTTTGTCAAAACTTAAAAAAAGGCAGGTGGCTAAAATGGAATAAACGTTTACAATATTTTTTCTCCACAAAGTTAGGGGGTGACTGCCCCTCCTCCTCCTTTTTGCCACCCCTAATTGCTGCTACTGGGAGAAAGTAAACTGAAATTTGGGGAATACTAATAGACCAGAGGCTTGCATATTTATTTTAAAAGAGCATACTCATGTAACTTTTCCTCAATAGTCATCAGTCTGCGATTAACATTGGTGGTCACAGATGTACCACATTCTGTTCCTCCAACCACAGCTTGGCCTGACAAGTGCACTTGGAAGTCAGCATTGTCTTCTCCCATGGAATCCACATCGATTGTGAAGTGTCCAATGATCTTCCCTGTGGCTGTCTCCTTCACCTCAAGTCTTTCCCGGAATTGTAGAAGGTTGGCCATTACTTCATCTGAAAATATATTATATCCATTAATAAATAGCCCAGATCCAATATCTGGTAATATATAGTGTTTACACAGCACTATATCTTCTAGTATGAACTAGAGCAAGTTTGATAATTTCATAGATCTGTCTCAGTCTTATCTTTGGCTTTGACAATACTTTTCAATGGGCTTGGCAAACTGATAGGCAACAGCATCTTCTGGCTCACTGAGGAAAACAAAGGGAAACTATCCTGCTCATTTCCCTAGTATGTCTCTTTGGTCGTTCTTGGGGTATCTATGACGACTGATAGTGAAGTTGTTGGGGATCCAACCAGCCTTTGGCTGAGGACTCAATACACATTACCACGGTAAATTACAAAGCTTCAGGGGAGAATCAACTAACTGCAGAAATATGGAAGAATGCTAATACACAAACCATTCAGAATTTACATAAATACTTCATAGACATTTGGAATACTGAAAAAATGCCCGAGGAGTGGAATATGGCTTTAATACACCCTTTACATAAAAAAGGTGATAGATCAGATCTCAACAATTATCGGGGGATATCATTCCTGGATATTACTTACAAAATTTTTTCAAAGTCTTTGTAATTTTTAAGTGAATCGATGGCTTTCAACACTTCATTGTAATCTGGTGGTATAACCTTTTCTAATGGTGTTTTATTTTTTGAATGAAGGTCATACTATAGGTATTGTGTTGGTTCTTTGCTATTAAGTAATTCTCCATGAACTTGGAGAATACCAAGGAGGCTTTCATCCAGGGAGAAGTTGTCCAGATCAAATTATCAGTTTAAAGTGGATTATGAAGCATCATAGGGTTAGAAACAAAAAGTTAGTTATAACTTTTGTTGATTTTAAAAAGGCGTATGATAGTATCCATCGTGAGTCATTATTGAATATCCTAAAAGAATTTGGTTTACATCCAAAACTTATTCGCCTTATTGGAATTACCCTTAAGAACACTAAATCTAAAGTCAGATTTAGAAATGAACTCTCAAAGCCATTTGACATTAATACTGGGCTTCGGCAGGGAGATCACCATTATTGTTTAATTGTGTGTTGGAAAAAATCATGCAGGAATGGAATAAGATGTGTTAACCTAACATCAAGATTGGCATAAAAATAAGACTTAATTGTTTAGCATTCGCTGATGATCTTGCACTACTTGCTAATGATATGGAAGAAGCTACAGTAGGGCCCACGAGAGTTGAAGTCTGACGTTTAGCGCCACCGGCGAGAAAAAGTTGACTAACGCTGCTCGAAAATGGCCTGTTGCTATGGCAACGATAACAGAGTTGCAACATTTTAGGACGCTATAATAACGTGGATTGGCTTGCTCTCAGTCACTTTTGTCGTTCATATTCTGACTGATTTCTTTTCTCGATGAAGTATCGTCTTCCTATTGTGTTTATTCTACCGTAGTTTATTCCTGAATTGTACAGGTACCGTTAACAATCCGAGTTAAATAATAAAAAAACTATCAATGTGGGTAGTGTTGTTCTATTCTGTGATTAACATGTGCATTTGTTGAGGTTATTGTCAGAAACTGATGATTTTGTTAGTGATTATGAAATCTTTTATATATATCGATAATGTCGTGTTCTGTCTTAAATGCTGGAATTATTAACACTAGCTTAGGAACCGGTCAAGGGTAAATGAATTGTATTAGGCCTAGGCCTACATGTTTTATTAAACACTCAGCCTGTCTGAAAGGGTGGTACGCTGCAAATGGAGGTAACTATGACAACACAGCGTACTTCGTAGTTACAGCTTTCGCCGCTCACCTGTCAGACTTCAACTCTCGTGGGCCCTACTATAAATTGGATGGTGTTATGCATCAACTGACCAAGCGCCAAAATCGATTTTTTTAGATTATAGCACCATCTGGTAGCGAAAGGTGTAAACTTTACATAGGTTATGGTTCGGACTTTTATTCTCAATATGATTTCGCAGGAAATGCATTTTGACCAAACGCCAACCTCACAATCATTAAATTGAAGTTTTGCATCAAGTGACCAACCACCATTTCTGAGTCTGAATTACGCATCAAATGACCACACGACACGCGTGCAGTCACTTGGTCGTATGATGCTAAATGTGGATTCCCGTGTCGCAGATTCACGAGCAGGTTTTCTTCCTTGTTACACAGCTTTCGAATTTGCATTGTTTCTCCGCAATGTGTCATCATTGTAGTTAACCTACTCTTTCTCTATTCACTGAAATCCGTCATTGTGGTAATAAGTACTTAAGTCTAAGAACATAGCAATGGATCGTTATCCTCATATATCACGGTCTGAGCGAATTCTCTTGTTAGAATCAGATGCTTCAATAATCTTCTGTTAATTCACAAATCAGAGCTTATATGTATTGTTTTATGTATTTAAAATACGTTCCTATCTTAGGAGTCCAAATATATTTTAGAGGGTTCCATCACACCTGCAAACGCTACGCCCATTTCAATAAACGCAGATCACTGGCAGTCGACGAACAGCTTCATAACGCTGAGTTCATTGACAGATGACCGAAATTCTTTGGTTACATTATGCGAATTTGTGGTAAGTTGATGTGGCCCGTTACCATTACACCTATTAGATATCATATGTCACGATACAATATCCTGTTAAACACACTTGTAAATTTTTTTTTAAATGTAGTACTTAATCGTTCAGCATAAATACATGCTATATCAGATTACTGTTGACAAGAGATAAAATAAAAACAACCAAACAAACTACAAACAAAAATCTTAGTACATAACAAAACACGGCAAAAATAATCACTTACTAAGGACGAGATTTGAAGTCGACCTCCTGTAGGCCCTTCTGTAACTAGAATAAGTGAGGAGAGTTTGTAATAAAGTGCTGGAAAAGATACACACACGGATAATAAAATTTAAAAAAATAAAAATCAATTGGTCACTAACACAAAGAGATGTTCCAATTTTTCTAGGCAAGGTAACTCTTATTTTCTTGGTAATGCTTGTTATACTAATATTTCATTGAGAAGTAAATGGGCAGTTGAATAAAAGAAGCACTGAGCATCAATAGCACTCGAGTGGAAATTCGTTCACGTTGATGTATTTTATTTTTGATAAACACAAACATTCACTGTTCATGTTCAGATTCTTCTCTTGGCGAAAGTAAAAGATCTTGAGGAAGTCTACTTTTAATCCGTCGTGGAAGTGTGGATCGTTTTCCAATGGCAAAGAACACAGCACCAGGCACATTTTGGAGTTTCTTGAAGAACGTCTTGGCGTGCATTGAAATCACGTGTTCCAAAGTGTCTAACTGAAGTTCACGATGTAACTGTTTGTTTCGGACGTACCAAGGAGCGTTGGTGATGATACGGAGAACTTTGTTTTGGAATGATTGCAGGCGTCTGATAGTGGTTCGAGCCGCCCCTCCCCAGACTGGACAGGCGTAGGTGAATAAAGGACGGAGCAGTGATTTGTAGAGAAGTAATTCACATTCAAATTTGAGGGAAGATTTCCTGTTTAGGAGAGGATATAGTCTTCTTAGTCGTGCATAACTTAGATTTAATTTCTGATTTATATGGTATTTCCATGATAAGCGACGGTCAAGGAATACTCCCAGGTACTTCACGGCCTTGTCGTTAGGCGTCCATTGGATGGCTGTTCCATTTAGGAAGATTGGTGGTGGGAGAGGTGGACGTCGAAGAGTAAAGATCATGGTTTCACATTTTGGTACATTCAGTGAAATTCTACAGTCATCTAACCACATTGATATAGTTTGCAGAGTGGCACACTTGTAAATAAGGAATTCAAAATGTGTATGCACGTTTCCTAGCTTTCCCTAAAATGTTTTTTGTAATCAATGAAAATAATACAACAGAGGAAGCTGTTCCAATTGATAAGAAACATGCAACTGAAGGTGTAGATCCCACAACATTCTCTCCAGCAAAAGTTAACCAACAACACTTGACTGCAGTAAACGAATTTCAGGTGTGTTAAATGTGTTACTAAATGTACTTAAATTTTCATTGATCTATTTAAGTTCGTCGCCGGCTTCAGAATGAAAATGGATCAGCTCTACATGGTCTACTCACTCCGTTATGGCCCAATGGAAAACCAGTTTCAGAAGCGAAGCTGAACGACCTGCGCTCCCTCATGAAGCGAATTCCCAACGATGCTAAGCCTTTCTATAAGGACCTGTTTAGTGAACCTGGAATAGACGATGATATAGATGGGTCTGATTGTGGAAATATGGATTTTGAACTCGAAAATTCTTAAAATCCTGCATTATGTTACACCAGTGTAATTTCTATACTATATTCTAAAATTCATGTTTTTCTATGTCATGTTGTATTCTGTTATGTATAACTTAATCCTGAACTTAAATAAGGAATAACATTAGTTAACAAGTATCATATTTTACACTGCACTGAATTTTTGAAAGTCCATTCGATCACTAAATGACAGTTTTATTTGTTGGTCAAGTGATGCTAAACAAAAAACTAAGGTAACCACAATAAAGCATCAAGTGACCAAGCGCCATTATCTCAGATTACGACAATATACTTCAAATATCCCTAAATTTTATACATTAAGAAGAAAATTTATGTTTCTGTCTTCATTTTGGTATAGAATACCTCACATTTAACAGAAAATGTGAATTAATACAAAGGATTTTGCGTTTGTGTCAATATCTCAAAATCTACTTTTGGCGCTTGGTCAAGTGATGCATAACACCATCCAATTGCAAATAGAAGAACTTGATAACATAGCAAGAAAAGTTGGATTGCAAATTTCATATAAAAAAACAGAAATAATGCCAACCTTTCCTGTTACAGCACCAACCATTACCTTAGCCAATACCAAACAAATTCAAATTGTGAATAAGTTTAAATATCTTGGTGAAATTGTAACTTGGAACTCCAATGAAAAATCATCAATAGAAAGCAGAACATTTAAGTAAAAAAAAAAGCACAACAAATTACATGGCCAACGTACAAGAAAAAATCTCTTTCAATAAATGCTAAACTTCAACATTACTGTTCCGTCATTAAACCTGAAGCGACTTATGCTTGTGAAACACTATTTAAATTGAACACCAAAGTAACAACTGATACACTGCATAAGGTTGACAGAAGGATATACTCAGAACAATCATTAATAAAAAACATCAGATGGATGGATAATGGAGATTATTGCCTAATGCAGTGGTTTATAGGGAAAGTGAATGTATAATAGATACGATGAAAAAGAAGAATTGCCTTTTTCTGTCATCTTTTTAGATTAAATGATAATAGGATAATAAAACAACTATTTAATTACTTTTGGAAAAGTAAAATAAAAAATAATTGGTTTAAAGAAGTTCGGAATGATTTAGAAGAGCTGAATATTACAATGAAGCAAATTGAAAATAGAGGAGAAAAAAAGGATTCTCAAGAACAAACAAATAAGATTGTTCATGAGGTATATTTTTGGGCTTATGCCATGTAATTAATTATAAAAACACACTCAACGCGTTTCGAGAGGAACCTTGCCTTTCTTCGTCAGGAGACACAGAGAAAATGAAACGACGCATAACAGGTTGCTAGGAGAAAGCAACAAGGAACTTGAAATAGTGCCCTAAGATGTAAACGGGATGCCATTTTAGCCCCAGATAGAGACAACAAATGGCAACAGTAAAGCATTACTCTCTAATGGTTCTGATAATAGGTAGCCATGATTCACTGAGATTGTAGCCTGTACATCTTATTCCATTCCCGCATGATTTTTTCCAACACACAATTAAACAATAATGGCGAGAGTCCATCTCCCTGCCGAAGTCCAGTATTAATGTACATGCATGTACGAACTGTTTTTGGAACATCAATTAAGATTAGGCAACTCCTGCGACCAACTAAGGATAGTTTGCCTAAATTGCAACAATGTGGTATCTACAGAGTTCCCTGTACTTGTGGCAAGGTTTATATTGGGCAGACTTCAAGAACGGTATGTACTCGCATCAAAGAACATACCAGATGTATCAGACTCAACCAACCTGATAAATCAGCTATTGCTGATCATGCCTTAACACCTGGTCATGATGTTGTGTTCCAAGAAGTGGATGTTCTTGCCTGTACAAAGCAATATCGCCCAAGAATTATCAGGGAGGCGGTTGAAGTACGTAATCACCCATATAATTTCAACCGCGATACAGGCTACAACCTCAGTGAATCATGGCTACCTATTATCAGAACCATTAGAGAGTAATGCTTTACTGTTACCATTCGTTGTCTCTATCTGGGGCTAAAATGGCATCCTGTTTACATCTTAGGGCACCATTTCAAGTTCCTTATTGCTTTCTTCTAGCAACCTGTTATGCATCGTTTCATTTTCTCTGTGTCTCCTGATGAAGAAAGGCAAGGTTCCTTTCGAAACGTGTTGAGTGTGTTTTTATCATTAATTACACGGCATAAGCCCAAAAATATACCTCATGAATAGTTACATGGGCCGTGAAAGTCTAAATGATAATAAATAAGATTGTCATTAAAAAATGTACAACACAAACAATATGTCATATCTGATGAAGAAAGGGCAGCCAGGTCAGCCAGAATGAAGAGATTTTGGGAAAGGAAGAAGATGATGCAAGCTAAATCTTCAGTTAATTCTTTGTTAACATAAATGTATTTGGGTTTGATTTAAGTGCTCCAATGTGGGCGTAAATAAATAAATAAATAAATAAATAAATAAATAAATAAATAAATAAATAAATAAATAAATAAATAAATAAATAAATAAATAAATGTTTAGTCCTCAGCCCGAAGGCTGGTTGGATCCTCAACAGCTCCGCCATCAGCTGTCATAGATGGCCTAGGCATCACTGAAGAGGCGTACCAGGGAAATGAAGAGTGAGGTAGTTTCCCGTTGCTTTCCTCACTGAGCCAGAAGTTGCTATTACATATCAGTCTGCCAAGCCCACTGAAATGCATGCAACAACCAACCCTATGAGCAATATTTTCACACCATTCATAGCAGGGACTGGCTGCAGAAGGAATGGCATTACTAGCATCACTCATACCTCAGTCACTTTCATTTTGTCAAAGCCAAGGATAAAGCTGAGACATATCAATGAAAGTAACAAGATTGCTCTAGCCCATACCAGAAGACATAGTGCACTGTAAACACTAGGTCCCGCCAGCAAAAATAAATAAATAAATAAATAAATAAATAAATAAATAAATAAATAAATAAATAAATAAATAAATAAATAAATAAATAAATAAATAAATAGTTTTCATGCTGTTTGTGATCCTTCCCTTTCTTCAAAGGACTGGAGCACTGCATTTTTTCCTTCTGATTAACGTTAATAGAGGATAATAGTCCAATTGAATGGGAGCTCGAAAACAGGCTAACCAACATTTTTTTTTAAATGTGAGTTACATGTGCTGCCATCTATCGTGGAAGGTTCAAATTATCTCGTGTGAGTTGGGCTAACATGAGGGAATCCTGTGTGATGAGATACAAAGCTTTTAATTTTATGTGATTTTTTTGAGACTAATTTTGTTATTGAAAAATCGGGCTAACAGATTTTTAAGCAGGAGATATAAATATCTAGCTCTTGGTCATACATAATATATTTCCTGTGGCAGGGATTTTGGGTTGAATGAAAAAAGAACAGATTTGTTCCTTATAATAATGAAAAATAGTAATTTTTTGGGTAATTTTTTCTTGACATTTGCAAAAGTTGCTGTATCTCTGTTCTGACAGAATGATTGTTAGTCTGTTGTTTCAAGCATCCATTCAATTGTACTTCCTCTTAAAACAATAATCTCATCACCATAAGACCTATCTGTGTAGGTGCGACATAAAGCAAATAGCAAAAAAAAAAAAAAGAACAACAGTCACCACCACAACCACCATGAGATATCCCTTCTACAATAGGATCTACGTCTTAAAAAGAGCTGCTGTATAACTGTACAGTGAGAGAACTTGCTGCCTGTATGCTCTAGTTTTTTTTAAACTTGAACCACGCAAACCACGCAGATCCTGATGATACTCTCTAATACTCTATTCAGTCCCAATCTGAACTTTATATAGCTCACATTTTTCAGTTTCTGGTTTCGTAAGTCTGCCCCTTAATCTCATTTTCCTAATATGGCGAAGGAAGTGGAAGGAATCAGCTATGGCCTATGAATAAGAACTGTCCCATCATTTGATAGAAGTGAAGATGGAAAACCACACAAAACAATTTTCAGGACAGATGATGGTGGGGTTTGAACCCATTCATCTCCCAAATGCTGAGCTTGTTCCCATAGCTGTAGTATGTTAGCACACACAGCCACTCTGCTGGGTTTTCAGTATCTGCTTTATTTTTTTTTATTTATACAGGCCTGAAATGATACTTTCCTTTCCTTACCTGCTTAGGAAGAAACCTGTGGAAGATTTTCTCACCAGAAAGTTCATTCAGAGCTTCAGAGGTGACATTTCCTTCCTTGACCCTGTCAACTCATTTTCTATCACAAAATTCACTTGAAACAACTCCAGCACTGGCACACTTCCCTTTTGCTACAATAGTTTCATCAAAACCTTAGCTCACAATAAACCCACCATCAACACCTCGGCTTGGAAGGATTTCACCCCTGCCACACCAAATGCCCTCTACCCCACAGCTAAGCCATACACTGGTAAACAATGTATCTTATCCTTTGTGTACTAATTATTCAAATTTCATACCAAAATAATGGGATTATTAGGCCAGACCCTAAGGTCCTATCCTGTGACCAACAGATTCTCAATATTCACGTGAAGGCCTTTGCTACAAGAGTTCACTCAACTGATTTTATCCCTGTTAAATTGTCTACATCATCTACATTTAATTTACTCCATACAACCATCCTCTATCTACTTGTTTATAGTCTCATACTTTCAGCTTTGCTTGATGAGAATCCTTCAACAATAGGTGACAATACTATGAGAAGTGAAACATTTTGCTCTGAAAAGGGCAGATTATTATAAAAGCCACTCTATTCAAGTGTATTAAAGAGACTTGAGGACGCTCATGTAACATCATCAGCTTACCTTTAGTCACTGGCTGTTCCATTTGTTTTCAACGTGGGTATTCTCCATCTCCAGTTAGCTGTTCTGTAAATTCTGCAGCATCTCGTCAACATTATACTAGACCTCGCCTACTCCGTGACTACTATCTCTGCACACTACAGTGTACCTCGCTCACAATTTAGTTGAGTGCATGGCTTGCATCACCAAAACTGTGATGTCGCCTGACTGGCACAATCTACATCCTTATGTTCTGGAAACTTTGAGTTTCCTCTATGCCCTGCCTTGGTACTGTATAAATACTGGACTGCTTGAACATTAAAATTCAGTTTGGATTAACATCGCAAAGCAATGAACAGAGAACTTCACTGTGAAGATGAACTAGCCTTTGGGCATTCTCCATGCCCATGACTTAAATTTCATTAGCTCTTTTAAGCTAAATATTTTCATGTCTCTCTCAAAGATACCTCCGGCTACAATATAATGCTTCAGGTGATTATTTATGTAATGGTGTACACTGGACTTGGACGTTCCTTTTAAATTTCAACCATTTTTTCTTTGTGCTTACTGCAGTTTGCTTGTTTTCTATAATTAACTAAGTTAGTTCTCTCTTTTGCTTTGCTAATTTAATATGGGAAGAAATAGGTGGTTAAGTATTTCTGGTGATTAATTGTGTTTTTTAAAGTTTTAGGTAAAACCAAATATCCCTTTTCTAAAGTCCTTATAGTTCATATCATTATTTCCTTCCTAGAATTTACACATCTCTTCATATTAAATTTTTCTTGTGCCTTTCTTTTTTCTCTTTTTTACTGTAAATAACTGTATACGTAACAGAACAAAGCAATTAATTCGCAATAGCAAATTTAATCACATCAAAAATGTAACAAGGAACTTAAATGCACGTGAAACCTGGAACGAACTCCGAGCTATGGGTGTTGGAAAATGCAAAGAGCCACATATGCCAACTATATCTCTCGATACACTTAACTCTCACTTCGTAACTAACCTAATAAAGGAATCTCAACCTCAAAATCATATCAATCTAAATAAAAGAATCAGTGACCCTACAGAAAACAAAAATAATTTCTCTTTTCACTCTGTCAGCGTAAATGATGTAAAGCGTATTTTGAATTCAGTTAAGTCACAAGCTAAAGGAGCAGATAACATCCCAATAGGCTTTATAAAAAACATTATTGGCACGGTCCCACCAATTATTACCCACATTGTAAACCACTGTCTCACCACAGGGACGTTTCCAACTGCATGGAAGGATGCTCTAGTAACCCCAGTATTAAAGCATACCGGTACCACAGCAAATGAGCCATCTGATTACCGGCCTATTTCGATTCTTCCCCCTCTCTCGAAAGTTCTTGAACGAGTTGTACACGAGCAGCTAGTAGAATTCTTAACCAGACATTCCCTTTTTGACCCATTGCAATCTGGTTTCAGAAAGGGACACAGTACTACGACTGCACTTCTTCGGGTAACAGATGACATAAGACTAGCAATGGACAAACGGCAGGTAACGATACTGACACTCCTTGATTTTAGTAGTGCGTTCGACACGGTAAATACAGACATACTATTATCCAAGCTACGCTCTCTGCATATCGGCCCAATAGCCCTTAATTTTTTTAAGTCGTACCTTACAAATCGTCGCCAGTGCGTAGTGGTAAACAATCAAAGATCCCAGTGGGCTGTAAAATCATCCGGTGTCCCTCAAGGGTCTGTTCTAGGGCCCTTACTGTTCGTCTTGCATATTAATGACATATCTTCCACACTTCAGTATTGCAACTACCACTTATATGCTGATGATATGCAGATATACAAACACACCACTACAAACAATTTACATGAAACAGTTCAGCATATTAATTCAGATATTGAAAGGCTTACCGCCTATGCTAGAAACAACCACTTACTCCTAAATCCTCGTAAAACACAAAGTATTATCATAGGAAACTCTAAATTATTACATATAATAAGCAATATCAATCCTCCTCCAATCATAATCAATGACATTACTGTACCGTACCTTAAAAATGTAACTAATCTTGGAATCTCCATCAATGAGAATCTGACCTGGAATGAACACGTAACAAATGTATGTAGAAAGGTTCATGCAGCTCTATATCCCCTGAAACGTCACAAGAATTCTTTTCCTCAAAAACTTAAATTAAAATTAATCCAAGCACTACTATTCCCAATTTTAGGCTACTGTGATATGGTACTAGTCAATCTAAATGCTGAACAAGTTTTGAGACTTCAGCGATCACAAAACTCATGCATATGATATGCCTTCCAACTGCGACATGACGCTCATGTTACACCATATTTCAAAACATTGGAATGGTTACGCATAAATGAACGAAGGAATTTTCACCTAATGACACTTGTTTATCAAGTGCTCTCGACGAACACTCCTACTTACCTCTCTTCTAATTTTCGTTTCCTTTCCTCATTCCATGAAATTAGTACCCGTTCTGGTTCCCTACTTGAAATTCCACTAAGTCAAACGAATTGCTACAATCATTCCTTTTTAGTTACCGCATCGAGACTCTGGAATACACTCCCAATGGACATTCGGCACCTTACTTCCTCTCATAAATTCAAATCTGCCTGCAGAAAGTTTTTCCTGGGAACGTAAAACTGAGTTGTATGAGTCATTGTGTGTATGTTGTGTGACTGGGTTTTCTTCATTTATTATTATTATTATTATTATTATTATTATTATTATTATTATTATTATTATTATTATTATTATTATTATTATTTGTTATTATTATTAGTATTGTCACATTAATTGCTGTACTGATATGTAGGCCTAACTTAGTCTTAGAATTATCTGTCCGTAGTATTATTTCTTTTTAGAATTTCTATGTCCTCTTATGTTTACATTTTTAAATTTTGTTTATAGTGGTTAAGTGTAAGAGAGGGCCGTGAGCCCTAACTTCGCCACAAATGTAAGTCAGAAATAAATAAATAAATAAATAAATAAATAAATAAATAAATAAATAAATAAATAAATAAATAAATAACTTGCAGTACACTGTTATGGAGAATGATTGATAAATTATCAATATGATGCACAACTGAAGCATTGAAACACACTTCAAAACTTATAAAATTGATTTTTAATTGGCGTGTTTGGTGGACAACGGGAGTTTGCCATCTTACACTTTTAGTCCGAAATTACATGCATGATTTTCAAAAAACCAGGAAAATTAATATGTTAAAAGGAGGGTGGGAGAAATGGTGTGAAAGTGGTGGTGGTGATATTTTTTTAAAAGGAAGTACAACTAGGTAATCATGCTCTCTGAACAATCAGGAGAATTGGCAGGTATGAGAAGGCTTCTTCTCAAACTGTATAGGAGGGCATTGAGACTTCGCATTCTTCTCCTTTTTTTGGGGCATTTGGAGGAGGAGTTGAAGGAGGTTTTCCAGCCCTAATAGAGAAGCTCTTTCTCCCCACTGTGGTGGGAGAGGAATTCCCAGCCAAATGTGCCAGTGAAGAGTTCTTCCCAGCAGAATTAGGTAATAATGTACTTACTGATTGTTGAATCTGTGTCAAATTCTTTATTTTTTCTTTTTTGGTTGTTTGTTTGTAAATTCGCTTAATGTTGCACTGAAACACACAGGCTTTATGGTGATGGTGGAATAGGGAAATGAAAGGAGTGAGAAAGAAGGGACCATGGCATTAATTATGGTACACCCCCAGCATTTGCCAGGTGAAAAATGGAAAACCATGGAAAACAATCTTCAGTGCTGCTAACAGTGGGGTTTGAGTTCAGTTCACAGCTGCGTGATTCAAACTGCGCAGGCATTCACTCGGTTTAATAACAACAAACAATGTTTTATTATAACCTATTGAATACATCAAAATGTTATTACGTTTAGAGTTTCCTCATTAATATGGAGTTATATGTGGGACATGTTTTGCTGCATCATAAGCCAATCTAGAATCTCAAAGGTTAGTTTATGTTCATAACTAATGACTTAAAAACTATATGTACATCTTACAATCTTAGACTTATTTTACTAAAATATCATAGAAGGCAGAATCATTGGTAGCATGCCTTATTAACAAGGACTTATTAGTGGAAAAATTGATGAAAATACATTCATTTAAAATTATGGTAGAATAAGTTTGCTCTCAAATACACTGCCTGACAGAGCAAATGCAACACCAAGAAGGAGTGGTTCGAAAGGGATGAAAGTTGGGGAAAAAACAGAGACGGCACGGATGAATAATTGATGTTTATTTCAAACCGATATGCAGGTTACACAATGCGCACGGCATCGACTCAGTAGGATGTAGGACCACCGCGAGCGGCGATGCACGCAGAAACACGTCGAGGTACAGAGTCAATAAGAGTATGGATGGTTTCCTGAGGGATGGTTCTCCATTCTCTGTCAACCATTTGCCACAGTTGGTCGTCCGTACGAGGCTGGGGCAGAGTTTGCAAACGGCGTCCAATGAGATCCCACACGTGTTCGATTGGTGAGAGATCCGGAGAGTACGCTGGCCACGGAAGCATCTGTACACCTCGTAGAGCCTGTTGGGAGATGCGAGCAGTGTGTGGACGGGAATTATCCTGCTGAAACAGAGCATTGGGCAGCCCCTGAAGGTACGGGAGTGCCACCGGCCGCAGCACATGCTGCACGTAGCGGTGGGCATTTAACGTGCCTTGAATACGCACTAGAGGTGACGTGGAATCATACGCAATAGCGCCCCAAACCATGATGCCGCGTTGTCTAGCGGTAGGGCACTCCACAGTTACTGCCGGATTTGACCTTTCTCCACGCCGACGCCACACTCGTCTGCGGTGACTATCACTGACAGAACAGAAGCGTGACTCATCGGAGAACACGACGTTCCGCCATTCCCTCATCCAAGTCGCTCTAGCCCGGCACCATGCCAGGCGTGCACGTCTATGCTGTGGAGTCAATGGTAGTCTTCTGAGCGGACGCCAGGAGTGCAGGCCTCCTTCAACCAATTGACGGGAAATTGTTCTGGTCGATATTGGAACAGCCAGGGTGTCTTGCACATGCTGAAGAATGGCGGTTGACGTGGCGTGCGGGGCTGCCACCGCTTGGCGGCGGATGCGCCGATCCTCGCGTGCTGACGTCACTCGGGCTGCGCCTGGACCCCTCGCACGTGCCACATGTCCCTGCGCCAACCATCTTCGCCACAGGCGCTGCACCGTGGACACTTCCCTATGGGTATCGGCTGCGATTTGACGAAGCGACCAACCTGCCCTTCTCAGCCCGATCACCATACCCCTCGTAAAGTCGTCTGTCTGCTGGAAATGCCTCCATTGACGGCGGCCTGGCATTCTTAGCTATACACGTGTCCTGTGGCACACGACAATACGTTCTACAATGACTGTCGGCTGAGAAATCACGGTACGAAGTGGGCCATTCGCCAACGCTGTGTCCCATTTATCGTTCGCTACGTGCGCAGCACAGCGGCGCATTTCACATCATGAGCATACCTCAGTGACGTCAGTCTACCCTGCAATTGGCATAAAGTTCTGACCACTCCTTCTTGGTGTTGCATTTGCTCTATCAGTCAGTGTATTTTCAAACAATCTTGAAGAATGACTTGTGATTCAATCTTAAGAACTAATAATTAGGGTATAGTCATTTGAAATTTGAAAATGAGATTGGGCTAAAAGTTTATGTTATCCTTATGTTTATAAGAGTCTATAAAATTCTAAGATCTCGTCATCTTGATAATTGAAACATGTGACAGGTTAAACCTTAGTCTTCATGAAGTTATAATTTGACACTGGCAATGTTGTTGAATAAGTATGGACTTGTTGACATCAATGACCAAAGATTTGAAGCAATGAATTAAAATGAAGCATGAAGGTCATTCAACAAACTTTGTAGCTAAAATTTTATGAATACGCTATCGCTTGTTGGCATGTCTGTAACAAGAAAAAGAAAGAAGATTTGTGTGAGTGTCTAATGTTGTGTTACTAGTTGAGCACTTAAAGAACTTCACTTACCCCTCCGATTACTGCTTGTCTGTCTGGTGTTGTCTAAAGTTGCATAGTGACTGACTGTTGTTCCACGTCTGCTCCTTGTGTTGTACAAGTGAGGTGGTAGGGGTTGGGGGAGGGAGTAGGGGTGGACAGAGTAATTAGGTGTGGCTTTGGGAGGGGAATGTCTAGAGGAGGTGCAAGGAGGGGTTGTGTTCATTAATGTTACATGATTATTGGTTATTTTGGGGATAAAAACTTTAGCAAAGTTACTTTTTTCTAGATTAGGCATTTGTAAAAGTTTAGGCAACTGTTCATGTAAAAGATTCTTTTATTTTGATTTCATCATTTAAGTTTTTTCCTTATTAAAATGCTGGTCTAGATGGATATAGATATTTTCTAATTCTGTCATTAATTTTTCCTTTTCTACCTTTTTGATGATTTTTAACTCTTTCTCTAGAGTTGTAAAATGGTGGCCTGATTCTCTCATGCGAACACTCACAGCAGAATGTTTATTTTGTTTTGCAGCATTAACATGTTCAAGGTATCTTGTGAGAAAGCTAAGGCCAGTTTGGCCAACGTATGAAAAATTAATGTTTTAGTTTGTGTTTTGTGTCCTGAATGCTATATTAACATCTCGTTTCTTAATAGGCTATATTTTTCACTGTACCCATACATACATGACGTAAAATACAAGCATGTTAAAAAAAAAAAACATATCAAGTGGTTACAAATCTCTGCTAGATAGTTTTTGTTAGCATATTCAATAGTACGTTTTCTTGCTAAACACGTTCTCTTTCCTTGTCCCCTGAAGAAATGTCTTAACAAGGTTTTACTGTATTTCTTACCAGGCAAGGTGTAAAGCATTTTAGAAGAGAGGTTGTGATCAGAGGTTTCAATCAGAGGTTTTGGTTTCACTAAGAGATGGTGCCAGCGAAAGTACGCAGCATGTGAATTTAACTCATACGTCAGTTTGTTCGTCTGACATTAACCTACCAACACACACAAGTTGAGTTTGCCAAACACTAGCATCTGTGTTGTATCATTCAGTGATCATGTTGACGATTATGCCTGAAAAAGAACATTTGCTGCATGCATTGCTTTTCTTATTTAAACAAAAGGAAAAGGCTGTGAAAAGTCATTGTTTGCTGGTAGAAACATATGGTGAACACGCTCCATTGATTAGAACATGTGAGTCATGGTTTTGACAATTTAAATGTGGTGATTTCAATGTCAAAGACAGTGCGCGCTCTGGTAGACCAGAGAAGTGTGAAGACAAGCAATTGAAAGCGTTACTGGATGATGACCCAATTCAAACTCAACAGCAATTGGCACAAGCATTAGATGCATCACAAGAAACAATCAGCAGATATTTACGACCAATGGTGAAGATCAATAAACTCAGTAAATGAGTCCCACACGATTTGAATGAACACCAAATGGAAAATTGCAAAGTCACTTGTGAAATGCTGCTTCAATGCCACAAAAGAAAATAATTTCTGTACCGAATTGTGACAGGTGACAAAAAATGGATTTATTTTGAAAACCCAAAGTGGAGAAAATCATGGTTGTCACCTGCCAAACACCAAAGCCAAATCGCTTCGGCAAGAAGACCATGCTTTGTGTCTGGTGAGACGAGAGCGCTATTGTGTATTATGAATTACATCTTGAAGCCTGGCGAAACCATTAATGCACAATGCTATCACTAACAAATGATTAATTTAAATCACGCATTGATTGAAAGATGACCGGAATGGGCGAGAAGACATGGCTACGTGATTTTCTTACACGACAATGAGCCATCTCACACAGCAAAACCAGTTAAAGACACCTTGAAATCGCTTGGATGGGACGTCCTTCCGCACCCGCCGTACTGCCCCGACCTGGCACCATCTGACTATCACCTCTTCACATCAATGGGGCACGCACTTGCAGAGCAGCATGTCAGCAATTTCAGGGAAGTTGGAAAATGGCTTGACGAATGGTTTGCCGCAAAAGACAAGTAGTTTTTCTGGCCTGGTATTCATAACTTACGTGAAAGATGGGAAAAGTGTGTAGAAGCCAATGGCCAATATTTCGAATAAGCAAACAATGAATTTCCCTTGAAAATTACATATTTTCTTTACCACAAAATCCAGCAAAACTTATGCATACACCTGGTATGTTTTGTAGATCTAAAGAAAGCATATGACAGAGTACCGAGAGAAAAGAAGTTAACCGTACTGGAGGACTATGGGATTAAAGGCCAATTACTAAAAGCAAAGAAAGCATTTACAGTATACTGACAATTGGACTGCAGTGAGAATTGTCGGTAGAATGAGTTCTTAGTTCAAGTTACTTATATGGGTTAGACAAGGTTATCTTTCACCTTTGTTGTTCATTGTTTACATGGATCATCTACTGAATGGTATACAGTGACAAGAAGGGATTCACTTAGCTGGAAATGTAGTAAGCAGTTCAGATTATGCTGACAATTTGGTTTTAATGGCAGACTGTGCTGAAAGCCCTCATCTAATATTTTGGAACTTGAAAATATGTGCAATGGTAGGCCCTATAATATGAAAATTAGCTTTTCCAAGACCTAAGTGATGTCAGTAGGTAAGAAATCTATGAGAATTGAATGTCAGGTTGGGAATACAAAGCTGGAACAGGTAGATCATTTCAAGTATTTAGGATGTGTATTTTCCCAGGATGGTAGTATAGTAAGTGAGATTGAATCAAGGTGCAGCAAAGTTAATGCAGTAAGCTCTCTGTTGCAATCAACAGTATTCTGTGTCTGGCTCCATGGCTACATGGTTAGCGTGCTGGCCTTTGGTCACAGGGGTCCCGGGTTCGATTTCCGACAGGGTCGAGAATTTTAATCATCATTGGTTAATTTCTCTGGCACGGGGGCTGGGTGTATGTGTCATCATCATCATTTCATCCTCATCACGATGTGCAGGTCGCGTACGGCTGTCAAATCGAAAGACCTGCACCTGGCGAGCCGAACATGTCCTTGGACACTCCCGGCACTAAAAGCCATACGCCATTTCAACAGTATTCTGTAAGAAAGAAGTCAGCTTATAAACTATCTTTACACATGTCTATTTTTAAGACGACTTTGCTTTGCGGGAGTGAAAGCTGGATGTACTGAGGATATCCATAAGCTAGAAGTAAGATACATGAAAGTAGCAAGAATTATTGCTGGTAAAAACAGGTGGGAACAATGGCAGGAGGGTATTTGGAATGAGGAGATAAAGGCAAATTAGGAATTAACTCTACTGAAGGAGCTGTACGCATTAACCAACTTCGGTAGTAGGGCCATATAAGGTGAATGGACGAGGATAGGTTACCTAGGAGAACAACGGGCTCGGTCATGGTTGCTATGAGAAGCAGAGGAAGACGGCAAAACATGCTCGACTAATTAAGTGTTTTTCTTCATAAAGAAGAAAATAATAGATGTACTGAACGGTAGGGACTCTCTTAATTATAATTGCCACCAAACTAGTTACAAATAGATTTTGCTGGCATTTAGTAAATTCACAGAAGCTTGCAGACTGAACACTGAAAGGTATAATGGTCTGTAATAACTATGTATGTATGTATGTATGTATGTATGTATGTATGTATGTATGTATGTATGTATGTATGTATGTACTTAATTTTACTGTCCTGATGTTATTTTTTAAATTTTAAATGTGTTCTAATAAGTCACACCAAATAAACTTTTTTCCTATTGATTGTTTGTTAGCAATATTTGCTTAGGGGAAATACCCATTTGCATTAGCCCTCTGCTGCATGAGGCAATATATAACTTTTCACCTGTGTATACGAATACACATTGTGGACAAAGGTAGATTTACCGCACACCTTCAACTGTACAGTCAATCAAACACAAACCGTATACCAGTGATGCCTTGTTTTCTTTTGCATAACATACAACAAAACAGCCCTACAATCAAGTACTTCTTCCAAACCATCAACATCCACATGTACCAACAACTGTTTATTTTCCATGGGCCCTCCCCATCATATTACCACAGGCTTCAGGAGTACCTTTGGCTTAACATCAAAGACATGCATTTATGTACCCATGGCCAGTAGACAGTAATATTCAGTCTTTGAATGTTAAAAGCTGAGCAAAAAACTGCAGCAACAACTACTACTACTACTACTACTACTAAACATTTTCACTCCTCCCCTGAAGGGGAAGGCGGGCCTCTTAGACGGTGACGCCGTCTTTCAGGCCAGGAGATTTGTTACGGTGAAGGAGATGTGCAGAGAAGGTGAGGGGGTGGGTGGCTGTGGCCTATACTACAAACTGTCCTGGCATTCGCCTTAGTGCAGGAGAACAGAAAACCATGGAAAACCATTCTCACAACAACCGTGAGGTCCAGCCCTGTACCGTTTCCTGAATGCAGAGGCGTAGAGCCACGGTAGAGCCGTGGCCACCTCTCCTTTACTCGGTTGGCCGGTCAGAGTACAGAGCTGTTGGACCACAGACAAGCCGTGGCTGTGACCCAAGTGCCGAAACCCACTCTGCACCTACCGACCAAAAACCGCAAAAATGTGTATAATATATTCCATAATGGCAAACCACATCACATATGAGTATTAAGGTATTAGCCTCAATTACGAACTGTTGGTAAATCTAAGACACTAAATGCAAGTTGTAATTTAAAGCTTGAAATTTTTATCACCAAACAGAAATGAAAAATAATTCATGCAGTAGAGGGTTGGGAAACATTATTAAAACTTCACAGTTACATTTAGTCTTGTGGTTAGATATTCCTGGTTAGCGAAGTTATGGAGATCTAGGGTAAACATGTTGTAATTATAAGAATGCGGAGGAATTGAGGTTGAGGTTGTCCAACTGTGGTCACAATTCAGTGATGAACTGAGGAGTTATACTGAACAATCGAGTCAGTGCATAGCAAGGAATCAAGAGGAACTGAAGAACAATAATGAACGAGTCAATTAAGTCATAGCATACAAAAAAATCAGGAAAAATAATGAGGTAGTATATGTCATTGCAGTCTAGGGCATTGCCTGTAATTAACTTCATTATTAAGCATCCATATTGATGTAACACTCAAATCAAATTGAGAAGAGTTCATCTTTCCAATAGTATAATATTGTATTATCTTTTAGAAGAAATTCACCCTTTTCTGTTCTAAATAAATAAATAAATAAATAAATAAATAAATAAATAAATAAAAGGACATGTTTTGCCCCTCATGGGGGATATCTTCAGTTTAAAGATGATACAAGAATATCCAAAATACATGGCAAAGTTGATAAATAGACACTCTAGAAAATAAATAAAAGAAGACTAGAATGTTCCCTATACACAGCGTTACAAAAACCTTTTAATTTTTTTAATTTTTACAGTGTCTATTTGTCAACTTTGCCATGTATTTTGATATATTCTTGTATCTTCTTTAAGCTGAAGATGTTCCCTACCAGGGAAATGGAAATTAATATTTGTTTCCATTATTTCTATTATTTCTCCTCTCCTAGGAACCTAAGGAACTTGGAAATGCCTTCATGGTCCTAATTTCAATGATGGGGATATTCAGACATTCACCTCCTCATGGTAGAGAGGGGCAACAAATGACAATGTCATTATATTATACAGGTGGCTAACAAATGTCTCCCGGTAGAAGGTGATCCCTCTAACAAGTATCAATACTCTCTTTGGAGGGAGGATGATCAGGTAGAGGTTGAGGGCACCCTATTGCCCTTGGGGTGAAAAAATGCACCTAAAGGCAGATGAACTGGCTTGGTTTGGTAAACGGCACTCGGATGCAGAAGGCAACAGGAAACCACTGCATTATTATCCCTTGTAATGCAATCATGCAATCGTCATCTACTTGAGCAAATGATTACTGAACATAAGCATCGGAACTCAAGATCTGGCAGGGGGAGACAGACTTGAAAGGCTTCCCAGGTTGTCAGTCAATAAAATCCTTGTAAAGGACAGGAAAAACAAAAGAGAACCACAACTTGCAATGTAAGAACACTAATGAGACCTAGGAAGTCAGAAGTGGTAAAGAGAGTGATGGAAGTTAATAATATCGATATTTTAATAATAATAATAATAATAATAATAATAATAATAATAATAATAATAATAATAATAATAATAATAATAATAATATTTGTTTTACGTCCCACTAACTACTCTTTTACGGTTTTCGGAGACACTGGGGTGCCAGAATTTAGTCCCTCAGGAGTTCTTTTACATGCCAGTAAATCTACCGACATGAGGCTGACGTATTTGAGCACCTTCAAATACCACCTGACTAAGACAGGATCGAACCAGCCAAGTTGGGGTCAGAAGGCCAGCACCTCAACCGTCTGAGCCACTCAGCCCGGCAATATCGATATTTTAGGACTGTGTGAAACACGATATCAATAAAACAACAATTTCATTAGTGATGCATTTAGGATAATCTTTAACGAAGGAACAATACCTGGACAATATGGTGTGGGACTAATTCTTAGGAAAAACTGGGCAAAGAATGTTGAGAACACATATCATGTAAATTAAAGACTACTGTCAGTGAAGATTACAGCAAAACTCAGGGATATGACCATTATACAAGCGTATTGTCCAACATCACATAGTGATGAAGGTGAGGTTAAAGAGCTGTACGAGTTTATTGATGAGGTGCTAAAATTAATTGATGACAAGGCAAATGTGGTGATTATGGGAGATTTCAATGCTGTGAATGACTCAAAATTAGATAGAATAGGGATAAGAAAATTTGAACTGGGAAAGAGAATTAGCCGAGGTGAAAGGCTACTAGATTTTTGTGAACAGTATGATATGCTAATAACTAACACCATGTTTAAAGTGCCTTTGAGAAGACAAATATACCTGGAAAAGTCCCAAAGACACATAAAGATTCCAAATTGATTTCATATTAGTTAAAGCTGGGTATAGAAACCAAATCAAATTGAGCCACAGCTACCCTGGTGTTGCAGTGGACAGGGATTACACACTTGTGATGTAAAAGTACAATTTCAGATTTAAAAAGACAGTAAGAAGGAAGAAAGTAAGATGGGATTTAAACAGATTGCAAAACGGGCAAACAAAACAGAAATATGCAGAGGATACTAGTGCATTCATGGGATCTCATAATCAGTGGTGAAGCTATTAGTTAGTGAATGGGTAGGCAGGAAATCTTATCTTAAAGGTTCTTGTAGAGTAGTTCCAGGAAATGTTAATACGAGGGCTATTTTTTTTTCAAGGTCCGATTGGTCGCAACAGTCAAACGCCCGCGAATATATGATGAACCGCTGCGCAGATGTGTTGTGCAACGTCTCTGAAATGACCGTTATGCGCCTCACCTCAGTCCCATCAGTAGTGAACGTGCAGCACGCTCGTAAACATGGCTACAACGATCGCTTCGCCCGCCAAGTGTGAAGTGCGCGGTGTAATTCGATTTCTTCAGGCTGAGGGGTGCAATGCAGCCGAAATTCATCGCCGAATAAGTCGTGTGTATGGTGAAACGTGCATGAGCGACAGCAAAGTGCGACAATGGTGCAGGAACTTTACAGCAGAGCGTACAGACGTACATGATGCAGGCGGCCAGGGAAGGAAGCGTGTGTCAACCGATGATCTTGATCAGCGTGTGGATCAGGCAATTCGAGAAAATCGTCGGTTCACAATTTCTGTGTTGAGTGCTTCGTTTCCTGAAATTTCCAGGTCAGCTCTCTACACAATTGTGAGTGAGACACTTCAGTACCGCAAACTTTGTGCGAGATGGGTTCCGAAGATGCTGTCTGACCGTCACAAAACACAGTGAATGGGCGCCGCTTTAGCGTTTCTCCAGCGCTACCATGATGAAGGACCGGATTTTTTGAACAAAATTGTCACAGGGGACGAGACATGGGTTCATTTTGAAACGGAAGAAACAAAAGAGCAATCCAAACAGTGGATGCATTCGCACTCCCCGAGTAAGCCAAAGAAATTCAAGCGAACATTCTCTAACAGAAAGTGTATGGCTACTGTGTTCTGGGACTGGAAAGGAGTTCTGTTGGTGGAATTCATGGAACGTGGTTCCACCATCACTGCAGCCGCATACTGTGCGACTATTCAACGTCTACGATGGGCAATTCAGAATAAGCGGAGAGGTATGTTGTCATCAGGCATTGTCCTCCTCCATGACAATGCTCGGCCGGACACTGCAGCTGCCACCACGAACCTCCTGCAGCATTTCCAGTGGGACGTTTTCGATCACTCAGCATACAGTCCGGACCTGGCTCCATCAGATTTTCACCTCTTTGCTCACATGAAACGCTGGATAGGAGGACAGCATTTTGACACCGACGAGGCGCTGCAGACCGGCGTACAAAGATGCTTACAGGTGCAGGCGGCGACGTTCTATCAGGAGGGCATTGACAAGTTGGTACCACACTACGACAAATGTCTCAATCTGCGAGGCGACTATGTTGAAAAATAGCTGTGATGTATCAGTAAGTGTTACTAATAGAAAAGTGTCAAATTTGTACTGCTGTTTCATTTCGTGACCAATCGGACCTTGAAAAAAAAATAGCCCTCGTATTAAGCGAATCAGTTTTGACACTTCAACATACACTGTTCAAAATCATTGAAGACAATATAATGTAAAAGCTTTTGAGGGGACAAATCTTTTTTCTATATAAAAAATATATATTTATCAACTCATTCCCAGTATTTCTCTATTTAAAAAAGGGGTTATATGTTTTTAAGATTGTTCACTTTAATAGCAGGGAAGCTCTCCTTGTAAACTATGAAGTGAGTTTGATCCAATAATTCAACAAACTGAATGCTTTCAAAATTGTCAAACCGTATTTCTCTTTGCATAATTATAGTGTCAAGAACTTCACTGTTAAAATTTTGAGTGTTTGGAATGTCATGTCATCTCGCTATTTATTTTATGACATTTTCCAATGCAAGAGGATACTGTGTTTTCTGATCGCATGTCCTTGAGGATACCAGTGGTTTTTCTAATTTCAGTATTGCAGAGAATCACATCAAAATAATGTGCTTTTATGTTACAGTAGAACAAGGAGATGGTATGTATAAATAAAACATTCTCTATAGAGACGGTGCAAATAAATGAATTGGGCCTTCCTGAGTACGTTAAGCAACCCAACAGCAGAATTGTACAATTCACTGTCCCAACCCTCATCATTCTATGTAATATCTTCAAAAACCTGTTTTAAATCATCGTTGTGTGAAAATGTTGTGTGGACTGTTCTGGAATGAACACTCCAATGGGTAGTACATGCTTGTGGAAGTCTGAATACTTTGGGTTCTAGAAGATGAGCTCTTTTTGAGGATCTACTAAAAAATTGATGAAACGCTAAGCTTATGAATGAAGAGCCTGACTGATTTTATTGTTTTGGAGCATTGGAGAAGAACAAAGTTTAATTGGTGAGCATAGCAGTGTAGAAATATTGCCCATCGGCAAACTTTCTTAACGTAATGCTGAACACCCCCCCCATGCTTTCCTGCCATTGTGGAGCACCCGTCATATGTTTGACATACGATTTTATCAGTTACATCACTCTCGCAGAATATCGACAATTCTGATAAGTCTGATGTAGCCTTATCAATTGAAACATCATGAAAGCCTACGAATCTTTCTGGGGGATACTGTTTTGGGCAGAGCAAGAATATTACACCGACTTGATATCCCTTTGATACATATAAGGTCTTATCTACCTGAATACCAATGAAATCACAAGAATCTAACTCTGCTTTGATCGTTTCCTGGATTATGATGGTTACAGACTCAATTCTGTTTTTTGCGTGATGTGCCTTTAAAGCCCGGCATGCTGGGATGAGTGGCTCAGACTGTTGAGAGGCACTGGTCTTCTGACCCCAACTTGGCAGGTTCAATCCTGGTTCAGTCCGGTGGTACTTGATAGTTTTTAAATACATCAGCCTCATGTTGGTAGAACTCCTGCAGGACTAAATTCTGCCACTTCGATGTCTCCAAACACTGTAAAAGTAGTTAATGGGATCATTATTAAAATGTAAGGTTCCTAGAAGGAAACCATAATTTAATTTCATAATTTAAAAACATTTAAGCTCTTTAAGTCTTTAGGCTTTTTCAATTGTGAAATTACCAGCGCTTCGCCCTAGTGTAGCAGTGGGCTCATCAGCTGGAATGCTACATCTTTCCAAGACGCTGGCACTAGTACACCCTTGAGACACCACTGCAAGCCTCCTATGTAGGACAATGCAGTGACAGTTTCCTTCTAGGAACCTTAATTTATAATATAGGCCAAAGGCAGGCATTTATACAAGTGGAGGAACATGCTTCGCCCTAGTGTACCTGAAAGGGCCTGCTTCACTCATTATTTAAATGCAAGTTTCAAACCAGATGATGTCAGTCTTGTCTTGCCTTGTTTTACACAGCAGGAACTCAGAAAATGAATTGGTTGTTTCCATGTCTGAATTGTCACTAATATTGCTAATAATGCACTGATTGCCTACTAACTTGAAAGAAAAGCATGCCCACTTACACAAGTAACAATATGTATTGGTACTTCATTGTTGCCTTTATGCTAGGAATAACTACACTCTCGAATAGCACAAGAGGCTTGCCCCAACGGGCCCTAGACTTAGCGGAGAGAGGGGCGCGGGCGGTAACCTAACTTTCCTCCACCACCCTGCTCCCAAAAGTCAAGCTGGTGAAAAGCAAACAAAATAAAAAGTCTTGGGTGAGTCAAGTTATTTGCTGCCTCCCTGTCAGAACAAGTAGTCCGCTGTTACCATCTAGCGGGTGATCAGCGAAGCACATAGCCTACTGTCAACCATGTAATACATAATTATTAAATAGGGATTATTGTAGTTTTAGCACAATAACAACAGCAGATAAATTTGTTAGGATATTTATATAATTTTATCTTATTTCTTAGGGTAAGCATTGCCTCAAATGACTCCAAGTAGTTTAGCCACTGCTAATAATTGTGAGATGGACTGGGAAGTAATGCAACAAGGAATCTCTGAGATAGCAGAGAGAACTTTAATGGAATAGACAACTATAGCCAAGAAAACCATGAATTACTGTATAGATATTAGACCTTATACAGAAATAAACAAGTATAAGAAGATAAATACATCAGTACACCAATATCAATACAGGAAAACAATCTGATGGATATGGGGAGGCAAAAGAAGAAGGGATGAAGGAAATTACAGAGTATAGAAAATGATATAATAGGAGGAAGAACAGATAAAGCATATGACATGATCAAATCACTGCAATATAAACGTAAATCAAGAAGTACAGTTATAAAAGATAAGAGCAGACAAGTAATTGATAGTGAAGATAATGCAGAACACAGGAAGTAACATCTTGAAGACCTGTACTAAGATGAAGAAGTAATGACAATTTCAGACTATCTTGAACCTGAACAGATGGTAGAAGAAGACAGTATAGGGTCATGGGAAGAATCTGACCTAGAACTAAAGCAATTAAAGGACAAAAACAAAACAGGACCAGATGACATAGCAGCAGATCTTCTCAAGGCAATAGGAGAAAGAATGAAATAACAACTTTTTTTGTTAATAAGGAAGCCATTTTTTCCAGTGTCGACATAGTCAAATGATACCAATATAGTTGATCCAAATGACTTTATCATCTGTATATGTTACGATGTGTGTATGTTCGTCGTTTGTATTGTTTTCTCTAAATCATTAATAAATAGAATAAACAATAATGGACCTAATACTGTGCCTTGTGGGACACCCTTTATTATCTTCTTCGGTGTGCTTAGAGACTGATGAATTTTGACATACTGTACTCGATCTGTCAAGTAACTCTCAAGCAAATCCAGCACCTTATGCCTAATGCCGCACTTTTCCAATTTCTGAAGGAGCAAGCGGTGTGACACACTATTGAATGCCTTTTCAAGGTCAAGAAATATCCCTGTGGAGAGCAGAGGATAATTAAAATTTTCATATATTCTCTTGATTAAGGTGAATATGGCGTCAGTCGTTCCAAGGTGTTTAATGAATCCAAACTGTTTGGGCAAAAGTATGTGGTATTTTTGTAAAAATTGGTGAATATTGTTCTTTAAGCATTTCTCATATATTTTTGATATTGCCGTGGTTATCATAATGGGTCTGTTTCAGATTATCATAAGCCACAAGTTTTAATGCTGTAAGGAACGTGAGATGCGTCAGTTTCATTGTTTGTGACTGTTGCAGTCATTGCTGTAGTACACGTGTTATAACTGCCTCAAATCAATTTAACACTTAAACATAAGTCAAATCCTGCTGGCGAACCTATCGTATGTTGATTGACAGCTAGTATACTAGTGGAATGCAGAAGAAGGGCATGAACGGGAAGGTAAGGGACAGCTTCTTGTGACGGTCAGTAGGTAAACAAATTGGTTCGTTGTCAGGACATATTCCTACCGTTCATACACAAAGTGAATTATGCCACTGAAAATTCTAAACTGAAGTTTGCAACAACAAGAGAACAAACATGATGGACTGTTCAGTGTTCATAATTTTATGAATAAGGAAGCTGAGGACAGAAAGAACAAAACACAAGAGCAGTATAGAAGAAAGTTGTTGAAAGTACAACAAAATATAACAGATGCAACAAAAGTGTTGTAGATGATGGTGAAGAGAATTTTAACCGAGCAAGTTGTTCATGCGGTTATAGTCGTGCAGCTGTGAGCTTGAATTCGGGAGGTAGTGGGTTCAAATCTTACCATCGGCAACACTGAAGATGGTTTTCCATACTGTCCCATTTTCATACCAGGCAAATGCTGGGGCTGTACCTTAATTAAAGCCACAGCCACTACCCTCCCAATCCTAGCTCTTTCCCATCCCTCCATTGCCAAACACCTTCAATGTGTTAGTGTGATGTTAAACAAGTAGCAAAACAAAAAAAAAAAATTAAATAATAGAGCAGAGACAGCACAAGACTGAAAAAACTTCATTTGGTACACCAGGAAAAACACAGAAAGGGAAAACGCGTCTAACAGATTTTTAAGATTTTGACACACGATACACAAATTTTACGTTCTTCAGAAAACAACTCCATCAATATCTAAATTACAACCTATGTCAGGAGAGAGGATTGGTTTCCAAGGAGTATTGTAAAAGAGTTAGGCTTCAACTGGAAGAAGATTAGAAATAATAGAAGGATTTAGTCAAGGTCACCATATAGCAAAAGATCTGCGCCAGGCCCCTCTGGAGGCCACACGCTATGACATGACAGTAATTATCTTATGAATAAATTTGTGTGTGAGTTGCTGCAGAAACTGAGGGTACTTCTGATGACAAAGGGGTGATATCCAACAAGGAGATTAGCAGGGTGATTTCCGACGAAAGAGTAGCACTGCAAAGATGTTGCAATGTTTGGGCTAAGAAGACTTGGGAGAAAGACGAGCTGCTCAGCTAAGTGGTATGTTCCAAGCTGTCACTGGAGAGATGGCGTGAAATGACATTAGTAGATGAATAAGTTTGAGTTGTATCTTTGAAAGTAGGAAAGATCACAATATGAAGATAAAGCTGGAATTCAAGAGGACAAATTGGGGCAAATATTTGTTTATAGAAAGGGGAGTTAAGGATTGGAATAACTTACCAAGGGAAATGTTCAATAAGAGAAAAGCGACAATACGATAAAAACTGGTTAGAAAATATAGAAGACAACTTTAAGAAAATGCTAGAGAATTCTACAGAACTTTTAAGAAAGAACTACAAAGTTTCTGTTTTAAAAGTGAGGATGGTACATTAGCATTGAGTAACTAGGAGAATTGACACCTTTTCGTCAATTATTTCAAAACGCTTTTATACTGCAAGGAGCTATTGGAAAGGCTGAATTTCAAGAAGCCAACACAGATGAATCCATATTCAAAACCACCAATTCTCATGGACATTAAAAAAAAATCATCAATGAACCCAAAGACAATAAAATGCCAGGAGAAGATGGAATTTAAATGTGGAAAATTGGAGGAGATAGGGCAATGGAAAACTGACACCATTTGATCTGTGATATCTGGGAAAATGAAAAAATCCCTAGGGATTGGAAATGCACCCTTATACACCCACTCCATAAGAAGGGAGACTGCACCAACCCAAACAACTATTAAGGAATTTCGTTGTTACTATTTCTTACGAAGTATGTTCAAGGTGCTACTAAACATAGTAGAAGAACAGGTAGACCATCAAATAGGTGATTATCAAGGGGGCTTTAGAAAGGGAAGATCCTGTGTGGAACAGATCTTTAGTCTGAAAAGTATCCTGAGAGTCAGAGCTATGCAAGGGAAAAATACCGTGTTGTATTTGTACACTTCAAAAATGCTTATGACTCCATCGACTGGCAGACATTCTTCAATGTTTTGGAAGAATTTAGATTGATGGTAATGGAAATGCAAATGCAAGGAAGGAGAGACTGCAGACGACCACAATTGAGATGGAAGGACACAATCCAATGCAGTATTAGACAAAGAAACCTGAACTGGGACACAGTGTTGGAGGAGGAGTGGTGGAAAGGCTGAAGAAAGTGGACAGGAACCATATTTGCCCCTAACCAGCTACAGCTGGATAATGGGAAATGATGATGATGGTGGTAAAACAAGGACAGTTACAACTCAAACACTGACAGAAACCATCTCCAAAGTTAAATTTCGTGAGGAAATCTCAAACCCCTTTGAAATTAAGGTAGGGGTCAGGCAAGGTGACGGGTTATCATTGATTTTGTTTTGGAAAAACGTTAATGAAAACTTGGAGGAAAACCATAAAAGAAGAAGGGATAAAAGGAATTTATTTAGGCACAAAGAACATAATATGAAGGTTGATTGCTTAGAATTTTTGCTGATGATGTGACATTGCTAGCAGAAGATAAAGAAGAAGCCAATTATTGCTTGAAAAATTACATGAAATCACAAAGAAAGCAGGACTCATGTAAAAAAAAAACAGAGTACTTAGAATACAAATATAATACAGAAAAGCACCTGGAAACAAAGTAAGGGAAAGGTCAGATAAATTTAAATATCTTGGCGAATGGATACAGCCGAATGGGCTTGATAAAGAAGCAAATAAGGGAAGTACATGAAATGGAGTTAGCACAGTCTAGCTCGAGCAGTCGAGGAGAGAGGTTGCGTAGCGAAGTGCGTGCTGTAAACATGGTTGGTATTGAACAGTACCGGGCCGCTATTGGGAAATGGCAGGCAAGGCAGAAGAAGGAGGTCAGGAATGGATTGGTGACGGACGGATTGAAAATGAGTGAAGCGGTGCTGGTGGTGATAGTGATAGCAGTGTTACTGGTTATTGGGGGGGTGGAAGTAAACCCAGGCCCAAATACCAGTGGAAAATATAGCACAGAGGATTTGGCCGCACTCAGGATGGTTGTAAGTGAAGTGATGCAGGAAAAGTGTCAATGGGATAAGGTGCAGGAAATAAAGGACATGATGAAGGAGCAGAGAAGGGAGATAGGGAACATGAAGAAATGGCTTGAAACGAAGACAGAGGAATCGAGCAGGAGAGTGGTCAATAACGAGAAAGAAATTGAGTTATTGAGAGGGGAAGTGAAGCATCTGAAAGACGAGGTGATGAAGATGAAGAAAGAAGCGGAGGGGTACAGGCAGGAGAGATTGAAAAAAGCCATATTTTTATATGGAATTGAGGAAGGGGCGAGAGAGAGCAAGATTGAGCTGATATTTAAGGTGGTGGAAAATATACGGGATGTTATGAAGGTAAACTTTAGTGAGGTAGACATTGATGATGTAGAGAGAGTTGGTAGAATCAAAGGTCGGAGGCCAATTAGGGTTACATTGTTCTCAACCCTAATGGCAGATTCTGTGTTAAGAAACAGCAAGAATTTACAAGGGCGGAAAATAGGGGTGAAAGGAGACATGGGAAGAGAAGGAAGTGAAAACGCGAAGATCTTGAATAGGCACCTTTGGAGAGCGAGGAACCAGGGGCTAAAGGCCCGAATAAGAGGTCTGAGGTTGGAGGTGACGAACGGGCGATGGGTCAGAGTTCATTCAGTTTCTAAGCTAAAGGAAATGGACGAAAACGAGAGGGCTGAGAGTGGTGAGAGGTCAAGACAAGATGGGAAGAAGAAAGAAGAAAAGAAGAGGAGGAGGGACGTGGCAGGAGAGCAGGGCATCTCGGAAGAGAATGGGCAGTGCAGCCGGGAGACAGAAGACCAAGATAGTGAAGTGGACGGTGAGAGTGGACTGCAAGAAACGGGGAGAGGAGAGGGTAGTGGTGCAGTGAGTAAGAAAGGACAAAGGGAGATGGATTCAGAAGTCCAAAATAGTGAGGGAGAGAGTGGGGGTGAGCAGCAAGAAGAGGTGAGTGCAGGGTGCAGTGGTGTAGCGAAAAAGAAAGGTCAAGAGGAGACAGATAGACAAGAAGGTAAAAAACTTATGAGTAAAGTCAGGAGTAAGAGCTTAAAAGACATATGGGGAAAAGTACGTAAAGGGATGGAGGATACAGAGGGAGAGAGGTCGATAAATACTAGAAGTAAGAATAGAGTGGGAGACCTAGAAGGGAGGGAGGGAAAGTTATAACAATTTTGGAAGATAGGATGTGTGAATATTGAAGGAGTAAGGAGCAAATTAGGAAACAAGAAAGTTAGGGAAGTAATTGAAAGTTTCGATGTTGTGGCACTCTTAGAGACGTGGTTGGAAACAGGGAGGGAGATTGCATGGAAGGGGTTTGAGATAAAATATAAATATAGAAGAAAAGAGAGGAATAAGGGACGAGCACCAGGAGGGATGATAGTTCTAATTAGGGAAGAAATTAGTGAAAGAGTAGAGGATATAGAGACCGATATGATGGAAACCATATGGCTGAGATTGAATTTGGGAGAGAGAGAGGGACGGAGGAAGAAAATAAATCTAGCTTTTGTTTACTGCCATCCTAGTAATTCAGAATATGCAAATAAATATTTTTTTGAAGAGTTATTGGTGGATATTGGTAGGATAAGGGGAATGTATCCAGGGGAGGAGGATATGTTGTTATTTGGGGATTGGAACGCGAGAATAGGAGAACAGAGCCCAATTTATAGTAAGGAGGATGGAATGTGTTTGTTAGAAAGCAGAAGGAGTGAGGACAAAATTACAAATAGTTATGGAGAGAAGCTCCTAGAGATGTGTGCTGTGGGAAACTTGTATATTCTGAATGGGTGGATAGAGGGTGACAGGACGGGGAAATTGACATATGTTACGGAGAAAGGGGGTAGTGTGATAGATATGGTTCTGAGCTCGGAAGGGATGATTGGGGAAGTTGTAAGTATGGAAATAGGAGATTGGATTGAGTCACACCATTTCCCGGTGAGGGTTATGCTGAAAAGAGAGGTAGAGAAGCGTACAATGAAGGAAAATGAGACAAAGGATAAACGAGGGAGGGGTTATAATAAGTACAAATGGACAGAGAAGGTGGGCCGGGATTGGAATAGGGTAGTAAAGGAGGAGTTACATCTTCTGAAATTTGGGTGGGAAGGGGCGTTAGAAGAGAATGATACTGATAAAGCCTTGGAATTGTTGCTACATCCAATAAAGATGATAGCGCAGAAGGTGAAAGCTAGAAAAGGAAATAAGAAAGAGGGAGAAGAATGGTTTAATAGGGAGTGTGAAGGATTGCGGAGGAGGGTGATGGACGCTTTAGGAGAATATAGAAGGAAAGGTGGAAGCCAAGAAAGGGAGTTTTTCTGTAGATTGAGGAAGGAGTATAAAAAGAAAATTTCTGAGACAAAAAAGACGTGGTTAGAGGAACAAATGGAAGCCATAAATAATGACTGCAAGACTAACAATTTTGAGAGAGTCTGGGATAAGATTAATAGAATTATTAAGGGTGGAAGGAATATGGAGAGAACGAGTATTGAGGAAGTGCAATGGGTCAGGCACTTCGAGGAGTTACTAGGAAAAAAGGGGGGTGATAGATTGAGAGGTTCGGGAGAAGAAGTAATTTGGAGTAATAGGGGAGTGGCAATTTATGACTTGGATAAAGAAATCACAAGAGAGGAAATCCGGGGAGTGATAAGCAGAGCCAGAGCGAAGTCGGCCGGGGGGTGTAATGGTATAAATAATAAGTTTTGGAAGGAAATTAGTAAAAATGAGATAATGATAGAGGGCATGGTGAAACTATTCAATAGGATATTCGAGGGAGGAAATTACCCTAGGGAATGGGAAACAGGAATTATATGCCCTATATACAAGGGAAAGGGTAGTAGGAACGATGTGAACAGTTATAGGGGTATATCTCTGCTGGATTCTCTGAGTAAAATATATACTGGGGTGCTAGCGAACAGAATAAGTGGGTGGGCGGAAGAAAATGGAATTTTGACAGATTACCAAGGGGGATTTAGGAAAAAGAAAAGAACAGTGGATAATATAATGATAGTAAAGACTATTTTAGAAAAGTATAAGAATATGAATAGAAGTACGGTTTATGTAGCAGCAATAGATTTTGAGAAAGCTTTTGATAAGGTAAATAGAGAGGCCCTACGAGAGAAATTAGGTAGGCTAGGGATTTCGGAGAAGATGTTGAGGGCAGTGGAAGGAATATACAGGGATGTCAGGTTTTGTGTAAAATTGGGAGAAGGGAGAATGAGTGGACCATTGGAGTCCAAGGTGGGTTTGAAACAAGGTTGCAAGTTATCGCCCATACTGTTTATTTTATTTATAAACGATATTTTAGAGGGGTTTGGGGCAGGAAATTGGGCTGTACCGGTAATTAATTGTGTGGAAGTGCCAGGACTGATATTTGCGGATGATGTGTTATTGATGACGTTAACTTCAGGGGCGATGAATAGGGGCGATGAATAGGGCCTTAGAGTCAGTGATGCTATTTGCGAGGAAATGGGGATTGAAAATTAATGGAAATAAGTCTAAAATATTGATAGTACAGGTGAACAAAAGAAGAAAGATTGAAGGGAATTGGGTAATACAGGGAGAAAGATTGGAACAGGTAAGGAAGCTGGAATATCTAGGAGTTATTTTTAATGATAAAGGAACTTGGAGTGACCAGATCAAAAGAATGAAATATAGAGGCTTGGTAGCCTTAGCCTCAGTCAGAAATTTGCTACTCAAGTTCCCGGGGATCAGTTACAAAACACTGAGACTCGTGTTCAGGTCGGTAATAGTGGGGAGGGTATTATACGGAGCAGAAGTTTGGGGGCTGGATGAAAAAAGAGAGGAACTAAGAAAGATTGTTAGTAGTTTTGCTAAGTTAGTGATGGGCTTACCGAGGTGTACAGCAAATGTAGGGGCGGAATTAATGTGTGGGGAGGATTTGGAATCAGAGGGTGTGAAAAGAATAGTTAGATATTGGATGAATTTAAAAAGACAGGAAGGTGGGAGAGTTTTACAGGCTGCATATGTACAGCAATTTAAGAGCATGTATAAGGGTGGATGGTTAGAAAAAATAAAAGGGTATTTAGAGAGGATAGGATTAGGGCACCTGTGGGGGGAGGTTTGGTCAAAGACAGAAGTGAGAGGGATGAAAATACTGGAAAGGAGAATTAGGGATATCCATAGGCAGAAATTATTGGGGGAAAGCAGACTAAGAAATTCGCTGAGTGTTTTGACGAAAATAGAGGAGATAGCAGGGTTGAATATTAGATACGTCGATAGGTCAAATAGATATGGGATGATGTGGTGGCTTTTAGGTCTGCCAAGGAATAAGGGCTGGTTACAGGGCAGGGATAAGACAAGGTGTGTACTTTGTGGAGATGTGAATGATGAGTTTCACTTGCTAAGAGACTGTGAGGGAACGAGGGGGTTAAGACATGGATTATTGAGTGCCGAGCATCGGGAAATACTGGGGAGAGGGGATGAGAACGCAATACTGAGATGGATTCTTAAACAATGGGAAAAAGGGGGTGAATTGAACAGGTATTTTTGTGCGACAAAAAAGGCCTGCGAGAGTAAAATGAAGGAGAGTGAGTTAGAGGGTGGGCAGGGGAATAGGGGGGTAGAATAGTTATCTCTATAAGGGAAGGAGAGAGTAGGTTAAAATTTTAATGGTTTAGTGTATATAGGGACTGAGTATTTAGTTAGGGGAGTTAGGCAAGAGGACAGGAGGGCATGGTCTGTTTGTTTTATGATATGTCAGTAATTGTTATTCATTGTAATTTTATTAGGTTATGATGGTAACTATTTGTGAAGGCTGAAATATGGTAAATAATTTGTGAAGGCTGAGACGTGGTAAGGGTGAAGTGATATATTTATTGTGATATTTGGAGTTGACGCTGATTGGTAAGTTTTATGATATGTCAGTAATTGTTATTCACTGTAAATTTATTAGGTTATGATGGTAATTATTTGTGAAGACTGAAATGTGGCAATGGTGAAGTGGTATATTTATTGTTGATGTATATAAGAGAGAGGATAGCATGATAGTGTGGTATGAGATTGAGAGGTGGTATATGAAGCGATGTGTTGGTATTGAAGGGAGCTGTATTAGCTTTTGGTTAGGTAGGAGGTTTATGTAATGTTAACTAAGTGAGTGTTATGAGGGACAAGAGTTTTGGATGGTAGAGATTGGAATGTGGTGTTGGTGAAGAGATGGTATATGAGTGTTTGGTAGTTTAAGGTGAAGATGGCCTGGTATCTAGATACGATTAAGTTAAGATGTGTCATATTGCTGAAATGAGGTGTTGGAGAAGTGGTGGTATAAAATGGTCGCAGTTATTGAGGACTATGGTTGAAATATGGTGAGAAGCGGTGTTAAGCGGTGTTATCTTTGTAAATCTGAGATGTTGTAAATTTAGATTTAGTGGTGTATTGTGGAAGGTATATGAGGTGGATCGGGAATGGAAATTGTGGGTAAGAGGTGGTATCTGAATCCGGGAGTTTGTATGTAGATGGTTTATTTATTGCTGAATTATTTTAGATTTATCGATTGAAACAAAATGTGGTGTGGGAGAAGTGTTGGTATAGGCGAAGATGGTTTGGTAATGAGATGGTTTAATTTATTGCTGAAACTTTTGGAGTTGGAGAGATGATTGTATTAAGTGCGGGTTGGTAAATGTAGTGTATGATGGATTGAAGGGCGAGTGCGGAATGTTGGTTGTTATGGTTTGGACAGAGAGTAAGTTAGAGGACAATGAAGATGACGTATGTGCTGAATCCACAAGGACACGTAATGAGTGGTGGTTGCGATAGCAAATGTAATGCTGAGCATGGCTTGGGTTTTAAAATGAGATCAAGCATGGCTAAATAATGGGCAAGTTGCAACATGAGAGGTAGTAATGCATTGAAATAAGAGTGGTATTTAAGGTAAGTGTGGAGGGAGACCAGTGTTGAAATTTGATTGTAAGTTATTATGATTTTCTGCTGGGTTAGGATTGTGTTATTTATTGTTGTGAACGTGGAGGACTTTTGTTTGGGTTATGGCTGGTTAGAATGTAAGTGCTGACTGTCGATGTTTTGGTATTGATCGGGAGTATGTCAGGGAAAATGAATGTGACGAAAGTTGCTGTAGGCATAAGGACAAGTGATGAGTTTGCTGGATCCTCGAGCCGAGGACTGCTACAGAATTGTTATCATTTTTGTTATTATTTATTCCTATTATCTCTATTATCATTATTATATTATTATGTATTTAGTTATTATTATTATTATTATTATTATTATTATTATTATTATTATTATTATTATTATTATTATTATTATATTATTATTATTATCATTATTTTATTATTATTTTTATTATTATTATTTTTTATTATAATTATTAATATTGTGTCTTATTGCTTTGTGAACATGTAATGGGGCGGAAAGCCTGTTTGTTCATAAATAAATAAGTAAATTCAGAAATGGAGTTAGCCTATAGATTAGTACAGAATAGATACAACAAAAGAACAATATCTTACAGGGCAAAGACACTATACCATGGTTATCAAGCCAGAGGGATGTTACATTCAGAATGTCTGATACTGAATAAGAAAGGGGAAATGGATGAGCTAGGGAAGAAAGAAAGAAAAATCTTAAGAGAGATCTTAGGACCTCCACAAAAAAGAAAGGATGGTACCGTACCTGGACAAAGAGGAGAAATGAAGATCTCAGAGAAGATCACAGACACTATAGGTAAGAGGAGACTGAAATTTTATGGGCGCCTCACAAGAATGAACGTGAGTCGACCAACAAGGAAAATCTTTAAATACATCATCAAATTAAAAGTAACTACTAAATGGGTAGATGAAACAAGAAAGGACATGGAGGAAGTTGGCATCAATACAAAAATCTTTAATAGAGATATCTTTCAAGCTAAAATTGATAAATTCAAGAGGTTCTAGGATGAGCAAAATGAAAATGAACTGTAGAAGTATTGTAAGGAAAGGAATAGAATTAAGTAATTTAATAGATATATATTCCCAGATATTGTAATAGGAGTTGAATCATGGCTGAGAAATGATATAATGGATGCAGAAATTTTCTCACGGCACTGGAGTGTGTATCGTAGAGATAGGATAGGAAGGGTGGGAGGCGGAGTGTTCATTCTGGTGAAAGAAGAATTTGTAAGCTACGAAAAAGTTAAAGATGAGACACAAGAAATTCTAGGTGTAAGGCTCATTTCTAAAGATAATAGGCAACTTGATATATTTGGAGTGTACAGATCGGGAAAGGGTAGCACTGACGCGGATTCAGAATTATTTGATAGGATAGTCAGCTATGTGGGAAACGACATGGAAAGAAATGTGATTGTAGCGGGAGATCTGAATTTGCCAGATGTCAATTGGGAAGGAAATGCGAACGACAGGAAGCATGACCAACAAATGGCAAATAAATTAACATGGGAAGGACAGCTGATTCAGAAAGTGATGGAACCAACCAGAGGGAAAAATATCCTGGATGTCGTGCTGATAAAACCAGACGAGCTCTATAGGGAAACTGAAGTAATAGATGGTATTAGTGATCATGCAGTTTTTGTGGTAGTTAAAAATTAATGTGATAGAAAGGAAGGTCTTAAAAGTAGGACTGTTAGGCAGTACCATATGGCTGATAAAGCAGGCATGAGGCAGTTTCTAAAAAGTAACTATGATCGGTGGAAAACGGTAAATATAAATGTAAACAGACTCTGGGATGGGTTTAAAGAAATTGTTGAGGAATGCGAAAACAGGTTTGTACCATTAAGGGTGGTAAAGAATCGTAAAGACCCACCTTATTATAATAGAGAAATAAAGAGACTAAGAAGGAGGTGCAGACTGGAAAAAATAGAGTTAGAAATGGCTGTGGAAGTAAGGAGAAATTGAAGGAACTTACTAGAAAATTGACTCTAGCAAAGAAGGCAGCTAAGGATAATATGATGGCAAGCATAATTGGCAGTCATACGAATTTTAGTGAAAAATGGAAGGGTATGTATAGGTATTTTAAGGCAGAAACAGGTTCCAAGAAGGACATTCCAGGAATAATTAATGAACAAGGCGAGTGTGTATGTGAGGATCTTCAAAAGGCAGAAGTATTCAGTCAGCAGTATGTAAAGATTGTTGGTTACAAGGATAATGTCGAGATAGAGGAGGAGACTAAGGCCAAAGAAGTAATAAAATTTACATACGATAACAATGACATTTACAATAAGATACAAAAGTTAAAAACTAGAAAAGTGACTGGAATTGATCAGATTTCTGGGGATATACTAAAGACAATGGGTTGGGATATAGTACTATATCTGAAGTACTTATTTGATTATTGTTTGGTCGGAGGAGCTATACCAGATGAATGGAGAGTTGCTATAGTTGCCCCTGTGTATAAAGGAAAGGGTGATAGACATAAAGCTGAAAATTACAGGCCAGTAAGTTTGACATGCATTGTATGTAAGCTTTGGGAAGGCATTCTTTCTGATTATATTAGACATGTTTGTGAAATTAATAACTGGTTCGATAGAAGGCAATTCGGTTTTAGGAAAGGTTATTCCACTGAAGCTCAACTTGTAGGATTCCAGCAAGATATAGCAGATATCTTGGATTCTGGAGGTCAAATGGACTGCATTGTGACTGACCTGTCTAAAGCATTTGATAGGGTGGATCATGGGAGACTACTGGCAAAAATGAGTGCAATTGGACTAGACAAAAGAGTGACTGAATGGGTTGCTATATTTCTAGAAAATAGATCTCAGAGAATTAGAGTAGGTGAAGCTTTATCTGACCCTGTAATAATTAAGAGGGGAATTCCTCAAGGCAGTATTATCGGACCTTTATGTTTTCTTATATATATAAATGATATGAGTAAAGGAATGGAATCGGAGGTAAGGCTTTTTACGGATGATGTTATTCTCTATAGAGTGATAAATAAGTTACAAGATTGTGAGCAACTGCAACGTGACCTCGAAAATGTTGTGAGATGGACAGCAGGCAATGGTATGTTGATAAACGGGGTTAAAAGTCAGGTTGTGAGTTTTACAAGTAGGAAAAGTCCTCTCAGTTTTAATTACTGCGTTGATGGGGTGAAAGTTCCTTTTGGGGATCATTGTAAGTATCTAGGTGTTAATATAAGGAAAGATCTTCATTGGGGTAATCACATAAATGGGATTGTAAATAAAGGGTACAGATTGCTGCACATGGTTATGAGGGTGTTTAGGGGTTGTAGTAAGGATGTAAAGGAGAGGGCATATAAGTCTCTGGTAAGACCCCAACTAGAGTATGGTTCCAGTGTATGGGACCCTCACCAGGATTACCTGATTCAAGAACTGGAAAAAATCCAAAGAAAAGCAGCTCGATTTGTTCTGGGCGATTTCCGACAAAAGAGTAGCGTTACAAAAATGTTGCAATGTTTGGGTTGGGAAGAATTGAGAGAAAGAAGAAGAGCTGCTCGACTAAGTGTTATGTTCCGGGCTGTCAGCGGAGAGATGGCGTGGAATGACATTAGTAGACGAATAAGTTTTGAATGGCGTTTATAAAAGTAGGAAAGATCACAATATGAAGATAAAGTTGGAATTCAAGACGACAAACTGGGGCAAATATTCATTTATAGGAAGGGGTGTTAGGGATTGGAATAACTTACCAAGAGAGATTTTCAATAAATTTCCAATTTCTTTGAAATCATTTAGGAAAAGACTAGGAAAACAACAGATAGGGAATCTGCCACCTGGGCGACTGCCCTAAATGCAGATCAGTATTGATTGATTGATTGATTGATTGATTGATTGATTGATTGATTGATTGATTGATTGATTGATTGATTGATTGATTGATTGATTGATTGATTGATTGATTGATTGATTGAAGAACATATAGTAAGAGAAGAGGAAGAGGAACCAAATTAAAATGATGAAGTTCTGGGAGAAGAAAAGGAAAAGGAGTAACCAGCGAGTCAATTGTTTACTGTGGTCCAAAGTAGGCCAAATTGAAGAAATAATAATAATAATAATAATAATAATAATAATAATAATAATAATAATAATAATAATAATAATAATAATAATAATAATAATAATAATAATAATAATAATAATAATAATAATAATAATAATAATAACAAACCTTGTGGCACATATGGATAATTAACAGATTTAACCTGCACAAATGAGTGCTGCCCAACTAGATGGCCTGCAGATAGTGGTGTGCCAGTGGTCAGTGTGACAACATCCTCAACCATGATGCTGAGTTTCTCGAGGTGGTGGTGATTATTGTCTTAAGAGGAAGTACAAGCAGACAACTATCCTTTGTTATTAATATTAATCAGAGTGAAGAAATGGAAGGGACCAAACACTTAGAAAAATGAAGGTATTGGCCAAAGAAAGAAATGAAATGTTGTATGGCTTTTAGTGCCGGGATATCCCAGGACGGGTTTGGCTCGCCAGGTGCAGGTCTTTCTAATTGACTCCCGTAGGCGACCTGCACATCTTGATGAGGATGAAATGATGATGAAGACAACACATACACCCAGCCTCCGTGTCATTGGAATTAACCAATTAAGGTTAAAATCCCCGACCTGGCCGGGAATCGAACCTGGGACACTCTGAACCGAAGGCCAGTACGCTGACCATTCAGCCAACGAGTTGGACACCAAAGAAAGACATGGGCCATGAAAGGCACGAAAATGAAAGACTCCCTAGGCCTTGGAAACCTAATATGTTGGGGTTGGAATAGAACAAGAGTTGACCAAGTGAGGTCAGATAGGATGGATGAAAGTGAGGAAACTGGTACAAGTGGAAGCAAGGCCAGGACTTATCTAAGGACCCTGCGGTCGCCAATGCACACTCCCAAGTTAAGAGCCCCTGGAACCCCTTTTATTCACCTCTTACCACAAGCAGGAGTTACTGTGGATGTTATTCTACAGACCACACCCACTAATTCTGTTGCCTCTCATGTCAAATAGCTCCTCAGCTCGTCTCAGAAGGCTGAGTGTACCCCCTTCCAGCTCCAAGCCCATAATTAAAATGCTTGGATGACCCAGGAAACCAACCAGTGCCTGTGGGTAAGAGGCACACACTTCCTGTTTCACTGGAGTGGTTATGATGATGATGATGATGATGATAAAATAATAATAATACCGTGCAAGTTGGGAACACAACTTGGGTCATGTAGCAGGGAGCTTGCATTTGGGAGATAATAGATTCAAACTACCCTATAGCCACCTCTGAAGATGGTTTTCCGTAGTTTCCAATTTTACACTAGTCAGATTCTGATGGCAATGGTGTTGATTACTGTTTTTTTTTTTTTTTTTTTTTTTTTTGCTAGGGGCTTTACGTCGCACCGACACAGATAGGTCTTATGGCGACGATGGGATAGGAAAGGCCTAGGAGTTGAAAGGAAGCGGCCGTGGCCTTAATTAAGGTACAGCCCCAGCATTTGCCTGGTGTGAAAATGGGAAACCACGGAAAACCATCTTCAGGGCTGCCGATAGTGGGATTCGAACCTACTATCTCCCGGATGCAAGCTCACATAATACCAATATAAATGGTCCGTTATTGGACATTATAAATTTTCCAGCTAGCTCATTCTTGGTTGCCAGCGTTTCGCCCTCGTGTGCTAGGGTGGGCTCACCAGTTGGTACCCAGCACACCCACCAATACGCTGGCTAGTGCACACCGTGGAGGCCACTGCGCAGGCTAACTGGAGCCACCGGCAGTGCCAATGCACTAAGAGACTTTGTCTCATCACTAAAAATTGATGCCTGCTTGGTCATCAGATGATATAGATGTTGATTCCCATAGGGAATCTGAAATATTTGTCCTGAATGAGCAAATTTATAATACCAATATAAATGGTCCGTTATTGGACATTATAAATTTTCCAGCTAGCTCATTCTTGGTTGCCAGCGTTTCGCCCTCGTGTGCTAGGGTGGGCTCACCAGTTGGTACCCAGCACACCCACCAATACGCTGGCTAGTGCACACCGTGGAGGCCACTGCGCAGGCTAACTGGAGCCACCGGCAGTGCCAATGCACTAAGAGACTTTGTCTCATCACTAAAAATTGATGCCTGCTTGGCCATCAGATGATATAGATGTTTCAGATTCCCTATGGGAATCAACATCTATATCATCTGATGGCCAAGCAGGCATCAATTTTTAGTGATGAGACAAAGTCTCTTAGTGCATTGGCACTGCCGGTGGCTCCAGTTAGCCTGCGCAGTGGCCTCCACGGTGTGCACTAGCCAGCGTATTGGTGGGTGTGCTGGGTACCAACTGGTGAGCCCACCCTAGCACACGAGGGCGAAACGCTGGCAACCAAGAATGAGCTAGCTGGAAAATTTATAATGTCCAATAACGGACCATTTATATTGGTATTATAAATTTGCTCATTCAGGACAAATATTTCAGATTCCCTATGGGAATCAACATCTATATCATCTGATGGCCAAGCAGGCATCAATTTTTAGTGATGAGACAAAGTCTCTTAGTGCATTGGCACTGCCGGTGGCTCCAGTTAGCCTGCGCAGTGGCCTCCACGGTGTGCACTAGCCAGCGTATTGGTGGGTGTGCTGGGTACCAACTGGTGAGCCCACCCTAGCACACGAGGGCGAAACGCTGGCAACCAAGAATGAGCTAGCTGGAAAATTTATAATGTCCAATAACGGACCATTTATATTGGTATTATAAATTTGCTCATTCAGGACAAATATTTCAGATTCCCTATGGGAATCAACATCTATATCATGCAAGCTCACAGCCGCGCGCCTCTACGCGCACGGCCAACTCGCCCGGTGATTACTGTTTTAAGAGGAAGTACAACTAGGCAACCATCCTCTATTAACACTAATCAGATAGAAAAAATGAAGGGGGTCCGATGCTTTGAAAAAAAAAGGAATATATTGGCCAAAGAAAGACAAGGGCCACCAAAGGGCATGAAAATGAAAAACTTTCTGGGTCTCGAATGCTCTAATGCTGTCGGGGCAGAAAAAAACAGGAGTTGACCAAGGGAGGTCTGATAAAATGAAATGGCGTATGGCTTTTAGTGCCGGGAGGTGTCCGAGAAGTTTGGTTCGCCAGGTGCGGGTCTTTTCATTTGACTCCCGTAGGTGACCTGCGCATCGTGATGAAGATTAAATGATGAAGACGACACATACAACCAGCCCCCGTGCAAGCGGAATTAACCAATGATGGTTAAAATTCCCGACCCTACCGTGAATAGAACCTGGGACCCCTGTGACCAAAGGCCAGCACGCTAACCATTTAGCCATGGAGCCAGACACCAAAGGAGATCTGATAGGATAAATGAAAAGGAGAAGCCTGGCACAAGTATGTGAAAGCAATGCCAGGACTCAGCTAAGGGCCTTGTGATTGTCAACCCATGCTCGCAAGGTAGGAGCCCCTGAGGCACCTTTTAGTTACCTCTTACGACAGGCAGGGGATACCGTGGGTGTTATTCTACTGCTCCCACCCACAGGGGTCCAGTCTGTGTTGAAGAAATATAAAACAAATAGCAAAAATTAGTAGTAATAATCATCAGCATCATCATCATCATCTTGCACTCATAAGATGAATACCTGACAAACTAAACTACTCAGTCACACACAGCCCAAAGTTTACAAACTACAGTACTGTAATGCATAATTGCCAAGCCAAACTGCGTTATAATAGTATATTTTATGTTATAACAATATTTTCAAGTTTAATAATACCTTATGTTATTGGCTTTATGTCTCACTAACAACTTTTACAGCTTTTGGAGGAACTGACATACCATAATTTTGTCCCGCAGGAGTTCTTTTACATGCCGGAAAATCTACAGACATGGGGCCAACTTATTTGACCACCTTCAAATACCACCAGACTGAGCCAGGATCGAACCTGCCAACTTGGGTTCAGAAAGCCAGCACCTTAACCGTCTGAACCATCAGCCCAGCATTTTCAAGTTTATCAGCTTGGTGCAGCTTGATGCATAATTCAGCTTTTTCTTGTGCAAATATATAAAGTAGGTTACTCATGTAGCCTAATGCATTTGTTTCAATAATTGTGAGCAAATAACTTAACTGTAAATGAGTCCAAGACTTTGTTGAGCCTAATATTCTGTTACTTTACAATCCACCATCACACCATTCCCCAAATGCTAGAATTACCGGTATGTCTCTGATTACACAAATTTGATTCCTTAGAAGCCCATCTTTCCTCAACTTAAAATTTGGTAACAATGACTTAAATAAGTGTAAAATTATTTTCTTGAGAGGAATTGAAAGAGAGAGTTCTTGAGTGGGATAATCCAATTAAAAAGTGAGAAAAAAAATGAAAAGGTTTGGGTCATGGGATCAATATCATAGTGAAATTATTACTGTGAGTGCTTTATTGCTATAATATGTCATTTTAAAGCAACAGTGTTATTATTTCTAAAGCTTTAGAGAAAATCAGGTAAATTTATTTTAAACACATACCGTAATTATAAGCTGGATGGGGACGTACTTCTAAATGCCAATAAATTGTGTAGATCTAGAATTTAGATGTAGGTCTAGCGACCAGCCCCCAGAAAGAAATCAGAACTGAAACCATCGTTTCATATTCCTCTGTAATCTTTTTTATCTGCCAATGATCTGCAGCAAGGCCTACATCTTTTTTATACCAGTTAGCACTGTACTAGCGATTAGGAATCTAAAAATGTATAATAAAGTTTAATGTTATTTACTTTACACCCCACTAAATATTTTTACGATTTTCGGAGACGCCGTGGTGCCGGAAATTTGCCCCGCGGGAGTTCTTTAACGTGCCAGTAAATCTACCGAGACGGAGCTGACGTATTTGAGCACATTGAAATACCACCGGACTGAACCAGGGTCGAACCTGCCATGTTAGAGTTAGAAAGCGAGCACTTGAACCATCTGAGCCACTCAGCCCGGCTTCTATAGCCTGATTACAGCCATCTGCATCACCTCACATATCGGTATACCAGCACTGAAAATCCACAGCCTGTTTCCAGTCATTCGACCGGGTCAGGAAGGAATGAATGAAGCCCCCAACTAGCGACGAGGGTAGGAAATGTACCGGTTGCCGAAGCCTGTCGCACACCTCTGGGGCAATGATAAATGACTGACGGATTAAATGAAATGTTAATGAATAGTGTTGCTGGAATGAAAGATGACAGGGAAAACCGGAGTACCCGGAGAAAAACCTGTCCCGCCTCCGCTTTGTCCAGCACAAATCTCACATGGAGTGATCGGGATTTGAACCACGGTATCCAGCGGTGAGAGGCCGACGCGCTGCTGCCTGAGCCACGGAGGCTCGGTATACCGGCATTATGAATAGAAAAGAAAAGAAAAGTGACCAAATGGTTTGACTCCATCCCAAATCATAGCGAAGTCTTACCACTCTCAGTCTATGCAACTACAGTACCGGTACCTATGTCAGTTGATCTCATTTCTCAAAATTACGGTTTCTTTCTCAGTTCTAGTAAAATTAAACAGAGCTGATGACCACACTGTTCTTAGCCGTTATTAAACAGTTATAACTTATATTCACCTTCACTTACCAACAGAAAACTGAGACAAACCATATTCAGGTTCTTCTAATTCTTCAATAACGACATGTTCTCCCTCCTCCAGCTCTTCCGGGCTTGCCTCCTCACCTTCCTCGCTAGATACGGACTTACTGGATCCCTTGTCATGATCATCCTTAGGAGGCCGAATTTTGTATCCCCACTCGATACCAAGAGACCCTAACGATCCCATTATGTTAGACGGAAGCCGACCTTCTACTTCGTCTAGCTCACTATAGCCCCACAAAATTCCCATCATTTTTGTACAATGTGTGATTTCACTGTTATATAACTTAGTCACGGAAAAGAAAAGCAGTAGGTTACCGGTTCAATGGCCATAGATATTTATATAACTCAGCATTCACCGTGCAGCTATTAAGAAATGAAATTAGCCTAAATCACAGCCCACACAACACTTCCTATGTTCTCTGCGCTGTTTCTTGAAATCCGTACTTCGATCCTTGCTCGCTAGAAAATACTCAGAGTGCAACCACTACGACACTTTACACCAAAATGAAAACATTCGCCATCTTTGTTCAGGCGTTGCCATAGATACTATTGTTATCCAATCGCAGGCTCACGAACAGGACGTGCAGCAACGAGAGAAAATAGGTATTACTGGTGATATCGTTCTACGAAATTAGTTTAAAATGAACCTCCCTACCACACCTTTGGGAAAGAGAGGAAGCTTCGGTGCAGCTAGCATAACATCTAAAACATCATCTGTCGTAACAGAGGAAGCAAGAGTAGAAGGTGAGTAGACCTATATTTCTTAATAGTAGGTACCGTACCTACTAACCACAACTGAACTCCTTCAAGTCAACAATTGTCAGAAATGTTAATGAGTAGGATAGGCCGATATAGATCAATGCGTCCCACCCTGAACATAACGGGTAGTTTCTAAGCCCGTCGTTGGTCGTCATCTGCAAACTGGGAGACATCCCTGATGTCCCATTTCAACTTCAGAATAAATGTCGTTATGATGTCTTTCTCATTAATACAGTCATTCCTTCTCGTTTATTTTTACGGTCCAAGTTTCTTAGTCCTATAACCACAAACTTCACCGTAACATATCTTAAAGTACGGTATCGACTTCAACACCCTACAACTAGGCCTACATGATAAAAGTTTTCGAAGCTCACTCTCGACTATCGCGAAAGAGGCAGCTTCCTACTTCAATTCTACGATCTAACATACAGGACCGGCTGATTTCAATCCAATCTTAATTACAGTCACCTACCGGTATATAATACCGTACAATAGTCATAGAGGTTATCACATACAATTCCAGCGCATTACCACTCACCACATTGGCGCAAGTCTCTCTAAACATCAACAACTCCTCACTGGAGAAGGTACCGGTATCTAAATAATGAACGATTGGTCGTAATAGGCAACTACAAGCAGTAACACCCGATCCCCTGCCTGTCATAAGAGGCGAATAAAAGGGGCCCAGGGGCTCTTAACTTGGGATCGTGTGTTGGCGACCACGGGGCCCTCAGCTGAGTCCAGGCATTCCTTCCACTTGCTTGTGTCAGGCTCCTCACCCTCATCCATCCTATCCGACCTCCCTTGGTCAACTCTTGTTCTTTTCCGACCCCGACGGTATTAGAGCATTCGAGGCCTAGGGTGTTTTTCATTTTCGCGCCCTCCGTGGGCCCTTGACTTTCTTTGGCCGATATCTTCATTTTTGAAATGTCAGATCCCTTCCCCTGTGATCAATGTTCTATAGAGGATGGTTGCCTAGTCCGACTCGCTGGCTGAATTGTCAGCGTACTGGCCTTCAGTTCAGAGGGTCCCGGGTTCGATGCCAAGTCGGGGATTTTAATCGCTTCTGATTAATTCTTCTGGCTCGGGGACTGGGTATTTGTGTCCATCCCAACACTTTCCTCTTCATATTCACACAACACACTACACTGCCAACCACCACAGAAACACGCAACAGTGATTGCATCCCTCCATATAGGGTTGGCGGCAGGAAGGGCATCCGGCCGTAAAACAGGGTCAAATCCACATGTTCGACGCAGTTCGCACCCGCGACCCCACACGTATGGGAAAAGCGGTAGGAAAAGAAGAAGAAGAGGAGGATGGTTGCTTAGTTGTACTTCCTCCTCAAACAGTAATCACCACCACTGATCTAGGGAGCGTGGGTTGGAGACCACATGGCCTCTAGCTGAATCCGGCATTGCTTCTACTTTCTTGTGCCATTCCTCTCACTTTCATGTTACCTATCCGACCTCCCTTGTTCAACTCTTGTTCTATTACGACCCCAACGGTATTAGGTTTGCAAGGCCTAGGGGGCATTCAATTTTCATGCACTTCGTGGCAACTCCGTTTCTTTTGTCGATACCTTCTTTCTTCGAAGGATTGGGCCTCTTCCTTTTTGCCTGTGATTAGTGTTAAGAGAAAATGGTTATCCAGTTATACTTTCTCTTAAAATAATAATTCCCAATGTCCCATCACCATCACAATGTTCCCGGCTGTCTGTGAAGGGATGGCGTGGAATGACATTAGTACAATGGCGTAGCCAGGGAGGGGGGAATTTACAGGGGATTAAACCCCACCCCCATGAAATGTTTACAAAAATAAAATATACAGAAACGGACAATAAACTAAATAGACATTCAGAAACATAATTGTAGAACCAACAGATCTGCAATTTACTTGAGTCATTACAATGAGAAGTCATTCATTCACCTTCATTGTGTTCTACCACCATTTTGTAAATGCAGCCCCCCCCCCCTCCTCCAATCCCTAGACCGATTCTGGCTACGCTACTGCGTTAGTACCGGTACCTAGACAAATAATTTTGAGAGGTATTTTTAAAAATAGGAAAGACAAAGTTGGAATTCAAGACGACAAATTGAGTCAAATATTCGTTTATAGGAAGAGGAGTTAGGGATTGGACTAATTTACCAAGGGAGATGTTCAATAAATTTCCAAATTCTTTGCAATGAAATGGAATGTCGTATGGCTTTTAGTGCCGGGATGTCCCAGGACGGGTTCGGCTCGCCAGGTGCAGGCCTTTCTATTTGACGCCCGTAGACGACCTGCGCGTCGTGATGAGGATGAAATGATGATGAAGACAACACATACACCCAGCCCCCGTGCCATTGGAATTAACCAATTATGGTTAAAATCCCCGACCCGGCCGGGAATCGAACCCGGGACCCTCTGAACCGAAGGCAAGTACGCTGACCGTTCAGCCAACGAGTCGGACTCTTTGCAATGAATTAAGAAAAGACTAGGTAAAAAACAGATATCTGTCACCTGGGCGACTGCCCTAAATGCAGATCAGTGGGGATTGATTGATTGATTGATTGATTGATTGATTGATTGATTGATTGATTGATTGATTGATTGATTGATTGATTGATTGATTGATTGGCCGCCACCACCATCAAGTCAAATTTGGAGGTAAAAAGGTGAAGAAATAGCTCCAAGTTACTTTTTTACGCTCTACCTATATCTACTATTACTAGGATATCCGGAATAATAATAATAATAATAATAATAATAATAATAATAATAATAATAATAATAATAATAATAATAATAATAATAATAATAATAAATAATAATAGTAATCTATATAAATAAAATTATAGGGGGTCCGCTGTCTGTAATTTCTTTTGTTTTGCCAATTTTTCAGATATTTATCCGTTTTAGTCAACTCAAGACCGAATCGGTGGTTTTTACGTTTCGTGTCTGTCTGTTCCACCATCACGTCGAAACGGCTGGATAGATCTCAACCAAACTTCATATTTAGGGTATACTCATCTCGGGGAAGGTTCCGATATGCATATCATTTTAAAATCTTTGAATACACGGGGGGTTTATAGGAAAACCGGAATGGTTTTTCCACCATCACGTCGAAACGGCTGGATAGATCTCAACCAAACTTCATATTTAGAGTATACTCATCCCGGGAAAGGTTTCGATATGCATATCATTTTAAAATATTTTAATAGACGGTGGGTTTATAGGAAAACCAGAATGGTTTTTCCACCATCACGTCGAAACGGCTGGATAGATCTCAATCAAACTTCATATTTAGTGTATACTCATCCCGGGGAAGGTTTCGATAAGCATATCGTTTTAAAATATTTGAATAGACGGGGGTTTATAGGAAAACCAGAATGTTTTTCCACCATCACGTCGAAACGGCTGGATAGATCTCAACCAAACTTCATATTTAGAGTATACTCATCCCGAGGAAGGTTTCGATATGCATATAATTTTAAAATCTTTGAATAGACGGGGTGTTTATAGGAAAACCATAAACCAGAATGGTTTTCCTCCATTTTCTCTTATACTATTGATTTTCTGTAAACTTCGTTTACCGTACGTGAAACGTCTCTTCATTATAAACAACTTTCGTTATGTTCATAATTTACCTTACTCTTCACATGACGGAGAAATTTACAATTTTCTGCTGGTATCATGCTCTGCATTTAGTGACCGACAGACCGACAACGAACCTACAGGTTACCATGGCAACGTCTCTGACTGCATGCCAGTAGGGAAGTAACGTATTGCCATTTTCCTCATCATGCTTTTAAATTAGTGGTTGTTCCTTGGGTAGATGGCAAGAGAGGCGTCAATCGGCCCATCTGCGGGATATTGACGGAATATCGTTGGAGGTTATAACCGCCCCCGAATAGATTAAGTAATAACACCATTAGTCATCTTCTTATTTGTTTACCTAAGAATCACTGGACCTAAATTTCTCCTCTGTTACCGCTTTATTATACACTGACTGACAGAGCAAATGCAACACCAAGAAGGAGTGGTTCGAAAGGGATGAAATTTGGGGAAAAAACAGAGACGGCACGGACGAATAATTGATGTTTATTTCAAACCGATATGCAGGTTACACAATGCACACGGCATCGACTCAGTAGGATGTAGGACCACCGCGAGCGGCGATGCACGCAGAAACACGTCGAGGTACAGAGTCAATAAGAGTGCGGATGGTGTCCTGAGGGATGGTTCTCCATTCTCTGTCAACCATTTGCCACAGTTGGTCGTCCGTACGAGGCTGGGGCAGAGTTTGCAAACGGCGTCCAATGAGATCCCGCACGTGTACGATTGGTGAGAGATCCGGAGAGTACGCTGGCCACGGAAGCATCTGTACACCTCGTAGAGCCTGTTGGGAGATGCGAGCAGTGTGTGGGCGGGCATTATCCTGCTGAAACAGAGCATTGGGCAGCCCCTGAAGGTACGGGAGTGCCACCGGCCGCAGCACATGCTGCACGTAGCGGTGGGCATTTAACGTGCCCTGAATACGCACTAGAGGTGACGTGGAATCATACGCAATAGCGCCCCAAACCATGATGCCGCGTTGTCTAGCGGTAGGGCGCTCCACAGTTACTGCCGGATTTGACCTTTCTCCACGCCGACGCCACACTCGTATGCGGTGACTATCACTGACAGAACAGAAGCGTGACTCATCGGAGAACACGACGTTCCGCCATTCCCTCATCCAAGTCGCTCTAGCCCGGCACCATGCCAGGCGTGCACGTCTATGCTGTGGAGTCAATGGTAGTCTTCTGAGCGGACACCGGGAGTGCAGGCCTCCTTCAACCAATCGACGGGAAATTGTTCTGGTCGATATTGGAACAGCCAGGGTGTCTTGCACATGCTGAAGAATGGCGGTTGACGTGGCGTGCGGGGCTGCCACCGCTTGGCGGCGGATGCGCCGATCCTCGCGTGCTGACGTCACTCGGGCTGCGCCTGGACCCCTCGCACGTGCCACATGTCCCTGCGCCAACCATCTTCGCCACAGGCGCTGCACCGTGGACACATCCCTATGGGTATCGGCTGCGATTTGACGAAGCGACCAACCTGCCCTTCTCAGCCCGATCACCATACCCCTCGTAAAGTCTGTCTGCTGGAAATGCCTCCGTTGACGGCGGCCTGGCATTCTTAGCTATACACGTGTCCTGTGGCACACGACAACACGTTCTACAATGACTGTCGGCTGAGAAATCACGGTACGAAGTGGGCCATTCGCCAACGCCGTGTCCCATTTATCGTTCGCTACGTGCGCAGCACAGCGGCGCATTTCACATCATGAGCATACCTCAGTGATGTCAGTCTACCCTGCAATTGGCATAAAGTTCTGACCACTCCTTCTTGGTGTTGCATTTGCTCTGTCAGTCAGTGTATCCATAACTCACACTAGCATAATTTATTGAGGGGCATTTGATTTTCCAATACATTCACTTGGCATTTACATATTTGTCGTTATCCGGCTGTCCTCAGTTATAATCCATTTTCTATTAGTTTCAACTTTCTTAACTGTATTATTTTCTTCATTAATTACGCCGTATGTACGCGAGTGCTAGAAACTACTGGATGCATTTCCACCAAGATTCGTATTTAGAATACACCTGCCCTTGATAGGTTTTAGGGCAAATATTGTTTCTAAATCCCTGAACTGACTGGGGGTTTATACGAAACCGAAACAGTGATTTTGCACTTCCACAAAATATACACAACCAAACTTAATGGAAATCTACCTACCTTGGTAGAAATTAATTTCTAAACCTTTTTTCTCATGTGCATCATTTCGATACGAGGATTAATAAGGGAGATATCATTAACGGACCGTTTTTCTGTACAAGTCCCATCGGACTTAACTCACGAGCGGGTGAGTGTAAAGCGTATTCCTTACAACTTGAAAACTACTGAAGACATTCGAACCAAAATTTATATTTAGCATCCACCTGTCCAAAGGTAGGTTTTAAACGTAAATAACATTTCATGTTCCGGAATGGACTGACGGTTTATAGGGAACCGAAATGGTGATTTTACTCTTCCACAATATATACAGAACAAGACCAACCTGACTGGAAATCGAACAAACGTGATGGAATTCCACCTCTAAACCTTTTTTTTCATGTGCATTTTTTCGTCAGGAGGATTAATAAGGGAGATATCATGAATGGTCAGTTTCGCAGGTTAAGTCCAGCGGACATAGCCCAAAAGGTGTTTTACATGGAGCAGATTCCTTATCTATATAAATCAAATCGTAACGACTGTGTGCCTCTACACTGACTATTTTGGCGAAATTTTCGTACAGCTTTCCGTTTAAGGGATAATAATGACCATCTGCATAGTTTTTTGGTTTAGTTTCCTGAAAGTCCTAATTTTTACCCGCCTCGCCCAAAATCCAGATTGCGGCATAATCTGCCAGAAGAAAAAGAAGATGATTGAAATTTGACAAAATTATACCTTTTAGCCTGTAATGAACGGAAAACTACCAAGATCATTATTTTTTTCACTTTTTATCCCCGAAGAATATCGAAATATGCAGGCAGTTTTAATGATGGTGCACACCTTCGGAAATTCCTATCACATAACGGATTGCACAATCTCCGTTCAATTTGGAATGATCTACAACCTTAGTCTTATGACTTTTTGCCGCATCTGTATCTCTTTTACGTTTGATTTTTCTCTCTTAATCGATGTTAAGTCAATTTGGAATTTTCACATGCATAATTCATACTTTCAATTACTTATATGAAATACAGAATCATCAAACTCTTCACGAAAATTGGCCCACCCAGTAGCCATATATGAGCCAAATGCTATGTACGTAGCTGTCACATAATTATCCGAAAAGTAATGTAATGTGAAATAATCTTACAAAACCTTTACCCTGTTCCACGCTTCTAACTCAATCTGACCCAAGAATAGACGACATATCATAGGATCAGCCATTTAGGCCACTAAATCCGGCGTGTCGTATGGTATAATCCTTTGTCGATATGACGTACGTTTAGTAGCAGTTCATCTGTAAATGAAGGTCTTCAATATTGTAAACACGCATATACTTTCGTATGTCGATCTATATATATTCACTGATGTCGATTTTTAACGATCGAGAAAGGGTGGGTCTGCTATTGTAATCAGTACTCCCCACACCGACTTTGACTGGCAGTAGGAAAGGGATCCTTCTCCAACTCCTGTATAACTGTCATTAGTAAGGAAGGCCTACAATTGTAATGAATAGTTCCCTTCTCGATTTGACTTGCAGAAGGCAAGTGAGCATGCAGTTTTGTTTAAAACTCCCCTACTCGATTGTGTTTGGCAGTAGGCAAAGGTGACCGCCATTATAAAGAAATGTCCTCATCTAAAATGTGACTGGCATTAGGCATAGTGGCCTGCTATTGTGATGGAAACTCACCAACTTGGTGTGACTGGCAGTAAGCTGGCTGGCAGTAGGAAAATGGGCCTGGCATTATAATGATAACTGCACAACTCAATTTCGAGTGATAGTAGGATAGTTGCCTGCCATTATAATAGAAACTCCTCAACTGTAATCTCTCTGGAAGTAGGAAAGGGGGGCTGCCATTTTAACGAAAACTCCTCAAATCGATTCTGTCCGCGTAGTAGGCAATGGGGCCTGCTATTATAATGTAAACTTCCCAACTCGATTGTGAATGGCAGTACGCAAGTGAGCCTGCCGTTATATCACAAATCCGTAACAAACACTTTACATTGGAAACAACGTACGGGGACCTCCCTATGCTCTTTCTCAGATAACGCTAAGAGACATGCAATTTTAAAACAATCTTATTTACTGCATGTACACTATTTACTTCGATATTCGAATACAATGTAGAATACCGTAGCGAAGCACGGGTACATTCGCTAGTAGTAATAATAAGACCGAGCACTCTTGCACAGATAATTTTCCAGGGATCAGAGATTATGCGGTTAAGTGTTTAAGAGAAGGCCACGAGTCCTAACTTCGTCACCGCTAAATAAATAAATAGACCGATAATTCTAATGGCTGCATTGATTTCTCGATTAATTTATTTTTCAGAAAGGATTTAAAATAGGCCCGAGTGTGTTTGTATGTATTAATGAATGTATGTTTGTAATATGCATGCATATTTGTTTGTTGAGTTTTTAGTCCAAAGGCCGGTTGGATCCCCCCAACAGTCCCTCCATAGCTGTCATTAGTGTTGTTACCACCTTTTGTCGTGCGAATTAAAGGACATGTAACGGAAAATATGGGACATTTTATAAAAATATTAAAAACTACTAATTTGAGAATACCGGGCGAGTTGCCGTGCAGTTAGGGTCACGCAGCTGTGAGATTGCATCCAGGAGATAGTGAGTTCGAATCCCACTGTTGGCAGCTCTGAAGATGGTTTTCCGTGGTTTCCCATTTTCAGACCAGGCAAATGCTGGGGCTGTACCTTAATCATGGCCACGGCCGCTTCCTTCCCACTCTTACCCCTTTCCTGTCCCATCGTCGACATAAGACCTACGGTATCTGTGTCGGTGCGACGTTAAGCAAATTCTAATTCTAATTTGAGAATAGGATTAAATTACGTTATTTCTTCCATGTATATTTGTTATTTTATATTTTTGCTGCCCTTAAAACATCATCGTCAGATTTTATCATGGTGTGGAATTTTTTATATAGGTTCATATTTGTTGAAATCAGATTCTTCTGTGGGGACAATGAGCATCTATTTCAGGCACCGTATCAATACCATTGTCTTCAAGGAGCATATTGTATGGGCCGACGTTCATCAAACGCACTTCAATTTTTGAACCAGGAACAATGAGCAAAAAACACTCCAATTTTTCAGATTCCTTAATTTTATGCTTTGTAAACACTTTCAAGCACTTCTGGATGAAACTTCACCACATTCCACGATGTCTGCAGGGATACAAAAATACAGAACTCTTCGTTCAGCTTTTCCATAGATCTCGTTGGTTTGCTGAAAACATTCGACTGCAATTTCTGGACAAGGAAATTAATGTCCTTCTCTAAAATGAACACTAACATTGTCTCCAGAAAAGTCATAGGACTGGAGGAGATAGATGCGGTGTAGAACTTCATTAAACCGCAATAAAGCTGACAAGTAGGCTATAGTGACGTGCGTGAACTTCGCGTGTACCAACGACCTTTTGCAGTTCCGCCAAATATTACAGTTACACAATTTTTCAATATTTAACTTGAATGATGAAGGACAACGAAATACAGGACATCCCATACAATATGGGACAGGTGGCAAACCTAGCTGTCATAGGCAGCCTAGGTATTACTGAAGAGGCATAATAGGGAGATGAGGATTGAAGTACCGGTAGTTTCATGTTACTTTCGTCACTGAGCCAAGCCCAATGAAAGCACACACCAGCCGAACTTCTTCTTCTTGTTCTTCTTGTTCTACTGCTTTTCCCACACCTGTGGGGTCGCGGGTGCGAACAGTGTCGCACATGTGGATGTGGCCCTGCTTTACGGCCGGATGCGCTTCCTGACCTCAACCCTATATGGAGGGATGTAATCACTATTGCGTGTTTCGCACACCAGCCGAACTGTAGGTAATAATTTCATACTATTCACCACAGGGACTGGCTGCATAGTCAAGGATCAGATTGAAACATATCAATGAAAGTAACAAAGGAAAGCAACACGAATTGTTCTGGGTGATTTCCATCAAAAGAGTATTGTTACGAAAACGTTGCAAATTTTGGGCTGAGAAGACATGGAAGTAAGGAGACGAGCTGCTCGACTAAGGTGGAATGTTCGGAGCAGTCAATGGAGAGAGGGCGTGGTGTGTTCGTAGATGACAAAAGTTCACGCTTTATTGTTCCTGGTTCAAAAATTGAAATGCGAAGTTCACACACGTCACTATAGCCTACTTGTCAGCTTTATTGAGGTTTAATGAAGTTCTAGAATACCGTACCTATCTCCTCCAGTCCTATGATTTTTCTAGAGACAATGTTAGTGCTCATTTTAGAGAAGGACATTAATTTCCATGTCCAGAAATTGCAGTCGAATGTTTTCAGTAAACCGAGGAGATCTATGGAAAAGCTGAACGAAGAGTTCTGTATTTTTGTATCCCTGCAGACATCGTGGAATGTGGTGAAGTTTCATCCAGAAGTGCTTGAAAGTGTTTACAAAGTATAAAATTAAGGAATTTAAAAAATTGGAGTGTTTATTGTTCCTGGTTCAAAAATTGAAATGAATTTGACGAACGTCGGCCCATACTGTATGCTCCTTGAAGACAATGGTATTGATACGGTGCCTGAAATACAAGTTAGAGTGCACTGTAAATTTAATACATTACCGTAACAGGAATGGGTTAGCGCTTTATGCTACATTCACACGAAGATCACGCACGTCACTATAGCCTACTTGTCAGCTTTATTGAGGTTTAATGAAGTTCTAGAACACCGTACCTATCTCCTCCAGTCCTATGATTTTTCTAGAGACAATGTTAGTGCTCATTTTAGAGAAGGACATTAATTTCCATGTCTAGAAATTGCAGTCGAATGCTTTCAGTAAACCGAGGAGATCTATGGAAAAGTTGAACGAAGAGTTCTGTATTTTTGTATCCCTGCAGACATCGTGGAATGTGGTGAAGTTTCATCCAGAAGTGCTTGAAAGTGTTTACAAAGCATAAAATTAAGGAATCTAAAAAAATGGAGTGTTTTTTGCTTATTGTTCCTAGTTCAAAAATGGAAATGCGTTTGATGAACGTCGGCCCATACAGTATGCTCCTTGAAGACAATGGTATTGATACGGTGCCTGAAATACAAGTTATAGTGGACTGTACATTTAATACATTACCGTAACAGGAATGAGTTAGCGCTTTAGATGCTACATTCCAGATTTCCTCCTTAAAACAACAAAGATTACAACAACGTTGCAGCCGATGCTGCTCACGATTCGCATTATGGAATTTGAACATTATCCTGACAAGATGAATTCCCTGAGATAAGATCCAACAGAGGTGTACGCCAACCTATGTTCGTACGAACTGAAAATAATTGCATGGACGGAAATGTTTCTTCGACGAGAAATAGCGTAGAAACAGCTACCTGAACGTCTGCAAATTAACGGTATTTTGAATATTCTGCTGTTCATACATATCTAAACACCATGAGGAAATTGCGATAGTCACATCATTTTCACAGGATGTTATATCTAGCGATATACTCATCTATCATAGTTATAAGATGTGTACTTACAATAAATCAATAAGTCGCGTCTGCACCGCGAGCTTGTGGAGTCTGCTGTTCGTCTGGATATCGATCATATAATAGTAAACAATCTACCATCACTGATTTGCATTTAGGGCTGTCACCCAAGTGATACTTTCCCTATCAACTGTTTACCTGGACCTTCCTTAAATGATTTCGATAACTTGAAAATTTATCTCAAATTTCACTTGATAAATTATTACAATCCATAATTCCTCTTCCGATAAACGAATTATTGTCCGATTTGTTCTCTTGAATTCCAAATCTATCTTCGTACTGGTACTACTGTATGACCTTTCCTATATTTAAAAGCTCCGCTCAAGTTTATTCATCTACGAACACACCACGCCATCTCTCCATTGATTGCTCGGAACATTCCACCTTAGTCGAGCAGCTCGTCTCCTTATTCCCATGTCTTCTCAGCCCAAAATTTGCAACGTTTTCGTAACAATACTCTTTTTATGGAAATCACCCAGAACAATTAGTGTTGCTTTCCTTTGGATTTTCCCCAGTTCTCGTATGAATGAATCTTGGTGTGGGTTGAATATATTCGAAACATATTTTAAATCGGTATCTTACCATCGACTCGTCCTCTTCTCTTCAATCTTGCTCCACCATTAAGTACTTTCATAAGTATGTTGAAAAAATGTGGCCTTTATGTACCACTAAATTGATAAGAAATCCACAATGAAGATCTGTCCTTATATTAAGCCCTAAGTACTTACCGGTAATGTAATTCCCGTGTGATATACTCAGTTCATCAACACACTATTTTCGAGGTCTGTAAATAAAGTACTGCGAACGTAGTCCAGAAATTCGCAGGATATCGGGCATACGCAAATAGGATATGGGAAAGGTCAGGTGGTGCCGTTGTCGATGTGAATAGAGCAGCTGTGGTGGTTCTAAATCCGTTGAGACAGCACTTTTTGCTGCGTCAGCACCCGAGGTCATTGACCCCTAGTAGTGCACCTAGGCGGGTTCTGACCCCGAGGTCATTGACCCCTAGTATAGTAGAAGGGCTAGGCCGATTTTAGGATTTTACGTAAGGGAGCAAGCCTAACCTCACAGTCGCCATCTTGAGGGGCGTAGCCTCCCTTTAACGGCTAGTTGCCCTTCTCGACGCCTAAGAGAAAAAGCCTAACCTCACATCAGCCACCTTGAAGTGGCTATCCTTAATTTTACGGCAAGATGCCCTTCCCGACGCCAATTGCACAAGATGGCGGCTGTATACAGCTCCATATGAGATGGCCTAGGGACGCTTGCGCAAGATGGCGGCTAATTCTATAAGATGGCGACTTTACACAGCTACTTATGAGACGGTCCAGGGGTGCTTGCGCAAGATGGCTGTTATACATAGGCTCTTTGAGCCGGCTTAGGGACGCTTGCACAAGATGGCGGGTATATATAAGCTCGTATGAGACGGCTTAAGGGCGCTTGCACAAGATGGCGGCTATACACGGCTTCTTATGGAGAAAAATGTCGACCATGGGCGATTACAGAAAATGGCGGCTATACACAGCTCCTTATAAGACGGCCAAGGGCGCTTGCGCAAGATGGCGGCTATACATAGGATCTCATGGAGAAAGATGCCAGCCATGTGCGATTGCACAAGATAGTGGCTGTACACGGGCTCCTATGGAGAAAGATGACGTCCATTGGCGCTTGCGCAAGATTGCGGGTATACACAGCCTGTTATGGAGAAAGCTAGCTTAGAGGCTACAGCAGAAGATGGAGGCTGCCCTTATGAGACGGCTTAAGGGCGCTTGCGCGAGATCGACTATACTCAGGCTCTTATGGCTTCTTCCTCCTCCGAAGGGACACAGCCGCATTCCTCCTCCTCATCCGTATAGCAAAAGGGCAAAATGGCGAAAGGGCACCTCATCCTAGCAAAAGGGCAAATGGGCAAAAAGAACACCTCCTTCTCAATGTAGGGCAAAAGAGCAAAAGGGCTCCTCCTTATCATTTGGCAAAAGGGCACCTCCTACCAAAAGCGCGAAATAGCTTCTCTTCCGGGCAAAAGGGCTCCTCCTTATCTGTATGGCATAAGAGCTCTTCCTCCTGGTAAAAGGGTTCCTTGCTAAGTGCGAAAATCAGAAACTGCGGAAACACATAGTGCACATACCGCGTAGCCAACTCGCTCGGCAAACGCTAATTTACAAATTATGAATACAGGTAACGTACGTCTTCTGTCATTTGCTACGTGCAAAAATCAGAAACCACGGAAACACGTAGTGCACATACCGCGTAGCCAGCTCACTCGGTACAAGATAATTTACAACATATGAATACAGGTAACGTACCTCTTCTATGATTCGCCAAGTGCGAAAATCAGAAACTATAGAAACACATATAGCCCATACCGTGTAGCCAACTCGCTCGCTAAACGGTAATTTACAAAATATGAATATAGGTAACGTACATCTTCTATGGTCTGCTAAGTGCGAAAATTAAAAATCACGGTAACACATAGTGCACGTACAGTGTAGCCATCTCGCTCGGTAAACGTGATTTACAAAATATGAATACAGGTAACATACCTCTTCCATCATTTGCAACGTGCGAAAATCAGAAACCACGGAAACACATATTGCACATACCGTGTAGCCAGCTCGCTCGGTAAACGATAATTTACGAAATATGAATACAGGTAACGTACATCTTCTATCATTTGCTATGTGCGAAAAAGAGAAACCATAGAAACACGTACTGCACATACCATGTAGCCACCTCGCTCGGTGAATGCAAATATACAAAATATGAATACAGGCAACGTATAACTATGATTTGCTAAGTGCGAAAATCAGAAACTACAGAAACACATATTGCACATACCGTGTAGCCAACTCGCTCGGTAAACGTTAATTTACAAAATATGAATACAGGTAACGTACAACTTCTACGTTTTTCTATATGCGAAAGTCAGAAACCACAGAAACACATATTGCACATACCGCGTAGCTAAATCGCTCGGTAAACGCTAATTTACAAAATATGACTACAGGTAACGCACAACTTCTATGATTTGCTACGTGCAAAAATCAGAAACCATGGAAACACATATTGCGCATACCGTGTAGCCAACTCGCTCGGTAAACGATAATTTACAAAATATGAATACAGGTAACATACATCATCTATAATTTGCTATGTGCGAAATAAGAAACCATACAAACACATATTGCACATACCGTGTAGCCAACTCGCTCGGTAAACGCTAATTTACAAAATATGAATACAGGTAGCGTACAACTTCTATGATTTGCTAAGTGCGAAAATCAGAAACCACGGAAACACATATTGCACATACCGCGTAGCCAACTTTATTGGTAAAACATAATTTACAAAATATGAATACAGGTAACACACATCCTCTATGATTTGCTACGTGCGAAAATCAGAAACCACAGAAACACATATTGCACATACCGTGTAGCAAAGTCGCTTGGTAAATGTTAATTTACAAAATATGAATACAAGTAACGAACAACTATGACTTGCTAACTGCGAAAATCAGAAACTATGGAAACACATATTACACATGATGTGACCGCGTCGTCACTATGAATATTTATTAGGAAATTGATATGTGGGGAGTGTATGTGCTTGGAGCTTCTTTGTCAGAACAGGAGATCAGTTTCACCATATTGCGCAAGACCTTCGCCAGCTCGGCGCCTAAAGGGGCCCATTCACAGTCGAGCCGGTTGGCGAGCCCGTCCATGTGTAAAATCCACACCCCGAACCCGACTGGCTCGACGGTGACCGTACACTGGCGAACCCGTTGGCGGACCAGTCCGCCAGTCTGTATTGCAAATAGTGTGTGCATTGCCTAGTTTTTGTTATAGAGAAAGTGGGTTCGAATCCCACTGTCGGCAGCCCTGAAGATGGTTTTCCCATGGTTTTCCATTTTCACACGAGGCAAATGCTGGGACTGTACCTTAATTAAGGCCACGGTCGCTTCCTTCATACTCCTAGGCCTTTCCTATCCCATCGTCGCCATAAGACCTATCTGTGTCGGTGCGACGTAAAGCCACTAGCAAAAAAAGTTTTTGTTATGGCCCAACGAAAACATTCCAAAGTGGCTGTAGCTGTTGCAGAATTTGTGCAACGATGAAGTAAAGAAGATAATAATAATAATGTTATTTGTTTTACGTCCCACTAACTACTCTTTTACGGTTTTCGGAGACGCCGAGGTGCCGGAATTTAGTCCCACAGGAGTTCTTTTACGTGCTAGTAAATCTACCGACACGAGGCTGACGTATTTGAGCACCTGCAAATACCACCGGACTGAGCCAGGATCGAACCTGCCAAGTTGGGGTCATAAGGCCAGCGCCTTAACCGTCTGAGCCACTCAGCCCGGTGAGTAAAGAAGAAGAAACGTGTGTGAATGAAGGAATGGTTGAGAGATAAACTAGAATTTTCACACGTTAGCCTATTAAGAACTCTGTGCGTACAAGAACCTGCAGATTATAAGAACGTTCTGCGTATGGATAGCGACAGTTTTTGCGAAAAATTGTTGGAGTTGATTCGGCCAAACATAGAGAAACAGGAGACACACATGAGAGATATCATCTGTGCTGAAGAGAGGTTAATTGTAACATTGCGATTTCTAGCGACAGGGAAAAGTTATGAAGACCTGAAATTTAGCAATGTAATATCTCCTCAGCTACTTGGAAAAATCATTCCTGAGACGTGTTGGGCAATCTTCGATACGTTGCAGTCGGAATATTTGCACGTAAGTGGGCCTACACAATTTTGAGTGTGATGTATTATAAGATCGTTTTTATAAAACAAACGTAATATTCTTTTGAAAGTGATTAGTTTGGGAAATGTTATTTCACTACTAATTGTGAAATACAGAAAATTCCACTACTGTAGTAATGTATGATACATACTTACAGCATTAACAAGTTAAGTGCAGAGGCGCGAGAGTCATATATGTCATAGCACAATGGTCTATAGGCTAATAATATTTGTACGAGAGTATCGGGAGACCATCGATTCTTCTTCTTCAAATTACTATTATTACTATTTTATTGTTATTATTATTATTATTATTATTATTATTATTATTATTATTATTATTGTTATTATTATTATTATTATTATTAGTGTTTGAATGTCGCACTAACACATGGAAGGCATTGCTTGACGTAAGGATGGGAAAGCTCCAGGACTCACCGGTACATTTCAATAAATTCTTCCCGGAACTGCTTATTCTTCTCAAAAGTCATTGTTATTTGAGGTAGGCCTAATTAACTCACAGAGAAACCAAATTAAGCTACAGACGAAACCACAGTGAGCCGGTCAGGAGTGGCCATACACACAATGACGGGTTGGAGAACCGGTCGTGTTCGCTGGTTTAGCAGTCGAGCCGCCAACACGGACCCATTCGAGGCCAACCCTCAACAACCCATCATACACCTTCGAGCCGGTCAGTGCGACCAAGGTCACGAACGGGCTCGCCAACCAGCTCGACTGTGAATGGGCCCCTTAACTCACGCGGATTGTGGCTTATAAAAGCCCCAAAATGAGCGCACATAACGAGGGAAGACAAGGAGGAAAATAGTTTTTGTTGACTCTGCCCCTAAAACAAATGCCGACTCACAGTAGAGCCAACGTGATGAGGTGATTTTAGAAGGACTTATAGGAAAATAACGCTTAAATTAAGCATGAAGTACTCATCGAAGTAACAGCAAGAAAATTCGGTCATTGGCAAAATGATAAAATAAAATAACAGAATGTTATTTATGAAATTACGCGTCAAAGGAATTACGTAAGCTACTGGAGCGTCATGACGCTAGCTATGAAGACACAGCCAATAGGGGTTCCGCGGCGGACCCTTGATTTAGACGGCTGAATTAGTATAATTCTACTTATCGTTTTGCGTTCTGCATTACATCACGTAGTAGTGATTGGCGGGCCACACAATCTGACGCATCGCTGATTTCCATAAACTTAGTGGATCTGGAGATCTCATGGATGGAGTGGGACAGTACCTCTGTCCAACCCCCACTCCATGTGAGACCATAAATGCTTGCACTTCTCAGGGTGGTTAGTTAGTCAACAGGCAGTCCATGAGGTGACCACACGGCCGTTTGTGGTGGGACTCTCCTGTGTTTTTGTGTAAAAAATGTGGATCTAAATGGGAATGCAAAGATAGTGTAATTTCTTGTGGGTATCGTCAATGCAAAACTGAATTTTAGAGACAGTGCTGTATGAATGACGGATCAGTCGCGACGCGCCGTGTAATTACGTGACTATGCCGTACGTTCTCATCGGGATACTGTGACGGGGTGAAGTGCCGAATGTCGCACGAGGAAAACTGTTCTTTGATTAATCACTCGCAGTAGAGAGAAAGACTGTGGTGTGTGCGTGAGTAAACTGTAAAGTTATAAAAACAGACATACGAGACAGGGTTTTAAAACACAAGAACCCAATGTCACGTTATTTGCAGTTTTTTGTTTTTAATATCACAGTGACAAAGCAGTGTGTCTATATTAGTTTGGTCTAATTGATGTAATGTAATTGAGGTAATTAGGATCGACACGTGGGTAATACAACCCGATGATTTATTGGAAAACATAATTCAAAACGACATAAAGGTTGTAAGGGAGTTGCTTGTCGTTTACATCAGTCAATGGGATTCGAGTTCGATGCCTAGTTGACACAGGAGCTAGTGCCAGCGATCGTGTCTAGGATTTTATTGGGAGAATTGCAATCCAAAAGTAACATCCCCGTAATTCCCATTTCAAATATTAAAGTTCGTGGAGTAATTCCTGATAGGACCACGATTTGTAATACCCAGGGATACTTGGATTTGGAAATTGGGAAAGACATTATTTCGCATCCATTCATTGTCTTATCGAAAATAGGATACAACATTATCATTAGTTCAGATATCCTGAGGGAATACTAAGCCCACATTAATATAGAGACCAACGAAATTTGTTTGAAATTGGATTCGGCCAAAGCAGAGATGAAATTAAACGATATTGCAGATTTGGAGATGGATGAAAGAATTTGGACTACGCAAATATGTTCAGAAGAAAGGGAAGAGTATGGAAATTGGACAGGATTGGATGAAGTTTGTCACAGAATCTTCGAGGAATCGGGAATTACCATTGCAGCTTTGGAAACTGATGAAGAACGTTCGTTGGATTCGATTATCCACGGAAAAATCATCGAGACGAAAATTGGTGATGACGAAAAGGCTCAATGTTAGAAATCTTGGAGCAATGTAAGAAGGTCTTTGGTTTACGACGCGCAAAAATCATAAATTTCCAATACACTTTGCTTGTAAACAGATGAATACCGTTTAGGCAACGTATTTATCCTGTTCCGGAAAAGTATCACGATAAAGTCAGCCAGATAATTAGCGAGATGGAGGCTAGTGGGTTGATCATGAAGTCCCCAACGCCATTTGTGAATCCACTCTTAATCTTGGAAAAAGCAAATGGGTCTTTACGGGAGTGTCTTGATGCGAGAGCTGTCAATCAACGCCTAGTGCCAGAGTATGACAAGCCCCTTGTAATAAGGATATTTTAAAGAAATTTCGGCACATAAAACTCTTTACCGGGGTTGATTTAACTTCGTCATTCAATCATGTGGAACTTGATCCAAAACCAAAATTCTAACTGGCTTTATGTTCGACCAAACAACTCATGTTTTTAAACGTCTTCCATTCGGGGTCATGAACGCTGGATCCGCTCTTATTAGGGCACTTGACAGAACTCTAAGTGAAGGGGTGAAAGCGTTTACAGTCAGATATATTGACGATATCTTGGTGGCATCCGAGACAGTTGAGGACCATCTAGAGAAAATCAAGAAGCTCTTGCATGATTTGGAACGCAATAATTTTAAAGTGAACCTTTCAAAATCTCAGTTTTGCCAGAGAAGTATTCTATTCATGGGACACGTGATTGACTCAGAGGGCGTGATTCCAAATCCTGTAAAGATCCAGGCGTTCCAAAATTTCCCAAGACCAACTGGGGTCAAATATTTTCGGCAGTTTTTAAGTACCTGTAAATTCTTTTCCGACCATTGTCCTGGGTACACGGAAGTTGTGGCACCACTCCAAAATTTCTTGAAGAAAAATAATCGCTGGAAATGGGATGAGGGTTGGGAAGCCGCCTTTAACAAAACGAAGGAACTCCTCGCCAACAGTGTAAAACTTGGGTACCCAGATTACTCCAAGAAATTTATCGTACAAACGGGTGCATCGAAAATTGGGGTAGACGTCGTTCTGTGTCAAGAATATCTTGAGGCACAACCCAAAATTACGTACTTGGCATTTATGAGCCCCAAGTTAAGAGCTCATGAACTAAAATACACGGTGACGGAGCTCGAAATGTTGGCCATAGTGACAGCCCTTGGTCATTGGCAGGACATCTACGGCTTTCCCATTATCCTACGGACTGATCACAAAGCATTGACGTTTATGCTCAAGTCAACTATGACAAGTGAAAGGGTCAACCGTTGGTGTCTCTTTGTCCAACAGTTTGACTTGACAATAGAGCACTGTGCTGGAAGGGACAATATCATTGCGGATGCGCTAAGTCGAAATCCGGACCCTAGAGAAACCATCATACACCTAATTCAACTTGAGGACGAGGACCGTGTAACATTAGACAAATTGAAGACTCTTGGAGAAGAACAGGAAAGGTACGAGGAGACAGGCAAGCTGATAAAATATTTCAAGAGGGAAGTACAACCGGTTACCGCCGAATATGCTGAGGAAGAGAAGAAATCAGAACGACATGATTAATTTAATGGGTTCTTGCATAAATTTGTTGATGATAGCCATACGCAGAACAGAATCGTAGTACCGCCCGTCTTGCAGGAAGGTCTGTTTAGGCTGGCCCATCGAGCCATTGGTCACGCGGGGATAGACAAGGTAGTGGCCACGTTGAGGGAAACATTCACCTGGCCAAACTTGAGGAAGACGGTCCGCTGGGTCTTGATAACCTGCGGCACATACCAGAGATGAAAGCACGATACTCTCCTGCTGAAACAATTGCCGTGACCTTTGTTGCCAAAGGAGCCGAAAGAACTGTTCGCTTTAGACTTCTATGGTCCTTTGCCCCGTGCAAGTCGAGAAATGCGACACATTTTAGTATGCGTCGATGTATTTTCGAAATACATCCAGCTCTGTCCAGGTCAAAAGGCATATACCAGAGCTGTTATAAATCAAATTAAGACAAAAATCATTCCGAAGACGGGGAAACCGGATTGCGTCTTAAGGGACCATGGTTCCCAGTTCACTTCGGAGCATTTAAACGTGACATCGAACGACTAGTGGTGAGGCATCACCTGAGCTCAATCCGCCATCCCGAGTCTTTTTTTTGCTACTTGTTTTACGTCGCACCGACACAGATAGGTCTTACGGCGACGATGGGACAGGAAAGGGCTAGGAGTGGGAAGGAAGCGGCCGTGGCCTTAATATTAAGGTACAGCCCCAGCATTTGCCTGGTGTGAAAATGGGAAACCACGGAAAACCATTTTCAGGGCTGCCGACAGTGGAGTTCGAACCTACTATCTCCCGAATACTGGATACTGGCCGCACTTAAGCGACTGCAGCTATCGAGCTCGGTCATCCCGAGTCTAATCCAGCTGAACGGGTCATGAGAGAAATAGGAAAGTTCTGTCGGATTTTCTGTTCCCGGCAACATTGGCGATGGGTAGATGTTCTTCCAATTATCGAAGAATGCGTCAATGTAACAATCCATGAATCGACTGGCATGATTCCGAGTGTGATTCATTTCAATGAAGTTCCAAAGAGACCCTGGAACAATGCAATTCAATGCCCACAAGACCCTCGCTTATCCGCGGAACTCTGCATCAAGACGACTGCCGAATATTTGAAGGAGCAGGAGGAGAAGAGGCTACGTCGTCTCCGTGGGAAAAGACATCATCGTCCTTTAAGAATTGGAGAGCTCGTTCTTGTGAAATGGCCATCAATTTCATATCCCGCTAACCAAGTATACTTCAAGTTTGCGGAGTTACACATTGGGCCTTACAGGGTTATACAAAACTTGGACAAAACTTCGTATAAGGTCCAGAGTGTGGATGGAGTGACGGAAACAGTGTATAACGCCGCCAAGTTAAAGTTATACCATCCACCAGGAAGTAGAAGCATAGGCATGGGTCAATCGGATGAGAATGCTGAGGAAGAAAAGGATGACCAGGACAGAGACGATTATGATGATCCACAGGACGAGGAAGAAGACATTCCGGAGGATGCAGAGGTCCACGTGATGTCGACCGAAGAGCAAGGGGACCGAAACGAACAGTGATGTGAAGAATGTCAAGAACTGTATCAGCGACGTGAAGCCGTGGGACAAATGTGTTTCCTTCTCGAAAGAGAAAATTCTTCGTTGAAAATGGGATGTCAGAGACCAAGGATAGTTAGAAGAGACAGTTGTTAAAGTTCAATTATAGATCAAGAAATTCGGAACTCCGTCACTATAAATATTTTTAGGAAATTGATATGTGGGTAGTGTATATGCTTGGAGCTTCCTTGTCAAAACAGGAGCTCAGTTTCATCACATTGCGCAACATCTTCGCCAGCTTGGCGCCTAACTCACGCGGATTGTGGCTTATAAAACCCCCAAAGTGAGCGCGCTTGATGAGGGAAGGCAAGGAGGAAAATAGTTAAATAGTTTTTGCTGACTCCGCCCGTAAAACAAATACTCACAGTAGAGCCAGCGTGACGAGGTGATTTTAGAAGGACTTATAGGAAAGTAACGCTTAAATTAAATATGAAATACTCATCGAAGTAACAGCAAGAATATTCGGTCATTGGCAAAATTATAAAATAAAATAAAATAATATTATTTATTAAATTACGCGTCAAAGGAATTACGTAAGCTACTGGAGCGTCATGACGCTAGTTATGAAGACACAGCCAATAGGGGTTCCCCGGTGGACCCTTGATTTAGAAGGCTGAATTATTATAATTCTACTAATAGTTTTGCGTTCCGCATTGCATCAAGTAGTAGTGATTGGCGGGCACACAATCTGACGCATCGCTGATTTCCATATACTTAGTGGATCTGGAGATTTCAAAGATGGAGTGGAACAGTACCTCTGTCCAACCCTCACTCCATGTGAGACTATAAATGCTTGCACTTCTCAGGTGGTTACTTAGTCAACAGGCAGTCTATGAGGTGACCATACGGCCGTTTGTGGTCGGACTCTCCTGTGGTTTTGTGTAGAAAATGTGGATCTAAATGGGAATACAAAGATAGTGTAATTTCTTGTGGGTATCGTCAATGGAAAACTTACTTTTTAGAGACAGTGCTGTATGAATGACGGATCAGTCGCGACGCGCCGTGTAATTACGTGACTATGCCGTACGTTCGCATCGGGATACTGTGACGGGGTGAAGTGCCGAATGTCGCACAAAGAAAACTGTTCTTTGATTAATCTCTCGTAGTAGAGAGAAAGACTGTGGTGTGTGCGTGAGTAAACTGTAAAGTTACAAAAACAGACATACGAGACAGGGTTTTAAAACGTTAGAACCCAATGTCACGTTATTTTCAGATTTTTGGTTTTAAATATCACAGTGTCAAAACAGTGTGTCTGTATTAGTTTGGTCTAATTGATATAACCTTGTTTGTACCGGAATCTGATTAACAAATATGCAAGTATCATTCTGCGGAAGATCGCAATCATAACTATATAAGGAAAACTGTAACGGTGATGTGTGGATAGGGAGTGTTTCTGAAACGTGGTGTGAATAGTATCTTTCCAGTGTTCACGAACTCAAGACCATAGATTCATCAATAGTCATCAAGGGACCTTTTGAATCCGTGATCATTCAACGCGGAGCCACGGACTAAACTCACCAGGCGGGTCCCTTGAGGACTCGGACCCATTGTAAATAGATAGTGAATTTAAGGATAGGGCTAGTATCATTTTATCAATATTAAATTATCACATTTGTTTTCTTAGATTGGTCCGTAGGATTTTTTAAGCTTACTTACTTGAGGTTATTTGGAAAGGAAACAAGTTAGGATAATTGCATGTATTTTAGCCCATTGTACTTAATTGCATGAGCAAGTACTGGGGATATTTGTGATCAAGAGTGCTGATATGAAAGTTGGAGAAAATTTATTTAATTTGATGAGTTAATGTAGTAGTTTTCCTCTGAATTAATTATTCAATATGAAACAGGATAATATGACGGTAGGATCTTCCCTATTGCCTGTGGACAATATTTCAAATGTGCGGATAGTAACAGCACTCTTTTTATAATGTAAAGTTGTAAAGTTTATTGCATGTTAGGTTAAGAAGTGGCTGTATGACCTGTGTGTGTTAAGAGTTCGTCATGCCCAGGGCTCGAAAAACCACCCTCCTAACACGAGCTAGCCCCGTGTGTATTGTTTTGTTTGCATTTTTATTGGTAATTATGTTAATTTATTTGGTTTGATATTAAGTGCCGATTTACTGAAAGTAGATTCACTTCATTTTAAATATACATCTTATATCTCTGTTTGAGGAAATGGTAAATGTTAGCCTGTGAGATGGGGAAACCATGTTAACTATGCGATGTATGAAACTGTGTCTGAACTCTGGCCTTCTGCGGGGTTCAATATATTGAAATGATACAGCGGCATGATATTGAGAAATATTTATAGGATAATTATGATGAACGCCTAAGCTGATTTTTGCATACAATAAGTGCATCAGTGTTATTGCGTTAAAATAATGAGCCGCTGACGATGCAATGCGTATTTATTTAGTTGTGGAGGAGTTTGTTTCAAAGAGGTTTTTGTCCCGTAGTATGAGCGCTGTTCAAGTAGATTTATGACGGTCTACCCGAGGGTGATGATCGTTTAAAAGGAAGCCAGGCGACCCGTGGTCTCTCTACTGGCTGTTGGAGAAATGAAGGTTTTCAGACACAACATTCATCTCTAGTAGTCGATATATTTTAATTGGTTTCCACATTTGTAACAAGTTATGATAAAATTAATGTTGAAATATTTAATTGTTACCCTTAAGAACGCAACAGCTAGGGATTTGTTTTACAGGGTCCCAAAGTATGTCGAAACCGGGGCCACCACTTCGAACCTTGCAGGCACGATGAGGGCTGTTAGTCACACAGCAACTTATAAATAACAATGCAGCCAATGTGTGTATTATATGTTTCTATTCCAGGTTGTAGAAGTGTTTGTATATGGTGTTTTGATAATCATTGTTTTATTGAAGCTAGATTTCGTGAGAATCCATTGGTAGTTTATTTCAAGTGAAGGGGTTGAGTCCCATATGACATGTTCAGTAGGTTCATCAAATGTGGTGATTTGTTTCCACCAGAGTTCTGTTTACCTTTCTTATTTGTGGGATTATGTTGTTATTATGTGAAATTTGTTTATTGCTTTCTTTTATTTATATTTTACATAATGATTCATTCGTACTATATTTAAATTAGGCGGTCACTCTAAGACTATTCTCTGAGTAAATCAGTGTTTTGAATATGTAAATTGGGAGTCTTCCCGCGGGAATATTGCGCATTCGCAAGGTCGTAACTTATCACTGTAAATAGTCAAATATTTTACTATGATATGGTGAAAGGTAATTTTTGTCGTATTCAACAGCTGGAATGAAACGTAGGGTTGATCAACAACAAAACCAGTTATACAAAGTTAAAATTTAGAAAGGTAATACAACCTTCCTCAAATTATTTGAATCGAGTGAAGGAACATTCATGTGCTTAATTGAAATATGTATGGATTGTTTTGTCATTAACTGAAATTTGACACCGTGATTTCAATAATCCACATAGAGACACTTTTGAAGATGTGGACTGCAAGTTTACTTAATTGACAGCACGGAATTGATTTCCCGTTACTTTATTGAGTGTCAAATATATGTGTACCGGGCGGTACACCTCCACGCCGCGAGTTCAAACATTGCGCCAGTTGAAACTCCTCTACTGGAGAAAGCCTGAACTTTAACAACCACATTAATTCTAAGGTTTCTCAGAAGATGTCATTACTGTAAATTTTGAAGTGTTCTGAACTATGTCTGTTTCGATTTGTATTTGTTTGCTCTGTAGTAAGAAGTGTGAACATTCTCTTCTAGATGGCACTACTTAAGAACTACAATTGTGCACCCTAGTGCGAACTGAAGGAACTTTTTTTTTGAAGAAATTTGGTATTCATAAGTTTGTTCTTTGTTAAATTTCTTTCAGTCATTTTTTGGGTTGGCAGTATAACCCTTCTCTTTCCGCCAGTTTTGAATTTGACCAATGAGTAATTTCTGTAATTAATTTTCCACCAATCCTAGACGTCTTCTTCAGTTTTGACTTGTAATCTTTAGCCGACCAATAAAAATTTATGGGCGGGTTGTTATCATTCATGAAAGGACTCGAATGTTCCACGAGGGTATATAAACTGCTGATTTTCTGGTCTCCTGGCCACTTCAGTAACATCTCTCCTTGTGTGATTATGTAGCAGGGGGCGGGAAGCGCCTCTTTCTTCGGGCAGCAGTTCATCTATAAGGTAATGGCCATTTTATAACTTCATTTCTTGCTAGCTCAGCAGTTTAACCCGCGGGGCAGGTTCGAAACCTTCTAATGTAACCTATCTTTAAACTGTAACAGACATTTGGTAAATTTTGGCTATTTAACTATAAATTGGATATAGAGTGCCTAAACCTCTCGAGCTCCCACTCATATTGTTCTGAGGTGACTACGTTTTCATTTCCATTTTTCCTCCCTTCGTAACGTAAATAAGTTTTCTTATCGTGTCACCTCCGTAGTATGGAATTAGCCCTTGCGTAAGCGGCCTAGTGCCAAATAGGTTTTAAAAATGTGTTAGGAGTGCAAGTTACGCCTCCATTCAACTCAGAATTTTGGGCCATGTAATTGACCTGTTTCTTTACTGACTAGGCTTCAGTAGGTTGGGTATTATTACCTTTTTTCTTGTGTGCCTGGAGGGCAGATTGAAGGTGGAGTTTGGTGTGGCCTTTGAATAGGCTTGAACTTTGAGAGCGGGTTTGCTCTCTCTTAAAAGTGCATTTTCTGTGTGCCTCGAGGAGGCTTTACTTGGTAATTGGGAGCAAGTGCTCCTTGGCATGATTGGGGTTTTCTGCCCCTTTATTGAACCTTGTATATAGGTAAAGTTGGGCTCATTGCTCAAGGATTGTGAGTCTGGGGCTCGAAGCCCAAATCCAGTAACAAACTGGAATTGTACTTTCTTAATTTGTTGATATGCTACTTGGTACCTGTTATATTATGTTATTTATTTATCTTGAAAAGAAAATATAACCTTTGTTAAAGTTTTAAATTAATTTTAATTTCGTAAGTTGAGACCTATTCCACCCAGCACCTTCTTTCACCTCTGCTGGTCCACCAAAATTCCGTAACAATATGTATGAAAATTAATGAATTTAATCATTAAGGTTGTAGAGTGTAAATCATAGGTTGCAACGAGAGCTAATTAAACCTTTAAAAAACTTTATTTGTTCCTATCTTTGCCGATAATTCCATCCTTATCTCTTTCGTTCATTTTATGCCTGTAAGTTAGATTTAAGTTTTTTGTAATTTGTAGCCTCAGACGCACCATGGCCATGAGAGGCTCGTGCTCATATCTCGGAACGGAAGAGTAGCGGTTCACCTCGCTATGTTATAAGGGCAGTTGTCATCTCATGTGTTCGGATTAGTCATTTCAATCCAAATGAGGCGGAATTAGTCACTAGAGAGAAAAGGTCCCTTGACTGTTAATTTCTGTGGCGCGTGGTCCCATGTGTTCATGACCCGGTCGGGGTAAATTTGCGTCGTCACATGGTCCCATGAGCTATGGGGTTGATGGGAAAGGCCCCAATACCACGTAGCCAAGTCATTCGGTAAACGATAATTTACAAAATATGAATACAGGTAACGTACATCTTCTATGATTTGCTAAGTGCGAAAAACAGGAACCACTGTAACACATATTGCACATACCGCACAGCTAACAAGCTCAGTAATTGCAAATTTACTTAATATGAATACATCACAACGCGGGTTATCGTGCAGAAGCCTGATATACGTATACACAGCACTCCTTTTTTTCTAAAAACGGGACACACGGACAAGAATGCTGCGAGATAGCACTTACACACACGATTTTTAATTTACTCTACAAACAGATATATAAATTATCTAAGATAGGTACTTACATGTAAAAAAGGGAAGGGGAAAAGATCAAATCATAATTTTTTGTAAGTACTCTGCGCCAAGTCATAAGAGCAAATGAGAGCGAATACTGTGAGTTCTGCTACTGCTTGCGAAAACGTGAACGGAAGTCTCCTCACAACTCAGCAAATATACACATCACCCTGTTCGCGCATAGACAAGTAAGATACACGCATTTGTTGGTATTCAGCCCGAAGGTTGGTTTGATCCTCTGCAGCTCCGCCAGCAGCTGTCATAAATAGCCTAGGCGTCACTGAAGAGGCGTACTAGGGAAATGAGGAGTGAGATAGTTTCCCGTTGCTTTCCTCGCCGAGCCAGCCGTTGCTATTACATATCAGTCTGCCAAGCCCACTGAAATGCATGCACCAACCGACCCTATGAGCGATATTGTCACACCATTCATAACAGAGACTGGTTGCATAAGAAATGGTATTAATAGCATCACTCATACCTCAGTCACTTTCATTTTGTCAAAGCCAAGGATGAGACTGAGACAGGTCAATGAAAGTAACACATTTGCTATAGCCCATACCGGAATACATAGTGCACTGTAAACACTACATCTCGCAACCAAAGGCATAAACACACACATTTAGTTAGAAATAAAATGATAGACACCGCGGTTCAAATCCCGGTGACATAATGTCCTGTTACTTGATAGACTGATACTTATGAGCTGCATCCGCACGTAAAACAGATTCTTGTGTTTGTTTCCGTTACTTGATAGACTTAGTTTCTAGTAATTACATCTTAGCATTGTCGTCAGGAAGGTTATCCGTCAGTAAAACAGTATCTTTGATTCTGGCTAAAAGCTTATACAACAAACAGGGCACACTATATTTGTTAATGCCTCTTACTCGAAAGCGCCGAGTTTGATTCTACAGGACTAAAGGCCCAGCTCAGGGTCCGTGGGTCAGTAACTCACGCTCCCAAGTAAACAGGCAGGGGATACCATAGGTGTTGTTAAGAGCCCCTGGATCCTCCCTTAGACGCCTCTTATAGCAGGCAGGGGATACCCTAGGTGTTTTTCTACCACCCCTTACAGACAGCACGTTTGCTTCGACACATTTTTTAAGTGAAGAAACCTGCTATTGATTATTGTTTTAAGAGGAAGTACAACTAGGCAACTGTCCTCTATATAACACTAGTCAGAGGGAAAAAATAGAAGGGGATCAGTTACTTTGAAAAAATGAAGATATCGACTAAAGGAAGAGAAGGGCTATGAAGGGCATGAAAATGAAGGACTCCCTAGGTTTCGCAACCTAATATGGTCGGAGTCGAAAAGAACAAGAGTTGACTAAGAGAGGTCGGCCAAAACGCTAACAGTCGCTATCTAGCTACTATGTTAGAGGTGGCAACCTCAGTTTTACGGGCAGATGACCTTCCAAACGCTAACAGTCGCTATCTTGAATATTCAAACCTTAATTAAACGGCTAGATGCCCTTCCTGACGTGGCTAGTTATATTCAACCCTTACAGTCGCGAATTCGGTTCCGAGGAAGGGGCCTTGGCCTAGCAAGTGACTACCCTGCTATAAGTAAGTGAAAGCAATGCTAGGACTCAGCTACGCGCCCCGTGGTCACCAACTCACACTCTCGAGTTCATAGCCCTTGGGACTTCTTTTAGTGACCTCTCACGTTAGGCAGGGGATACCGTCGGTGTTATTCTACCGCCTCTAAGGGCCTCGTAGTCGCAGATTCGAACTTGGGTTATCGCGGTAAAGAGACAGCCAAAGTGATCCCAGAAGATCTGCACGAACCAGCTTAGACAAAAATGTCTGTTCTTTTTGCGAATCGAACTCAGGTTATCACGTAAGAGTCAGGCACCGCGCCTAGCAAGTAACCGCTGCTCAGCCTGGAAGCCTGTTCGGACTATCTTTTTGGTAAAAAAAACCCCTATACTTACTAAGGGAATCGAACTCAGGTTGCGGTATGTTATAATAAACATTACTGCCTATATGTCCCCAACGACTGTATGTGTGTACTAGGTCAAGCTGACATGAGTGAAATTAGACGCTTCACTTCCTCCTTGGCTATTTTATAGGCTTGCCTGTTCGCAAGGATCATACAATATTGTATGCATCCTTTTCTCTAGCTAAAGGCTGGTTCGAGCAGGTCTTCTGCGGTCACAAAGAAGACGCGATGCCTGTCTCTTTACAGCAAAAGCCTGAGTTCGATTCCGCGACTATGGGGCCCTCAGAGGCGGTAGAATAACACCGACGGTATCCCCTGCCTAACGTAAGAGGACACTAAAAGGAGTCCCCAGGGGTATGAATACAAGAGTGTGATTTGGTGACCACGGGGAGCTTTGCCGAGTCCTAGCATTGCTTTCAGAGGCAGAGCCACCTTCCCCGGAACCGAATTCACGACTGTGAGGGTTGTAAATGGCTAGCCACGTCAGGAAGGGCATCTAGCCTTTTAAGTAAGGTTTGACTGTTCAAGATAGCGACTGTTAGCGTTGGGAAGGTCATCTGCCCGTAAAACTGAGGTTGCCACCTCTAACATAGTAGCAAGATAGCGACTGTTAACGTTTTGGCCGATCTCTCTTAATCAGCTCTTGTTCTTTTCGACTCCGATGTTATTAGGTTGCGAAACCAAGGATTGGTTTCTTCTTATTGTTAATGTCCGCCCCGGTTTTATACTACGTACCGGTACAAAGGGAATTTGTATAAAATGTTCCGAACAACGTGTTATGCCTAACAACGACGGTATCCCTTGCCTGACATAAGAGGCTACTAAAAGAGCCCCAGGGCTCTGAACTGGAGAGGGTGAGTTAGCGACCACGGGGCCCTTAGCTGAGTCAGAGCATTGTTTTCACTTACTTATAGCATAGGCCAAGAGTCTTCCCCAGCAAAGAGCGTAAGAGGCTACTAAAACAAGTCCCTACAGCTCTGAACTGGAGAGTGTGAGTTAGCGACCACGGGACCTTTAGCTGAGTCCTAGCATTGCTTTCAAAGAGGCCGCAAGGGCTTTGAACTAGAGAGCGTGAGTTGACGACTACGAGGTCCTTAGCTTAGTCCTAGCATTGTTTCCTCCCTTAGTCAACTATTGTTCTTTTCGACTCCGACCATATTAGATTGCGAAACCTATGGAGTCCTTCATTTCCACGCCCTTCGTAGCTCTTGTCCTCCTTTAGTCGATATCTTCATTTTTCAAAGTAACTGATCCCCCTCTATTTTTTCCCTCTGACTAGTGTTACATAGAGGACAGTTGCCTAGTTGTACTTCCTCTTAAAACAATAATCAATAGCAGGTTCCTCACTTTAAAAATGTGTCGAAACAAACATGCTGTCTATAGGGGTGGTAGAAAAACACCTAGGGTATCCCCTGTCTGCTATAAGAGGCGTCTAAGGGAGGATCCAGGGGCTCTTAACAACACCTACGGTATCCCCTGCTTGTTAACTTGGGAGCGTGAGTTAGCGACCCGCGTGTCCTGAGCTGGACGCTTAGTCCTCTAGAATCAAACTCGGCGTTTTCGAATAAGAGGCATTAACAAATATAGTGTGCCCTGTTTGTTGTATAAGCCTTTATCCAGAATCAAAGATACTGTTTTACTGACGGATAGCCTTCCTGACGACAACGCTAAGATGTAATTACTAGAAACTAAGTTTATCAAGTAACGGAAACAAACATAATAATCTGTTTACGACCGGATGCCCTTCCTAACGCCTAAGGTCTAGCAAGTAACAGGGCATTATGTCACCGGGATTTGAACCGCGGTATCCGTCATTTTATTTCTAACTAAATGTGTGTGTCTTACTTGCCTGTGCGCGAACAAGGTGATGTGTATTTTTGATGAGTTGTGAGGTGACTTCCGTTCACGTATTAGCAAGCAGTAGCAGAACTCACAGTATTCGCTCTCATTTGCTCTTATGACTTGGCGCAGAGTACATACAAATGATTTGATCTTTTCCCCTTCCCTGTTTACATGTAAATATCTTAGGTAATCCACATATCTGTGTGTAGAGTAAATTAAAAATTGTGTGTGTAAGTGCTATCTCGCAGCATTCTTGTCCGCGTGTTCCGTTTTCCGAAAAAAGGAGTGATGTGTATGCGTATATCAGACTTCTGCACGATAACACGTGATGATGTATTCATATTAAGTAAATTTGCAGTTACTGAGGGTGTTAGCTGTGCGGTATGTGCAATATGTGTTTCCGTGCTTTCTGATTTTCGCGCTTAGCAAACCATAGAAGTTGTACGTTACCTGTATTCATATTTCGTAAATTAGCACTTACCGAGCGAGACGGCTACACGGTATGTGCACTATGTGTTTCCGTGGTTTCTGATTTTCGCACGTAGCGAATCATAGAAGATGTACGTTACCTGTATTCATATTTTGTAAATTAGCGTTTACCGAGCGAGATGGCAACACGGTATGTGCAATATGCGTTTCCGTAGTTTCTGATATTTGCACGTAGCAAATGATAGAAGATGTATGTTACCTGTATTTATATTTTATAAATTATCGTTTACCGAACGAGTTGACTACGTGGTATGTGCACTACATGATTCCGTAGTTTCTGATTTTCGCACGTAGCAAATGATAGAAAGTGTACGTTACCTATATTCATATTTTGTAAATTAGCTTTTTACCAAGCGAGTTGGGTACGCGGTATGTGCACTATGTGTTTCCGCAGTTTCTGGTTTTCGCACTTAACAAGGAGCCCTTTTGCCTTTTTGCCATACAGATAAGGAGGAGCCCTTTTTCCCTTTTGCCCGGAAGAGAAGCACTTTTGCTCTTTTACTAGGAGGAGGTGCCCTTTTGCCAAACGGATAAGGAGGAGCCCTTTCGCCAGGAAGAGGAGTCCTTTTGCCCTTTTGCCCTACAGATGGGGAGGTGGTGTTCTTTTCGCCCATTTGCACTTTTCCTAGGATGAGGTGCCCTTTTGCCATACGGATGAAGAGGAGGAGGGCGGCTGTGTACTTTCTGAGGAGGAAGAGACCATAAGAGCCTATGTATAGCCGCCATCTTGTGCAGTAGCTGCGGGGTTGTTTTCTTCATAAAAGCCTGTGTATAGCCGCCATCTCGCGCAAGCGCCAATGGCCGGTTCTTTCTCTATAAGAGCCCATGTATAGCCGCCATCTTGTGCAATCGCCCATTGCAGGCATCTTTCTCCATAAGGGCCTATGTATAGCCGCCATTTTGCGCTAGCGCCCTTGGACGTCTCATAAGGAGCTGTGTATAGCCACCATCCTGTGCAATCGCCCATGGTGGGCATCTTTCTCGATAAGAAGCCATGTATATCCGCCATCTTGCGCAAGCGCCCTTAAGCCGTCTCATATGAGCCTACGTATAGCCGCCATTTTGTGCAATTGGATACCCGCAATCTTGCGCAAGCGTCCCTAAGCCGTCTCATAAGAGCCTATGTATAGCAGCCTTCTCTTCAAGCACCCCTATACCGTCTCATAAAAAGCTGTGTATAGTAGCCATCTTGTAGAATAAGATAGCCGCCATCTTGCGCAAGCGTCCCTAGCCGTCTCATAAGAGCCTATGTATAGCCGCTATCGTGCGCAAGCGCCCCTAGGCTGTCTCATAAGGAGCTGTGTATAACCGCTATCTTGTGCAATTGGTGTCGGGAAGGGCATCTTGCCCTAAAACTAAGGATAGCCGCTTCACGACTGTGGATGTGAGTCTTGCTCTCTTAGGAGTCGGGAAGGGCAACTAGCTGTTAAAGTGAGGTTTCTCCCCCAAGATGGCGACTGTGCGGTTATCCTCACTCTCTTACATGAAATCCGCAAGTCTGCCTAGCCCTTCTACTATACTAGGAGTCAATGACCTCGGGGTCAGAACCGACCTAGGTACGCTACTAGGGTTCAATGACTTCGGGTGCTGACGCAGCAAATAGGTGCTGACTCAGCGGATTTAATAAGACCTCAGCTCCTCTACTCACATCGACAATAGCACCACCTGACCTTTCCCATATCCTATTTGCGTATGCCCGATATCCTGCGAGTTTCTGGACTACGTTGGCAGTCCTTTATTTACAGACGTCTTAAATAGTGTGTTGATGGATTGAGTATATCTCACGGGAATTACATTACCGGCAAGTACTTAGGGCCTAATATAAGGACAGATCTTCATTGTGGATTTCTTATCAACTTAGTTGTACATAAAGGCCACATTAGTTTCAACATACTTATGAAAGTACTTAATGGTGGAGCAAGGTTGAAGAGAAGAGGCCGAGTCGATGGTAAGGTGCCGATTTAAAATATGTTTCGAATGTATTCAACCCACACCAAGATTAATCCATACGAGAACTGGGGATAATCCAAAGGAAAGCAACACTAATTGTTCTGGGTGATTTCCATAAAAAGAGTATTGTTACGAAAACGTTGCAAATTTTGGGCCGAGAAGACATGGGAGTAAGGAGACGAGCTGCTCGACTAAGTGTACTGTTCCGAGCAGTCAGTGGAGAGTTGGCGTGGCGTGTTCGTAGACGAATAAACATGAGCGGAGCTTTTAAATATGGGAAAGTTCATACAGTAATACAAGTATGAAGATAGATTTGGAATTCAAGAGGACTAATCGGGCAAAATATTCGTTTATCGTAAGAGGCATTATGGATTGTAATAATTAATCAAGTGAAATTTGAGATAAATTTCCAAATTATCGAAATCATTTAAGGAAGGTCCAGGTAAACAGTTGATAGGGAAAATATCACTTGGGTGACAGCCCTAAATGCAGATCAGTGATGGTAGATTGTTTGCTATATGATCGATATCCATTCGAACAGCAGACTCCACAAGCCCGCGGTGCAGACGCGACTTATTGATTTATTGTAAGTACACATATTATATCTATGATAGATGAATGTATCACTAGATATAACATCCTGTGAAAATGATATGACTATCGCAATTTCCTCATGGTGTTTAGATATGTATGAACAGCAGAATATTCAAAATGCCGTTAATTTGCGGACGTTCAGGTAGCTGTTTCTACGCTATTTCTCGTCGAAGAAACATTTCCGTCCATGCAATTATTTTCAGTTCGTACGAACATAGGTTGGCGTACACCTCTGTTGGATCTTATCTCAGGGAATTCATCTTGTCAGGATAATGTTCAAATTCCATAATGCGAATCGTGAACAGCATCGGCTGCAACGTTGTTGTAGTCTTTATTGTTTTAAGGAGAAATTCTGGAATGTAGCATCTAAAGCGCTAACCCATTCCTGTTACGCTAATGTATTAAATTTACAGTGCACTACGAACAGATTTGTTACTTTCATTGAAATGTTTTAATCTGTCCTTGACTATGCAGCCAGTCCCGTAGAGCACGATCAATGTACTGTCCAGGAATTATCTGTAGAGGTTGGTCTCAGTCATCACACCGTGTGGCAAATACTGACGAAATGTCTTAGCATGAGAAAAATTGCGTCCCGTGGGTTCAACATTAATTCACCGACGTACATTAAACGCACCGGTCTGCACTGGCTGGCATCCACCTGGACAGATATTGCAACGTACAAGACGCTTTTTTCAGTGTAATGTCGCCATTGATGGGACGAGAGCACAAGCTTACGGTGCTGAATTATTGAATTAAAGCTTCAATCGAATTAATGACGTCATCCAGGTTCACCACGTCCACAAAAAATTCGACAGGAACCCAGTCGAGTGAAGCTTATGCTGATTGTGGCATACGACTACGAGGGTGTTAATCTTATGCATGCTGTGCCTGAGGGACACACCTTCAACAGTGGTTACTATTGCCGTTTTCTGGATTGTCATCTGCGTCTGGTATGCGGCGCAAACGTCCACTTTTATTGCGAGACGATCGCCCTATTGTAGTGCGTGATAACGCACGTTGTCATGTCGCACGCAATGTCAAGCTCTTACTGCAACGGAGCATTGGGATGTCTTGGAACACACTCCGTACTCACCAGACATGAATCCTTTTGAAGGAATGTAATGAAATTGTACCTGGTAGTTCATGAAATATTGCGCTCCATCAATATTTCCACTATTTTATTTACAGCCCTAACATACAGCGGTTGATAGAGGGTCTTTGTGAAAATGTAAAAATTCTGGAAGCGTATACCGTTTAAGAGGTAATGAGTGTGAGTAAAAGAACTGACTTCAACATCCCGATGCGCCGATACTGGCACATCGAATTATGGAGGGAAACAATGCTCAATGACGATTTTGCGTAGTTGTAACAGAACTAGGTAGGAGATATGACACTATGTCAGTGACAGGTAGTGTGTCTTGCTGTTAATATCCATGCTGACTGAATGAAGAAGTGAAACATGATAAGAATATAAGGAATGAGTCATTAGGTAACCATCAGTTCCTAAATCGCTGTTGACGAGAAAATTCGTGTACAGAATGATGAGTCAACGGTATCCCATCGTTATGATAAAGAAAACGAATATTGTAGGATTAAAATCAGTGATAAATGCAGTGCGGAAAACTATTCGAGGAGAATACAATCCACGAGTAGTCATCACTAAGGCTCTACGCGCAGGAATAGCGATAATTTATCCTAAGGTCAAAGCAATATTTTGCAAGCGTACTCGAATTATTACTATACCGAAACGGGGAGGATTTCTTCCAGCACTGTTTCTTCTGGATGAGCCGCTTTAGGATCTCTTCTGTGTGACGCTGGTGCTTTAGCAATAACTCTCAATGTGTGGAAGAAACAAAACAGCAGTTGAAAGACGGTGAACGTTATAATAAGAAGGTGAAGGCTATTTCATTGCGCGGTAAAGGTGTACACATGAAGGTAGCACCATAAAAAAGGGGGGCTTGGTATCTACATGTCGCAAAAAAAAACGTCTACTGAATTCACTGCCACATGTCTGGCTCCATGGCTAACTGGTTAGCGTGCTGGCCTTTGGCCACAGGAGTCCCGGGTTCGATTCCCGGCGGGGTCGGGAATTTTAACCATAATTGGTTAATTGAGCTGGGTGTATGTTTCGTCTTCACCATCATTTCATCATCATCACGACACGAAGGTCGCCTACGGGTGTTAAATCAAAAGACCTGCATCTGGCGAGCCGAACTTGACCTCGGACACTCCCGGCACTAAAAGCCATACGCCGTTTCATTTAGTTTACCGCCACATCGAGCTCTAACCCAAGTTACTATGTTTGCCAAAGGCCAGCACGCTAACCATTTAGCCATGGAGCCAGACATGTGGCAGTGAATTCATAGCGCGGGAGGTTTGAAATTTGGGCGAGGGCGATTTGAAAATTAGGGTGGCTAGTTACGTGTACAGGCTTGTACAGGGCTGGATTCGACTCCAGGCTTAACCTCACAGGGCTGCCAACCTTACAGACCCCAGGCTCGATACCCAAGAGCGCAAGCTTAACCTAACAGGCTCAAAGTTCGATACCCGAGCTAACCGCATAATTAAACAAGCTTAACCTTACAGGCTTAACCTAACTGGGCAAGATGGCAGCTACACACTATTCTTATGAACTCTAGAAAGTTTCTTTAGAGGCTCACAACATTTAACTTAAGACCAATTAGCTGTATCGACATAACGTTTGGGAACTGATGCCAGCGATATTAGGCACGATGGCTGCTATACACTATTCTTATGAGACTTAAGTTTAGAGAGCTACCTCAAGCACGAACAACTTGTAACTTGAGATCTATTAGCTTTATCGGCCTAACTTTGGGGAACTGGCACACGGGCTATTAGGCAAGCTGGCGCAGGGGCTAATGCGCATACATTGCCTCTTATGGGACTAACTCGACTGAGCTGCGCTAGGGCTGAGCTGAGGCAAATTGTTCTTATGGGACTAGGATGGTGGTGTAAGAGCTACGAGGTAATAGGTATGCATTGCATTTATAGGACTAACTCTAGAGGGTGACTTCTTGGACTTAGAGGTGAATTTGGAATCCGGAACAAGATGACGAATATACATTGTTCTTATGGGACTAGGGAGGTGGTGGTCTATAATATGAATTGCTTGAATATAGAGGGCGATCTGAGGGACTCGATGCTGAGTTTAGGATTCTGAACAAGATGGCGACTATACATTGTTCTTATGGGACCAGGGAGGTGGTATAAGGGCTAATAGGCATTCATTTCTCTATTGAGCTAATTCGGAGGCCTCATCCTCCTAAGTGGTTGCCCTTCCCAACTTCAGTCCTTGGTGGATTGATGTAATAACTGTAGCATTCTTTCTCTCCAGGTGGGAGGGTGGTGGGATACATCCGTAAAAGGCGACTTGATTGGGAACTTAGACACATTCCTTTTCTGACGGTGGGTTGACGACCATATGACCTCTAGCTGAGTCTGGCATTATTTTAGTTGTTTAACCTTCTCTATATAGGGAAACGAGGGGTCGTCTGGGTAGCAGATTTTAACACTTCTGACTCGAGAACAATCTTCTACAAATAACAAGCAGTTTCCTATACACAACAGATGCTGCCTACCCTCGTAGAGACAGCGAACTCGGAGACTAGCCACTTCTCTCGATTATAGTGTGGTACGGTGACGGCAGTGCTGGCACGCATGAATGTTTGGAAGTGAATTGCTAAGGCAGCATTATGATAACAGAACATGTGAAGAGGATACTCGCTTGCTTTCTAAGAACTTTATGATATAGAATGCAGCCGCCACGCGGTTTCAGGTACCTGCTGAATTATACAGAGAAGCTACCTGATCATGCGATGTAAGTAATATTCTTGAACAAAACTGCCAGTATTAAAAGGCAAAACAAGAGCTAATTCTGATCCATGATCGAAGGAATTACTATGCTCTTAAAACTGCAGCAACACCTGTAGACACTAAAATCACGCATCAACGTATCCTGTGGAGGATTCTACATGTGACATTATCTGATCGAGATAACTTCGATCGCTGAATATTGTAGAAAATGATACACCGTTACCTGCATATGTTTTCAAAGGTGAGAGCTACATGGGTACCCTGTGTTACCGACTACAAACGAACATAGCTGGGCTGTAAAAATGTCGTAAATACAACCTTGAGTAGTGGTGATGGTGGTAGTAATTTATGTTTTAAGAGGAAGTGCAACTACGTAATCATCCTCTCTGAAGAAATTAAGTGGAAAATATTATAACACAAAATTATTTATTCAACGAAGAAATTTCAAAATGGATTACAGAATAATAAAAATATTGATGTTCATACCTGCGAGTCAAAGGCAATAATCAGCTCGACAACTACAAATATAAACCTGGTATATCATTAGACGTTCTACATCCTATGAAACCCGTAGGCCTATATGAGAGACTTAATGGCCAAAACATGCTGTCCAAATGTCTTCATGGTTTGACACAAAACAACTAATCGTTCAATGGATCGATATGCGATGATGTACAAAGGATACGTTGCTATACTGAAATTAGGCGTTATTGATGCTGTTTTGCAGTTCAGCTGTGGCAACAAAGTAGAAGTAGAGGTTCTGAAAAGAATGAAAATTGCACCTGGAAAGTGTAGTGGGACTGGAGTGTTCGAAGCAGATGAAATCCGTCTACGTAGGAGTAAACAGCAGACTACACCCGAACAAAAACTTCCTTTTTGCTATTTGTTTTACGTCACATCGACACAGATAGGTCCTATGGCGACGATTCGAACAAAAACAGCACAGAAGGTACCTACGGGGAAGGAAAAAGTTGCAAGAGGACAAAAACTTCAAAAGGAGGGCCCGACCAATGGAGCAGGAGAATTCTGAAATTCAAAGTTAACACGGACTTAACAATCTTACTGCCAACTTTCAACCCTTGTTTTCTCAGATTTATGAAATTACTGCAACTTCCTGCATTTAAAATCAAATAACGGCTGTATGAATTGAGCTAGGAAGTCCGTTTATATCTTAAATGAATGGTCATAAACTAGGGCACGTTGTGAACCTCCGTTGTTGAAATGTATTTTAAAGCAGAAAAGATATAGGTGATTGTAAAATAATATATTCTAAAAAATCTACATTATATTCGAAAACTTAGTTACTTAAAAAATTAATAGGAGTAATTCTGTTTCATAACATTAAGTACAGAAGTACCGTATCAACAAACTAGTAAAGGAATAATCAAAATCCATTACTATTTGAGACTTCCAGGAGGTTTGAAAATTGTAGGCATTTTTACACTTAAAAATTATTTTACAGGTGTGTAAACATAAACTGAGGAATTTATAACTGTTAATGGTATCAGAACTGTGGAAAAAACTTAATTTATTTAGGTTCAAAACTGTGGTATTTTACCTAAACATATATGTATACCTTAAACCGAAAAGGTCACAAATAGATTTTTTTAAAAAGGAACGCAAGTTCCCTGAGTAACAGAACACTTGACATTCCCATACCCTTGATTAATCCACTCTCACACATAAAGCGAATGACGAAATCAGCAGGAGTCGCGTCAACGGCCTCCCTCCGTGAAGGCCGGAAAGAGGACCGCCACACTGTAGTTGTCTTATTAATTGCTCTCAGCTTGTTGGGAGTTTGGATAGCTAGCCACTCCGATTCTCAGGACGACAAGATGGTTCGACGTAGCTGAGAACAAGTATCCTCAGCAGGTATATCCACAGGACTAGGAGGTATAAGTACCGCTTCTTTTGCAGCATCGCCCAGAAGATCACTTCTCGCAATCCCAACGTGACTTGGGAGCCAGCATCACACAACCTGGATAGAAGAGCATGAATCTGTCGCACCAGTCGGTGTTGCGGAAAACAGGTGTCAGTAGTCTGCAGAGAACTCAATGGATCGGTACACAAGAAAAAGTAGTCACTCTTGTCAACGAGTGCAAACTGCAGGGCTTCTAAGATGGCGTATATCCCCTGAGTATAAACGCTACAGATATTAGGAAGAAGGATCGCCATGCTAACATTATCGGTGACGAAATAGCAACCCACATTTTCTCCGATTTTAGAACCATCAATGAAGGCATCTCTTGAGGACGGATACTGGTGAACGAAGTCCTGGAAATACCTTCGTTGAACAGGCATCCGTGTTCACCTTGGATCACAGAGTAGATCTCGCCATATATCCAGTTATGGAACTAACCACGGAGGTACCTCGCTAGCAGCCCGCTCAAGACAACCACCGATATCCTTATCTAACTCAAGACACAAGCTATCAATTCGAATCCCATCCTGCAGTCTGGTATTCGGCCGGTTTTGGCACCTCTGGTGGTACTGGATGCAAAAGATGCATTGATAACTTGGATATAGCGGCATTTCACGAATTTAAGCAGCGTACGTGAGGAGTAGCTGCTGTCTCCTTATTCGTAACGATGGAACTTCGCTTCAGTGACTAGGCCGGTTATGCGGCTAGTACAGAAAGCTCTGTCTTTGATTCAAGACTGTTACAAGTATCGGGAAGGTATCACAATCACAGAGATCATGGTGTGCTGGCCACCGTTACGGGGAACTAGCACGTGGCTGCGTAAAGTAAAATTGAAATGGGAAAACGTACCATGTGAGCTGCTGAATTGTGTCGATTCCTCTGTGTTAAGCAAAGATCGAACTGGTTGATCAATGGTTCTAGGATCCTACCGCTAGTTCAGGAAGACGGACAACCCCAGACGGTGTTACGGATGTTCTCGTGTCTCAGCAAGAAAAAAGGATAAGGTAACTGAGCGATCAAATCTTGGAGCTCTTGCACTTCAAGTTCGTAGTCTAGTGGAATGTACACGTTGCATACCGTTCTTATTACTGGCAACGGAGTGCGAACTGCAACTGCATCTAGCTGAGTACGGAGCTGTACTTCGTCGCTGAACATGTTAGAGCGGACTAGGACACAAACGCCCCAAGTCGCCGCCCCATTCACAACTACCATATCTTTAGAATGAAGATGACATCCTGTCATAGTCGTGTCGTGTCCAGGTCTGAAACGAGATCCCTGTCGACGGACTACGGAGGCAGAGACGGGCATCAACTGACGTACCTCAGCTAGGTGACAGTGCCAGTGTGTGTATGGGTAGCGCAACGAAATCAGGACTATTTGTTGTCCTTTTTTCCACGTACAACTGTCCCTTGTCCGCCATCTTTGACGGTGTCCTTTGAGTCATCATCACCTCCACTATGATGAGTGGTTCAGCATCTGATTATAGTATTATCGGAAAACCTAACCAAATCCCTGCGGTACCGTTATATAATTCCCTTCTACGAGTTGAGAGATTGGTGCTTCTCGATGTTTATCTGCACATTTCCGAATAATTTGGCTTTTAGCAGCCGCCTGGATTGCTCAGGCAATGATGCCCAAATGAGTACTGATTCATCGCGCCTTCTCATCTCGTCGACTTCCCCTCCATAAATATTGAACCTTAGTCAGCTTAGTCAGCTGTTAATTAATAGATTTCCTGTTTTAGATCTCGAGCATGTTTAGTAGATTCTGTGTGTTACTGGACATTCGTTCACTTGCTGACATGACTTTAGGGTATCAAGAGAAAAGCAAACGATAAAATCATATGCGTGGGTAAACTAACTGTATTTATTTAAGAAAATAATAAAAAATAATTCAATGAAAATGTTCAAACAAATATGACCAAATATCTTGGTTCAATGACCTTACTGTTATGATGGGGTTGGACGATTTCAGGGTGCGATGCCATGCTATTACCGTCAAACGGGGTTACTTGGGACGACAGCCCAACTTGGGACAGTTAAAACCCATATTTTGGGAGCTCTTTGCCGACACTTGCTTCAGTGAGTACATGCCTAAATACGACAGACGAATGAACCACAACGTTTACTAGCAATATATATATATATATTTCGAGGCAATATTAACATAGGGATATTGCTGAGGTTGGATTTATATATTGTAGATCATTTTTAAAGAAATTAACCATAAAATCTTTGCGTCTCTGAGCTGAGACACTGAAATTAGAGAATTGTACATATCGTTATTTACTAACCGCACTATTAAACAACGTCGCACGTGCATTTTGTTTTGTTTTTATGCAAAACTAAGTAAAATTTATTCAAGTAATGAATTGCAATTGTGGGGTTACTTGGGACAATGTCCCAAGTTACACTTGTTTTAGAAAGTGCTACAAAATTAATGTAGAATTGGTTTCATTATAATATTTCAGACTAAATATCATGGTGCGTCGGTATCGGCGGCATTTAGGAGCCCGAAAATACCATGTTTTTCGGAGAAAAATCTGCAACCTGCTTTGGAAGCTATTAAAAAGAAAGAAATGTCATTGAGGAAAGCTGCTGAGATGTACGGTGTTCCTAAGAGCACAATTGCTCGCAAAGTATCCGGAAAAAAAACAAAGAAAGTTGTTTGTAAGGCAAGTGCTTTCAATAGAACATGATGGAACCCACCAGTGCAAATTCCTGCGAAGCTGTGAAGGAAAGGAAAATAAAATATTTGTGTTTCCTACAGTTGATGACATAAATGATGTTAAGAAAAAGCAAATCTTGAAGGTTATTGTACCAGTTAATGTAATGAGCAGAGGTAGATATGTTTTCAATGTACCTAATCTTCTTTGAATCAACGATGCTATGGTACCTATGTCTGTATTAAGAAAAATATGTAATAATTAAAAGATAAATGCATTCATTTTGACAATGAATTAATTATTTCCCTTTTACTTTGTCACTGTAGTGTCCCAAATAACCTAGATATTGTTTAACATGGTACAGAGACATCAAAACAGAAGAGTATTTTGAAGATTAAGTTATTGTCCCAAGTTACACCATCTCCAGGGTAACTTGGGACAGTAACAACATTGTACTTTTGGGAAAAATCAAAAGCCGTACAATAATTAATTGATGAAAATGGGCATTAACATACAGTCACTGGGGTTTATGTAAAATAAAAAATGTGACATATAATTTCCGGGTTGTAGAGGCATTTGAAAAATAAAACTGTCCCAAGTAACCCCGTTTGACGGTACTATAAAATGCCTGAGGCACCATATAGGGTATGCATATATTTTTGGTTTTTGGACTTATTATTGCGGGGAATTTTTCTTTCTATCTATTTTCCTTGATCTTGTAATGCGTCCTCTAATTGTGCCGTAAATTTGGTGTGATATTCTACCCTGGGTGATTTGTTGTAATGTAATCCTTTCCTTGTCGGAATCTTCCGCGCTTAAATCTTATCTCATATGCCCATTGTCGCGGTTCCAAGGCCACCTCACATTTAATTTAATAACAGACCATCTTGGTCTTCTGTAAAATTCTATCTTATATGAAATGTCAAGTATGAATTTAAATCTTAACATTTATGTATTATTATTATTATTATTATTATTATTATTATTATTATTATTATTATTATTATTATTATTATTATTATCCATGTTCGGTAACTCCTCGGTTTGTAGAAAATTGAAATTTGTTTGCCCTATTCTTAAATTTTCTGGTGATTAACGCTAACATGTTTTATTCTCACCCGTGTTTGCTTCTCTTACTTTTTGTTGCGTCACTAGTCTCCATATCTCTTATCTTCTGGACGCTTATATTTTGGTAGCCTTTGTCTGTTATTAGAACGAGATATAGCTTGGCTTGAGTAGCTGCAGGCTAGGTTTGCGTGTGTCGTTGTCCTGTTTTAATTGTGGAGCATAAGTAGTTTTCTCTCGTTTGTAAATTTATAACACTAGCCTGCAAAAAAAAAATGTTTGTGCGGTAAAAACGAAAATAGGTGAGTTTTATGAATTTCTTAACGCAGAATTCGAGAAAAAAGTTTTGGCGTATCACGTCTGGTTTAGTGGCAAGTTTACAAAATGTTATTTTGTTCATACGTAAAATATTTAATACTTAAGTATTGATTAAATTTGATATACTAATGTAAATTTCAGCTTGCAAAACGTAATCATATTTTGCATGCATTAAATACACATAAATGCTGCTTTGTAAGCAAGTAGATGGTTTGTATTATATTTTTAATGTATATTAAAATTCGTAAAACTGAAGCATAGAGCGCCTGTTTAGTTTCGGATGTACAGTTGCTTTTAAATTAATACAACCGTACCTTGAATAAAAATTACATGGTTAAACATACATAGTTTTTTTACTTAAATTATGTGCAGGTTAGGTTAACACCTCCATCTTTTCCCGTTTTCCGTGGATTTACCGAGTTTTTGAAGTTCCTGAATGATTTCTAGAAGGGTTGTCTCGTGCAATCGACCAACAGTAATCGGCCATCAGATTAACATCCCAACGTCCCTGATAGCGTTGTTCTGCATCTTTGAGATCCCGGTGAAACCTTTCATCTTGTTCTTCACTGACAGTTCCTAAATTTGGAGGGAAATAATCCAGATGCGAAGCTAAGATATGAAGCTTAAGGCTCATATTACAACTGAGTTCCTTAAACTTTACCAATATTTTCCTTACAATTTCTTTGTATTGAGGGTCCTAAATGTTGTCAAGGAATTTAGCCACCACATTTTTGAATGCGTTCCATGCCTCATTCTCAATTTTGGTCATCGTGTCCGTGAAATTTTTTTCCTTCATGAGTTTACAAATCTGTGGTCCATCAAATACGCCTTCTTTGATTTTTGCATCTGATAATGAGGGAAATTTAGTGGATAAATATTGGAAGCATATGATACTTTTATCTAATGCCTTGACATACTGTTTTATCAATCCTAATTTGATGTGCAAGGGTGGAAGTAGAGTTTTTCACGGTCAATAAGACTTACATTGAAGACATTTTTGGATCCTGGTTGTAGTTGTTTCCTTTCTGACCAATTCGCTGTATCCCAATGTTTATCCCATGCCCTGCTATCCCATTCGCATAGGAAACAGGGAAATTTTGTATAGCCTTTTTGTTGTCCCAGCAACAATCCAATGATCTTCAAATCACCGCAAATTTGCCACCCATGCTCGTTATATTTGATTTTTTCAAGCACCAACTTTAAGGTCAGTGAAGTGTGCAAGTAGTACGGATGCCAGAAAATTCGTATTATGAAGCAAAACAGCCTTTAAACTTCTTTTGGAAGAGTCAATAAAAACACGCCAGTTACTAGGATCATACTCTTTCTCTCCCAATTGACGTAGAAGATTTGAAACATCCGTACAAAGTACAAGTTCATCTACGTGAGTATAATACTTTCAGACTGTCATCTTTGCAAGGAAACTGCTTTATCAGTCCATCATAAAAGTTGCATAAGGGCTGGGGCTTTTAACACGTCTGTTTATTCAAGTGGTCTAAGATGAAAGACAAACGCTGAACTGCCTTATCTTCAATCCTTCATACCTCGCGGTCTATTGCGTATCTGGGGGAGTTTGTTCTGAATTTACCAGGAAAGCCCCAACTACAAAACGAAAATTTAAACAGCATAAAATGCAAACAATAACAAATCAAATCACATAATTGTGTTCTAAAAGAAAAGTTGCGCGAGAACATCTCCCAACATTACATATTACGAATTCATGCAGATAATAAAACACTGAATTGCGTCAAAACTAGATGTGATAGGAAAAAATACGATCATTTTCGGAATCAGGGCAGCGATTTCCATAAAAATTACATATTTTCTATTTTACCGCAAAATCATGTTGGCTAGTGTAATTGGTTTGGGGAATATTTTCTACTAATTGTTAATTATTATTTTAATTTTATTATCTATTCGTGTAAATTTAACTACTGATCCTGACATATTTTGTGTTTGTGTGTGTGTCCGAGTTTTCGTAATTTCTTAAAGGTTCACGTAAGAATATTGCAAGCAAATTTCAGTTTAACCAGATTAATTATTACTGGCCAGTATTCTAATTTTGAAAGATCAGTTTCATACTAACAATCTACACGGGTGTCAACCTTTTCAGTATTCTTAGTTTTAAGCAAATGATTCAATTTAATATTATTTAGTAACTTACTTATTTAATATCTGTTTCTCAAATTTTTATATGGTCCTTTGATTTTATTAATTTAAAAAGTGGGAACTTTTCCGTTGTAAATATACATTAATTTTTAATTTTTAATTAATTTATTTATTAAGTAAATATGTCAAAGCAATTCTAATTGCTCATTGAATTTATTCTTTTAAAAGATAATTCGATTGTAGATATTAACGAATTTAAACCTTATCCTTTAAGTTAATATTTTAATTTTATTTTTATTTTTGTCTCTTACTTGGTAGTCTTAGTCTTAGTTGCTTTGACCTGGCAACCCCTCAATTATTAATTTAAGATCCTGTCCTCTTTATTCCTTAATTTTCCTGGGCCCTTCTACGTATTATATTTGAAGCTACTGCCCCAAGGTAAGTAATTGTGTTATTTATGTTGATTTAGCCATTTCTGTGTAGTCTTTGTTGTGTGTGTCTTGGACATTGCAGTAGTTTATGGTAGCAGAGCATGGTTGCATCATATGTTGCTGTTGTACTAATGAACTTGATAAGTTGCCTGGATCAACGTTGCTAGTTACCAAAAGGGACAAGCATTGTAAATTTTAAAAATTGTAAAACTGAAGTATATCCAAGTAATTGTTTTTAAGTTTTTTCATGTGTGATCGACACTTCCTTATTGCTGTCCCCTCGGCTTTGAAGTATGGTTTGGTTCACTATATGTGCACTTGAAGCTTGTTTTATTAACCGCATAGGGTGGTCATGGAAACTGGTTTGTCTTTGGGGTCTACTTATTCTATACCTGCCATGTCTGGGTAAGTCGATGCCCACTATTTCATTTCTCTTTATGAAATATATTCGAATTATTTACTTAATCTGGTTTCAAATTTAATATAAATGAATTTTCTTCCACATTTTACTTTAATGAAGTGAGGTTCTTTGACCTTGTTATCTACACCCTCTTATTATACTCAAGGTTTTGCAGGAATTGCCGTGCTTGTACATCGTGGAATTTATTTGGATAAACTTGTGTTTGGTGTTGGAACATCTATTGTAACCTTACTTAACCTCTAAGAGATGTCTTTATTCCAGCTTCGTTTGTGGTCCAGATTGAGTGTTATAAATTTGTGTTGTAATTACATTTTCTCTTCCAGTGAGTGTATACACACCTTGCTGTTTGGACTGAATATGTAAAAAATTATTTACAATCTTGACCCATGGTGACCTAATCCTTTCATGCTTATTTCTGCTGTTCTGCCTTGTCCTGGTTACTAAATGTCATGTGTTATTATTGTGAGTTTTATTTACTGTGGTGAGTTCCCATGTTGACGATTCTTGCTTGTGTATATTAGTTTATATCTGGGGCATGTGCTGTGGGAGTTTCTTCCTATTTTGCCTTTTGGGGTCTTGTGTATGTTCCCGCTCTTGATATGGTCTTATTGTGGGTCTGTATTGAACTCTTGAATGAATATGTACTGTGATTATGGTGCAGTGATGAGAATGTCACATGGATTTGTTGGTGTTTAATGCTACTATCGAAACCTTGGGCAATGTTGTTGTTGTCAGGTACCCTGGAATACTTTTCCTGATTGAATGTGATACGCTATGGCTGTATGGCTCATCTGAAATTGTATTTTCTTTTTAATTTGATGTGCCCATGTCAGGTAGTTCCGTCAGTTCTGTTGTGGAATAATAAATTTCTGTTGCTAATGTTAATCATGTCTTATTCTGTCTTGATACTATTTCCCCTCATTTCATTCGCCTTCTTTTGCAATGTGCATGTACTTCACTTATGTGGCCTGGTTGTAATGAGGTGTGGTCTTAATTTCTTTGTGAATCTGTGATTTCCATGACATAGTTAATTGTAGTCACTGTGGATTAGCTCTTCCTCTTGCATATTTTGTGTTAGGTGTCTGTGTACTGAATTCTTGCTCTGAGGTTTCATTCTCTGCTATTAATGATGTGCGACTAGTGTCATGCATGTGTGTGATCTTCTTGTTCTGGTTAATGATGTCAGTTTTGGCCTTCTGCTTGAGTGAATTTTTCATTCTGCCTTATTTTTCATTGCTAGTCCTGGTTAGTTGCTGCATGTGTTGATTCTTGGTCATCCTTACCTCTTGTCGCCATGCCTATATGACGTTGCTGGTGCTTCGTGGTCGTTGTGTGGGTTCATTTCTGGATTCTGGAGTGGAGTGCAGCTGCCTTATAGCTGAAACGACCCCTCGGTTTTACTGTGTCTTCATGTTGGGATTTTGGTTGTGGGTCTCGCAATTGTCATGTGGTTATCGGTACAGTTCTTTACCTAATAATTGTGGAATCTGCTCTGAAAGTAGTCTTTTATATGAATTCTTCATTTCCTGTTTATTTTGCTATGGATTATGGGAGTGTATTTTGTAAACGTTGTCAGCCTGGTGTGTAATGTTATTCGTGTAGTTGATTTTCCGGTCTTCGAAACCGATATGAAATCTTCTCTAGTGTAACCTTGTGCCAATCTGTTACCGTATGTCGATGTCTTGGCTGGTATATTTATTTAACCTTGGAGGTAGGCAAGGTGTTTGCGGGTCAGTATGGGATGTCTCGTAGGTGATAAGATTCACCTTATCGTTAATCCAGGATTTACCCTGAGGTCTGTTCGGGCATTGTTGTCATTTCATGGATGTACACTGGCTTTGATCATGCCTTCATTTGATAGCTTGTGATATGAGACCTTATGTCTCTTTTGATATGTATCTGTGAGTCAGATCTTGTATGTAATCTTGTATTATTATGAAAAACTTGTGTACGGGGAAGTTTTCCTTTGCACCCTATGGCTGTTTATATGTAGACTCCTGTGATTGAGCTTATTTACATTACCTATTCCATAGTTCATGCCTTGGTCTGTTCATCTGGTTTACTAATCTAACCTCTTGTAATCCTGCTGCTTCTGTCTCTATCCTGCATATATTTGCGATTTTGTATTGTCGCTTTGTTGTCATCTGATTGTTCTAGGTTCTATTTCACTGAGTATGGGGTCATTTTGGATGACCCCTGGTCAGTTGCTAAAATTCCTTTTCTGTCATTGGGGTATGGGACCCAATTGGTTGATTGATTGATTGAAGGTTCTTCTCCATCAACTCAAGAGTTTTGTGATCGTGTTATCTATAATGTCTGCATTGTTTATATTTTATTATATCCCGTGAATTTCGACTGGCTAGAAGGGTGCCTGTGTTGATTGTCATAATCTCACACGGTGGATTGTCCTTATACCACCATATTATTAGTCCTGGATTTTCCAGAGGTTCTCTTGAACACTTAATGATCTTAATGAAACACCTGTGCTCGTTGCTTTCGAAGATTATTTATATGGAGATGAAATTTTCCATGAATTTTGGCCCTTGTTTATGCTGTGTTGAGCTGGTTCTGGTTGGTTTTGTAATACCATTTTCATTTTTGTCCGTTATTCGCTATCATCCTTTCTGTAATTGTCACTTGTCATGTGGTTGTTGACCTTGGCAATTGTTGCTTGGTAATCTCTTGCGGATCCACCTTGAGTACTACCCTCCACCTGTCATTATGTCGACAAGTTTCCAGCTATTGCCATTGCTTCTTCCTTTATTCTTGGTCGAATTTCCATGTGATCTCTGCGTTATGGTAACGGATGGTTTGGTTTGCTATATTTTCTGTCTCTTTACTGTTTGTTTTCTTAATGTTCTGGGTTATCTGGTTACTGTATACGGTTTATCGTTGTGAGTGCTGCACGGTCCATCTAGTAATAAGATTACATCGTTACCCTGTACTCTCCGTTGATTTATCCTTTCTGCTCATTGTCTTGGTATTTTTCTGGTATCTGTACTGACCTTTGGAATTGTGCAATGTGTGGAAGAATGCTAGTACTTCATGTAAATGAATGTGGAAACTATAATGGTCTTCGCCCTAATAATTTTCTGTTTGATGTTCTGGTTGAGTCTATTAAATTTAACTTAATTTAGTTGGGGTAAAAATTACAGTAACTTACCGCTGGATTCCATGACCCATCTTAAATATTCAATATTACTCTGTTCTCTTGCGTTTATTCTCGATATTGGTATATTGAATTCTCGGAACATTTCAGTTATTTCCCCTTTTCTTAATATGTAATTCTTACTCAAAAAATTTGGATTATTAATACTACGGCACATAAACTGGTACTTCAAGTAAATTAGTGTATATTGCCTTACACGTGTCATCTATCCTTTCGTTCGGTCTCCAGTTTCTATCCCGTTGCTCTCACCCTTCGGGTCGAACTTCCCTAGGTACGGTCTGGGACCCTGAATTTTGCCTCTCCGTATTTTCCCAGACCTTCGGTGGTGGGCTACGGTCTCCAATTAGATCTACCGTATAGATTGCCTCAACATGTCATATTCTGGGATGACTTTGGCTAGACGTTTGATCCAGCTGTAGGAGTGTCATTTCTGCTTCCGCCGCGGTCTATCAGTTTGCCGCAATTTATGTCCTTCGGACTTCGATCGGAAGTTGCCTAGATATTGCAGTTATGATCTCACACTCTGCATATAATCTACCTTAAGAATGCTCGTGGAGTCCTGTTGTCCATTCCAGTATATTTTCTTGACTTATCCTCGGCTGTACGAACAATGTTGTACACCCGGATCCCTCCTTGCATGTTGGGAGTAGAAGTACGCTCCTCTGGTCTCGGCAAGTTCCGCAGCTCACTCAGTGCAGCGGGCTATGTTCCGCGTTCACTATACGGTCTCCTTCTCCTATGCTTTGTTGCTGGATACAGCATTTGATCTTACTAAATTCTTTATTTGTGCGCAAATCCAAGAGTTCCATTTTGTCTCTCATGTGCTCTAGTTCCTTCTCAAACTGTTAATTTCGTCTTTTATCACACAGTTCCGACAATGCCTGTATATTTGTCTCTGTATCTTGGTTGTTAGCCTTAGCAGTTTTACGATCTGCCATACCGGTAATCATTTTCTTGATTTCTCATCTCTTGTTCACTATATCTTCAGCCTCTTCCTGCCTGATCTGTCCTTTCATCTCCTTCATCTTCTCCTCTGTTTCAACCTGTATTTCCCGTATCTCACTCTCTAATTTATCTTCCGTCTTCTGTTGAAGGCTTGCTGTGCGTTGGATTGTATAGCTTGGCATGAAATTAAATCGCAATTCTGTGTCCTGGGTAAGTTTCTCAATTGCACTACAATTTTTCCGAATTTCGATTCCCGCATCGTCAAGACTTGAAGTTATCTCACCTAATCGTTTATCCGTGCTTTCTGCACTTACCGCCACCTGACTTTTTAATTCCTAAACAGATCTTCGGAGCGTTTCTATCTGCACTTGAGCCCTATTCTCTACCTCACCTAACTTCTTCTCTAGCCTATCCATTCCCTACTTGCAACACTGTTGTGCGGTACCAATTTTCTATCTAATTCCCCGAGTTTATCTTTCGTGAACCTAGTGTCTAGTGTTAACTGAGCTAATGTCTCATTGTTTTGCTTTAACTGTTCACTCAACTCTTCAGTTTTTCTCCGCGGCATTATTCATCCTATCTAATAGTTTATCCATGTGCTCCTGACCACTCTGTGCAGCCTCTTCTGTGGCCTTGTCCATATGCTGTGCAACCTCTTCCGCGGCCTTGTCCATTCTCGCTAACAATCCTCCAAAGTTATGGAGATATTTATTTGTTAAAGGCGACGGCGCGGTTGATCATCATCACCGATTGATTAATTATATGTAAATTTCATATTCCACGTCTCTTATAATTTACGTTAATTTCCCAGCTTCTATCATTCTACGTTAACAAGATCAAACACTTTTGGCTCAAAACTCGCCATTTAGAAGCTGCCTAACGATTTCATTCTATGCTTTTTTGCAAGCATGATAATGTTATATGAATGAATGAATGAATGAATGAATGAATGAATACGCTTCTCTCCCAGTCACGGATGACCACCAACTGGGGAGAGCGTATTCGTTTATTGTAATCTAAAACATTACATGTAGTTAAACTGAACGTACCCAAGCCAACAAACCAATAACCGAAAGCAAGTTACACAAAAATTCAAAGATTTTAAAATTCGTTAAGAGTTAGATAATGTTAGTATATACTGCAAAACCGCATGTATATTATACATCCTTATAAAAACAGCGAACAAACCCCCTCCCCCAGAAGTGAGGGACAACCGCCCACCGAGGAGGGGAAGAAGGTTTGCCCGCCGCGACCAGGATATTAATTACAGTAGACATATTCTTTAATAGTTACTTACATATGGCTTTGAACTTATACAACCTTATCCTTATGAGGTATTTCCTGGATTTTAACTAAGTTGTACAGTCCAGGACACCTCATCCGTAACTACATGTAGTTATCTCTGTTTTCTTTACATGTTTTCCCCAAATACCTCTAATAATGTTAATTTTGCTATTTTTCCCGGTTTCTTCCATTCTCTGTTTAATAGACATGAAAGAGTGTGCAGTTCATGTTCATTTAGAATTTTATCCAACTCTTTCCTTTCTATGTATTTCTCTCTAACGTTTCTTGTTTCTTTACAGTCCTTAATCAAATATGCCACTTCCATATTTGAATTACATAAAATACATTAATTTTCGTCATTTTTTCTCTTAAAGCTTTATTTTTATAATGGAGAAATGATCAAGGCAATGGGCATTTCTGGAAAACATTGGATCTACAGACTCTTTCGTAAGATCTGGAAAGAAGGGGACATACCAGTCGATTGGAAAACAGGCATCATAATTCCAATCTTCAAGAAAGGAGACAGAAAGAAATGTTCCAACTATAGAGGCATCACTTTAACATCTCAAGTTGGTAAATTTTTATGAAAGAATTATAGACCGTAAAATCAGACCCCTTATTGAAGAGAACCTCTTCGAAGAACAGTATGGATTCAGGAAGGGGAGATCAACAACTGATTTAATCTTTACAGTCCGTCAATTAATGGAAAAATACTATGAACACAACCGAGATTTGTGGTTAGCCTTTCTGGATATCAAGAAAGCATTTGATGCTGTGAATAGAGAGAAGGTGTGGGAAGCACTGAAGAAAATTGGAATACAGGATGACATGATACACCGGATCAAGAATTTGTATGAAGATACCCGAAGTAAAGTCAAAACACCTGCAGGAATGACAAACCTTTGATATAAAATCTGGGTTAAGACAGGGTGGTGTTCTGTCTCCTCTTCTTTTCATCACTGTGGTGAACGGGATTCAGAGAAAAGTTCACCAAACCATTGGAGGTAAGAAAATGAAAGTTATATTGTTCGCGGATGATATATGCTTGTGGGTAGACTCTAAAGAAGATCTTCAAGGACAAATAAACTCCTGGGCAGAATCTGCTAAAGAATATGGACTCATCTTCAGCCAAGAGAAAAGTGAGGTTATGGTCATGAAGAGATACGGGCAACAAATAGGACACATTGAAATGGAGGGGAAACAGCTACAGATGAACCATCAATTCAAATATCTTGGAAGTGTTATCTCTGATACTGGTTATATACATAAGGAAATTTCCCACAGAATTCAGGCAGGTAGCAACTTTTACAAAATAGTTAAAGACATAATATGGAACAAGAAAATACCAACAAAATGTAAGAGAGTCATATATGAAACTTATTACGTACCAATCCTGACCTATGATTGCGAAACATGGACCATGAGAAACAAAGATGTTAGTAGAATCCAGGCCGCAGAAATGAAATGTGTTCGTAGCATGATCGGCAAAACACGGAGGGACAGAGTTCGTAATGAGGAAACCCGCAAGCAGGCTCAAGTTGTAAGACTGCAGGACAAAATAACAGTGCAGCGACTGAGATGGTATGGACATATGCGACGCATGGGTTATAACAGATTACCAAAAAAGTGTACGATCTAAAACTTGAAGACAAAAGACCAAGAGGGCGACCAAGACTCAGGTACAAGGACATTGTGAAGATTGACATTCAACAGAGAGGACATACTTTGGAAAGCATTGAAGAAGGAGAGAAGTTCAGGGACCGCAACTGGTGGAGAAGCCTCGTTTGCCGACCCATCGCTTAAGATGGAACGACGTGGGATATGTATGTATCAACCACCAGATTATTCCTCTCATTTCCCTTTTTGTTAACATTTGTGTTCTTATAGTCATATTCTCACTTATTTTACAAAATTCTATTAGTGTTCTCTTGCTGTTACATTCTGCCCTAATTGTTTGTCTTTCTATATATTTCACTCTTTGAACTACTTTCTTATGCAATCTCCTGTCATCCCTTGAAATATTACTTACCCAATATGATCCCAATCCTATGTTCTCTAGAAGATTCTTCACCCCATCTACCCAGTAGCTTTCGTTTAGATGTTTCATTCGGTGCTGATAGGCTAAGCCTAATATTTCACCACCTCCCCCATCTTTAATCTCAACCAATACTTAACTATTCGTTTTGCAATATCAGCCTGTATACTCACCCCTTCACACATCATTCTTACTCCACTGTTTACAGTACAGTTTGGTAGTACCATAATTATTTTTGCAAATTTGCTAACGATTACATCTAATGCTACAATTCCCTGATCTATTCCCCAAATTTCTGATCCATACAATACCTTAGCTTTAACTATTGCATTAAATATGTTTTCCTGAATTTTGTTTCTACGTTAGGCATCTTTTTATCTTATATTTTGATACTAGCCAAGGCACTTATTCGCCTCATTTTTGATCTTTTTATTTGGTCAGACCAACTACCATTACTAATCGTCCCTAAGTATTCGATTTTTTTGACCACTTCTTTGTTTTGCCCATCCACCACTGTTCACTCTTAGAAAGCTTTACACCCCTTTTACAAACCACCACTCTGGTTTTCTGTGGGTTAACCTTTAAATTTCCCTCTTTATAGTAGTTCTCTACCTCATTAATACTATTTTGCATCTTGTTGGGTGTTAATGTGAGTAGAATGATATCGTCCGCAAAGATTAGGCCTGGAATATCTTGATACTCGAGACATGGATAAGCTCCTTTCTCAAATTCTTTCGAGAGGAAAATATCGTTAATAAACAATAAAAATAATATGCTGGACAGTTTACACCTTTGTTTAAGACCCACTTTAGAAGTTATCTCTCCCACTACTAAATATTTTTAACTTTGACAGTACATTTAAATTCCGAATATATTTTCAATTGCTCTTATAATTTTAGCTGATACTCCGATCTGCCCCAACTTGTGGACGACAGCTTTTCTACTCACCGAATCGAAAGCTTTTTCTAAATCGATTACAGTAATGTACAACTTGCCTCTCTTCTTCTTAATATATTTATCTATTATTGTTTTAACTACCATTATATTGTCACTAGTCCTCATTCTCTTTCTGAATCCTGTTTGTAATCTCTACAGGATCGAGTACTCCACCCAATTCATTAATCTTTTTGCCAATATCCCTGTGTATATCTTACATAAAGAATCTAGCAACGTAATCCCTCTATAATTACTTGGGTTAGATCTCTCTCCACGTTTCTTGTATACATGACAGATGATACCTTCTTGCCATGATTTAGGGAATCTTGCTCCCTCGAATATCTTGTTAAATATTTTGACTATACTTGCTAGGATAAAGCTATTTTTGCTTGCTTCCTTCCAGAATTCATTGTTTATACCTGAAATTGCTTCTGATTTCCCTTTCCTCCCGTTCTCTAATATTTCCTTTACTTCGACGGCTGACATTTCCTTATCAAAATCGGGCAGGCTGCACTCCAATACTCTCGAGATTCCGATCTTCTGTACATCCTGTTTCCAGCTATCTTCACCACTTAATAGTTTACTAAAGTACGGTATTCTATCCAATCTCTACGGCTTATATTTACCTGAGTTATGTTTTTTCTATGTTTACAAATTTGATTTATTCTATGCCATGCTTTCTTAGTATTAATATTCAGAGCATCTCTGTTTAAGTTGTCAGTTTGTTTCTTCTGCCACAAATCTTTAGTTCTTACCAATAATTCTTTATACTCTTTTCTTTTGCTACAGAATGCAGTTCTTGGTTCATGCCCGCCTATTTTTCTGAATGTATCTAGTGCTTTCATTACTTCTGATTTTTTGTCTGCATTCTTCATTGTACCACCCACTATTTCTTCGTATTCCCACCTCCCGAGCCCGCATTTTATGTCCTGCCATCATGTATTGAGTGTTCTGTTAGCTTTATCACCTCGTCTATTTTATTATCTTCCATCGTGGACTTTATTCCTATCTTAATAATTTCAAAGGACCTACCTTCGAAATTTCCTTGAATTCTGTGCTAAGGTCTTCTTTCCATATATATTTTGTCACTGCCCTCCCTTTAATATTACTTATATAATTCCCCCCACTATTCTCTTCCGTGCTTACCATATTTATAATTATGGGTAAGTGATGGGATTCTCCCCAACCTTTAACATTTATCCTCGTAATGAGTGGTAATGCCTCCTTAGAACACAATACTAGATCAATTGCACTACCACCCATTTCTGTTATAAATTTTAAATAACCCCTTTCATCTCCTGGCCATCACCCATTTAAAATATAGAGTTCTTCTGTTCCACATAATTCTAATAGTTTTTAGCCATAGTTATTGCAAACTTTATCTTGACTAATTCTTTTTCCAATTATTATTTCCTCAGCCTCTTTACAATAAACTGGTTTTAAGTCTGCAATCCTCGCATTGAAGTGCCCCATTATTACAATACCTATGTCCTCATGTATGTTATTTAATCTGTTTACTTCTAGTGCTAACTCTGTGAAGAATTCTTTGTTTGCCAATGTCGAGCCCTCGGGAGGATTGTATACAAAACCGAAACATAGATTAACATCCCTCTTCTGATTTACCCTTGTTTTCACCCAAAGTATTTCTTCAATATCTGTTTCTATTATTTCAATTTTCTCCTTTACTTCTTCCCTTTTCAAAGTTAGTATACCACCAGGATATCTACCTTTCCGAGCATTCCTGTCCCTTGCCTTGCTATACGTTTTCAAACCTTCAATATGTACTTCATATCCCGGTGCTATTCAACTCTCAACAAAGGTAATGATATGCATTTCTGCCATTAACAATTTCACCTGTTCATTTCCTAACTTGTTCAAGAAACCTTCAATGTTGACTATACCAATATTCCATTCTAGCTATTTCTTACTTTTACCCTCAGACGAGTTGCTTGTTTTACTTCTAGTTATTCTCTTTTTCTCCAGTTCTAGAATACTACCCTCTGGTAAAGTAATTATTTCTTAGTCTAAATTGTCCTTCTGTCATTTTCCCCTTTTAACCCAGAAGTCTATTACACTCAAGGATTTACCTTTCCCAGCCAAAGTCTTGCTTCTGTCATCAGATGGGCCGCTGCTTCCTGGATTCTTGTCGACTCGACAGTCAGCTGGTTGTCCATCCTCTTCTACTATGTGCTCGTCACTCTGCAGTCTTCTGTTCGTCTGTAGAGTATGAAGGTCGCTGTTGTCATCATATTGTACTTTATCAGCCACGGCACAGGCAGCTGACTGGCACATTCCTTCCTCTACAGACCGTTGCACTTCTTGGTGTGATGAACTCAACTGTCTATCCATTTCCCGTAGCTGTGCAATTGACCAGATACGCGACCAGTTACTGTCACCTAGTATAAGACATTTGCCTCTTATGTATGCTTTTAGTCCATAGTTCCTAGCTTTTACTAGGTGAAATCGCAAGACTCTCTGTTCCATGACTGTCTCTTTATCCATATCTCTACTTACCCAAATCATTTTTCCTTTTAAGTTCTTCCCATTGAGGATAATTTTGTTCGCCTTCATAGCCGAAATCAACTTAACTTTAATAGGTCTTTTCCCTTTGACTCTCCCCAGCCTATAGATTTCATCAATATCTTCTTCTTTACAATTTATCTGTATATGGTTATTTATAATATCCAACACTTTACCCGTTAGATCATTCAAATCCTCCTTTTCGTTCTCCGGAATGCCATATATGAAAATATTTTTCCTGGATAGTTATTTTCTGTTGCCACTTTAATTTATCTATTTCTCCTTCAATCAACTTCACTTTCGACTTCAATAATTCTATTTCCCTAGAGTTTTCCACCACCTTTTCTGTCATAATTCGTATCTCTTCTTTTATACAGTCTTTCATTTCTGTCATATCATTTTTCAACTCGCGAATTAGCTTCCTCGTTTGCTCAATCTGGCAAGCATCTCTGTTTCCCTAATCTTTTCTATGTCCTCCCAGCTCAATGATCCCGTTGGTCCAGGGTTCACCTCTACGCCTCCTATTATCAGAGGAATTGCCACCACTACTGCCACCATCATAGTTCCCTCGAGCCCAGATTTTCGTAGATGCACCTTATCACTTGGCGTACACACACACGTCACTCGCCCGTGCCATCGACCTATGGCCGCGCGATATTGCTCTATAGCAATATTCATACTTCTCACTCAGCACTCACTGAACAATACAACCTCTCGCTTCGCTAGCTCGATTACAATTGATTATATAACCGAACGTATCCGACAATTTGGACTTTTTTAAGTAATGTAGCCCCAAATATGTTATCAAAATGGCTAATATTCCTGACTATGGGGTCAACGCTATGTGTTATACATCAACACGTAACCATATTTACATTTATATTTCCGACTTGAGGCTAATATATTCCAAACAGTTTTTATAAGCCCCTAACCTTCAATATCGATGCAACTATCACTACACAATTGCACTTGAGACTGAGGTTATCTCGTGTGTCTAATTTACTAAAAGGAATCATAAATCTAAACTAACTGGTTATGCAGATTTGTCACGCAAAACAAATCCTAGGCTGTGTCTGTGTCAATTTATATCTGATGGATATAAACATTATCCACTTTTACCTCATACGTGAGAAGTCATCTTCTTGCTCTCGAATTCAAATTGAGTTACTCAATTTTAATTTGACACGCCTAACTACTCGGCTCAATGACTCTCATTCACTTCCTATCTTACATTATAATTTACGTAATACTATTGCCGATTTACACCCAACGTGACACCATGTACTTGGGATTTAATGATCTCTCTTAAAAACACTCGATTTCAATAGAAAATCTGCCCTTTCACATTCGCATACAAAACACACATAGTATCGAACTTAGGACTACTAGACATACAACTTTGTCTAATGTTCCGGGGTATTTGTGGACCGCAAAGGTGAAGGAAGGTGCCGGGGTGAAAGGGTCTAACTACAATGTCAAGAAATTAATTTAAAACTTAAACTGAAGGTTATATTTTCTTAAATTCAACTTTAACAAAATTTCATAACAATGAAACGTCAGGTACAATGACAAATTCTAAACAAGACAAGATCTCCAAAATTTAGTGACTTTTAAAATCTGGGCTTCAAGCCCCTTGCTTTACAATTCTCGAGTTCCTAGCTCAAATTTACAACGGAGCACAAATTTACAAAAGGACAGAAATCCCCTAATACCTGGAGCACTTGCTCCCAAAATTGCAATATTAAGCCTCCCAGAGGTACTTTTACAACACATGAAAAAGAGCTAACGTGATCTCAGCTTTCCAAGCCTACTCAAGGCAACATAGCCTGAAACTCTAATTATCTCTGGCCTTACAAGGCACTATTTACAAATAGAAATCAATTACACAGTAACCAACCTACAGGGCCTTTGCGGAAAAGAACAGGTGAAGTACATGGCCCGAAACACAAATTGAATAGAGGCGTGTACTTGCACTCCTAGATATGAACTCTTAAAACCTAAAGGGCACTAGGCCGATGAAACAGGGGCTATTCCCAAACTACAGAGGTTGCACGCATGGAAATAACGTTACCACATTGCAGAAACAAAAATGTGGCACCTCAAACCAATATGAAGGGAAGCTCGAGAGGGTCTGTCCCTCTCTATCCCCGATTTACAGTTAAAGATTTAATGAAGTTTTTACCTAAGCCGGCTGAAAGTTACATTTTTAGGAAAACTAGGTTACATAGTTAATGATTCGGACCTTTCCCTCAGGTTAAACTGCGGAGCAAGCAAGAAATAAAGATGTTATGTGGCCATTACCTGTGAACTGCTGCCTGATGAAAGAGGCGCCGCCCGCCTCCTGCTTTGACACACACACTAGGTCAGATGACGATCAATTGGCCAAGAGACGAGAAAATCCGCAGTTTATAAACCCTCGAGGAAAGTTCGAGACCATTCAGGATTAAACTAGCCACACCCTCTCGATTGTATTGGATAATTTAAAGTTAAACTTAAAATAGAAGAAAAAGACTGTGGTTGGTAGAAAATTAATTGCAGAAATTAGGGATTGGATAAATTCAAAACTGGAGGAAAGAAAAGATAAATATTGACAACCCAAAAATAAATGAACATCAATTAGTAAAAAAACTTATAAATACAAAACTTCTTTAAATCAAAAGTTCTTTCGCTTCGCACCAGGGTGCATGATCATAGGTTTTTTGTAGTGACATCTATGGAAGAAAGTCCAAACTTCTTAATGAATGGCAAACAAAACAAGTAGAAATACAGTCAGTTCATGAAACTTCACAATAACAAAATTTCATCAGATTTCTGTGGTGACATCTTCTGAGTAAACTTATAAGTTGGTCTAGTTTCAACGGTTTCTCCAGTAGAGGAGTTCTTTTAGGCGCAAGATTTAAATGTGCGGCGTTGGGGTGTACCTCCCGGTACATCTAACATGTTCGGTTGCCAGATTGCATTGTTCTGTCTGGGTGCCAAACACACTGGGTACCATATTATGGTCACTCCCAGGCTTCGAACCAATGACACTACTATTGAAAATGCCTAACCGGTAGACGCCAAATTTACATGTAACGTACCCTGTCCTAATTTCAGCCTAGCTCAGGAGTAGAAGCGCGTGGTACCACAACGACTCTATTTCAAGTCTAATAAAAACTTCATAAAATTATTGTCTTGCCAGCGCCTGCGCGTTCAAATGCAATAGGGGCGCCCTTCCCTTCTCAGTTCAGCCTTTATAGTCTCACAAGGCCTCTGGCTTCAAGGGGAAATACTAGCAAACATACCCTCTTCCTTTGTGGGAGCTCGCCAGATGCTAACGGCTGCTCCCGTTAATACACATATATCTCAGTTTAGCACAAGTAAATAGACTTATCAACTCCAGTTACTCTATAATTATCATCTTAACTACGTGTGGTGTCAGATCTGTGGAATTTAGCTTAGTGGCGGATTAATTGATTAAAATTCAGGGGATTCCATCCCTGGAAAAGCGAGGTTTGTCAACCTTTGACAAATGTTCGGTGCATCCCCTCTTTCAAATCTCACCTCCAGAGTTTGCTGTTTGCGTGGATACGCGGCTATTGGGGTCTACATGATCGAGATCACGGTCTGCGGCTCAGGTCTAACTAGAGGAATTCGTTCCTACAGGAGCGCTATGAAGTTCTCACAGCTTATGGCACGGCCATCCAAGGTTCCTTCCTTCATTCTCCACGACTATATTTAGCGCTGAATAAAATTATGCCACAGTGTTGTAATAAATAAATCGTAGCATATATGATACGGTTGAATAATTTCTGTATCGGTCGAGTCCACAGAAAGAAGGAAGTGTACTTTTTAATTTTCTGTAATTTTTGTTCCTCTGTAAGTATGTACCCGCATCACGAGAAGGCGCTGAACAGAATTGAATGAAAATCGGTATGTAAAGTCGGGGAATAAGTCGCTACAATCTAGGTCATAAATAATTTTATTCACGCTGAGTGAAATGGTAGTGTAGGGGAAGGATTAGAATGTAATTCTCAAATATTTATGTTATTAGTCGTACTATCGATAAATCCCACATAACTAAAGTTATATAGTATTATATATCCGATCATTTATGTCTTATACCTTTTTTGCTATTTTGCTTTACGTCGCACCGACACAGATAGGTCTTATGGCGACGATGGGATAGGAAAGGCCTAGGAATTGGAAGGAAGCGGCCGTGGTCCAGCCCCAGCATTTGCCTGGTGTGAAAATGGGAAACGACGGAAAACCATCTTCAGGGCTGCCGACAGTGGGGCTCGAACCCACTATCTCCCGATTACTGGATACTGGCCGCACTTAACTTATACATTTTTATCGTTCCGGCTATGATAACAGAGATATTCACGAATTTGGATTTTTGTTGCTAAGTCCATATCAGCGCCGAGTCACCGCTGATAACCGTGGTTCAAATCCCGGTCACTCCATGTGAGATTTGTGCTGGACAAAGCGGAGGCGGGACATGTTTTTCTCCACGTACTCCGGTTTTCCCTGTCGTCTTTCATTCTAGCAACACTCTCCATTCTCATTTCATAGCATATATCAGTCATTAATGTAACACTGGGAGTGGCGACCCCATCGTACTAACACCCTATATATATGCTTCATTTATTGCATCCCTGATCCGGTCAATGACTGGAAAACAGGTTGTAGGTTTTCATTTTCATTGTCCTCTGGTTCATACATTTTATAATACTGCAGGTACGTAACACACTGGTTCATCATAGTATTCCAGTTATTCGATCTCTACTCTGACGCGCTGTTTTGAATGAGCTGTATGCACACTTACGGCAGAGGCTCGCTTAGTACTGTAGTAGTAGTAGTAGCAGTAGTAGTAGTAGTAGTAGTAGTAGTAGTAGTAGTAGTAGTAGTAGTAGTAGTAGTAGTAGTATGATCTGGTCTATAATTACTATTTAAGCCTATTTCAAATTATAGCACCACAATTCACTAAATAACTCAAAAGTCAACTCTGAAAAGAGCCGTTTCTTAAGAAAAGCTTCTTCCTCTTCACTTTTATTAAATTCTACATTCATTTAATTCCAAATTAGCAGTGAAGAGGGGGCTACTCCTCTGGCTTGGAGAAAAAAATTGCCTACAAATCAGATAGGTTCTTCCGTTGCCATTGTAGTGAATTGAGATTTTCCTACTCATCGGGTACTCCTCGGAGACAGATTAGTAAAAAGGCATAGTTTTTGCTCTGGGACTCTCCACTACTCGCCTTCCCCCCACTCCCCCCCCCCGCACCGCAAAAAAAAAAAAAAAAAAGACGAAGAGTGTTCACGGATCAGAACTGTCTGCGACTTGGTCATTCCAGCTCTGGAATTCCAGCATAATACTGTTCGTTAAAAGTGAGAAAGTGTGTGGTCTTTCATTTGATGGAGTATTTCATATGAAAGTATTGCCTTTAATCGCGCCATTCCTACTGACGTCATTGCAATGACCTATGTTCATTTCTGTTGGAAAAACCATTAAGACAGTCTTTCTGAGGATGTAAAATGGCTGGTAGAGAATGAGTGTCTGCCATTATAATGAAAACTCCCCAACCTGGTGGTGACTGATGGTAGGCAAGCGGGCCTATCATTACAATGAAAATTTCCTAACACAGTCTTCATATAAGAAAAGACGTTTGGTGACTTCCCCGTCGCGTTTCTAGGGTAACGTTAAGAGCAATGTAATTTAATACAATCTTGCTCACAACGTGTACACTACCTAGCCTAGAATTATGTATACAATGTAGAATTCCGTAGCGAAGCACGGGTACATCAGCTAGTATTCTATATAGAAGGAAAATTAACACATTTCCATTGATTACAAAAGAAATCACAATACATTGCTATTAAACAAATCCCTTCTTACAGAGAATGCATATATAGTACAGAAAACCTTGAACAAAATAATATAACAACATGGAATAATAATAATAATAATAATAATAATAATAATAATAATAATAATAATAATAATAATAATAATAATAATAATAATAATAATAATAATTCGGCATTTTGTAAGGATTCAGCCCAGTTTTACGGCCGGATGCCCTTCCTGACGCCAACTTTAGGTGGAGTTATGTATTCACTATTGCGTTTCAGTGGTAGGTTTTAGTATGTTCTGGTGTGTGTAGATGAAGATGGTTATCCAGTCCCCGATCCAGAGGAATTAACTTTCGACTACCCAGTTAAAATCCTCGATCCGGTCGAATCTGGGAACCTCTGAACCGAAGGCCAACACACTGATCACTCAGCCAAGGAGCCGGACTTTAGGCGATACTGTAATAATAATAATAATAATAATAATAATAATAATAATAATAATAATAATAATAATAATAATAATAATAATAATAATAATAATCCTGGGCTGAGTGGCTCAGGCGGTTGAGGCCTCGTCTTGGCAGGTTTGATCCTAGCTCAGTCCAGTGGTATTTTAATGTGCTCAAATACGTTCGGGGGCCGATGACCGTATGAGTTAGGCCCCTTTAAACAACAAGCATCAAGCAAATACGTCAGCCTTGTGTCGGTAGATTTACTGGCATGAAAAACAATTCCTGCAGGACAACATTCCGATACCTAGCCGTATCTGAAAAAGTAGTGGGACGTAGACCCAATAAAGTAAACTCGTGACCTCGTCCAGAGGTCGTTCAGGAACAGCCCCATTGGAGGTGAGCTACATGTAGGGTCTACCATTTTAACAACATATCAGCTCTCTTGCCATTCTAAAATTTCTGGCAGTACCGGGAATCGAACCCAAGCCCTCGAGGACGGCAGCTAATAATGTTAACAGTTACGCTACGGAGGCGGACATAGAACCAATAATAATAATAATAAATTTACCAAAAATAAGTATTCTATAGCTGTGGAATACAAGGTTTGAAGAGCACAATGGTGTAAAATATCCCATAATAATAATAATAATAATAATAATAATAATAATAATAATAATAATAATAATAATAATAATAATAATAATAATAATAATAATAGAAATTAAAATCAGATTAAGAATTTGTAGGATAAACAATTATAAATAATTTCTTGTGTTAATGATCTTATATCACATACTTATCTGAATAATTCACTTCAATATTTTTGGACGAAGATTCTGGTAATGCCGATTGGTTTTTTCCTTATGTTGCACCCACTCAGACACGTCTTGCCGCTACGATCGAATATTACAAGGCTAGGTTTGCGAAGGAAGTGGTAGTGGCATTAATTAAGGCACAACAGCACCCGCATTTGCCTGGTGTGAAAATGGGAACCATAGAAAACCATCTATCAAGGCTGTCGACAGTGGGATTCAAATTCACTATATCCTAAATGCAAGCCAAGAGCTATGTGCCGTGAAACACGTAGTCAACTCGCTTAGTAGTCATAGTGATGAAAGTCGTCGTATTACACCGTATCGTTAGCACAGGGAATGAGGTGACTAGGAAATTCAAATCGTACTGTAAGTGTGGCGTTGGGCAGCAAGCGTCTTGTATTATCGTTGTTCTCTATATGTTTATTTTCAAAATGCCGGGGAACTTTGCTCTATAGTATCCAATTTAATAATAAATAGTGTGCCCTTCCTGCGACCAGGGCGGGTCGCGAAGAAATCCAGACTAGCAGACTCGGGGTTGATTGCCTTTCAAAGTTTCCTTTTTAACATGGATCCGTGAAAGTTGCGAAAGCTTTCTATCTTACGGATGAGTCATCCGCCGCAAACACTAATGGACGTCTACATCGTACCAATTGTGAACTATATCGAGAGATAATTCCTAACCTATCTTGAATTAAGAAATAAATATCTACACATATAATGCTTACGCTAGAGTATAAATATAAATACCAATATATCTTTATCACAACTATTTATTCAAATTCTGAGAAAATTGAGAAAAAGAAAATATAGTTAAAAGAAAATTATCATCTCATTTAAAAATTCATTAATTAATTTCCATTTTAGTGCTTGGGATCCTTGATTGACTTTAATAATAATTATGTAGGCTATAACCGGAGAAATAAAATAATTATCAAATTATTGAAATGAAATCACATATTATCTTCTCATCATTAATTATATATATATATCAAAGAAAATGTTCCTAAACTCCAATCAAAGTTGCTCAAATTATTTACAAATCGTCTCGATAAATATTGTATCTCAACATCGTCTTTTGCTCTTATAATCATTTATCTATTTATTTATTTAGTTATTTAGGATGACTTTAAGATTTTCTTTATTCTGGGATTATGCTTTAAGATGCATCAGGAAAAATATAAGTACCAAGTCAACCATAATATGCGCTAATATCTACATTAATATCTAGCATCACTTGTCAGCTCAAATATATCATTCACCTTATTAATCTCACAAATTAGTTTAACCACGTAAATGTGTCTGATGAGACATGTTGTCGGATAACTAATTGAATTCCAACACATTATCTAGTGTCATTTACTGAACTAGGTGTAGAATATTATTCATGAATACTCTATCATTTATTTTACCTACTGAAATTATAAATGAAGAAATTATAATACTTGTGCGTAGGATTCATGTACTTCTTCAACGTATACTGAACATTACGGTAGAACAGTAGGTTAATTTTAAATAATATCCTACTCAACTTATTTCAATGATTTACTAGTGCCATAACTTATTATAAGCTTCACCATATGTCTTCATTCATGTTGGATATGGAATACCTGTCAACGATTATACATCATGGTATCAAGTATATTACTGATCCTGGATCGCGTCAATGCTCTTCCCTTATCTTCACAATTAATCATTCCCTTCCTTACCAACGAAACAATACATATCACATTTATCCTTCCTAATATTCATTTAATATTCCAATATCATTTTCTTCATACATTATTATCATACCTCTTCTTTCTCTTCCAAATAATTCTTTACTATACCTTAATTTGACGCTTGGAATCCTCTATCATTCATTCACTTGATTAACCCATTTCTTCTCAATTAATCTCATTACCATTTTATATTACTCTCATATCCATATATAATTCTCTGCTGATTCTATGTGACACTGTTTAATCTTCATACTACAAGATATTAACCATCACTCACGTATAATCTTAACTATTCTACAATATGGATCTCATAATTAATGTATAATAACCTGTTCATATGCTTAAATATCACTGCAGTGGCACTTACCATGGCCGGACTGGCCATCACTTACGTATTGTTCATTTCACATTTCCTAATCAAGGATTGGTTATCTTATTCAGACACAAGTATGACTTTAATTCACGAGAATCTAACATATCTGAGCTAATTTTTGAAGATTACAATGTTTAACCATCTATTCACCATCATTAACGATTATAATACAATTTGTAAGATATATCTAACGTACCGTACTTCGCTAAGAAATAGGACTTATCTTTTTCCGTCGGCTCCACCGGGATTGAATTAGATGCTCCAGGACATCTGTGGTTTGGCCTCGGCAATTACATCCTCTCGCTGGTCATCAGGATGCTCTGGGATAGGTAAGATTCCACTGCCGTCACGGGCCGGTAAATCTTCTGACACAAGGGTGAGCGTTTTCGAATACCAAATAACTTGGGCTCAGAAACGCAGCTCTCTACCGTCTGAGCCACGCAGTCAGGCAGTATACCGTTTACCGTGTTCCGCTATTTGGTAAGTTCCTACAAGAAAATAAAAGTAGTACTACTGAACACATGCTGGATTGTGTTACAAGCACAAGCACAAACACAACCACAAGCAAAAGCTGTGTACTTTAGTATTAAAAACTTATTTGGAATATGATAGATTATATCCTTTGTATTTATTCAACAATTTATGCATAATTTATTCGATCTAATCTATATATATAAAATAAGAGTTTTATCTGTACATTGCTCAGAACTTGAAATGAATGGTATTTATATATCGGTCATGTCCACAGTAACAAGGAAAAGCACTTTTTACTTTTCCGTAATTTCTGTCTGTCCGTATGTATGTATGTATGTATGTATGTATGTATGTATGTATGTATGTATGTATGTATGTATGTATGTATGTATGTATGTATGTATGTATGTTTGTATGTATGTATGTACACGCATCACGAGAAAGCGGATGAAAATAATGAAAATCGGTATGTAAAGTCAGGGGATAAGCCACTACAATCTAGGCTATACATCGTTTTATTCACGCTGAATGAAATGGTAGTTTAGGGGAAGGCCTAAAATTTATTTCTCATATATTTATATTATTAATGGTCCTATCGATAAATAAGCTAAAGATAAAGTCACTATAATCTAGGCCATAAATAATTTTATTCACGCTGAGAAAAATGATAGTTTAGGGGAAGGCCTAAAATTTTATTCTCAAATATTTTTGCTATTAGTAGTCCTATCTTAATGAAAATCGGTATGCAAATTCAGGGAATAAGTCGCTATAATCTAGGCCATAAAATTTTTTATTCACGCTGAGTGAAATGGTAGTGTAAGGGAAGGCCTAAATTTTAATTCTCAAATGTTTATGATATTAGTGGTCGTATCGATGAATACTACGTAACTTAAAGTTATATAGTATTAAATTTCCGATCATTTATGTCTTATACATCGTTACCGTACCGGCTATGATCACAGAGATATTAATGAATTTTGATTTTTGTTACTAAGTCTGTATCAGTGCCGAGTCGCGAGAAAATGGGTAAACAGAATTGAATGAAAATCGGTATGTAAAGTCGGAGAATAAGGAACTACAGTCTACGCTATAAATAATTTTATAAGACCCCTAATATCACAGAGTCGAAAGAAAACTAAATGTGAAGGACTACAATATAGAAAGCTCATAAAAATGATCAACTATAACATTATTTTGACCATTGTTTGTTGTGATGTGCTGTGTGTGTTCTGTTGCCGATAGATAGGATGACTGCTGGGTACCGAGTATTTCTTTAAATTTGCTTTACGTCGCACCAACACAGATAGGTCTTATGGCGACGATGGGATAGGAAAGGGCTAGGAGTGTGAAGGAAGTGGGCGTGGCATTAACTACTGTAAGGTACACATGTGATAATGGGAAACCACGGAATGCCTCTTCAGGGCTGCCGACAGTGGGGTTCGAATCTACTATCTCGCGGATGCAAGCTCGCAGCTGCGCGCTCCTAACCACACGGCCAACTGGCCCGGTCGTACCGAGTGTAAAGGCCTGCCTGAATATTGCGGGAAGTAGCTGGGGATTTAGATAATTTTCTTCTTTAGCATGCCGTTCCTCTGGTTCACAAATTTTCTGATACTACTGGTACGCAACACACTAGTTCATCATAGCATTCGAACTATTCAATGCCTACTCTGAGGCAGTGATTGGAATCAGTATTGTGCATATTTAACGGAATAATGGCAGGGAAGTGTTCACGGCAGTCTGCAGCCTGGTCATTCCAGCTCTGGAACTTTGGACTGTTAGATCGGCACGGTAATACTGTTCTTTAAAAATGAGAAAATATGCGGTTTTTAATTTGATCGAGTATTTTATATCATAACATTGCTTTTAATCGCTACATTCCTCCTGACGTTTTTGTAATGACCTATATTGACTTCAGTTAGGAAAACCACGAAGTTAGTCTTTCTGAGAATCCCGTAGCGAAGCACGGGTACATTAGCTAATCTATATATATAAAATAACTTGTCCTGACTTAATGACTGACTGACGGATTCATCATCGCCGAGCCAAAACTACTGGACATAGAGAAATGAAATTTTGGCGATACATTCATATTAAGATGTAGGTGCTCGCTCAGAGAGCATTTTTGGATATTCCGTCGCTAAGGGGGTGAAAAGGGGGTAAAATTTTAAAATGAGTGTATCTATATCTCAAAACTTTAAAAGTTTACAGTTGTAAAAATTGGTATTTAGAATCTTCTTTAAAAATGAGGAAATACGTATTTTTTATTTTCAGAAAATCCCAATAGGAGGGGTGAAAAAGGGTGAAAAAAGGGTTGAATGCCTTTAATCAGGATACCGGTACTTATATCTCAGAAACTGAAGATATTACAGACCTGAAAATTGGAACATTTGATCTCTTTTAAACATAAAGAAACACATATTATTTTGTTTTTGGAAAATCCAATTAATGGGAGGGTGAAAAGGGGGGTGAATTTTTAAAATGAGTGTATCTATAACTCAAAACTTTGAAAGTTTACAGATGTAAAAATTGGTATTTAGAATCTTCATTAAAAATAAAGAAACACGCATTTTTTGTTTTCGGAAAATCCCAATAGGAGGGGTGAAAAAGGGGTTGAATGCCTTTAGTAAGGAAGCTTATATCTCAGAAAATGAAGATATTACAGACCTGAAAATTGGTGTTTGGGATCTCCTTTAAAAATAAAGAAACAAGTATTTTTTGGTTTTGGAAAATCCAATTAATTGGGGGTGAAAAGGGGGTGCATTTTTGAAATGAGTGTATCTATATATCAAAACTTTTAAATTTTATAGATGTAAGAATTGGTATTTAGAATCTCCATTAAAAATTAAGAAACATGTATTTTTTGTTTTCAAAATCCCAATAGGAAGGGTGGAAAAGGGTGAAAAATGGGGTAAATGCCTTTAATGAGGCTACTTATATTTCATAACCTGAAGATATTACAGACCTGAAAATTGGTATTTGGGATCTACTTTAAAAATAAAGAAACAGGTATTTTTTGGTTTTTGGAAAATCCAAATAATGGGGGGGTAAAAAAGGGGGTGAATTTTTAAAATGAGTGTATTTACATCTTAAAGCTTTAAAATTTTACAGATTTAAAAATTGTTTTTTTGTTTTCTGCAAATCCGAATAGGAGGGGTGTAGAAGGGTGAATAATGGGTTGAATGCCTTTAATGAGGATACATGTATCTCAGAAACTGAAGATAATACAGAACTGAAAATTTGTACATGGGATCTTCTTTAAAAATAGAGGAACACGTATTTTTTGTTTTTAGAAAATCCAATTAACGGCGGTTAAACATAAGTGACAAATTGGGGTGAATGTTTTGAAAGACTATATCTACAGAATATTTGAGAAACGTAAAATGTTACAGACCTAAAAAGTGGTATTTTGAATCTCCTGTAAATGTAAAAAAACATTGGTGAATTGTTTTTGGAAACTTCACTTAAGGGGAACTAAACAGGGGGTGACATTTTAAAATGAGAATTTCTACAGTATATCTCAAAAACTTAACATGCTACAGAAGTGAAAAATGGTATTTGTTATCTCTATTAAAAATAAAGGAACGTGTATATTTAGTTTTCGGAAATACTAGGCTACTTGGGTGGAGGGGGGTAAAAGTGACTGAAAATGGTGTTGAATTCTTTTAATTAGGCTACTGATATCTCAAAAATGAAGATGTAACAGTCGTGAAATTTGATATTTGGAATCTGCTTTAAAAGTAAAGAAACACGTATTCTCGGAAAATCCAATGAAGTGGGGAGGGGAGGTGAAATAATTGAAAAATTAATTGACTTAATTGTATGAGAATACTTACATCTAATAAAAACTAAAGTTGTCACAGACGTGAAAATTGGTATTTGGATCTCCTTTAAAAACAACGAAAAACGTGTTTTGGGGTAAATCATCTTGGGGGCGGGAGTGAAAAGGAGTTGAATTCCTTTCATGAGGACACATAAATAAAAAACTGAAGAAGTTAGAGTCGTGATCATTGGTATTTAGAAAATCCTTTACTATTAAAGAAACAAGTATTTTTGCCGGAAAATTCACTTACGGGGGGGGGGGGAGTTGAAAGGAAGTTAAAAATGTTAATTATTTTTTGGGGATACTTATATCTCAAAACTGAAGGTAATAGACGTGGACATTGGTGTTTGGAATCTCCTTTGAACATAAAGAAACACGCCCTCTTTTATGTTTTTTGGGGGGGGGGGGGTAAATAAACTTAACGGCGGTGGGGTGTAAAAGGGCGTGAGACCAATTGATTTTACTGTTCATAATGTACTTATAAGGAGCCTCCGTTGCTCAGGCAGCAGCGCGCTGGCCTCTGACAGCTGGGTTCCGTGGTTCAAATCCTGGTCACTCCATGTGACATTTGTGTTGGACAAAAAGGAGGCCGGACAGGTTTTTCTCCGATACACCGGTTTTCCCTGTCATCATTCATTCCAGCATCATTTCATTTCATTTGTCATTCATTAATCATTGCCCCAGAGGAGTGCGACAGGCTTCGGCAGCCGGCACAATTCATGTTGTCGCCGCTAGATGGGGCTTTATTCATTCCATTCCTGACCCTGTCGAATGATTGGAAACAGGCTGTAGATTTTCGATGTACTTATTTTGATCATAAACCTATCATTTTTAATCTTTCCTAGGTTCGTTTTCAAGAGCCATCTTTTCCTTCGGAGAACATTCTTAGATTACAGTAGATTCTCCTGGTATATAAATAAAAATTTAAACACATTTGAAATAAACGATAGGAATGATATTGACCGTGCAATTGTTCACCTCTATAATAAGGTGAATAATGCACGGAAGTATATCATTCGTGTCGCCAGAAATTTCGCGCACTTGCCTACGCGCGACGATGGTGCTGGTCACATTGTCAACAATGACAATAGCAGCAGATGTAACTTACTGCCATTTTGCTGTAGGTTCCAGACCGTCAATAATAATAATAATAATAATAATAATAATAATAATAATAATAATAATAATAATAATAATAATAATAATAATAATAATAATAATGTTCTGGACCGTCGTCAAAATGTGCGGACCGCGCTGGAAACGGGTCCTGGCCGGGTAATGACTACGATTGCAGTCGGGACGCGGTACCGCCAAGGCACCCAAGACGACACCACGCCGGATCTCCTCAATGATTTGATCCATATCAAAAATGCTTATAGGAAAAGATGGCAAAGATTAGGGACCCAACTGATCGGGTGGAATTACCTGGACCTAGCCTGGGAAGTATGAAATCGATTGCTGGAAAGAAAGATTGAAAATGGGAGGACTTTGCCGTAATCTCTCAGAAAACGAGTCAGATCACAAATTTTGGCGGATTCTCTCAGAAAACGAGTTCGATGGCGAATTTTGGCGGATTATATATAAAATGTTAAGCATTCAATTATAAATTTCAGTATAACACTGTAGCGAAGCACGGGTATCTTGCTAATCTATTATAAGTAGCGCACCGTAAGCGGAATAAATTATATGGATGGCGCTTATACTATGGCGTCGTTATTTCGCCTAAACACCATCCACAGCGCAGTAGCAGGTATTTTAGCTACTCTATAGTACTCTTCTCTAGCTCGTTGGTCCCAACAGACAAGTAGTCAGCCTACCGGGGCTTCCCTTTTTATTCCCGTTCTCCTAGCATGAAACTTGCTTCTTCCAATCTACGCAAATGAAATACTAAATAATTCCTAACTGTCTTGAAATGAGATTCATACCTCGGTTACACATAGCTTGAAACAACATCCAATGAATTGTTGGATATGTGAGTGAATTTGATTTGAAATGTCACACAAGGGTGCTATCACAACTTCGACCAAATAACATACGGCTTTATATAAGGACATATATGGCTACATGATACTGCCATACTGTTCGACACACACAAAAAAGGAACTCTTCGGGTCCTCTCACAAATAGGATCCCGGTTTTACCACCACCAGGATTCAACCTGGCACCACATCTCATACCAAAACTGCAGGACTTAACCGCCTGAGCTAAAACACAACATCTCCTGAACACAAAAACGACATGAAAAAAGGAAATGGAAAATGGCTTTTAGTACCGGGAGTGTCCAAGTTCCCGTAGGCGACCTGCGCGTCGTGATGAGGTTGAAATGATGATGAAGACGACACATACACCGGCCCCCGCGTCAGCGAAATTAACCAATGATGGTTAAAATTTCCGACCCTGACGGGAATCGAACCCTGAACCCTGTGACTAAACGCCAGCACGCTAACCATTTAGCCATGGAGCCGAATAACGACATGGAATATACAACTCACAAAGTCCAGTCTCCTAGCCATGCAATCCCTTTTGGCGTAGCACATCCGTTTCCCAATATATCTCTCACCCTAGCAACTTAATCTGAGAACTGTACCCTGGAACTGACGCTCCCTTGGCAAGAATCTACACAGTTTTCAACGAACTAATTTTTTCAAACGTGATTACACTGAATCTCGGACCGCAATATCCCTCCAGAAATAACACACTCTATAACATTCATTTCTTCGTCGGAGATAATACAGCTCTCTCATAAGCCAACACTCGGGCACTCGCTATCGGAACATATGGTACCTACGACGCAAGGACATGACCCGCTCTCTGAAGCATTAAGCATGCGATATTTTACAAAATCATAATTAGAGAACTGAACCTACCCAATATGGGTATCAAAACGAAGCGAATCCAATTCCAAACATGAATAAACGAACCCCAAATATAACTGCGGACTTCAACATTTCTAAACAACTCTCACATAACTTTACCAGCCAAATCGGGTCTGAAAATATGTATTAGGGAACAACACAGCATTTCAACTACGAGGTAATCGTCCTACTGCTGATTAATACTATCATTACACAACACAAACGTACAATCTCGCTGTCTACGCGATAGATTACCCATACATAAAATAAAAACTACATCACATATATTTACATTACTGACAAAGTGGTGGGCCAAAATACGCCACAAAGAAAATGGAAACAGTGACCTAGCAAAGAAAGCATTATTTACAACGTTATGGTATGTCACCAACCTTTACTGTCGAGCGCATTCCTCCATCGTGAGGAATCGCCAGCCGCCTCTATTTTAATTACCAAGTCATCCCGACAAGGTATTGAAATTAACCATCTTCCTCATTCGGTATTTTCATAGGTTGTTTTATGATTTTGGATTTACATATTTTCTGTTACGGTATCTGAAAATAATGGCATATAAAAATACCCTCACACGCAATTCTTGTCTCTTGAAGAAACATACTTGCGTTTTATCACCCCTACGCCAACATGCCTACGAAAATACCGTACCTTCCATAAAAGTCACCTCGCAATTTAACTGTTTCGCAGAATCGCGGCGTTAACGACGACCGTCTGTTTAAAGAAAATGTTTCGCATAATCGCGGTGTTAACGACGACCGTCTATAACTAGACTGTTCACCGTCATGTAGAGCTGTCAATTGAAATGGTTACATTCTTAATTGCTGATCACGTACAATTTTGGTCCTTTTTGTTGAAAATTACATATACCGGTACCGATAATGTATCTCTGACTGGTGTCGAACTGGCGTTAAGACAACAATCTGTTAAGTATAGAGTTTCAACCACTTGCTTAATTAAACGCATACCCTCACATTGAGACCACTCAACATTTTGTGAGTCCCACATTGACTCCCGCGTTTCGTGACTATGTTATTTCTTTCGCGGCTCGCTCAGAGTTTAAGTCCCTAAAACAGGACTTAGCCAACAAAATAAGGTTTTTCAACCTGATGCAAAGATGCGTGGATGCGCCTCCAAATTTGGACCATACAGACAAGAATTCAACATGACTACACTTGTTTTGTCAGCTCAGCTCTGCCCTCCGTGTCCAGCCAACGATGTAACCGACGGAAAACGAACAAACTTGTCCTAAACGAAACACTGTGGCAGATAAATGCAACGTCCACAGTTCTATTCTGGAAGTAATGTAATGGTCTGTCAAATACCAACTACAATACCTCAGACCTTAACCGACCTATCGAAATAGTCCATAATGGCGACAATTGGAGTGCTAGCATGTGTTTGTTTTGATAAGTGGAAAATGGTGTTGTTTCCAAATATATACGGAAATTTGAATATTATTAATCAAAAATTATACTTATTTATAACCTTAAAAGTTTATAGAGCCTTTTTCAGTGCCGTTAGAAACTGTTTGTTCTTTAAAAAGTGTATTTATTCAATCAGTTCCGGTGGTGATAAGATTATTGTCTGTATGTTCTACTCAGAACCTGTTTTCTTAATATTTTTAGTTATCTGTGCAGTATATTTATAGTTTAATTAATTGGCCGTATGTGGTGTGAGCCTGGATGCAAGTCCAATTATAGGCGCAGAGCAAAATCTTCAGACCTAGTATTAAGGTAAATTGGTTAGGCGCATTCATAGAGAAAACTTCGAACCAAGTGATATTAGTGCTGTATGCATTATTCATCTGATATCAAACTTATTGTTAGGAAAAATGTTATACCAATAAACGGTGTTGATCCAGTTCGGGTTCCACGCAAACTTTCGAAGTTACGTAATGATGTCTATCCTGGTAATTTCTCGAGTCAGCTAATGTACGGTACCTAAGTACAAAATTAAATCAGTCCCGGAAGATCCGAAATATCATGACTCAGTGTTTCGACTGAAATATGAAAGCAATTTTAAACGGGAACAAGAATTATGTAGTATGTATTATGTATTTAGTGTTTTACAGCGGAGATACGTAAACGAAATCTAACTCCATTCCTCGTGAGCCAAAATGTGGATTGATTACCTTCTTTCCTTTTTATAAATTACAATAAGATGCTGTGCCATCAATTCCGGCGAATTTTAAGGTGACTAGTGCTTTAGATGTCCAAGAGTATCATACAAGTATAACTATACCTACTCACCTATTAAGGTGGCTTTTGGAGAGTTGAAATTTTGTTCGAGAAATGTATTTGTTTGCTTGTTTTACATAACGATGTGTGGTTACTGATAATGTTGCATGGTATTTCTGTAAGGTAAATACTGCTATTCGTTGACATCTGTTTATCTTATTTGCCGTCCGGAATTTCATATGCGAAATCTTTTTGTAGTGTGCGTGTGTGTTTCAACCTGACGTTGATAAAATAATTCTCCCTTTGTCATTTTTCCACTGAAATTGCAATTAGAATTACGCGATAACGTTGCTTTCGTGCAATATTATTCATGTTTGAAATAATTAGTTGCATTTTATGACTTTCGACTTGTGATATTTTCTTTAGGTGAGTTAGAATAAACGTGTTTAATTTTCCCCTTAAACTCTCAAGTCGCCCACCGACGTCCGCCATGATATTACTGGGTTACGGTCTGATGTAATTGTAGTTGGTCTCGGTTTGTCTTTACACGATTTGTACTTGAAAATTAATTGTTTAGCCTACCGTGCACTATTTTCTTTCTTGGTCAAGATGATGTCATAGAAATATGTTGAATTTGGGTGCACCATCAAAAACTCCTTTCTCTTGAAAATTTGGAACATAACTTTTCAACATTCATTCGTAACAAAGTACACTTGTAATTCCCTGAAATGTTTCCATTCTAATTCTTCTCAAGGCTCAATTAGTGCAAAATTGCTCCGCGCCGAATTCTTTTGTGTCCTCCGTTGCTCACACATGGCAATAACGTCACCGTACATCTCATGGGAGCATTTGAACTACCATCTGTTCACCACGATTCTTGCAGTCCAAAATGAATAAAATGGAACTCCTAATCTCAATATTCCAACACACTCGATGTTATCAATTTTCGTTTCGCGCTCTGGTTCAGTCTGCACCAAAGGATGTGTGCTCCATATAGATTAGCAGCAGAAAAAACTGTAATATCTACGCTGATTCGAAATATACACTTCGTCATTCGTCTTTATCAAAATGAAAGATCGACATTCTCCGAGATCTTAGTCTGAGAAGAACTGACAGCCTACACAATTCACAAGTCGAGTTCAGACTCGGAAAGGAAGGGAACCTTCCCACATAGTGAGTTCGTACAAAGAGCTCCAACTAGCTTGCAGATTAATTTACGGTGTCTCAATTTCCACTCGGTCCTCCAGATAAACGAAGATGCAGAAAAGTGGACAGCCAAAATGAGTAATGTCCAGCCAAATGAAGAAAGTTCAAAGGAACGAGCTCCAAACGAGCTGTCTATAACAGGCGGAAACAATCGGCTATCAGGATGCACGACGTACAAAAAACTCCACCGAGGGACCCTCCCAGTGAGTTCAGGAAATAGAATCCTCTAGATGGCTAGAACGATAAACACAGAGCCGACAGAAGTTCGTAACAATTTCCACTTTCAAGAAGGACCGGGGAAGGGTCGACAACGCCAGGGCGCAGGTATGCCCCGGCACCAACGCGAAGGTAAAGCGGGTAGCAAGCGAGGGGAGAGGAGAACGGAGCGGGCGTGAGGTAGAAGTAGTACAAAACAAACTAATCAATAAAATACACTCCAACACACAATAGAAGGTTCTAATTCAATAAGAGTTCAGCATTCGGAGAAAGAAACCCTCCTCAAATAAAATAGAATAAAGGCAAAGAGCGTCCCATCAAGACGTCACAGAGAACTTAGTCAGGCTTGACCTGATAGAGGTGCACCCTAAACACCCTCTCCGCCACGGGGTCCCTAAGGAGCAAGGTCGCCGGAGTAAGGAACTGCAAAAGAGTACAGGGCCCCCCAAAGTGAGGAGAGCTTTCCTGACGGTACAAAATTCCTAACAAAAACACTATCCCCGATGGCCAGGCTGACTAGTCTTCGCCCCTGATTATAACGTTGCTGTTTCCTTAAGTTAGACATCTTAAGATAAGCCACAGCGCGTTTCCACGTGGCCCTAACATTAGGAGGATCGATAGCCTCGGTGCGCGAAAAGTCCACAGAGACGCCGTCAGGTGAAACAACACGCCCTACGAATGACATCTGGGGCTTAGCAAAAGAGACCTCAGAAAGCTTGACGGTAAGCCCAGCCTTCCGGAGACCCGTCAACACTACCTTAAGATGCAACAGATGCTCCTCAAAACTTTCGGAATATATCACTAAATCATCCAAATAATGATACAAGTAATTGAATTTGATATCCGAAAATAGTTTATCTAAAAGCCTGGTGAGTACGGTGGTACGGGTCGAAATACCAAAAGGCAAACGACGAAATTCATATAAATTCCATCAAATGTCGCGACTCAGGGGCAAGAGGAATCTGATAGTAGGCTTGGTTCAGATCCAATACGGTGAAATATCTAGCCCTCCTAAACCAGGAGAAACAAAAGAGTAAATCCAGGAGCTGGACTGACTGCAACACAATTTTCTTGTTCAGAACCCTATAATCCAGGACAGGCCTGAACCCGCCCTCAGGTTTAGGGACGATAAATATGGGAGAAGAATAAGAAGAAGGTTGAATAAACCCCTGGTCAACCATCTTATCGATGATCTCCTTCAAGCTTTCATTTTAGACGGAGACAAACGGTAAGTGGGAATTCTAACGAGAGTCGAATCAGATACTTCAATTTTGTATTCCAAAATGCCCAGTTTCTCGGAGAACATATCCGAAAATGTGTCGCACAGTTCCCTAACACTCTGCGCCTGATCCTCAGGCAGATGGCTAAGATCGCATGCCATCTCACTCTGAGGGCGCACAATCGAACGAAAGGACACCGAATTAGATAAGCACAAGGGGATTTAAATGATTGACAACACTCGAACCAACAAACTCCATTCTGTAAGTCCAGAACTAATCCGGAGTAGGAAAAAAATACTTTCCAAAATGACGGGACACGACAAATTCTTGGCTACATAAAAGGAAAACTTCCACGAGAAATTAGAAACACGGATTTTACTAGTAAAGGAAACCACAACATCGACCCTAGAAGAGTTGGCTGATACATACGAAACAGAGACCGGTTCTAAATCAGGAATTTTACATATCGCTTTATACGCGGTATACCACTTCTCGCTAACCAAGGAGAGCACACTGCCCGAGTCCAGTGAGGTCGACACGGTTTCGCACCCCATTTCCACTTTAATAAAGGGGACACTCTCTTTCACATCCGCGGAGATCCGTAAGCACTCCGACGGATAGGTACCCGATAAATGCTGAATAGAGATACCATGCGTGCTATTACACACTGGAAGATCGTGAGCCACGAAACCCCTCTTACCTAGTCAGCTGGACGCTGAAATTCCTGCACAATTTCTCGCCAAGTGTCCCGCAAGTCCACACTTGAAGCAGACAATATTGCCACTCCTAAGAGGGACATCGGCATTGGTGCCCCCGCCCACTGGGCGGCCGCCCGAAGGCCGAGAAGGGCAACGGTTACGCAAATGCTCATGTGATCCGCAATCGTAACATTTCCTCTGATTGACTGGTTTTCGTGAATAAGGAGCGCCGGCCACATTGGGAAACGACGAAATACTCCCCGTAAGTAAGGAGTCCGCATGACGAACTCCTTCAGCGGCGACGACCATCGCCTCCAATTCCGAAAAATTGCGGGTTGAGCCGCGAAACATAAGCAAGAACGATACAAAGGGTTTATGCCCTCAACGGTAGTCGAGACAATCTGCTCTTCTGAAAAATGGAGAGCAAAAACCCTGGCGTAACTTTTGATGTCCAAAATAAAATCGACTAACGATTCATCACTACGCTGGACTCTGAAATAGAATTTTTGGACGAACGAATTTAAAGCCCTAGCCGGGATGAAATGAGTTAATAAATGTGCGTGGAATTGTTGGAGGGTTGCCTGTTCAGCGATAGCCTTAACAATCCTATGAGACAAAACCCCACTCGCCAAAGGATAAATTAACTGTAAAATATTGGTATGCGAAATTCCAAAAACCAGAGCATGGTCCTGGAACTCCACTAGAAAGTGAAGAAAGGCTACCACGTTGCTAGCAGAATTGACTGAATAATGTGGGGAACCCTTCAACATTAACGTCAAGGGACGAGGGATATTGGAAAAGGTAGAAATATTCAATGATAAAATAGATTGCAGGGGTATATGCTCTCCGACCTCTGTATTCCCTATGGGATCCAAGTCGTCTCCACTTACAGAGGGGGCGAAGGAAGAGATTTAGTTTTGACTAACAACTTCGCTAGCCACGAATCAGTTTTCTCCAATAATGTAACCACTCTCTCTTTCAAGTCTTTCATCTGGCTCCTCATCTCATCATTTGACTCCAATGACAAGATATCCCCAATTTTCTGAACATAATGCGTGAGACGACCTTGAACCCTTCTCAACTGGTGGCTAGATGCCAGATCGCTGTCCAAAATTTCCATAACCGAGATAATATCAGTTAAGTTGGTATCTATCAGGGATGCGGCACTGCCCACCTCACCGTCAGTATAGCGAGGCACGACAACAGGCTTGTCTAAGTTGGATCGCGATAATTCCTCATAATTTTTTATCTACCTCGAGACTCGAGGTTACGAATGGTCCGTTCATAAAACAACTCCTCCTATCGGAGAGACCCCGGGTACAATGCATCACGGTAGTCATAGCAGCGGAAAAAACAAACGGATATACACCGTGATGGAAGGACAGCAGGAGAACACCTCTCTAGAACATTCGAGTACATCCAACACTACGTCAGCCCCATTCAACCCACGGTCTGCTACCAGTTGTGTTCCAGAAATATTCGTCCAATAGCAGTGTTATAAGAAACGGTAGGCATAGGAGCTGGATAATAAGGCACCTTAAATTAAAATATGCCCAAAAATTTATTTTACAAATAGAACAAGTTGCCTTCCTTCGTTTTAACAACATTCAAAGTTATTTAACATAATGAAATCCCGCATATCTTGTGTAATACAAAGGAACAAGAATATATTATAACCACTTTAAAACAAGAAGGGAACAAGCTCTCATAAACAGGTACTACACAGTTTACAACAAGTGAGAGAAAGTTCCTTACTCTGAACACCTAAAGCATAACCAGGCTATCTGACCACAATAACATTATAGTTTAACTTAAATCACTCTCCCAATTTAAGTGGAGAACACTTAAACAAATTTAATGCCACAGAGAAACCAGAGTTTGCACCGAATTAGTTAATAGCCTCCGTATTTTGAAATAAATTCTCAAAGGCATGTTAAGAAATACCCCCAAATAAATTTACAGCACCATTAACCCCTTAAGTGGGGAGCTCGGTACACACTAGCTCACTCTCAGGTAGGGAGCAATTTCCCTGACTGAAGAAAATTTTTAATTACTTGATTAAAAACATAGACTAAAATGAACTATTGAAGGGCCAAAAGTGAAATATTTACTTGAATATAATGTATTTAATTGTTGAAAATCTGATTACTTTAATTTTCCAATGCTTTGTGCAAAAACGTACTAAGTGCTTTCACACTGTGAAATCGAGATTGCTTCTTCCTAACAGCAAAGCTCTGGTTTTTGTTTATACAGTAACTTTCACCTGAACATTTTAGACAGTTTACTATCAATCTCTCCCTGTAAATAAATGTTTCTGTATATGTAAATTGTAGATTTACAAAGTTTACATGTACTTAAAAGATGTACAATGGAATAAATTACAATATTCACGAAATTTTATGTTATGTTGGTTAGCGCTTTCAAGGGATCAAGTTTATATAGCCTCCCTACAGTTCATAAGTATCACAAACGGACTATATTACACTACAATACAGGTAATATTTACAGTATTTACACCTTCACAGTGTTATGTCTTTTACAGCTGTTCATTATGATACACACAGAAGCAGGTCATGTTATATATCCTGTCTTGCCTTCGCATAATTTATATAATTCCATTTCAAAACGTGATTGTCTTCTTGTTCTGTAAACTTTCCACCCAAGCCACCCTTTCTATAGCAAGAGATTCTCATCAAATGACTTTTTGCCATCAGGGGTATAAGCTTCCGAAAATTTTGATAACAGGTGGTCAAATACTGGATTTATCTTGTATATTTTGCGAGGAATTTGTGCATTATTCACCTCATTGTCAGAGATATTAAAAAGCGGTGGAGGAAAATAATAATAATAATAATAATAATAATAATAATAATAATAATAATAATAATAATAATAATAATAATAATAATAATGTTATTGGCTTCACGTCCTACTAACTACTTTTACGGTTTTCGGAGACACTGAAGTGCCAGAATTTAGTCCCGCAAGAGTTCTTTTGCATGCCAGTAAATCTACAGACAAGAGGCCGACATATTTGAGCACCTTCAAATACCACTGGTCTGAGCCAGAATCGAACCCGCCAAGTTGGGGTCGGGAGGCTGGCCAGGCCATTCAATCTGGCAAGAAAAAAATTTCTCTTCTGTGTCATCAGCTCATAGAAAATAGGCATAGTGAACAAGCGATTGCGAGAAATAGTGTCCTAATTTAGGTTTCTGTACAATCCCCTGAGGCAACAGTATGGCCGTAAGAAGCATTATTCAGCTATGTTCTGGCATATCTCGTCATAAAAAAGTAATTAAAATATTTCGCTCAGTTTTGTTTTCCCTAAAAACACTCTCTTTACATCACGATCGAATGGATCAAAGTGGGATTTTCTTTGTCCATTTTCAGTATAATTTGATGAAGAACTTGCAATATTTGGATTGTAATCAGTATTATCATCACAACCGACACTGTTATGATCGCTACTTGAACTGGAATCGAACACGTGTTGTCTCTTTTGCGACTGCTGAACATTCACATCAGCTACGCCCAAACCCTGTATATTCGAGTCTGCAGTACTTATTCCAGGTAATTTCCTGTCACTTACGAATTCCCCTTTGGCAGAACTTACTTCAATAATATTACAATTCTCCCCACTAAATACCAACATTTCATTTATCATGACCCATAAATAATCTTCCTCTAACAGTGCGGGCCGGTAATTCGTTATAGATATTTTAGCGGGAAAAAATGTAAGAAAAAGGATCGAATAGAACCCTGGTCTCAGCAGTTTGGATGGAAATCATGAAATATGACTGTATTACGGATGCATACGATAATAAAATGTTATGTAACTCGTGATAAATAGACACTTTTGTCTTGAAGGAAGAACTCAAGATTGGGGTTAATAAATCAAATCACAGTTCTAAAATGTCTTCAGAGAGGTCTGTTCAGTGTCATAATCTCTAGAAATCCCTTCTACAGCAATATTATTACATCCAAGGGATGATTAGACGATGAACTAAAGCTTCAGTGCGGAGCTATTAGGCCTTAGGTCGTTCTTGCCCGGACTCAGCTGCGCTCTTTATGTTGCAACGCATGGATGACACATTGGTATTGGGAGAACATAGTTGAAAAAATTCATCAGAGGGGAGACTCATCCAGAATATACTGCTGAAAAGGAAATAAACCTCTGCAAGCAGGCAACCAAGAAAAAAATTAATTTGAATCGGCAGATATATCCGCGTTCCCCACCGAGCAAGCAACTTGTAGCCGCGGATCTCGCCGCATCACCCACCGACTGGGTTAACATACAACACTAGATACAACCTTCAAATACTTGTACGACTTAGCAGAGGCTTATTCCTCTACATACGGAGTTTTCAAATCACCCATAGCGTCGGAGGCACTTCCCTGAAGGGGAAAACATCATTACAAAATAATACAAGCTATTTCTAAACACCAGCAGGTCTACACCCTTAGAGCTCTCAAAGAGAAGGTAAAACGTTACAAGCTTATAATGGATACATGTTAATAAAGGGCATATTCTAATACCTCAGGCCTATCCCATATGTTGACATTCCAAGAAAAGGAACAAATCAAGCAGGCAACCAACATAGTTGGGGATGTGTGGGTACTGGTGAATGCGGAACAGGTGAAGTTTAAGGAATACGAGGGATACCTACTGGAAGGTCTTTGGGAATATAATGAGACTATGGAGTGGGTATGTACGAAACTAGCAGTGAGATTTCTAGATCCTAATGGGTGGGTAGGAGATAGAGATCTGCGATCAGATGGCCTTCTCAAGGAGATGGTAAAACCGGGGATGAAGGGCCAGGGAAAAAAGCCCGACAAGGGAGCTCACAGCTCAAGTGCCAGCAGGCAATTCCACCAGGCATAGTAACCACCACAAGCAGCGGCCAAGGTCAAGTCTGACGCAACTCCCCCAGAGGAAGAGCAAGGGGAATGATTTATAATTTTAAGGGGAAACCCATAGCAAAATAAAGAATACATTTAAAATACATCCAACAAGTTCACAATACACAAGACAGCTTGCAAGCATTATAAGGCACATGGAACAAACAAACGATGGTAGGGGAGGGTAAAAGTTTTTCACAGCACATCGACGATATCAACTCCAGTTCCATGAGAATATTTCTGCATCCATTATATCATTTCTCAGCCGTGATTCTATTCCTATTACAATATCTGGTAAGTATGTATCTATTAAATTACTTAATTCTATTCCTTTCTTTACAGTACTTCTATAGTTCAGCACTAACATTTTGTACGTCATCCCTACTTGACTTCCAGTTTGCTGTACCCTTATCACCACTCCCTAGACCACCCTGTTTCCCTGAATGTAACTCTCTATAACCCTTCTAAACAAATTTCCTAACTTATACAGTACGTATCACTGCAGTTTAAGTGAAGGCCATCTGATCGCAGATCTCTATCTCCTACCCACCCATTAGCATCTAGAAATCTTACTGTTAGTTTCGCACATACCCACTCCATAGTCTCATTATATTCCCAAAGACCTTCCAGTCAGTATCGCTCGTACACAGTATTCCTGTGATAACAATCTCCGCTTCCTTAAACTTCACCCGTTCCGCATTTACCAGATCCCACACACCGCTAACTATGTTGGTACTTATACGTGCTTGCCTTACATTGTTGGTACCAATGTCATACACTACCACCTTCTCTTTTCCCTCCTCCTTCTACTTTCTTTTGGTAGATACATTTACACTGTTGTTGTATTTTAGTCTTGGATAGTAAATATCTATGTCCTTACTCGTGATAAAACTCCCTCTCGCCATTTAGAGGCTAGATATTATCACCAGATACCTGTTAAATTTTAAATACTATTTTCAGAAATTCAGTGAACAGGGAAAGTCACACAATACTACAACACTGTGCAAAATCATTGTTGCATTATGTAATTATAATACTTTTTTGCTTTATGAATAACAGGAATTTCTTTCTTTTAAATGGAAATATTGTCATTCCCATCCAAAGAATTATAAATCACAGCTTGTACGCTTAAACCCTGTACCTTTTTAGATTGTAACACAAAAATTATAATGTGTTAGTTTTCTTTGAATGAATAAATATAAGAAAATAAATGTGGCTGTTTACATCGAGTGCAGTGTAAATCAAACCGGAATATCCTGAATAGGTCAGTTTTTGTTGCAATTATTGAGTTATATTTTTTAAAATGTACCCCAATCAGCACTTCGCTGAGTAGTAATCGCAATCGAACGTCAATGCTCCCTCGCTTCCCTGCAAAATGTGTTCGCTCTCTCGCTTCACTATGATGTATACTTGTTACGTAAGCTGCCCACATTTATGTCACGCCAACCCAGCTGCAGTGGGCTAGCCTCAGCAGGCGCCCAACTGACCACCTCTGGCCTAATACATCCACAATACCTACTGTTTGTCTGGTGTTAAATTTGCCTCCTTGAAACCTTCAACTTGGAAGCGTGAGTTGTTGACCACGGGGGCCCCTAGCAGAGTCTTGCAGTAGGCCTACTCTTTCACTTTCTTGTGTCAGCTTCCTCATTTTCATCTTTCCAATCAATCCTCTCTTGAACAAATATTGTTCTCTTCTGGCCCCGAAGATGTAAGCTTTGTAAAGCCCAGGAAGACTTTTGCTTTAATGCCCTACCCTATCTTTTACCAATCCCTTCATTCTTCAAAGTATCTCACCCCTCAGTTAATCATTTATGATTAGCATGAATAGGTGATCGGACCCAGGCTGTACTCTCCCTTAAAATAACAATCACCATTACCATCAGCCAATAAAGATTAAAAAGGATCTTTGACCAAACACAGTAAATTTTCTCCAGTGGATCACGGTTTATGAGATCCATATGGTGACCCCGAAGTCCTGGCATTCACCTATTTATGCTAGGTTTCTTTCTTCCTTTCTGTCCTAAGAACCTTGGCACTTGGCTAATTGACTGAGGTTTCTAAATATGCCAGGCTCATGTTAGTAGATGTACTGGCATGTAAAAGAACTCCTGGAGGAGGAAATTATGAAACAGTATGGAAACTGTAAAGTAGTTAGAGCAATAAAAAAAAACCAATAATATTCTTTTATAAGGGCATTGGTCTGCTTATTCTGTTCTGGCCTTGGTAATGACAGGTTTAAGGGGTAGTCTTTCATGTTACTGTTTGGATGTTTATTTTCCTTATTCTTCTAGTCTATGAAGGAAAGATTAGGTTTCTTAATCTTCCTCTTCAGTCATAGTGCTAACAACCTTGAAGTAAATGTCCCTTTAAGTGAACTGTGAATCTATTCAATACATGATAATTAACAAGATACAATGTTGAGTAACATTGTATGAAAATAGAAAATATAGTATAATACTAACAGCAAATACTACATTATTCTCAGATTTGGGAGACAAGGAGCTTGTGCTTGCAGTGGAAAGGCTCACCACAGCAAACAGGATGCTGGCACTGGAGAATGACGTTATGCAGAGGTACATAGTGCGCATGGACCCTTCCATTGCTACAGGTAAAGAAAAAACTTTCCTTTCAAACAATATCTTCACTCGTGCAATACATCTCAAATACTGAAATTTCATTCCATAATAAAGTAAATATTCTTCATATATACAAATACTGTATTTACCCAAATATAGGATGACCCTCTAAAAATTATCTCCATTTTGTGAAAATAATATTTTTATTACTCATAAGTTTCTCATTCATAAGTGTTATGAAATGAACTACACTTAGGCTTCACCTAGTAATGTTGTAAAGAAATGCTTAACAAATAACATTGTCAACCAAAAGCAATTCTGCCATAATGAAAAATAATTTTATTTTTAGTCATCACTTCCATCACTTGATTCTGAAAGTTCACAATTTTCTGTCTGAAGAATGTCATCTTGTTACACAAACAACACTTCTTGAAACTGTGTGCAAATGGCAAAGAATAAAATTATAAATAATGACTGGGACAATTAATTTTTCATAATTGAAGGACAATTACCTGAATACATAGCTGGTGAGATGTTATTCCATGAAGTCTTGATCCATTTCTCCAGTAATGCCTCAGATGGTTTCTTCAGCTTGCCTCAAGGCGTAAGCAACCATTCCTTGTAGCAGTAGCGGCTGGCCCATAAGGACTCCCAGACAGTATTCTCCCTAGAGAAGGAAAAGATTTTCTTGATTTCTCTCAACATTTAAGGTCAAAATATGGACATGAATAATGCTTAGAAAATTACTTTTCACCACAAAACTGTAAATTCTCATCAATAAGAAAAACTGTTATGCAATATCAAACTTACAGTCCATCCCAGCATACTTGAGAGATGAGATAAACATGCTGAAGTGAGAAGAAACATTGGAAGGAGCGAGAGGGAAGGTTGGCTACGTCTGATGTTCATACCTCACAAATCAGAAAATGCACTAATTGCTCCTTAGTACTTACGTATTTTTGAACAGAAATAATAATCAAAGACATATTATTCTTGATGTTATTAACAGAAATCACACTACATTTACTTAAACTTACACGTGTTAATGAAGAATTCCCTTACGATATCTGAAAAAGTCGGGAGTGCTGGAAGAGCTCCCGGGCTAATACTATCTGTGCTGCATAACATCCAGCGGTGAGCGAGACAGTCCAAGTCAAGATATTCTGAGTACTGTGTGTTATTCGTCTTCAAATTAAGATATTAAAGCTTGTGTTGAGGAGTGTATATGTATAGGTTTTTATTTCATAATAGTGTTGTGTAGCATAGCTTAGTGCAGTGTGAACTTGTTTCATTTACAGTATACAACATATTTAGAGTAATTATAAATCTGTGATATTCTTGTGCAGTGGCTGAGCCTGGACCTTCTATATTTAAGCACCAGAAGGGAAAACCACTGACCAGTGGTGAAAAGAAATACGCTTTAAATATGTTTACTAAGTTTTGCGAAGACTACCCAGAACGTACTCTTGATGAAGTAACATTTTAGCTGCAAGTGCTTCAGGTATTTCTAAGGCCAGCATCTATTGTGCCAGGAGTGAGGTAAAAAATAGTGGGAAGGTGGTGACACCGCAAAAACTCAGAAAGTGAAACAACTGACTGAAAAGAATGACTATTTCACAAAGGGTGACATTCGTAAAAGAATTCTCGAATTCTATTTTAGAAATGAAATTCCCACTTTGAACAAAATTTTATCTTCAGTGAATAGGGACAATGATTTGCCTAATTTCTTTTCCTCAATCTGCATAGGCTTCTAAAAATAATGAATTTTAAGTTCGTTGCACGAAATTGCCAGTGGGCATTAATTGAGAAAGACGAAATAGTGTTGTGAATGCGCAAATATTTGTGGCAAATAAGTAAGTTACATGAGGATTCTAGGCCTATTTACTATCTTGACGAGACGTGGGTAAATGCGGGTCACACTACGTCAAAAGTGTGGAGGGACCTTAATATAAAGTCTGCTAAACAGGCGTCTCTCGAGTGATTATTGGGTGGTTTAAGAGATTCCTCCAGAAAGGGAAAGAGACTCATTGTTCTTCACATTGGGAATGAAATTGGGTTCATTGATGGAGGACTGTTCCTATTGGAATCAAAATCCACAAAGGATTACCATGAGGAGATGGATGGTAATGTGTTTGAAAAGTGGTTTAAAGATATTCTGCCTAAACTTTAAAATAATGCTGTAATTGTGATAAATATTTCCCCTTATCAATCTGTTAAGGTTGAGAGATTGCCTAATAAATCTTGGACTAAATCAAACATGCAAAAGTGGCTAGAAATGAAAGGCATTCACTATGAAGAAAAGAGGGTAAAATTAGAGCTATCGTCTTTAATTCCACCGCACATTCGCACTAGTTATAATGAGTACTGCGTAAATAGAGCCACTATAGAATCTGGAAGACAAGTTGCTCCCTACATCCTATAAAATTTGTGTGGAGCCATGTTATAGGACACGTGGCACGGAATAACGTTAAGTATGCGATTGGTAAAGTGAGAGTGCTGCTGATGGAAGGGCTGCAGAATGTAAAATCGGTGGAAGTCGGCGAATACCGGGCAGACTTCCAACAGCGCAAATTGTGTACTGAACAGATCTGGAACCTGAAAATGATACTCCAGCACCACCAGTCAAACTGGACAGTCGTCACTTTCATAGACTTCTAAAAGGCATACGACTTTATGGATCGTACCACCCTGTATAATGTACTATTGTACTAATATACACATTAACACAGGAAAATGAGCACAACGAGCATTGTTCTAATAGACTGCATATCCATGTGTGGCTGGGAGATGTAATCAGTCTTATATATTAAAGAGAATAATAAATTGGAAGAGCATTGTGGGATATGAGGTATTGCTCGCACACCATCAATATGTCTTTAACTTGTCTAAATGACATCACCTTAAACATTATTATGGATTCACTAAATATTCTCCATCACCATTTGTATTTTACATGATGGGCAGTCAATCCTCTATGCATACCAATGCAAGTAATTGAGGAGTGGAAATGGAAAACAATGTAAATGCCGCAAATGCCAGTTTGAGGTTTTTGTTATGACATGAGTCTGTGTGTTGTGTGATCCCTCTGGAAAGGTTTCATGTACCAGAAACATTTACATTCGTTCCAAGCACGGTACACAGATAGCGTTAGCACTTCGAGCAGACACTAGTGCCAATGACCGTGGCCTGGAGAGTGACGCAAGTGCCTAGGGAGGTCCGGTCGTCAATGTGTGTAGTGCTGCACCTCGCACCGTATTACATCGTACTAGCCAGTGCTGTTAAAGTGGTTGTGTGACACGTTATTATATTGTGTGTGTGTAATGCAGATGAACTGACATGGAACCTCATACGGCTCAGAAGGTTCACAGATCAATGATAAACAAAGAGTGTAAGGAGAAATATACTGCTGGTAAAGCTTACACAACATCTACAGGTCATGTGATCCCTGGCAAGAAAGCACCATCAGAACAACTTACATGTAAGTGTAAATATGCTTGTAAGTAATTACTACGTGAGTACAGGGAGAGTCTGTTCACCCATTTCTACACTTTGGGTGAAAACGAACAAGGTACTCTACATACCTTTTAAATAGACTGGAACTTGTGAATGTAAACAGAAGATGACATAGAACATACAACCATCGTCAGAAAGTAAGAGACAAATAATAGTGAGCTACAGTGTCTCTAATGGAAGAGGTGAGCATGTGCAAGTGTGCAGTAAGATGTTCAAGGACATTTCGCTGTGACAAATTGGCGGCTTTGGACACTTCAAGAAAAGAAAAAGTAAGCTGTTATGGTTTATGACGACAGAAGGGGAAAAATGAAGGCTCAAACAGGCATAAGGTTAAGTTCACCACAAATGACAGGGATCTGGTGAAAAACCATATAAATTCATTTCCCCGAGAATGCAGACATTATGGTAGGAAGAAATCGCAGAAAGAATATCTCAGTCTGGATTTAAGTTACCACCGGATGTTTACTGCGTTCAAAGAAAAATATCCAGACAATAAGGTGACATACAAATACTATTGCGGCGTCTCCAAGACCGATTTTAAGACACTCTCCATTGCTAAACCCAGAACAGACACTTACCAGCGTTGTGACAAGCTACAGGCTGCTGTGAAAGCCACATCTTCAGAGTCAGAATGACATAAGGTGAACAGTGAACTACCGCTACATGCAGAGTGAGCAGAAAAAACACAAACACTTATGAAAAGTGATATTTGTGATTCTCAGTTACCCACCAGTAGAACCTGCACAGTGAGTATGGATATGCAACAGGTTCTGTTTGTTCCGATCCTCATGTATTCCAGTATGTTTTACTCATGACAACTAGCTTGCTATAATCAATGTAGGTATACAAGATTCTGGCACCAATGACAGTTTCATGTGCTTGTGGGATGAAGGTAGCAGAGGTTGAGGGGATAATGAAATATCATCTTGTTTATTCAAAGTGATGACGTCTGGATATACAAACAAACAAAATGTTGTTATATGGTGTGACAACTGCACGTCACAAAACAAAAACAGGATGATGATAATGAAACTCATTTATTTAGTTACTAAAGACCATTTTGATACTATTGATTTAAAATTCTTAGTGTCCAGACATAGCTTCATGACATGTGTAACAGGCACTTCGGTCTCAATGAGAAAAGGAAACGGGTAATGAAAGCCATAATCCCAGATGAGCTAGAGGAAAGTCCACAAGACCAAAAAAAAAAACATTCAAGATAGTTAAAATGGGTAAAGATGATTGGTTTGACTTTGGAGCTCTCGCCAACGAGTACATCAATACTACCAAGCTGCAGCTCAGTAAAGCCTCACACGTTAGAGTGCGTAACCGACACCCTAAAGTAATATATGTCAGAACGTACTTCGATACTGATTGGGTGTCCTACAAGATATTTAAGAAAACAAAGAAAATGTGGGGGCTTCCTCCACCATCACAGCTTCCCCATGTGCAGAAGCATAATCATATCAGTGCAGAAAAGTAGAAGGATCTGTTGGCGCTCTGTGACTACTTAGATGTAAAGTATAGAGATTACTATTGTCAGCTGTGTCGAGAAGAAATGTGTGTTCATAACCATGTACAGTGTAACATTCATATGCGGATATTATCCACTTCATAACACCTCTTGCACGTATTGTATGTTTCGTTTCATAATGATGATTACAGTGTTCTTTAACATGTTCTATGCTGTATAGGAAAGATACTTGGTGTGTCGTTCAGTTACGAAATGTGCACAATCATAAAACTTAATTAGAAATGTGTTATTTATTTACCCTCTTCACGTTAGATAGTATGTAGGCTTACATCACAATGTATGAGAGATAAAATGTGATGAATACGTACATATACCATTCAATAAAATGTCCTAAATGTACTGAGTACATTCCAAAACAGAATGATAAGTCAGTCATTATTGTGTTGCGTAACGACCTGGAAAACGTCACATGTGCCAGCAGAGGGAAATGGAGAACAACGTAAGTGCCACATTCTTGACAGTAATCATTTTGTCCGTATTTCTCCATTAGGTACCTTCTGGCACTTAGGTCGTTTTCCATTTCCATTCCTCAATTGTGTTCTTGTTTCAGGGCCCCCATTGTCACCAACTATTTGTAAGCAAATAGTATATCTCTCTTAGAGAATAAAATGCTTGTCCTTATTTTTCCTTTCTGTTGATCCCTCCTTCCATTCTGAACTGCCATTTCATTTATCCTTGTTTGTTTTCCCACTTTGTTCCTTTGATTTTACTTACTCTGCATCTTCTGGCTACATGTTCATAATATAGTAAAATGTGCTCAAAGCGGAACTTGAATAAAGCGGAAACTTGTCCACTAGGGAATCTTTTCTCAGGCCCGGCAAAGCTTACGGTGTTATAATATTCTTACTTTTGTATTGTGTGGAATCACCTCAATGCGGACACAGAAATAAAAATTGAAGGAAATTTTTAAAATCTACTTGTACAATGCAGAAAATATTAGGAACTGATGTAGTCCTACGTACAATGTTTGTGCATTTTGGTGCTGGTATGATCAGTGTCATTGTTTGGACAGAGTGTTTGGAGAGAGTGATAATACAGATGGTGGAAAGAATGAAGAGCTTGAAAACACGTTGGCAAAGTCCTACTTGTGTCAAGCATGAAACGTTACCTGCAATCCAGAGAACTTCATTCGAAGTCATGAACAACTTAACGAAACATCACATTTTCGAATCAGCTACAGCCCTTCTAGCAGTGAGAAAGGCAGAGAAAGAGGAGGCAGAAGAAGAAGAAGATGAGCAAGAAGAGAAGATTAAAGAAAGGTGTGACGTACAGCAATTTGCAATTAGCCCTTCCACACTTCTTGAACTAATATACTCAGCTCAGGACTGTAAACAGAAAGACACAATTGGAAAGAAGAGAAAACAAGTTTCTTTTTTTGATCTGTGAAAGAAAGCTTAGTGTTGTGATGGAAATAATTTGTTTTCAAGTTGCATTTACATCACATCGACAAAGATAGGTCTTATGGCTATGATGGGACAGGAAAGGGCTCAGAGTAGGAAGGAAGCAGCCATGGCTTTAATTAAGGTACAGCCCCAGCATTTGCCTGGTGTGAAAATGTAAAACCATGGCAAACCATTTTCAGGGCTACCAACAATGGGATTTGAACCCACTATCTCCCAAAAAATGGATACTGGCCGCACTTAAGCGATTGCAGCTATTGATCTTGGTAGGAAATAAATTTAAGGAGCACATATCCAGTGTTGTGATAGTGCCAAAATGATGGACCACTTTAGTCACTTATACAACAGATTTTTCAATTTTCTCTCGGATCTTGATTTTCTCTCCTCATCTGAAATCACTCTTCCCATGGTTTGTCTGTTGGTCTGTAGTCTGGTGTCTATGTTTTTGAGTGTCTTGATTCTGTGGGTCTTGTTTTTTAAATCCTCTACTGTGATTTGTAGTTCCTTCGTATCTTCTTTGATTTCAGTAATCCTCTTACTGTTCCACAATTTTTCTATTATTTCCCTGCTGATTCTATTTTCAGGTGTTCTAATTAGGTGACCACACTGTATGTAATGATGGTGATGATGATGATGATGATAATGATGATGATGATCTGATGATGATGATGATAATGAGAACTACAACAACAAATCAGAATAATACAATATTAAGTACATCAATCTGGATAGATTCACAATTAAGTATTTATTTATTTTCCACCTAGTCGATACAATGATTGCTTAAGGCAATTTTTAATGGTCAAAAGTGGTACATGTTTCGTATATTATCAACATCTTCAGCCACATAACACTGTTTAGATGAAAAATATATAAAATTGACAAAGTAATGCTTTAGAGGAAGTGTCCTTAAAATTAACATAAGATTGACAAGATTAAAACAAACAAAACATGTACCACTTTTGACCATTAAAAATTGCCTTAAGCAATCATTGTATCGACTAGGTGGAAAATAAATAAATACTTAATTGTGAATCTATTGAAGTGCGATACGGACCATGAAGCTGTTTTTATGTAATCAATCTGGATAGGCGAACATCATGTGTAGGCAGATACAGTTAAGCTCTAAATAATATTTAAAAATACTCCATACTGTAGCCTATTATGTTTTGTGTAACAGTGGTGGTGATTGGTGTTTTAAGACAAAAAACTGATGTTTGTGTAATGCGGAAACTTGTCTAATTCGGAAAACAATTTTGGTCCCTTGCAATTCCGCTTTGAGCAAGTTTTACTGTAATAGTTAATTCAAAATTTAAATATTTCAAACATTTTGAGGTATCTCTCGAACTTTGATTCAAAAAGATTTGTTATACACTGCAGGGAAATTGTTTTTTCTTTCTCTCTCTCTCTCTAGAGTTACAGAAACTACTGGAACAAGCTGCCTCAGCTGCGGCAGTCCAATCCCGCCTCCATGCCGTTGCTTCTATTATGTTGGCTCCACACTCTTCTACTGCTTCCCTCAGAGAGCGAGAAAGTTCTGTGGCAAGCGCAAGTGCATTTTCCCCTAACACCAGTCGTCAGTCTGCCTCTCTTAACAAATGTGGTGGTGCTGCCTCATATGCTGACCGCAAACTCAGGTGTGTTCTCAAAAACTTTCATTCTTCACATCAAAGATATTCACTGCTTAGTGAAGGATTTATTTCAAAAGTAATTTTATCAACAAGATTTTTATAAACAAGATATAGGATAATGAAGTCAGCTTATTACTCTTGCTCTCTCTTTCTCTCTCTTTTAGCAGCATCTGACTCAACTTATGTTTATTCATTAGGTATTTCAACTAACTCCTGTAAGCTATGGTGCCATTTATGTGTCTGGGATGTTATGTCTGATAACCTGTCTCATTATTGTATTGAGGCTGATCTGCATACATGTAAGGAAGTAGTTATGGCCTAGTTTTTTAATGGGTGGCTGATGGTGGAAACTTTTAAGGCCAGTGCTTAGATGTCAGTAAATCATCTCCACTTGGTTGATGATGATTGCCGATGGTATTTTACAAGTTATTAGAAATTTATTGCATGAACAATATAAACTACTCAATACATACATGTTGTTTGCAACAAACGTATGTACAAAGTCACTTTTCCTCCTCCACAAGAGATTTTTTACTGTCTACTATACTATTGTAACTCTGTGTAACTCTGCTTCCAAAGCAGCATCATAACAATATGACCTAGTTTTACTGCTATTCAGGTTCCTCTATCATCGTTGATAACCAATGATCTGCACTTAAGGTGGTTGCCCAGATGGCAGATTCCCTATCAGTTGCTACCTAATCTTCTTTTAACCCCTTAAACGGGTATGACATCTTTAGATGTTTTCACGCTGGGCTTCTATGGTCTGTATGACAGCGTAAGTCGATCTCAAATTTTTTTCCTTATTTCTCTTGGGGGTGACGGCATATGATGTTGCCATGGAATCTACTATATTAGTTTATATATTTTCCACGATATTTTGCTGCATATTGTATTGTGTATTATTGCTATCACAGCCTCCTAAAATACTCCCACACAGCTGGTTAATATCAAGGAGCATGGCTTCCAAACCTAAAGTAGATCAGCTTGATTGTATTGGTATGTTGACGGTTCTAGAAGTGGAGGGTGAAGATGAGGTATTTTCTATAGCAATATGAGTGGATATATATTGAAGAAGAGGACAGTGAAAGTGATCCTGAAAGTAAAAGTGAAGTGGTTCCAGATGAACCAAATGACGGGGAAGACATTCAGAATGTCACAACTACCTCAGTTGGTTGCGAATGGTGCCCCAAGAACCAGATTTTCTTTTAGTGGGGTAAATATGATAAATATAGTTTTAGTGATGGACACAGTGTCGAAGAATACTTCAGCATACTTGTAGATGACCTTGTTTCCACGTACATCACGCAGATAGCAATCTACTTGTAATCATCTGGATACATAACCATGTAAATAACGTAAAATAATGTAAGCAACCCAGTGTTGAAGTTTAATAATCACTATCATATTACAACTAATTGTGTACATATTTTTGCGGGAAATATTTAAATATCACAAAGTGGAGAAAAATGTACCCAGGGCAGGTTACTTGTGTGGAGAACTAGTTAAGGGGTTAACTGATTTTGAAGAAGATGAAAATTTAACAAACATCTCCCTTGGCAAAATTATTCCAGTAATTCCTCTTCCTATAATGAGTATTTGCTCCAGTTTGTCCTCTTGAATTCAGTTGCAACTGGGGGTTTGGAAATGTGGTGGTGCACAATGGATATTATCAAAATGGGAAGGTGTGGTTTGATATTTTGAATTTTAAAAAGACCTTGTAGCTGAGGACTTGTACATAACTCACTGAAATATTCTTTACTAGGAAAAATGGCTACCTATAAACATACCTATTTATATAGAAAATTCATCTATCTTTCAAGTGAGGAAAAGAATCATGCACATTCACTGTATACCATTTACAGCAACAACATTTTTGGAATCACTTCTGTTCAACAATTCAAACTGAAATAAAACATTCCTGATCTGTCAGGAGGCAAGTGAGTTAGTATAACGGGAGTTGCTATCTTTTGACACCTTACAAAAATGAAGACTTTCATGACTGAGAATATGTGTTCATGTAGAGCTAAACATTGTAACTATTTTGCATACCAATGCATGGACATGCAAAAACTCTCTTTATTCTAGTTTCTTTTAAAATACAAGGAGGCCACCTGGAATATTGTAATATTTCTCTTTCATAATTGTGAAGTAATGAAACCCTATCGCTTCTCTTTGAAATGTGACTGGAGCCTATTCAAAATTCATAGAAAAAGTGTCATAAAAATTATAAAAATGTTTAAGTCAGGCAACATTAAATTGTTTAAGGGCTTCACAGTAACAATCAGTGTTACAGTTAGAGGAGATATAACATGGTTTTCACAAACCAACCTTCCAAGTCAGGTCACTCAGAGAGGCCTAGGCCATAGTCGACTGATCAGGCTTCGTGAGTTGGAGTTTACTTGTGTTAGGGTAGCCAGTTCTTTTCTGCTCCTCTTCTAGCCAAAAGTACATACACTTACTGGCAAAAAAAAAAGCGAAACACTTCATATTTCAGACAAAATTTATTGTTAGTCCATTTGAAACCTGGTATAAAATCAAATATTATGACATTAGAACAATGCCAATGTATTTTAAATTAATTTAATTAATTTAATTTAATTTGAAAAGTTTCAGCTCAATAATTGAGAAACATTGATCGTAACAATCACAACAGTACAACAACATGAATGTGGAAGTATCAAAACTTAAAGCTCTGCCCAATTTTGAACGCAGTCCATTTGTCCACATGTTTTCAACACATTTCCATTGCCTCAGCAACAGGTATTAGCACCTCTAGCCACAGTTACAGGTATGATTAAATTAGGCATGCTCAGGATGTAATTTCAAATGTTATCTTGTGGTATGAGTTCCCATTCTGCCTGGAGCACAGCACAAAGTTGAGCTAGTGCATCAGGGGAATGACTCCTAGCATGTCTCCCAAGCATAACTGAGACATGCTTTATTGGGTTTAGGTTGGGACAACGAGCAGGCCACACCTTGCACTCAATTCCGACTTCACCCAGGTAATCACGTACACAAACAGCAACGCATGGGGGAGCCTTGTCATACTTCAGGATAAGTTCTCACCGATGACGGGTGCAGAAGGCACTGTGAGATCCACTAAAATCTCTTCGAAGTATGTGGGCTGTCAGACTTCCATTCTCAACGAGCATAATCTCCGTGTGCGCATCAGTGGTAATCCCAGCCCAGACCATCACAGAGCCTCCATTGAACGGTGTCCTTGCAGAGAAAGTGCAGGGTGAATAACATTCCCTAGAACCTCTCCATACTCTCTCCCTTTCATCCAGTGCCCTCAAACAGAATCTAGATTCATCCGTAAACAGCACTGAGTTCCACTGCTCCACAGTCCAGTTTCGATGGGCGTTGGGAAATTGCATCTGAAAGGCACAGTGCTCATGTGTAAGCAGAGGTCCTGTGGCGGGTCTCTTGGACTTGAAATCTGCTTCATACAATCTCCTTCTTACAGTCCTTTCACTGATCTTCTTGCCCCGTACTTGCTGCAAATGATTTCTGGCCTCCAAAGCTGTTGTGTGTACATCACAAAGAACTTGCATTATGAGAAAATGATCATTGCACTCAGTAGTGCTTCTCCTACAATCTGTAATATTAGAACAAGACGTGACTATAAAGTCTGCTAGGCCTACATAGCAAATACTGCACCTATCCTCTGCTAATGTCATGGCTCTTGCTGTGTTTTCAGTTGAAAGAGCCATTATGACCTGACTTAAAAGGGAGACTAATTCTTGTAGATAAGCCGTAATGTCCACAAAAACATACGGCACGAGAATTCACAGCAATAAACCCTAAGGCAACTAACTGTCTGTGGTTATTCTTGTCCGAAGGCGGGAAATGGCTATCCTGGTGTTGTGATTGTCATGATCAATTATGTTTATCAATTATTGCACTGAAACTTCTCAAATGGGCTAATTAACTTATGATAAATTGCCATTTGGCTAAAATATCAACATCTCAATCACAATTACTATGGATCAGAAACGAAATCAAATTCATGTACATAAAGAAACAGGAAATCAACAAACAAATTATACGCATCCATTTAAACCTAAGGAACTTCTGGCACCACACACAACGGACGTCCTACTCCAACTTTTTACACGATTACATTAAAAAGGAAGGAATTCAGAAACAGAAGGTCATTGAGAATAAAATACGTAACCTAATGATTAAACAGAAAAATCCAGAAAACACTAAGCACAACAAACTCACGAATTTTCACCCTAGATTAATTAACAGATCAGACACTACCTTTTCAAAGAATGAAATAAATCTGCTAGAGAAAGGTCTCAAATTCAACTGCCAGGAGTGTCATAACATAAACAACATAAAACAGCTCATCACTGACGTAGATATTGCTTGCGACAAAATACCCTCTCCACAAAGAGAAATAATAAAAAAGTAGCCACCAATGAAGCCCTAAAAATAATCGCACATGAAAATTCCACCAAACAACTGAATTGCGTCACTCAAAACTCAGCATTGAAAACAGTTAAGAACAAAATTAAAAACGGCAACCTTATCATCACAAAAGTGGATAAAGGTAACACAACAGTCATAATGAAGAAAGACGAATACAGTACATAGAAAAACAATAGAATTTATCAACAACAACGGTACCGGTATTCAAGAATTGCAATGCGACCCTACAAATAAATTTCAAAACGAAATAAAGCAAGCTATCAAGGAAACAGATTTCATTTTCACAAAACAAGAAAAAGAAAGCCTCACCATAAAAAAGCCCAAACTCCCCACATTAAGAGCCCTGCCCAAAATACACAAAGAGCCGTGTCCTATTAGACCAATAGTAAATTTTAAATATGCGCCAAGTTACAATTTAAGCAAACAACTGAACCTAATTCTAAAAGAGAAAATTTCACTTAAAGGAGACAGATCAATTAAAAACAGCCTAGAACTCATTAAAGAACTAAATAAACTTAAAATAACAGAGAGCACACGTATGATATCCTTTGACATCACTAACATGTACACCAACATACCAACAGATGAATCCATTAAAATTATCAAAAACCTTCTTAAAGAAAACACTTCTCTACAAGAAACCAAAGACATTATTAATCTTCTTAGAACAACACTACACCAAAATTGCTTTGCATTCAACGACAAAATCTATTGCAAAAAAGAAGGGTTAGCCATGGGCTCACCATTATCAGGTATAATAGCAAACATTTTTCTGAATAACTTCGAAAACATTTTCTTAATGGGCCAGCTTTCAAAAGGAATCTTACATTGGAGCAGATACATGGATGACATCATATGCATATATGATAATGACATCACTAATGCACACCAGTTATTAAACACACTAAATTCTTTACACAAATCCATCAGCTTCACAATGGAGCCAGAAACTAACAAGAAAATAAACTATTTAAACATCACAATCAACAGGAATAATTACAACCTATCTTACAAAGTATACAGAAAACCCACTCAGACGTCGCACACTATTGACAACAAGTCGAACCACCCATACGCACACATAATAGAAGGACTGAATACAGTGATACATAGAGCTATTTCCATACCAATGAGCACAACGGATTTCAATGAAGAGATGCAAATCATTGAACAAATCATGAAAGAAAACAACCATCCTAGAGGCACAGTAGATAAACTATTAAATAAACATTAGAAAAGTCGCCGGGAAAGCACCACACATGACAAAGAAAACTATGTGGTTCTCAACTACGTTAACAATAACACATACAAAGTAGCTAACATTTTCAAGAAACAAGGTTTAAAAGTAGCCTTTAGAACAAATAACACACTACAGAGACACATCAGCAGGTGCAATCTAAACAAAAAGGACCCTTTCTCAAAGTCAGCAGTATATGAACTCAAGTGCCAAGAACCTAACTGCAACGCCACATATATAGGTCAAACAAAATGTAATTTCCATACAAGATACAAAGAACACAAAAATGCGATCAGATATAATCGGCATCCAGCCTTCGGGGAGCACATATACGACTGTCCACACCATTTCACAGACATCAACACTGATCTAAAAATTTTACACTTTGAAAATAAAAGTAAATCTTTGAATATAAAAGAAGCAATAGAAATTTACATCACAAAAAATGCTAATGTAAATAACCTGAATGAGCATACACATTTATATAATTCTCCCCTATTCACTCTACTCACATAATATCTGACAACACCTACTCATTAAATTGCTTTTTTCATAATAATAATAATAATAATAATAATAATAATAATAATAATAATAATAATAATAATAATAATAATAATAATAATAATAATAATAATAATAATAATAATAATATCCCTTACTTTATTCACCTAAATTATTAATTTGCATTCATCCATATTACATAAAAGTACATTTAACATGAAGTAGGTCAATAACCCCTCTCCAATGTTGATGGAAGGTTCCCCCTTCCCTCTCTACTGTACAGTATACTCAATTTAATCACCCAATAGGAGAGATCCACATCGCTCCACAAGGCCCCTCCCATTCTTGCCCTCCCCACTCCGCGCGCAGCGTGCCTCACCAAAACTTTCCATGACCACAGTACTGAAATAGTGTTTGGTGACAATGGATTTAACATCTAGATAAGTATGTAAGTTTTGCATTATATTAATACTTGTATATATTTTTATTTTTGCCATTACTGTTTCATGTTAACATTAAACTCTCTATCATTGACAAGTTTACGCTACGTAAACAATACTGTACATACATAAGCGTGTTTTTAAGTGATCTGATAGAATCTGAGGATGTTCTTGTAGAATGAAACATGCCATTCTTTGTATGTTAGTGTGTATTTTACAGGTATGTTTATAGTGTTATAATTTACATTGTATTTGCTGTGTGTTTGACAGACTGAAAAGCCTTTGTTACATTTAACTAAGTCAACACTGGAAAACATGGCTTCATTCTTAACAAAAAAAAAAAGAACATTATCATACTGCTGTAATGTCATAACATTTAATTTATACAAGGTTTGAAATGGACTAACTTACAAATTTTGTCTGAAATACAGTGTTTTGCTATTTTTGCCAGTGAGCGTAATTACCCATCTAAGTGATGACAACGTCTGATGTTGCTTAACTTTGGAGATCTCAATGGATCTGGAGTTTCACCATGGCTATGCCACTGAGACATGGTTTCAAGGATGGGATTTCTCCAAAGTCTTTCTCCTGTAATTGTTTTTAAACAATGAAAGGTCCATCATAAAAGCACAAATTCTGTCCCACATAACACCAGTCAACACATTTTAGCCATGCAAAAAAACATTTAAATCACTCATATGGTTTAATGACAGCTGAAAAGGAGAGGTCAACAACCTAGCACATGTGTTCTTACATCACCACAAATGGAGCGGCAGAGAATAGTGGGAGGTCGGACTTAGGCTTGGAAAGGCCTGCATTATGGATGCTAGTGATCACAGGTTGCATTTCTGTGCAATTGGTTGCTTTGTGCAGCAGACTATGCCAGCCCTGTGATCTATGGGTAGTGTGCCTGCCTCTCTCTTAGAGGCTCCGGGTTTGATTACTGGCCAGGTTAGTCTATTTTACCTGGCTATGAGGGCTAGTTTGGAGTCCACTCAGCTTACTTGATTAAAATTAAAGTGCTGACTGAAAATGGGATAGCAACCCCACTCTAAAAAGTCAAGAATAATGGCCAAGAGGATTTGTTGCACTACCTACACATCATCTCGTAATCTGCAGGCCTTCAGGCTGCGCAGCAATTGCTTGCAAGGGCGCCCATACCCGGGGGCAAGGTGGGGCCGTGGCCCCCCTCCAGCTCTCACATGTGGTCATGTATTTTCCTTTCAAGAAAATGATTTAAAAGTCAGTATTACGTAAAAGCGGTAGTACAATCCCCCACCAACAGGCAAGGGATACCGTGGGTTATTCTACCGCAGAATACAAATTGCCATTTATCTTCCAAAATATTAAAATTACTACGTACCCCCAGGTCTGGGCTCCTCTAGAAACTATCATATGGGCGACCTTGATTGCTTGGTAGGCCCTTCAGGACTGTAGTACCATTGTTTGTTTCTTGTCGTTTAATAACAGGCAGTAGCCTTGTCCATTACTTCATGTTGCATTGCTACAATATTCTTCTTCACCCTTCTTGCCTTCTAGAATCAAATGTAGATGGTAATATTTGGTACTCCACAAGATATACCCCAGGTTTTTAACCTTCTTTTTTAACCATACCTAGCAGTTCTTGATCTCTTCAGGATATTTAGTTAGTTACTCCCACTATCAACTGCAATTTAAACATCCTGCAGTAAGTCCACATTTCATAGGCTTTGATTGTCTTCCTTGTAGCCATTTTTAGTATCCTTCTCTCAACACCACACAGAAGTATAGTTTGGATGTAACAGTTGACAAATCTTACCCTAAGATTGATGTTTAAATCTGTACATGTAAAGGAACTTTCATAAATTTCATGAAAACACTATGGGTATTTTCTGTATGTCATTTCATCACCATATCTGATGTCCAGTTATCATAAAGCCATGTGCCAAGGTATTTAAAAACTTATTCACTCCCAAAGTCAACAGTTTGTCTGAAACATCACAATATATCAATTCAGTCATTTCTACTGAAAATTACTTGTAATAAAAGTTAAGATTAAATGTTGGATATATCAACAAATATGGAAGCAAAACCTGGACATTAGGGAAACAGGAAGAAACAAAACTAGAGGCTGCAGAAATGTGGTTTTGGAAAAGAAATACAAAAACAAGGTGGATGGATAAAAACCAAATGACCTCATTTTAAGGAATATAAAAGAGGATTGATGTTTATTAAATATGATAAAGAAGAGGAAAACGAAGTTCCTTGGACATATATTAAGACATGACTCTCTTCTCCAAACCATTACTGAAGGTAAAATACTGGGAAAGCAACCCAGGGGATGACTAAGGATGTCATAAATCAGGAACTCCGTCGGTGAACTGGCATGTGGTTCATATAGCAACATGAAGTAGCCAGCAGAAGATCGTCAGATGTGGCTACAGCAACAAGGCATTGCCTTTAGTAGATGATGATATCAACAAATCATCTAAGTGCACCACCTCGAAAATTAGAGGGTGAAATGGAATCATATTTCCTGATTGCCTTTTCTTCATTATGTTGCTTTACGGTGCACCAACACAGATAGCTCTTATGGCGACGATGGGACGGGAAAGGGCTAGGAGTTGGAAGGAAGCAGTCGTGGCCTTAATTAAGGTATAGCTCCAGCATTTGCCTGGTGTGAAAATGGGGGAAACCACGGAAAACCATTTTCAGGGCTGCCGACAGTGGGGTTTGAACCTACTATCTCCCAAATACTGGATACTGGCCGCACTTAAGTGACTGCAGCTATCGAGCTCGGTCAACAGAATGCAGTTGGTAAGACTGAAAGATTGTATTTTGAAGATTAGAATAGCCTACATGTGAAATAAGATTTCCAACACAATTTGGAGACATTTCATCTATAAATTAAATGTGTTTAACCCCTTGATGCTGACCTTCATACATCATACAGACCTCCTTTTATTCACACGCTGCCGACCTCCATGCGTGGTGTGGATCCCCACAGGCCTAACTTCATTTTGTTCTAGCTTGTAAAGTTTTCAAATTGTCGAGATGGAAATGGTATGTCTTTGAAGGTGAAGATCTCTACCTTCCTTGTATGTATGAATCAGCCCAAATCAGCCTTTTTCTTTTCTAATATGTTTGAAAAATCTGACCTCTTTCCAGTTGAGAGCATATAGGTTTAAATTTCTGCTACATTCCAGTGGATATTATGTTTCAAAACAGAATGTTTCCTTATGTAGAGTGATAGTATAAATTGACATCGTCTCGTGAGAGTTCAATGCCTCGAAACCTCTTATGAAACGTATTTATTTAAGTCACTGTCACTTTGAAATTCAATATTGCATGGCGCGGAAGGATGGCATGGTACAGTTTGATTGAAAGAGAAGTAATTAAATTATAAATCAGACGATAACAGCACTATGCCAGATTGAAGTGAGCAAAGTGAGAGTGAATGCATAACATAAGGAATGGGAGGGCATGGTTTGCACGGCCCAGTAATAGACAACAAAACATGCCTAAGTATTTGCCCTCTTTCTCATGAACTAATTGCCCCATTAACCTGGGAGAGAAGGTAGCACAATAGGAGAATTTGGATTGGGACAAAGGAACGAAAGAGGAAGTCGGCTGGTTGAATTTTGCACTGACCATAATTTAGTCCTTGCCAATACTTGGTTCAAACACCACAAACGACGGCTGTATACGTGGACGAGACCTGGAGACACTGGAAGGTATCAAATAGACTTCATTATGATTAGGCAGAGATTCAGAAACCAGGTGTTGGATTGCAAAACTTTCCCAGGAGCAGACGTGGACTCTGACCACAACTTGTTGGTCATGAAATGCTATTTGAAATTGAGGAAAGAATGCAAAAAGATGGGATCTAGACAAGTTGAAAGAAAAGAGTGTGATGGATTGTTTCAAGGAACATGTTGCACAAGGACTAAATAAAAAGGCCGAAGGAAACACAGTAGAGGAAGAGTGGAGAGTCATGAAAAATGAAGTCAGTAGGGCTGCTGAAGAAATGTTAGGAAGGAAGAAAAGATCAACTAAGAATCAGTGGATAACTCAGGAGATACTAGACCTGATTGATGAACGACGAAAATACAAGAATGCTAGAAATGAAGAGGGCAGAAAAGAATACAGGCGATTAAGGAATGAAGTGGATAGAAAGTGCAAGGTAGCTAAGAAAGAATGGCTGAAGGAGAAGTGCAAGGATGTCGAAGGCTGTATGGTCCTGGGAAAGGTAGATGCTGCATACAGGAAAATCAAGGAAACCTTTGGAGAAAGGAAATCTAGGTGCATGAATATTAAGAGCTCAGATGGAAAGCCACTTCTAGGGAAAGAAGACAAAGCAGATTGATGGGAGGAGAGTATCCAACAGTTGTATCAAGGTAACGATGTAGATAATTTGGTTCTGGAACATGAAGAGGCTGTTGATGCTGATGAAATGGGAGACCCAATTTTGAGGTCAGAGTTTGACAGAGCTGTGAGTGACCTAAATAGGAACAAGGCACCTGGAATTGATGATATTCCCTCTGAATTACTGACTGCCTTAGGAGAAACCAGCATGGTAAGGTTATTTCATTTAGTGTGCAAGATGTATGAGACAGGAGAAGTCCCATCCGATTTTTGGCAGAATGTTGTTATACCTATTCCCAAGAAAGCCGGTGCTGACAGGTGTGAAAACTACCGCACTATTAGTTTAGTATCTCATGCCTGCAAAATTTTAACATGTATTATTTACAGAAGAATGGAAAAACAAGTTGAAGCTGAGTTGGGGGAAGATCAATTTGGCTTCAGAAGAAATGTAGGAACACGTGAAGCAATCCTGACTTTACGTCTGATCTTAGAGGATCGAATCAAGAAGGACAAGCCCACGTACATGGCATTCGTAGATATAGAAAAGGCATTCGATAATGTTGATTGGACCAGGCTATTTATGATTCTGAAGATGATAGGGATCAGATACCAAGAACGAAGAATTATCTACAACCTGTATAAAAATCAGTCTGCAGTGATAAGAATCGAGGGCTTTGAAAAAGAAGCAGCAATCCAGAAAGGAGTGAGGCAAGGCTGCAGTTTGTCCCCTCTCCTTTTCAATGTTTACATAGAACAGGCAGTAAAGGAAATCAAAGAGAAATTTGGAAAGGGAATCACAGTCCAAGGAGAGGAAATCAAAACCTTGAGATTTGCCGATGATATTGTTATTTTATCTGAGACTGCAGAAGATCTCGAGAAGTTGCTGAATGGTATGGATGAAGTCTTAGGTAAGGAGTACAAGATGAAAATAAATAAGTCCAAAAAAAAAGTAATGGAGTGCAGTCAAACGAAGGCAGGTGATGTAGGAAATATTAGATTAGGAAACGAAGTCTTAAAGGAAGTAGATGAATATTGTTACTTGGGTAGTAAAATAACCAACGATGGCAGAAGTAAGGAGGACATAAAATGCAGACTAGCACATGCAAGGAAGAGCTTTCTTAAGAAAAGAAATTTGCTCACTTCAAACATTGATATCGGAATTAGAAAGATGTTTTTGAAGACTTTTGTGTGGAGCGTGGCATTGTATGGAAGTGAAACATGGACGATAACTAGCTCAGAAAGAAAGAGAATAGAAGCTTTTGAAATGTGGTGTTACAGAATAATGCTGAAGGTGAGATGGATAGATCGAATCACGAATGAAGAGATACTGAATCGAATTGGTGAGAGGAGATCGATTTGGCTAAATTTGACGAGAAGAAGAGATAGAATGATAGGACACATCTTAAGACACCCAGGACTTGTTCAGTTGGTTTTTGAAGGTAGTGTAGGTGGCAAGAACGGTAGGGGTAGACCAAGGTATGAATATGACAAACAGATTAGAGCAGATGTAGGATGCAATAGTTATGTAGAAATGAAAAGGTTAGCACAGGATAGGGTGGCATGGAGAGCTGCATCAAACCAGTCTATGGACTGATGACTCAAACAACAACATAGTAAATCTTATGGCCCTGACAGGAAAGGCGGAGAAAGTAGTAGACTTCATGGAGAAGGAAAAGTTAGAAATGATGGGGCTGAGTGAAGTTGAATGGAAAGATAAGAGAAGGAAGAAATTGAGGAAAGGATACACATTATGCTGGAGTGGTGGCCAAGAAGTAACAAGTAGAGTGGGACTAATCATTTTGAGGCAATTGGAGGAGTATGTTCAAGTGGTAGAATGTGTGAGTGACAGAATAATGAAAATTAGACTAAAAATGAGAATGAAGTGATGGACTTCATACAAGTGTATGCACCACACACGGGAAACAGGGAAGAAGATATTGAAGGATTCTTGGAGAAAGTAGAAAGAGAAATTTCATGTGTGGAAGTGGTTATTATAAGAGATCTGAATGCACAGGTCAGAAACGAGAGACAAGGAAAGGAAGAAGTCATTGGACCATATGGACATAGGAAAAAGAATCACGAAGGTGAGGAACTAGTGGACTTCAGTGTAGGGAATGGACTTATAGTGGGGCATACATGGTTTTGAAAGAAAAACAGCAGGAAAATTACAATATATAGAACAAAATCAGTAACTGACTACTTTTTGGTGGAAAGGACAAATCGCAGGAAGTTGATGGATGTGACAGCTTTATCAGGAGAAGCATTTGATGGGGACCATAGAGTTGTTGTGGCAAAATTACAGTTGGGAAAAACTAAAAGAGATAAGAGATAGCTAAATAAAAGTATGGAAATTGAAAGACAAAAGTGTACAGGAAGATTTTCAGGAGGGATTGAAGCAACAAATCCCAGTAATTGAAGTGGAAAATGTAGAAGAGGAGTGGGCCAATTTTAAAAAAGGCATTTGTTGGTGCAGCAGAGAGTGCTTCTGGCAGGACATCTACAAGAGTGAAAGAAAAGGAGACACCATGGTAGAATGAGGAAGTGAGGAAAGTAGTAAAAGAAAAGAAGACAGCCTGGTGAGAATGGAAGTTAGTTCAAACAGAAGAAAGCAAAAGAAGGTGGTAGGAGAAGAAAAGAAGAAGAGTTGGAAAGAATCTACACCAAAAAAAAAAGGAAGTGGATGTAAGTGGCACTAAAAGGATGTTGTATGGACTTATAAGAAGAGGAGACAAAGAGTTACCACAAAGCTAGTAAAAAAAGATGGAGAACTGTTAATACATCCAGAAGAGATAAAGAGAAGATGGAAGGAGTATTTTGATAAGCTATTGAATGTGAACAACTGTACAAGTGAGACAGAAGCAATACAGTGTGAGGCCTCAACAACAGAGGATGATATAACAATGTGGGAGGGGGAGTTAGCAGTACAAAAGATGAAGATTGGGAAAGCAACAGGGATGGATGAAATCAGTGTGGAAATGATATAGGCTGCTGGACCTCTTGGTATGCAATGGTTGTACCAACTACTAAAGTGTATGTGGAAACACAAATGTGTACCAGAAGACTGGAAAAAAAGGGATAATAATACCAGTGTCTAAGGGGACAAGAAAGTTTGTGGTAACTATAGTGGAATCACATTTATATCGCAGGTAGTTAAAATACTGGAATGGATATTAGAAAGAAGAATGAGAAGAAAGATTGATGGAGAATTACAAGAGGAACAATATGGCTTCAGGAGTGGAAGATCTACAAGTGGACCCAATCTTTAGCTTGAGACAGCTGATGGTAAAGAACTGGGAATATGGAAAGGATCTGGTCATGACTTTCATAGACATAGAAAAAGGCATATGATAGTGTCCCCAGAGAGAAGGTTTGGGAAACTATGGTTAAAAAGAGACTTGGAAGAGAAATGTTAGAAATGGTGCAAGCCACGTACAACTGTGTTAGCAGAGTACTGACCCCACTTGGAAAGACAGAATGGTTTAGGAATAAGACTGGACTACGACAGGGCTGTGTGCTGTCACCTCTTTTGTTTATTATGGTCATGGATGAAATTGTAAAGGAAACAAAGGAAACCTATGGTGATAAAGAGATGAAGATACTGTTATTTGCAGATGATGTTGTGTTCTGGGGAAGGGACAGCAAGGAAACACCACAACAACTAGATGTACAGAATGAAAAAATTGAGAAGTATGGCATGAAAATCAGTACAGAGAAAAGCAAGACTATGGTGATGTCGAGAGCGGAAAGGCAAGGAAAGGGCACTGTAAAAATTGGAAGTCAGAGTCTGGAAATTGTGAAAAGCCTTAAATACCTAGGAAATGAATTCATACAAAATGCTAGGGTGGATATGGAGATTAGCAGGAGGGTACAGCAGGGCAATGCATTCTATCAAAGTGTAATAAGACTTGTTTGGAGCAAAGAAGTTCCAAGGAAAAGTAAAGAGATAAGGTACAAAATGTACTATGTACCCATACTGACTTATGCAGCTGAAACTTGGACTTTGACTAGCAGGCAAGAGAGTAGAATTCAGGCCAGTGAGATGAAATTCCTAACAGGTATGATAGGAAAGACAAGGAAAGAGTGAGAAATGAAGATGTTAGGAAGGAAGTTGGGATAGGAAAGCTAAATGAGAGAGTCAAAAAGAATAAACTAAGGTTGTTTGGACATGTAAAGAGGATGGAGGAGAATAGAATTTCAAGGCAGATGCTGGAGGCAAAGTGCGAGGGCAAGAGAGCAATAGGAAGACCTAGAACAAGGTGGATTGAATCAGTGAAGAGCGGCATAAGAAGACAAAATTTAGACTGGGACAAGATTGTGCAAGAGGAATGAATAGTGGAAGGAAAGAGGAAGATGGAGAAGTACCATAAATACCCTGACGCTGCAGGAGCTGGATAAGGGAAAATGCTGTATATTGTGAATCAACCCAGGCAAATACAAGCACTTCACTTTCATTCCATACAAAATGTGGAATGTCTCTTCTCCATTACTACACTATAAGGTAACTATAAAGTTAATGAATGTAAAATACAACTGCACCCAGGTGACTAGAGTGGGACATTGATGATGAAGATGAATGTAAACTACATTCTTTTGAGTATTTACTGCAAACATTTGAAAATAATCTGAGCTAAACTGTTGTAACAGTGAATGATTGAAGAGATCACTGCATTTTCTGAAGGCAACAACATGGCATTTCATTCTAAAGTTGTTTTTTTGGGAATATTCTTTGTCATTCCTAGCAGCCTCACTAGTTTGAAGAAGAATAAAATGATGATTGCAGTACCATATGTTGAAATTTGGAGAAAATTACTTTTGGTGTTTTGTCAGACTGTTCCCAGGTGTCAAAATCTTGAGTTCTTCTAGGACATTGTTTAAAATGTTTCCAAAACTTTCTTACCAAGATGGTGTTGATGATATCACCTCTGTCCCCTGGGTAAAGCGGCACTCAAATGTTCCCATTCACTAAGGGGTTAAACAGAGAAACAGAGCCTTACTGAAAAGTGACACTTACTTATAACATTTACTGACTGTGAAGCTACTTACAACACCACGAGGCGAAGCAAGTCGTTATCATACTGAAGATGTATGGAGTTAGATGATATATTGTACCCTAAAGACATGTGGGAAAAATCAAGATGGGTGGGTACAGAGAAGGGCAAACTTACTTATCGTTCCTGTCCTTTCTTCACCTGGCTAGGTCATCGGTGAGCGCATGTATGGTTTAGTGTCTAGATTAAATATAACTACAGAGGATCTTAAAGATTTAACAGGACAGGAAACGTTGTTGTGTGAGTAAATGAGGAACGATATAAATAAACTAGGCTTTAATGAATGAAAGCATAAACAAAATATAAAAGAAAACACAGATAACACAAATACGTAGAGTACATAAATACAAATGCAAGTCATTGGCCATGAGGTGCCAACAAAACAATTAAACTTTATGAAGTCGCGTGGTAATTGCTTTAGTATTTAATTGAATTTGCAATAAGTTTGAACAGGTTTTTCATGAAAACACCTTGGCACAACATTTGAAACTTATGATGTAAGGAACAGAAATTCTTTGCAGATTTTGTAAATTAAACGTAACATCAATTCCCTCACATACGGGATGTAACTACACATTAACATAAATGCAGGACCATTGGTTGCCCCCAAAATAACACAGAAGTTTAAGTGTGAGCCCAAAACTCGCTGGCAAGGATGGGACTTGAACCCACGACCCCTAGGTAGTGTAAGTGCTACTGCACATTCTAACAAAAACACAAGACAAGTCAACAAGGAAAACAACACAAAATAACGCACAATAAAACAGCAAACTCCGCAGCACCTGCAAATAATTACAAGCCAAAGGAAACAAAACACTTCACTCATCCTGCAGTCTTCGTAATGGATGGCTCTCTCCCTCTGCACTGCGTGCTGGGCTGTGGCAACGACCGCTCGTGGTGAGGGGTTGAGGCAAGGTCGTCTACACTTCGAGCCATTCAAAACAAACGTCAGCTGACACCTTCTCAGCTCGGCCTGGTTTATACACACAACTGGCAACTATCTTGAGATAATGGGACCTTTAAACATACTGTTTTCCTCAAAGCGGGTATTCTTTCGGCTCTCTGGGTCTTTATAATATACATTCCCTTCTGATTCACATCAAGGCATCCATGCCAGACCTCATCGGGTCAATTTCATCCAATGGAATCTCTTCCATATATAATATCTCTATCAAATCCACGGAGTATCATCCATACATTATATTTCTTTATCCGTGAGTCCCCAGTTTAAACTGAATGCACAGTTGTGGGAAAACCGCGCTGGCAAAATTTTGATAACCCTCAATGTTTCAACGTTGAGGAAAATGCTCCTTTGCTTCGTCCCTTCCTGTGAAATTCATGCACACAGATAGATATGCAAATCCTGACTTTAAGTAGCCCAGTACATCATAATGAGTTCCCACTCAACACTATAAGACTGTATATCCTTATGTTTTAAAGACCCTGGCTTTACAACTAGCTACATTATCAAACACAAAGGAATAAAATAAAATACAACCTGTGACAATAAAGTTCAGTGAATGAAGTCAGAATGGTCAATCCAGCAACACTGGCGACACGCAATGCTGCACCTGCATAGCAGCAGGTTTTGACCACCTGCTCCCGATGTTGTTCAGTTGAGCATCGTGTATGTGCCATGTAAGACCTGTTTGACACAGTGTGTGTTTAGTGCATTGGTTCTAAACTGAAAACAGGAACATGAACGACCAAAAGATCAATGTACAGTTTTATTTTAAGCTTGGCAAGACACCAAAAGAAATGCATTCGATGCTGGTACATGTTTATGAAGATCAAGCACTGTCCTTGAAGTGTGTGTATGAGTGGTTCGCCCGTTTTCGAGGAGGCCGGGAAAGTGTTTCTGACCAGTCCCATAGCAGAAGACTGGTGACCGCCGTCAGTGACGAAAACATTGAGAAGTTGAGGACATTAATCACGAACGATCGGCGATTAACTGTGTGCATGATAGCGGATGAACTGCAGATTAACTGTGAATCCATGCAACAAATCATTACCCAGAAGTTAGGGAAGAGGAAAACGTTTTCTTGTCTTGTGCCACATCACTTCACTGACAATCCGAAGCAGGCACGTTTAGAAGCTTCACAGGATTTTGTCAAAACGGCGGATGCAACATCAAATTTCTTGAACTGTATCATCACTGAGGATGAAACCTGGTGTCTAAGTTCATGGCAAAAAACGGGGTGGTGCAACTTGAACATCCCCCATACTCTTCTTCCTATTCCCATGACTCAAACTCGCTTTGAAAGGAAAGAGATTTGATGATATTCCTGACATCCAATGAAACGTGATGAGGCTTTTGAACACCATCCCAAAGGAAGCCTTCTTGCAAAGTTTCCAAGACATATATCGCTGATCTCAGCAGTGCATAGTTATGGGAGGGGACTATTTTAAAGAACAGTAAAGTCACTGTCAAGCATTGTTCATCTATGTTGATAGTTCAGGACTATTCACCAAACTTTATTGTCATAGGCTGTATTTACATGACAACAAACCTGGATTGGACCTATCTCCCTTGTTACCAATAATAAAACAAAGCTAAAACACTGGCTATACATGCATTAGTCCTGATATCAATACTTGGTTGCCAAAAGGGCTTAAATAAAGATTTAATTAAATTGAAAGAAAATTATCTGCAAAAATTTCTGTCCCTAACTCATGCCAAAACACCTGTTCAACTTATCTTAATGCAGAAGACCTCATGGTTCCTCCATGGCAGACTCCGTAGTTGAATCTAGCCCATCATCAGGCTGTCATCATCCTGGGCTAACAGTCCTGCTCTCAGCTCTTGGAATGGCCTCATCACAATGCCATCTTCTTGAAAATGAGTGTTGGAAGGTCTCGTGCTATAGGCAGGTCTTGATGTAGTTTCCATTTGTACTAACTGCATTCAAACACCCAGTCAATCGTCTGCAATGCACTTCAGACTCCTACTCCTTCTTATTTACGTTAGGGCTGAAATTTGTGGTGTATCAAGCCAAATGTACTTAGTGAATGCCTAATGCTCAACCACACGCAAACTCATGTTATAAATCTGACTTTTACGTTTAGGCAAAGATTGCAGCCTAGCTAGCTGAAATGTACATAGTTAATGCCTCGTGCTCAACCGCACACGAACTCATGTAAGAAGTCTGTAATTCTTCCTGTTCTAGTTCAGGCTCTAGCTACACTCTATCTCAAATTGCTCACTGTTTGCCTATTCAGCTTCTACAACAAAGTCTTTGTTCTATTGGTAAGTTTACGGCGCGGTCATCTGCCGGACTGACACATTCACAGCTGCACTGAAGAAAATGTTAGAATGGAATGAAGTTCCTCCCCACACATCTTTCTCTATTTATAAGGAACAATAGGTGACACCACACAGGGGGCTTCACCCAGATACATACTTGAGTTCGCTATGTGGCGAGTCGTTTGGTTCACATGGTGTTTGCATGAATGTTGCCGCTATCAAGCTCAGTAATGGTAAGAAAGACTCAAAAACATTTCAAACAATGTCCTAGAGGAACTCAAGACTTTGGCATCAGGGAACAATCTGGCAAACCACCAAAAGTAAAGATTTTTCCAATTTTCAACTTACAGTATTGCAATGATCCCTTTATTCCTCCAAACTAGTGAGGCTGCTATGAATGACAAAGAATAGCACCAAGAAAATCACTTTAAAATAAAATACCATGTTGTTGTAATGGATACAAAGGGAAAGTTATCAAACATAAGAAAATCTTCAGACAACACTGCAGATGAAATCAGGTAAGATGAAGTGTGTTCATCCAGTAAAGTATGCAAAAGGAGCACAGAGGTAGTGTCTTGAGATGCTTATGGATCTCTTTAGAGTGCATATTTCCCAACTGCTGGTTTTCTTGTTTGTTACATGGAAAGATCTCATGAAGACTGTGTAATAAAATAATAAAATATATGGCCTGCCTACCAATTATGCTGCTGCCCAGCAGTGAAAGCAGAAATTTACTGGATGGTTACTATGGCTGATTTACATATTTTTTGTTGGGGGATGAGTGTGCCATGAGGTTAGAAACATACCATCAACAATAACATGGAGATAGAAGATTTTTTACTTCCCTTCAAAAATTAACTACCTCAGCTAGGACTGAACCCATGAATCACCTGGGGCCAATAATGTCACATTTACTTTAAGCTGCAGTACCTTGATTGGGATACAGTGTTGGAATAGGAGTAGTGGAAAGACCGAAGAAAGTGGAGAGGAACCATATTTACCCCTGCCTGGCTACAGCTGGCCAATTGGAAATGATGATGATGACGATAATAGCTTCTTATTGCAGAGTCCACAGATTCTTGAATTAGAGTTGAACATATTTAATTTGTGTCTAGCATTTCTTTCACACCATGTGTACATTTCATATCTTTGTTCCTTTGGTCCACTTTTTGTTTTATTGTGACACATCCATGGCCTAGAATGGCTTTCATTTTTGTACACTTCCATTTCTTTGCAAATCTCATACTACTGAAATGCATTAGAACCAATCTTTTCCTACACTTGGGACTGAACCAATGCATTAATAGTCCCAAAACTGAATAAATGAAACAATGAATTGCAGAAAACCCCATTTAAAATATAAATTCAGACTTATCCAAGGAATCAATACAAATGAACATGAAACATATATAAAAAATACCATAGATGCAAAATAATTTCTATTGCTGGGGCAAAATGCATGAGCTATCAACTGACATGTTTGACTCAGTGGCTGAATGGTCAGCATACTGGCCTTCGGTTCAGAGGGTCCTAGGTTCTGTTCCCGGTCGGGTCGGGGATTCTAAGTTATATTGATTAATTCCAGTGGCTCGGAGCCTGGGTGTTTGTGCTGTCCCCAACATATCTCCAACTCACACACCACACATAACACTATCCTCCACCACAATAACACCCAGTTACCTACACATGGCAGATGCCACCCACCCTCATCAGAGGATCTGCCTTACAAGGTCTGTACTCGGCTAGAAACAGCCACACAAAATTATTATTATCAACTGACCGGGAGTTAGATTGTGACAGGAATTTGACACAATACAAACTAAAATCCTAAAAGAAGAATAATTGGATTGAAATTGGTATTGATAGTATACCTGTTATCAATCAATTAATCAATCAATCAATCAATCAATCAATCAATCAATCAATCAATCAATCAATCAATCTGTACCGGGCGGTACACCTCCACGCCGCTAGTTCAAATATTGCACCAGTTGAAACTCCTCTACAGGAGAAAGCCTGAACTTTAACAAACTGTATTAACTCAACGGTTTCTTGGAAGATGTCACTACTGTAAATTTGGTAATTTTCAAATCAAATCAAAATCTCTTTATTTGCAAATGAGGTGTCTACCTCGGTGGCAAATGGTACACTAAAATACATTATTGTCAAGCACTAAATATTAAATTAACAAGAGAAGAAAATTTTTCCTGTAATACAATATTATACAATTTACGCTAACAATGTTTTCTATTTAACACACAGCTCATCCTTAATAAATTTATATTGTTTACAAAATTCTACTTATAATATCTCCTGTACTACTTACAAATATAGTCAACTGATATACAGTATGTGGAATTACTTCAAATGATACTATACAACTGGTATAACATTAATATTTACATTGCATTTATTTATTTACTATATATATATATTTTTTTTTTTTTTTTTTTTTACCCGTTCTGGATCCTAAGTAGCATAACGACCTGCTGCATCTTAACCAGAGCCCCTTTTGCCACCACTTTTCAGAGTTCCTGAAGGGCCTTCACAGCTACCGTAGCGGTCCCAGGGCCCTCGAAGTCCCCACTCCTCTACAGGAGAAAGCCGTGTGAAGTGTTCTAAGCTGTGTCTATTTCGATTTGTGTTTGTTTGCTCCATATCAAGAAGTTTGGACATTCTCTAACAGATGTCTCTACCAAAAACTATGATAACGCACTCTGGTGTAAAGGAATGTACTCTCCTGAAGAAAGTTTGTATTCATAAGTTTTGTCTTTACTAAATTTTGTTCTGTCATTTGTGGGTTGGCAATATTAATCCTTTCTTTCTGCCTGTTTTGAATGTAGCCAATCAGGAATTTCTGTAATTAATTTTCCACCAATAAGGTGTTTCTTCCTCGTCTTGTGTATTAGTTTTTGCTGTTATCCAATAAAAGTTTGTGGGCGGGTTGTTATCATTCATGAAAGGTCTCAAACTTTCCACGAGGATATAAAAACTGCTGATTTTCTTGTCTCGGGGCCACTTCAGTAACATCTTTCTTAGTGTGTGGATATTTAGCAGGGGGCGGGAAGCGCCTCTTTCTTCGGGCAACAGATCTCCAACAAGGTAATGGCCTGTTAACATCTTTATTTCTTGCTAGCTCAGCAGTTTAACTCTCGGAGAAGGTTCAAATCCTTTAATATGTAACCCACCTTTTAAAAATGTAAATTCCTTTTCTGTCTATGTAAAATCTACAAATATCTTTCACTGTAAAGCGGGGATAGAGAGTGCTTCACCCTCTCGAACTCCCCTTCATTTTGAAATGGAGGTGATTACGGTTTCATAACCGTTCTTCTCTCCTTTAATGTAGTAAAGTTTTCTCATACGGGTCACCTCCCTAGCTTGGGATTAGCCCCTGTATATCGGCATAGCGCCACATAGGTTTTAAGACAAAAACTTTGTGTTTCCTTGTGTGCCTTGAGGGCAGATAAGAGTGAAGTTTGTTGTGGCCTTTGAGAGGCTTGTAAAATTGAGAGCGGGTCTGCTCTTTTCCTTAACATTGTAATTAGGAGCTAGTGCTCCTTGACATGATGGGGTTTTCTGCCCCTTTGTTCATTTGGTAACCTGGTAAAGTTGAGCTAATCGCTCAAAGATTGTGAGTGTGGGGCTCGAAGCCCAAAACCTGGTAAAAAACCCCTGATTGGAAAAATTATTTTGTACCTGCCTTTCGTTGTTATTTCACTTAGTGGAAATTGTTGAATGTTGTTATATGTTATTTGTTGATTTTGAAAAGAAAATATAACCTTTGTTAAAGTTTTAAATTAACTTTAATTCTGTAGTTGAGACCTATTCCAGCCCGCACCTTCTTTCACCTCTGCTGTTCCACAGATACCTCGGAACAAGTGGTAGCAGAGCGTGGTTGAATGGGTCTCAATTTAGCCCCTTTTGATGGCTAAACATTGTTTCCGATTCGAACTCTAACAATTTTCTCAGTTGCTGGAATTTTTTTTATTTTTCTAAAATTTTTATGTCGACATGTCCGGCCCTTGCGACGTCCTCCATCCCGGCTATTTGCGTAAGGAGGAATTGATCTATGAATTAACAATTAGAAATGTGCAATCTGGAGGCACCGTTGCAGTAGATACCAATAAGCTTAAAGAGTCCCTTGATTTGCCTATTTCCATCCCCACTTTGGGAGAGAAAGAGATTGACGACGCTCTATCCACGATCACTGATAATGCTACTGAGCTAGCATCTGTAGTTAGTTCTTTTGAAGAAAACGATCCCTCTCCAAATCAACTTAAATGTGTGCAAGCTAGATTGTTTCATTTTTACAATAGAGTCACTGATCTATTGTCTCTTAAATTGAATGACATTCAAAGGAAGGAAGCTAGTGCTGTTCTTGAAAACCTTTCTGAATTGTCTAGTAAGGTTAGCCTTTTGTTAACTGGGGCAGTCCCCCCCAAAACCAACAATCCCACTCTGGTAAACATTGTCAGCGAGGAGCATTCTCCCACGGAGCAAGGAAGTACAAAATCTGTAGAAGTCCGACAAACTTCTGTTCCAGTAGAAACTGAGTCCATTCGTCACACATCCATTCTACCCTTTGTCTTGAATAATGCACCTTTTGAATCTGCTTCTCCGCCATTTAGGCCTCTTCCTACTACGTCACCTGGGTTCAGTAGTTTGCCTCATCCATTAGCAATGCTGCTCAAGGGTATTTCTAAGTTTTCTGTTAATTCCACCAGTGAGGTTATTGCTTTTCTAAGATTTTTCGTTGAGTTTCAGGATCATGCTCTTGTATTTTCTCTTTCTCCCTGTCAAATTCTGCAGATTATTTATCCCTATTCAATCGGTGTTCTATATGACAAAATTGTAAGAGCTATTGCTGATCAATCACCTATAGAAGACTTCCACGCCCATTTATTAGCAAACTTCATTCCAGCTAGAGCTAGGTCATCACTAATTCAGAAGTACTATTACCATGTACAGCATCTGGATGAAAATCTTGCCGACTTCATCCAAGATATTAAATTCTATACCAGGGTGTTTGCTCTTCACTTCCCTGAAGATCAGATTGTACAGGCCATTGTGGAAGGCATTTCCAAATCATACAGGTCATACTTGTGCTTTGCGTCGCGTCCGCAAACGTTTGCCGAGTTAGAGGCTATGGCTGTCTCAGCGGAAGGAGTTAGATACACCGATACCTTGCGTGTCGCGAAAGAACCCCCTCCATCCTCTAGTAATTTTCGGCCTCCACCTCGCCGAACCTTCACTGCCCATAAATGTTATGCTTGTGGGTCGCCTGACATCTTCGGAACAAGTGTCCATTAATTAAATCTAGTGGGACAAGGAATGGAGCAGGGTCATCCCAAGGCTGTTTTAAATGCGGCGCGTTTTCTCATATTGCCAAGAACTGCCCTAATGTTAACAGCACTCCCTCCTGCTCAAGTTAAATCTGACGAAAATGCAGGAAAAAGTCAGAACTATTCTACATTCCCGTTTGAATGTCCCAGAGAATGTCTTAGGATCGCGGCGGATTCACCCGCACCCGTTCCCTTTCTCAAAATTGAATTGAATAATGAACCTGTAACAGCTCTATTAGATTCTGGCAGTGTTTGTTCTATTATTTCGGCTGAATGGTACTCCAAGTTGAAAACTGTTTGTAAACTTCCTGATTTTTGTTCAACTTCGATTCATTATGCTTCGGCAAACTCATCCCCATTAGATATTTTAGGTTTTCTGTATGCCAAATTTCGTATATCTAAATGTACTTGGAAATTTAAACTGTTTGTGGCAAAGCACTTGTATTGCCCCATTATATTGGGAGCTGATTTCGTGTCTCACACCGATCTAGTGCTCGACCTTCAGAGCAAGTCGTGCACTTTCAAATTTGATAGTAATTCCAAAATCCCTTTGCTAAAATGTAGTTCTGTGTCATGTTCATCTATTTCGCCTACCCAGGATGAGATGTTGTTAGATCTTAGACATCTACCTGAGGAGCAGGCTGATAGTATTCGTAAGTTGTGTCAGTCGTTTCCAGAGGTGTTCTCTGATACTCTTGGTGTTACTAACCTTATTGAATACAAGATTGAGGTTACGGATTTGATTCCAGTCCGGTTTCCGCCTTATAGGCTGTCTCCACCTAAAATGAAGGCCCTGAAGGAGATCATAGATCAAATGCTGAAAGATGGTATTATTCGGCCCTCCACGTCGGCATATTCTTCGCCTATTTTTCTAGTCCCAAAACCCCAAGGTGGCTTCAGGCCTATGATTGATTATAGGGCTCTCAATCGGAAGATGGTGTTAAAATCTGTGCCCCTTCCAGACCTTCACTATTGTTTTTCATGGTTTCGAAAGAGTAAATTCTTCACCATCTTAGACCTTAATCAGGCTTATAATCAGATACCCCTAGCAGAGGAATCTAAACACCTGACAACGTTTGCCACAGATTGGAACTTGTATGAGTACAACCGCGTGCCTTTCGGGCTCCCCACGGGGGCAGCCGTGCTTATGAGACTGCTAGACAGGGCTTTCTCCGACATCAAATTTGAATACTTGTATCATTATCTTGATGATGTCGTCGTGTTTTCTGAGACCTTTGAAGAACATCTTGATCATTTAAAAGAGGTCCTAAGTCGCCTTCGTAAGGCAGGGTTAATGGTGAAGTTGTCCAAGGTTGCATTCACTAAGCCCTCTAAGTCATTTCTAGTGCATATTGTGTCGCCCGATGGTGTCGCAGTCGATCATTCTAGAACATAGGCCATCCGTGATTTCAAACCTCCCAAGGACATCAAAGGTATTGCCAGGTTCATTGGTATGGTGAATTTCTTCAGGAAATTTATTCCAAATTTCGCCAATAGAGCGGCGCCCTTGAACTTACTTCGTAGGAAAGGCGTCAAATTTGAGTGGGGACCTTCTGAACAAGCCGCTTTTGAAGATCTCAAATTAGCTCTGTGTAATGCCCTTGTACTTGCCATGCCTGATTTCTCTAAGAAATTCATCGTCCAAACCGACGCGTCATCGGCGGCGGTAGCTGCAGTCCTTCTTCAAGAGACTGAACTAGGGAGGCGACCCATCGCCTATGCCTCTAGGACATTATCGGCCCAAGAATCCAAGTATTCCATCTACGAACTTGAAGGTTTAGCAGTTTTGTTTGCTCTAGAAATGTTCCGCCTCTATCTGGAACATGTCAAGTTCGACTTGGAAACAGATAACCAAGCCTTCAGTTGGGTCTTAGTTAGGCCGCGTCGTACTGGTCGCATAGCCCGCTGGGCCATAAGAATTTTGGCCTTCCAATTTGATATTAGGCATATAAGAGGTACTGAAAATGTTGTGGCAGACAGACTAAGCCGTATGTTTTCTAATGAGGTAGAGACCCCTGAACAGGTTGATAGTTCTTCACCTCCCGAGTCCATACTACCTGAGGTTAATGCCATTCTAACAGATGCTCCCATGCTCTTTAGGGATATTGAAAAATATCAACGTGAAGATCCGACGCTGGCTCCGATAATGGAAACCCTTTCTTCTGGGGAACATGTCGTCCCTTACGTATTGAGGAATGGTGTTTTATGTTGCCCGTCTAGGAATGATAAGATTGTGGTTCCAGCTGTTCTCGTGCCCATGATCTTCAAGTACTATCATGAGACCCCATTGGGGGGGGGGGGCATTTAGGTATCTTCAAAACTAGAGAAAAGATTCGTGAAATGTTCATCTGGAAGGGTATGGACGGAGAAATCCATGAATTAGTAAAAGCTTGTAAAACTTGTTGGCTTAGTAAACCCTCCATTCCACTAAGCAAGGGCTCTTGTCTTCTCATCAGGCGTCGCGCCCCATGGAACGTCTTTATATCGACTACGTAGGACCCTTCCCCCAGTCAAAGGGGAACGCCAACAAATTCATTTTGGTGTGTGTTGATGGTTTCACTAGATTTTCTTGGTTATTTCCGACTAAGCTGGCTACCGCTCAGTCCACCATTTCTTGTTTAAATTCCATCTTCGCTTCTTTGGGTCCGTGTCAATATATTGTTTCAGATAATGCTAAAGCTTTCACATCCAATCTCTTTCGTAAATTCTGTTTTGATCTGTCCATCTCTCACGTGACTACTTCTGCTTACTATCCTCAACCATCTCTAGCTGAACGGGTCAATCGTAATCTGAGGTCGGCTCTTATTGCCTATCATCATGAAGATCATTCTAGGTGGGACATGTCCCTGCATTGGTTAGCTTTTGCTTTGAATTCGGCGGTTCATGAATCTCATAAGTTTACTCCAGCTTCTTTGATGTTCAAGTTCGTACCCAACATGCCGCTCGCTAACCTTTGGTCTCTTAGTGATATTCTACCAGAGACAATAAATCCAGATAATATTAGAGATCTTTGGAAGAAGGCGAAGGCCAACCTTAAAATTTCTCATGAAAATGTTAGGGGAAGATATGATCGTGGACGGAGGCCCACCTATTTAAAGGTAGGAGACCAAGTTATGGTCAAGAATTTTGTTCCCGCGGGCAAGCTTGCCCCCAGATTTCATGGGCCGTGTACCATCTTGGATTTTTTTAACACCGGTGTCATTGTTAGTGAGCAACCCAGCCACCGAGAGAATATTTAGGGTTCACCTGTCTCAGGTGAAATCGGTGTAAATTAATTGCTCATTGGATCTTTAACATCTAGTAAGAACCCCAAAGTTTATATTTTTGGGTTTTATTTTTATGGCCTTCTGCACTATGTGTGTCCGTCTATCTTGTATTATTTTGTAAAACTCTCTCCAGAGTTGCTCTGCTGTCCCGTCAATATGGCCATTACCACGCTCCCATCTCCTGCTAAACCACACCTGTGGCAAAATAATAAAAGTTTCCACGCCGCTGGCCCCTCAGCCTCAACTCCAAGACAGTACCTAAAACATTATATTGCTACAAAAATTCTGCCGCCGAGATCTTACTGTTTCAGTGCCCCTCGCAGACGTGCGGCGCCGTACCGCCACTGAGTTGGGGTACGGGCCCACTCCACTCCAGTGAGGACAGAAGACAACCAGTGTACGGCGAGCCGGAGCCCTCCTTCCGGCCAAGGCTGATGTGCAGCACACCACTCGCAAACTGCTTGAGGACTGTAAATAATTGTCTCGTCTGCGGCGTGCTTCACCGTGACTACCCCTCTCATAGTAGCGGGAGAGGGGTATCTCAGGGTACTTGAGGGCTCCAAGCGGCCTCCTCTGGACATAGGCAGTGGCGGCAGGTTTTGCCGTCAAAAGTAATCGGCAACTAACGTACTCCTTCTGCTACATGGACTCTCTATTCGGCAATTAAATACTCCTTCAAATCAACATTTGGTGGACTTAGAAAAATTTTTTCTTTTCAAGAATTAAAGTTTTTTTTCTGAATTCAGCTACTACAAACATAGAGACCTTTCATCAAAAGCTACTACAAAGAAATTCTAAGACTGGATTTAATTTAACCCCACTTATATTAAACAACTTCTGAGACCTCCAACTACTGAAAAGTTATATTTTTCTCTTCTAAATTCTTCAACTCATCAGCAATAAAACTTGGACTTTGTTTTAAAACAAATTTTTTTTTTCTTCGGTGTCACCCCTTGGAAAGACTTTTGGGGGGGGGGAGGTCTGTACCGGGCGGTACACCTCCACGCCACTAGTTCAAATATTGCGCCAGTTGAAACTCCTCTACAGGAGAAAGCCTGAACTTTAACAAACTGTATTAACTCAACGGTTTCTCGGAAGATGTTACTACTGTAAATTTGGTCATTTTGAAGTGTTCTGAACTGTGTCTATTTCGATTTGTGTTTGTTGGCTCCGTATCAAGATATATAGACATTCTCTAACAAATGTCTCTACCAAAAACTGTGATAATGTACTCTGGTGTAAAGGAATGTACTCTCCTGAAGAAAGTTTGTATTCATAAGTTTTGTCTTTACTAAATTTTGTTCTGTCATTTGTGGGTTGGCAATATTAATCCTTTCTTTCTGCCTGTTTTGAATGTAGCCAATCAGGAATTTCTGTAATTAATTTTCCACCAATAAGGTGTTTCTTCCTCGTCTTGTGTATTAGTTTTTGCTGTTATCCAATAAAAGTTTGTGGATGGGTTGTTATCATTCATGCAAGGTCTCAAACTTTCCACGAGGATATAAAAACTGCTGATTTTCTTGTCTCGGGGCCACTTCAGTAACATCTTTCTTAGTGTGTGGATATTTAGCAGGGGGCGGGAAGCGCCTCTTTCTTCAGGCAACAGATCTCCAACAAGGTAATGGCCTGTTAACATCTTTATTTCTTGCTAGCTCAGCAGTTTAACTCTCAGAAAAGGTTCGAATCCTTTAATATGTAACCCATCTTTTTAATGTAAATTCTTTTTCTGTCTATGTAAAATCTACAAATATCTTTCACTGTAAAGCGGGGATAGAGAGTGCTTCACCCTCTCGAACTCTCCTTCATTTTGAAATGGAGGTAATTACATTTTCATAACCGTTCTTCTCTCCTTTAATGTAGTAAAGTTTTCTCATACGGGTCACCTCCCTAGTTTGGGATTAGCCCCTGTATTATCGGCCTAGCATAGGTTTTAAGACAAAAACTTTGTGTAGGAGTGCAAATTACGCCTCCATCCCCTTTGCTTTGGGCCAGTAACTTAACCTGATGTTTTTGTTCTCTTCATGCGAAGGCCCCGTAGGTTGGGTATTAATTACTCCTGTTTCCTTGTGTGCCTTGAGGGCAGATAGAAGTGAAGTTTGTTGTGGCCTTTGAGAGGCTTGTAAAATTGAGAGCGGGTCTGCTCTTTTCCTTAACATTGTAATTAGGAGCTAGTGCTCCTTGGCATGATGGGGTTTTCTGCCCCTTTGTTCATTTGGTAACCTGGTAAAGTTGAGCTAATCGCTCAAAGATTGTGAGTGTGGGGCTCGAAGCCCAAAACCTGGTAAAAAACCCCTGATAGGAAAAATTATTTTGTACCTGTCTTTCGTTGTTATTTCAGCTAGTGGAAATTGTTGAATGTTGTTATCTGTTATTTGTTGATTTTGAAAAGAAAATATAACCTTTGTCAAAGTTTTAAATTAACTTTAATTCTGTAGTTGAGACCTATTCCAGCCCGCATTTTCTTTCACCTCTGCTGTTCCACAGAAGAATAATTGGATTGAAATTAGTAATGATAGTATACCTGTTATCAATCAATCAATCAATCAATCAATCAATCAATCAATCAATCTATCTATCAATCAATCAATCAATCAATCAATCAATCAATACTGGTCTGCATTTAGGGTAGTCGCCCAGGTGGCAGATTCACTGTCTGTTGTTTTCAGTCCTTTTCTTAAATGATTGCAAAGAAATTGGAAATTCATTGAACATCTCCCTTGGTAAGTTATTTCAATCCCTAACTCCCCTTCCTATAAATGAATATTTGCCCCAATTCGTCCTCTTGAATTCTATCTTTATCTTCATATTGTGATCTTTCCTTCATTTAAAGACATCACTCAAACATATCCGTTTACTGATGTCATTCCACGCCATCTCTCCACTGACAGCTCTGAACATACCACTTAGTCGAACAGCTCGTCTCCTTTCTCCCTAGCTTTCCTAGCCCAGGCATCGCAACATTTTTGTAATGCTACTCCTTTGTCGGAAATCATCCAGAACAAATCAAGCTGCTTTTCTAAGAGATTTTTTCCAGTTCTTGAATCAAGCATTCATGGTTAAGGTTTCATACACTGAAACCATACTCTAGTTAGGGTCTTACCAGAGACTTATATGCCCTCTCTTTTACATCCTTACTACAACCCCTAAGTACCCTCATAACCATGTACAGAGATCTGTACCCTATATAACAATCATATTTATGTGATCACCCCTGTTACGGAGTTATCCGTGGTAGTCAGAGGTGAAAGAAGGTGCGGGCTGGAATAGGTCTCAACTGGAAAATTAAAGTTATTTTAAAACTTTAACAAAGGCTATATTTTCTTTTCAAAATCAACAAATAACAGATAACAACACTTAACAATTTCCACTAGGTGAAATAACAACGAAAGGCAGGTACAAAGTAAGTTCACCCGTTCAGGGCTTTTTTTTTTTTACCAGGTTTTGGGCTTCGAATCCCCCAGTCACAATCCTTGAGCTATTAGCCCAACTTTACCAAGGTACAAAATTGAACAAAGGGGCAGAAAACCCCATCATGCCAAGGAGCACTTGCTCCTAATTACAATGTTAAGCCTCCTAGAGGCACACAGAGATCAAATTTAGGAAAGAGCAGACCTGCTCTCAATAGTTCAAGCCTATCAGAAGGCCATAAACAAACTTTACACTTGCATGCCCTTAAGGCATACTTATAAATGAACAGGGGTATCTCGTACCCAATCTACTGGGCCTTAGAGTGGAAAAACCAGGTTAATTTAAATGGCCCAAAACAAAATGATGGAGGCATGAATTTGCACTCCTAAATCTACATTTTAAAACCTAAGTGGCTCTAGGCCGATATACAGGGGCTAATCCCAAGCTAGGGAGGTGACTCGTTTAAAAAACAACTTTAATACATTAAGGAAGAGAAGAAACGGTTATGAAAACGTAGTCACCTCAATTTCAAAATGAAGGGGAGCTTGAGAGGGTGAAGCACTCTCTATCCCCGCATTAAAGTTCAAGAAAACTGAAGTTTGCCAGGAAAAGGGTTTACATGTTTAATAGGTTACATATTAAAGGTTTTGAACCCTCCCCGAGAGTTAGACTGCTGAGCTAGCAAGAAATGAAGATGCTAACAGGCCATTACCTTGTTGAAGATCTGCTGTCTGAAGAACGAGGTGATTCCCGCCCCCTGCTACATATTCACACACTGAGTTAGATGTTATACTAGTGGCCCGGAGACAAGAAAATCAGCAGTTTTTATACCCTTGTGGAAAATTCGAGACCTTTCAAGAATGAGCAGACACACCCCCTCAACTTTATTGGATAGCTTAGAGCTACATATCCATATCGAAGAAGACATACATGATTGGCTGAGAATTAATTAAAGAAATTCGGGATTGGCTAAGTTCCAACCTGGCGGAAGGAAGGATTAATATTGCCAACCCAAAAATAAAAGAACAACATTTAGTAAAGATAACAACTTTTGAATACAAAATTTCTTCAAGAAGGTTCATTCCTTTGCACCAGAGTGCACGATCATAGTTTTTGGTAGAGACATCTTTTAGAGAATGTCCACACTTCTTGATCAATGATAAACAAAAACACATCAAAATTCACACAGAGCCATCTTCGGAGAAACTGTTGAGTTAATATAGTTTTTTAAAGTTCAGGCTTTCTCCTGTAGAGGAGTTCCAATTGGTGGAATATTTGAACTAGCGGCGTGGAGGTGTACCGCCCGGTACAGACCTCCCCCCCCCCAAAAGTCCTTCCAAGGGGTGACACAGAAGAGAAAAGAGAAAAAAAATATTTCCCATACAAAGTCCAAGTTTGTTGCTGATTAGTAGAAGAAGAATTTAGAAGAGAAAATCTAAATTTTTTTTGTAGTCAGAGGTCTCTTAAGTTGTTTGATATAGATGGATGTGACTAGTTTAAGTCCAGCTTTAGAGTTTCTTTGTAATAGCAGAATTGCAAAACCAAAACATTAATTCATGGAAGTGAAATTTTTCTAAGTCCACCAAAGGTTGATTTGAAGCAATTATTAATTGCAGAAATAGAGTGTCCATGTAACTGTTGAAATACATTAGCTGCCGACTAACTTTGACGGCAAGACCTGCCGCCGCTGCTTGTGTCCAGTGAAGGCCGCTCGGACCCCTCAAGTACTCTGAGATACCTCTCTCCCGCTACTATGAGAGGGGTAGTCGTGGTGAAGCACGCTGCAGATGCGAAGTTTGTTTACAGTCCTCGAGTAGCTTGCGGATGGTGCGCAGCACATCAGCCTTGGCCGGAAGGAGGGCTCCGGCTCGCCGTACCCTGGATGACCTCACTGGAGTGGAGTGGGCCCGTACCCCACCTCAGTGGCGGTACAGCACCGCACGGCTGCGGGGCACTGAAACAGTAAGATCTCGGCGACAGAATTTTTGTAGTAATATAATGTTTTAGAATCAATGTATCAATATCAATATATGTGTTATTTTACATTGATTCTTTAGTACAAGGACTACTGACATCCACGAGGTTATATGTTTACAACTCTAAGCACCCCACTTGTACTTTGTTCCAAACTTCTTTGTATATATATTATTAATTACTACTCACCTGTACCATACTAACATTTCTCATCTCATTACCACACTTCACTTTACAAATTATAAATCCATACGATTATCACAGTTAAAAATAACATGTTTTAGGATTCGACAAAAACTTGTGTATGCTTTAATATGGCTGATGATGACCCCTAGGTGGGTCGAAACTAGTTCCATATAATTTATAACATTGTAAATACATATTAGTACTGAATAGGTGGAAACCTTTACTGTGTTACTATTCATATGTTATTCTCAGTTCAGTACGAACCAACAACATGAAATTCATAACCCTTGATAGAAGGTTTAGCGAAGGCAACCTTGGGCAACTTCACCGTTAACCCTGCCTTACGAAGGCTGCTCAGGACCTCTTTCAGATGATCTAGATGTTCTTCAAAGGTCTCAGAAAATACGACGACATCATCCAGATAATGATACAAGTACTCAAATCTGATATCGGAGAAGACCCTATCTAGCAGTCTCGTAAGCATGGCTGCTCCCGTGGGGAGCCCGAAAGGCACGCGGTTGTATTCGTACAGGTTTCAGTCAGTGGCAAATGCCGTCAGATGTTTAGATTCTTCAGCCAAAGGAATCTGGTTATAAGCCTGATTGAGGTCTAAGATGGTGAAGAACGTAGCTTTACGAAACCATGAAAAACAAGAATGAAGGTCGGGAAGGGGCACAGATTGTAACACCACCTTCCGATTGAGAGCCCTGTAATTAATCACAGGCCTGAAGCCACCTTGGGGTTTCGGGACTAGAAAAATAGGCGAAGAATACGCCGACTTAGAGGGTCGAATAATACCATCCTTCAACATCTGATCTATGATTTCCTTCAAAGCTATCATTTTAGGTGAAAACAGCCTATAAGGCGGAAACCGGACTGGAATCGAATCTGTAACCTCAATCTTGTATTCAGTGAGGTCAGTAACACCAAGAGTATCAGAGAAAACCTCTGGAAATGACTGACACAACTTATGAATACTATCAGCCTGCTCCTCAGGTAGATGTCTAAGGTCTAACAACATCTCATCCTGGGTAGGCGAAACAGATGAACATGATACAGAACTATATTTTAATAAAGGGATATTGAATTTACTAGCAAATTTGAAAGTGCACGACTTGCTCTGAAGGTCGAGCACTAGACCAGTGTGGGACATGAAGTCTGCTCCCAATATAATGGGGCAAGACAAGTGCTTAGCCACCAACAGTTTAACTTTCCAAGTAAATTTGGCAATTCTAATTTTTGCATACAGAAAACCTACAATTTCTAATGGAGAGGAGTTTGCCGAAATGCATTGAACCAAAGACAAACAATAATCAGGAAGTTTACACACAGATTTTAATTTGGAATACCATTCAGCCGAAATAATAGAACAAACACTACTTGAGTCTAAAAGAGCAGTTACGGGCTCATTATTCAATTAATTTTGAGAAATGGTACAGGTGCGGGGGAATTCGCCGCAATCCTAAGACATTCCTTGGGACCTTCAAAAGGTAAATTCGAAGACTGAGTTTTCCCTGAGATTTCGGCTAGTTTACTTGGGGCTGAGCCTCGGGAAGATGGATTAGCCGACTCAGCCGAAGCCACTAGTCACTTATGATTGTTGGTGGAAGTTGCACCCGAAGTTGAGCAGAGGGGAGTGCTATTAGAATTCGGGCAATTCTTGGTGATATGGGAAAAAGCGCCGCATTTAAAACAGCCTTGGGATGACCCTGCTCCCTTGTTTGTCCCATTGGATTTAATCAAGGGCCACTTGTTCCGAAGATGGTCGGGTGACCCACAAGCATAACATTTGCGGGGAGTTACGGTTCGGCGAGGTGGAGGCCGAAAATTACTAGAAGATTGAGGGGGTTCTTTCGCGACATGTAAGGTGTCGGCATATCTGACCCCTTCGGCTGAAACGGCCATAGCTTCCAACTTGGCAAAGGTTTGCGGATGCGACGCAAAGCACAAATATGACCTGTAAGATGGTGAAATTCCTTCCACAATGGCTTGAACGATTTGATCTTCAGGAAAATGAAGGGCAAATACCCTAGTATAGAATTTGATGTCTTGTATGAAGTCGGCAAGATTTTCATCTAGGCGCTGTACTCTGTAATAGTACTTTTGAATTAGCGATGACCTTGCCCGAGCCGGAATAAAATTTGCTAACAGGTGTGCATGAAACTCTTCAATAGTTGATTGTTCGGCAATTGCCCTAACTATCTTGTCTGAGAGGACACCAATGGAATAAGAGTAAATAATTTGAAGGATTTGACTCGGAGAAAGAGAAAAAACAAGTGTATGATCCTGAAACTCAACGAAAAATCTTAGAAAGGCAATGACATCACTGGTGGAACTGACGGAGAACTTAGACATACCTCTGAGCAACATTGCTCAAGGATGGGGCAAACTGCTGAAGCCAGGTGACATAGTAGGTAGAGGCCTAAGTGGCGGAGAAGCTGATTCAGAAGGTGCATTATTCAAAGAGGTACGACGTTCAAATTCATTGTATAAAGGGGCAGAGGTTTGTTGAACTCCTACTGATTTCCTATTTTCTTCTCCTTTAGAAGACTCTTCCTTGCTAATTACGTTTACCGTAGCGGGTTGATCGGATTTGGGAGGGACTGCCCCAGTTAACAATAGGATAACCTTACTGGACAATGTGGAAAGGTTTTCGAGAAGAGCACTAGCCTCCTTCCCTTGAATGTCCTTCAACTTTAGAGACAACAGATCGTTAACTCTATTAGAAAAATGAAATAATCTGGCTTGCACACGTTTAAGTTGATTAGGAGAAGGATCATTTTCTTTAAAGAAACTAACTACAGATGCTAGCTCAGTAGTATTGTCAGTGATCGTGGAGAGAGGGTCATTAATCTCTTTCTCTCCCAAAGTGAGGATGGAAATAGGCAAATCAAGGGACTCTTTAAGCTTGTTGGTATCTATTGCAACCATGCCTCCAGATTGCACATTTCTAATTGTTAATTCATAGATCAATTCTTCCTTGCGCAAATAGCTGGGAAGGAGGACATCGCGAGGGCCGGGCATGATGACAGACACTTTACAAATTTAGAAAAATCGAAAAAATTCCAGCAACGGGGAAAATTGTTAGAGTTTGAAACAAAAGCAATGTTTAGCCGTCAAAAGGGGCCAAATTGAGACCCATTCAACCATGCTCTGCTACCACTTGTTACGGAGTTATCCGTGGTAGTCAGAGGTGAAAGAAGGTGTGGGCTGGAATAGGTCTCAACTACAAAATTAAAGTTATTTTACAACTTTAACAAAGGTTATATTTTCTTTTCAAAATCAACAAATAACAGATAATAACACTTAACAATTTCTACTAGGTGAAATAACAACGAAAGGCAGGTACAAAATAAGTTCACCCGTTCAGGGTATTTTTTTTTTTACCAGGTTTTGGGCTTCGAATCCCCCAGTCACAATCCTTGAGCTATTAGCCCAACTTTACCAAGGTACAAAATTGAACAAAGGGGCAGAAAACCCCATCATGCCAAGGAGCTCTTGCTCCTAATTACTATGTTAAGCCTCCTAGAGGCACACAGAGATCAAATTTAGAAAAGAGCAGACCTGCTCTCAATAGTTCAAGCCTATCAGAAATGCCATAAACAAACTTTACACTTGCATGCCCTTAAGGCATACTTATAAATAAACAGGGGTATCTCGTATCCAATGTACTGGGCCTTAGAGTGGAAAAACCAGGTTAATTTAAATGGCCCAAAACAAAGGATGGAGGCATGAATTTGCACTCCTAAATCTACATTTTAAAACCTAAGTGGCTCTAGGCCGATATACAGGGGCTAATCGCAAGCTAGGGAGGTGACTCGTATAAAAAACAACTTTAATACATTAAGGAAGAGAAGAAACGGTTATGAAAATGTAGTCACCTCAATTTCAAAATGAAGGGGAGCTCAAGAGGGTGAAGCACTCTCTATCCCTGCATTAAAGTTCAAGAAAACTGAAGTTTACCAGGAAAAGGGTTTACATGTTTAATAGGTTACATATTAAAGGTTTTGAACCCTCCCCGAGAGTTAGACTGCTGAGCTAGCAAGAAATGAAGATGCTAACAGGCTATTACCTTGTTGAAGATCTGCTGTCTGAAGAACGAGGCGATTCCCGCCCCCTGCTACATATTCACACACTGAGTTAGATGTTATACTAGTGGCCCGAAGACAAGAAAATCAGCAGTTTTTATACCCTCGTGGAAAATTCGAGACCTTTCAAGAATGAGTAGACACACCCCCTCAACTTTATTGGATAGCTTAGAACTACATATCCATATCGAAGAAGACATACATGATTGGCTGAGAATTAATTAAAGAAATTCAGGATTGGCTAAGTTCCAACCTGGCGGAAGGAAGGATTAATATTGCCAACCCAAAAATAAAAGAACAAAATTTAGTAAAGACAACAACTTTTGAATACAAAATTTCTTCAAGAAGGTTCATTCCTTTGCACCAGAGTGCATGATCATAGTTTTTGGTAGAGACATCTGTTAGAGAATGTCCACACTTCTTGATCAATGATAAACAAAAACACATCAAAATTCACACAGAGCCATCTTCGGAGAAACTGTTGAGTTAATACCGTTTTTTAAAGTTCAGGCTTTCTCCTGTAGAGGAGTTCCAATTGGCGCAATATTTGAGCTAGCGGCATGGAGGTGTACCACCCCATACAACCCCAATGAAGATCTTTCCTTATATTAACACCTAGGTACTTACAATGATCCCCAAAAGGAACTTTCACTCCATCAACACAGTAATTAAAACTGAGAGGAATTTTCTTATTTGTGAATAACCCCGTTTAACATTGTACCATTGCCTACCGTCCATCTCACAACATTATCGAGGTCATTTTGCAGTTGCTCACAATCTTGTAACTTATTTATTACTCTGTAGAGAATAACATCATCTGCAAAAGCCATATCTCTGATTCCACTTCTTTTCACATTTCATTGATATATATAAGGAAACATAAAAGTCCAATAATACTGCCTTGAGGAATTCCCCTCTTAATTATTACAAGGTCAGATAAAGCTTTGCCTACTCTAATTCTCTGAGTTCTATTTCCTAGAAATACAGCCACCCATTCGGTCACTCTTTTTGTAGTCCAGTTGCACTCATTTTTGCCAGTAGACCTCCATCATCTACTGAATAAAATGCCTTAGATAGGTCAAATGCAGTACAGTCCATTTTACCTCCTCAATCCAGGATATCTGCTATATCTTGCTTGAATCCTACAAGTATGAAGAATGAGTTGTCCACCTAATCAATACTTTATTTTACAATGTCTAAAATATATACATATGTAAATTTAAATTTACATATTTAAAATTTACATATTTAAATTAACATATTTAAAATTTACAAATTTACAGTACATATTTAAATTTACATATTATGTAAATTTACATAAATATTCTAGACACTTTGTAAAATAAAGAATTAATTAGGTGGACAACTCATCCTTCATACTTGTATGCTCTAATTATCAATACGGACATGAAGTTGATAAATGGAATCCTACAAGTTGAGCTTCAGTAGAATAACCCTTCCTAGACCCAAACTGCCTTCTGTCAAACCAGTTATTAAGTTTGCAAACATATCTAATATAATCAGAAAGAATGCTTTCCCTAAGTGTACATGCAATGCATGTCAAACTGACTGGCCTGTAATTTTCAGCTTTATGTCCATCACCCTTCCCTTTATACACAGGGGCTACTATAGCAACACACTATTCATTTGGTATAGCTCCTTCATGCAAACAATAATGAAATAAGTAATTCAGATATGGCCCTATATCCCAACCCATTGTCTTTAGTATATCCCCAGAAATCTTATCAATTCATGCCGCTTTTCAGTTTTCAAATTTTGTGTCTTACTGTAAATGTCATTGTTAACATAGGTAAATTTTAATACTTCTTTAGTATTAGCCACCTCCTCTATCTGGACATTATCCTTGTAACCAACAATCTTTACATACTGCTGACTGAATGCCTACTTCAGTCTTTTGAAGATCCTCACATACACGCTCCCCTTGTTCATTAATGATTCCTGGAATGTCCTTCTTGGAACCTGTTTCTGCCTTAAAGTACCTATACATACTCTTCCATTTTTCACTAAAATTTGTATGACCACCAGTTATGCTTGCCATCATGTTATCCTTAGCTGACTTCTTTGCTAAGTTCAATTTCCTTGTAAGTTCCTTCAATTTCTCCTTACTTCCACAGCCATTTCTAACTCTTTCTTTCCAAACTGCACCTCCTTCTTAGTCTCTTTACTTCTCTGTTATAAATTATAATACAGTGGATCTTTATCATTCCTTACCACCTTTAAAGGTACAAACCTATTTTCACATTTCTCAACAATTACTTTAAACCCATCCCAGAGTCTGTTCACATTTTTATTTACCGTTTCCCACTGATCATAGTTACTTTTTTAAAACTCCCTTGTGCCTGTTTTATCAGCCATATGGTACTGCCTAACAGTCCTCATTGTAATACCTTCCTTTCTTTCAGATTTATTTTTAACTACGACAAAAACAGCTTCGTGATCACTAATTCCATCTACTACTTCAGTTTCTCTATAGAGCTCATCTGGTTTTACCAGCACCACATCCAGGATATTCTTCCCTCTAGTTGGCTCCATCACTTTCTGATTCAACTGCCCTTCCCATATTAACTTATTTGCCATTTGTTGTTCATGCTTCCTGTCGTTCGCATTACCTTCCTAATTGACATTGGTAGATTGAGATCACGTGCTACTATTGATTTCCTTTCCATATCGTTTCCAACATAGCTGATTATCTTATCATATAATTCTGAATCAGTGTCAGTGCTACCCTTTCCCGGTCTGTACACTCCAAAGATTTCAAGTTGCCTATTATCTTTAGAAATGAGCCTTACACCTAGAATTTCATGTTTGTCATCTTCAATTTTTTCGTAGCTTACAAATTCTCCTTTCACCATAATGAATACTCCCCCTCCTAAAATTCCTATCCCATCTCTACAATACACACTCCAGTTCCGTGAGAATATTTCTGCATGTATTATGTCATGTTTCAGACATGATTCAATTCCTATTACAATATCTGGTATGAAATGGCATATGGCTTTTAGTGCCGGGAGTGTCTGAGGACAAGTTTGGCTCGCCAGGTGCAGGTCTTTCGAATTGACGCCCGTAATGACCTGCGCGTCTTGGTGAGGATGAAATGATGCTTAAGACGACACATACACCCAGTCCCCATGCCAGAGAAATTAACTAATGATGGTTAAATTTCCTGACCCTGCCGGGAATCAAACCCAGGACCCCTGTGACCGAAGGCCAGCACACTAACCATTTAGCCATAGAGTCAGACACAATATCTGGTAAGTATATATATCTATTAAATTACTTAGTTTGATTCCTTTCTTTACAATACTTCCACAGTTGAGCACTAACTTTTTTTATGTCATCACTACTTGAGTTCCATTTCCCTGTACCCATATCACCGCTCCCTAGGCCCCTCCTTTTCCCTGAATGTACCTGTCTATAACCCTTCTAAACAAATTTCCTAACTTATATGTCCCACTGTGGTTTAAGTGAAGGCCATCTGAGCACAAATCCCTATCTTCTACCCACCCATTAGGATCTAGAAATCTCACTCCCAGTTTCCCACATATCCACTCCATTGACTCATTTAAAAGTTCATATTGCTCATTTCTAGTGACTATAAACTGTAAATCGTTATTTCACCAGCTATCATTTTCATAACTTAGGATCAACATCCCGCAGAAGGCAGAAATGACCCTTCGAGAAATGGATGAACTCCGTCGTGACCTTGCAAAATTACAGGCTCGTTGCAAAAACACCCGTGCCAGTGTAAAGGCACAGTTAGAAGAGACCAAACTAATGTTACAAGAGATAGTAGAGGCAGGACAAAAACTGGGGCGCATCACAGAGCAAGAAGTTAATCATCTCACAGGTCGCTTGCCAGCTGAACGTTTCATAAGGTATGTTTATCCTGTAGTGAGTGGTCATGTACATGATACTGAATTTCTGCATTCCATGAAATGTTACCATATAACATGCAGACAATTTGCAGATATATGGAGGAATGGCTCAGGAATGCTGAATTTTTGATTGAAAAGCTACGTTTGCGTACAAGCACGCTGAAGACACAGAATGCTCGAGCTCAACAACAACTGGAGCAGAAGGAAGAACTAGGAGAAAGCCTACATCCAGTAGATTTTGAACAGGTCAGAACAATTAATTATCTTGAAAGAAAATGATATAGAGCTGATAATTTTATAATAGATTTGTCGTTCTTGTTCATGTTTGTGGGTTACTGTAGTCACGTCCTAGTTCGTGAACCATGGGCAATGGCTGAGTGGCCTAGTAAGTGGTCCTGAGAGTCGGGATACCAGTTGCTATGGAATGGGAGTGGGCATCTCGGACATATTCTGAGTCATGGCACTCCTTGTGCTCAGGCGGCTAGGACTATACAATTCACCGGCGGTCCATGACCCGTTAGAGGAGAGATCCTCACTTGGACTATGTGCAAGTAGGGTAGCATGGTAGCATCCTGCTTCATGAATTTACCGAGCTCAGAACATTTTAAGCAAGCCTCGGACCTACAGGAGTAATGGAGTGGAGTCCCACTCCCATTTGACAGGCGAGAGACTCCTTGGAAACAACTTGGCAAACAAAATGGAATTCGATGGCGAGCTATCAATATTAATGGGGCTTATGGAAGAAAGAAAGTAGAACTGGCTGAGTCAGCAAAGAGGATGCATCTGGATGTGCTAGGAGTAAGTGATATTCGGGTAAGGGGAGATAACGAGGAAGAGATAGGAGATTATAAAGTGTACTTGACGGGTGTTAGAAAGGGAAGGGCAGGGTCTAGGGTAGGGCTCTTTATCAGGAATACCATTGCACGCAACATAGTTTCTGTTAGGCACGTAAATGAGCGAATGATGTGGCAGTTGGAGGAATTAGGACAAGAATTGTGTCCGTGTATTCACCATGTGAGGGTGCAGATGAGGATGAAGTTGACAAGTTTTATGAAGCATTGAGTGACATCGTGGTCAGGGTCAACAGCAAGGATAGAATAGTGCTAATGGGCGATTTCAATGCGAGAGTTGGGAATAGAACTGAAGGATATGAAAGGGTGATTGGTAAATGTGGGGAGGATATGGAAGCTAATGGGAATGGGAAGCATTTGCTGGACTTCTGTGCTAGTATGGGTTTAGCTGTTATGAATACATTCTTCAAGCATAAGGCTATTCAACGCTACACATGGGAGGCTAGGGATACCAGATCCATAATAGACTATATCTTAACAGACTTTGAATTCAGGAAATCTGCTAGGAATGTACGACTTTTTTGCGGATTTTTTGATGATACAGACCACCATCTGATCTGTAGTGAACTAAGTGTCTCTAGGTCTAGGGTAGAGAAAGTGAAATCTGTCTGCAAACGAATAAGGGTAGAAAATCTCCAGGACGAGGAAATTAGACATAAGTACATGGATTTGATTAGTGAGAAGTTTCGAACAGTAAACAGTAAGCAGGCTCAGGATATAGAAAGTGAATGGGTGGCATACAAGGATGCTGTAGTAGAAACAGCAAGGGAATGCATAGGAACAACTGTGTGTAAAGATGGGAAAAGGCGAACATCTTGGTGGAATGATGAGAGCAGCCTATAAACGTAAAAAGAAGGCTTATCAGAAATGGCTCCAAACAAGGGCCTAGGCAGACAGGGATTTATACGTAGCTGAAAGAAATAGAGCGAAACAAATAGTTGTTGAATCCAAAAAGAAGTCATGGGAAGATTTTGGTAATAACCTGGAAAGGCTAGGTCAAGCAGAAGGGAAACCTTTCTGGGCAGTAATAAAGAATCTTAGGAAGGGAGGGAAAAAGGAAATGAACAGTGTTTTGGGTAATTCAGGTGAACTAATAATAGATCCCAGGGAATCACTGGAGAGGTGGAGGGAATATTTTGAACATCTCAATGTAAAAAGAAATCATTCTGGTGGTGTTGCAAACAGCCAAGCTCATGGGGAGGAAGGAAAATGATGTTGGTAAAATTATGCTTGAGGAAGTGAAAAGGATGGTAAATAAACTCCGTTGTCATAAGGCAGCAGGAATAGATGAAATTAGACCTGAAATGGTGAAGTATAGTGGGAAGGCAGGGATGAAATGGTATCTTGGAAGGGAGGGTGCGATCAGTCGTTGAGAGGAAGTTGGATGAAAACCAGTGTGGTTTCAGACCACAGAGAGGCTGTCAGGATCAGATTTTCAGTATGCGCCAGGTAATTGAAAAATGCTACGAGAGGAATAGGCAGTTGTGTTTATGTTTGGTAGATCTGGAGAAAGCACATGATAGGGTACCGAGAGAAAAGATGTTCACTATACTGGGGGACTATGGAATTAAAGGTAGATTATTAAAATCAATCAAAGGCATTTATGTTGACAATTGGGCTTCAGTGAGAATTGATGGTAGAATGAGTTCTTAGGGTACTTACAGGGGTTAGACAAGGCTGTAATCTTTCACCTTTGCTGTTCGTAGTTTACATGGATCATCTGCTAAAAGGTATAAAATGGTAGGGAGCGATTCAGTTAGGTGGAAAGGTAGTAAGCAGTCTGGCCTATGCTGACGACTGGGTCTTAATGGCAGACTGTGCCGAAAGCCTGCAGTCTAATATTTTGGAACTTGAAAATAGGTGCAATGAGTATGGTATGAAAATTAGCCTCTCGAAGACTAAACTGATGTCAGTAGGTAAGAAATTCAACAGGATTGAATGTCAGATTGGTGATACAAAGCTAGAACAGGTCAATAATTTCAAGTATTTAGGTTGTGTGTTCTCCCGGGATGGTAATATTGTAAGTGAGATTGAATCAAGGTGTAGTAAAGCTAATGCAGTGAGCTCGCAGTTGGGATCAGTAGTATTCTGTAAGGAGGAAGTCAGCTCCCAGACAAAACTATCTTTACATCGGTCTGTTTTTAGACCAACTTTGCTTTATGGGAGCGAAAGCTGGGTGGACTCAGGATATCTTATTCCTAAGTTAGAAGTAACAGACATGAAAGTAGCAAGAATGATTGCTGGTACAAACAGGAGGGAACAATGGCAGGAGGGTACTCGGAATGAGGAGATAAAGGCGAATTTAGGAATGATCTCGATGGATGATGCTGTACGCATAAACCGGCTTCGGTGGTGGGGTCATGTGAGGCGAATGGAGGAGGATAGGTTACCTAGGAGAATAATGGACTCTGCCATGGAGGGTAAGAGAAGTAGAGGGAGACCAAGATGACGATGGTTAGACTCGGTTTCTAATGATTTAAAGATAAGAGGTGTAGAACTAAATGAGGCCACAACACTAGTTGCAAATAGAGGATTGTGGCGACGTTTAGTAAATTCACAGAGGCTTGCAGACTGAACGCTGAAAGGCATAACAGTCTATAATAATAATGTATGTATGTAATGTATGTCGTTCTTTATCACGTCTCCCATGGTCAGTTACAGGAAAGAGTAACATAGAAGTTATACTTTTTCATTGTCATTTTGTCTACTAACTTCTGCTGGTGGAGACTGTTGTTTAAGAAAAAGTACAACTAGGAAAAATGGAAGAGGTCTGACCCTTTGAATAACAAGGGTATGGGCAAAAAAAGAAAAAAGGGAAGAGCCACGAAGGGCATAAAAACAAAAACTCCCTTGGTCTATCATCATCAGTCATTACTGATTGTACTTAAGGCTGTGTTGTTGCCCAGGTACAAATTCCCTACCAATTTTTTATGTAGTCTTTTCTTAAATAATTCCAAAGAACTTTGAAATCTATTGAACATTTCTCTCAAGAAATTATTCCAATCTCCAATTCCTTTTCAACAGCATCACACAGTATACCCTCACTCCATATGGACACTGCAAAGAGGTTTGGAATTTAATCCAGGCTTTTGGCATGCAATCTAGTGATTAGAAATTGTATACCGCCACCTTTCCTACACTGCTGGCCAACACTCTGATGGTGAAATTTTTTTTGACCAATGGGACTCGAACCAGTTAAACACAGTGTCAGACCATGTAGACTTGATGCCTTAATGATCATACCCACCAGGCAGGCTTCTTGAAATCCATCATATTATGATCTTTCCTACCTTTAAAAGCTCCACTCAAGCTTATTTGTCTACTAATGTCATATCACCCCATCTCTCTACTGACTGTTTAGTTGAGTAGCTCATCTCCTTACTCCCAAGTTTTCCCAGCCCAAAGTTTTCAACACTTTCAAAACACTATTCTTTTCTCATGTGATATAAGGGAAAATGATTCATACAACTAGGTCAGTACAGTAACCTAAACCATGATTTAAACAAAATAAGAGGAAAAACAAACTTTCTATTTAACACTTTTATCCCTTTAATTGCTCATTCTTACTCCAAAACTTTCGCTAATCAAAATTATGAACACTCTCGCCCGCCTCCTCCACCTGTTTCCTCTCCTCTTCCCCTCCCCTATCCTTCCTCTGCCAATCCAAGTAATAACTTGCCCTGAGCTGCAGATAGCACTCAGTGCAATGCAAACACAGCTGCTGGAAACAAACCCACAGGAAACCAAGGGAGTAAGTTTAAACATTGATCTTTTTCTTTCTTTTCAGACATCCACCCATTCACTCCAATCCAGACTTGTAATAGATGCACATAATGATAATTCCTTAACTAGCAATAGTTCTCAATTTTTTTACTATTTTCACAGTAACATAGGATGTTACCTCAGGTCGATTTCATATTATAATGTAACAAACTATAACTGCATTAAGTTAAGTTCCACAGCACTGTATATACTATACTTCTACACAACACAAATTCATACCATTTGTGAAGAAAAGTTCACAACGGCTGGTGCACACTTTTAACAACTGTAGTGAACATTTTATGGACAACAGCTATGATCTTTTAAATAATTCCTTAACAAATTTTACATCAAAAAGTGCTATTTTAGTATAGTATTTAACAATTTATGTATCTAGCTGAGGATGACCATATTAAAGGGTCAAAACTAGTACTAGTATTTTAAAAATAAAATATAATTGTACTTGAAATCTGGTACTGATCAGGTGGAACATCCCCTCCTTTGAAATATAGATTGAACACAACTCTTTTGTTGGAACCAGAAAAAATTGTGCTGCTTTCTTTTGGATCTTTTAGTATCAAGTAGTCCTGATGTGGGTCTCATACAATGGAACCATACTCTAAGCCTTTACCTTCCACTCCTCCAAGAGCCTTCATGGCCTGTACGGAGGTGACTTTGTCTTTGTTTTAAGGTTATTAATCTCGTATGTTAAGATGAATCAACAGTCTTCTTAAAGTTCATTGTAAAAGCGAGGAAGGGTTCTTGACTGTGTGTAGCCATATTTATCTTAGCTTGAAGGTGTGACTGCGGCTTCTTATATTGATAGTGGAAAGGGAACACTCGGGTTTTATATAGATTAGAGCTTGGAAGTTGACTTTTAGGCCTACTACTGAGGAATGTGTGGTGTATTGTCTGTAAAGAGAGGAGAGTAAAATATTTAGGAATAAAATTAAAGAAAGGATGAGTTTGAAGAAAAACATTGTGTGTATAATCACTTACCCCTTTGAATATTATTGTTGTGTTGTATACAAAAGTCACGATATACAAAGCACAACATAAAAGTTGTATTATTTTGTAAATATTCACACAGTATGTACAAAAATGAACGAAATTTGACTTGCTGCTTGAAGTGCTGTACACGTTAAATAACAATGTAAACTAGTTGACTGATCTGAGAAATATATACATTCATGCACTTGGATTTTTATATGTACAATGATATCTATCTTGATGAGATAGGATGTCCAAAGGACTGAATGTTAAAATTGAAATAATAAATAAAGAGGTTCAACCTATTCAATACAAAAGAATAAGAAATGCAGTGATTACATTCTTATTTAATAATAAGTAGAAGTGGTACCAGTTTCGACCCTAGTCCAGGTCATTATCAGCCGATTAAAACATGAAAAACAATGCATAGGTAAAAGAAAATAAAAGATCAAGTTCACTCCGGATCAGTAGAAGAGGCGATATAAAAATGACGGGGGTAGACACTGTAAAATTCAGAAGAAGTAAAATGTAAGTCAATTAAAAGAAACAGTGCATAATTTTCTGAACGGCAGTATGGCACACGCAGTGTTAGGCAAAGTCTTATAATGTTTATGAAAAGCAGAGAATGTTTAAATGAGCTAGCTTGTATACACTGTCAGGCACAAAGTCATAACACAATCGAACACATATGAAGATCCATAATCGTGCTGAAGCTGAAGATGAGTAGATCAATTGAAGTAACTTGCCAGCTCCTGGTGATCAGCACGATATATTCAACATCAGGCACTGTGGTTTCAAACGCCAATGTAAAATGAAGAATAGCTTAATGATCCAGTATTTGCTTCAGTTGCGGGAATGTAAGTATATATAGATACATATAATATAACTCAATATAATTGAATAAGTAATTGTGATCTTGTAGAAATTTTGGAACAGTTGACATGAAAAAAAGCAATTCTGAAGAGAAAAAAATATATAGTAAAAAGTGCAATACTGGAAACAAATGAAAACATATATGCAAAGTGCACTATTTTTTTAAATGTAAAAAATTCAGGTCGTTATTGAAGTGGTCGAAGTCAGCGCAAGGCAAGAGTTAAATTTGAATGAGAAGAACCAAAATGAAGATGGCTTTTTTTTTTTGAGGTGAAAAGGAAAGATAGGATAAATTAATAGAGAAAGAGGAAATAGTGGAATAAGAGAAGAATAGAAGAGAATGAAGTTAAATGGTGTTAAAGAAGGATAAGATAGGGAGATGAAGGAGGGGTAGTTTAGCATGGGTTAGGAGGGTGGGTTACTGGAGGTAGAAAATGTGCGTAGGAACTTTGTAAGGCATGGAAAATAGAATTGGGGTTTTGAAATTTAGAATTTTTGAGAAGAAGAATTAGGAAGTCGAAAAGGATGTTGGGTTTTTCAGGAATGTCCTTTAAATTGAAATTATGGTTGAAGTATTGGTCAAGGTGAATAAAGCCATTTTCAGTAGTGTTTAAGAAGTTGCGGCCAGTTTGTGTGATGTAGGAGGAGCTGCAGTTGTTACATTTGAATCTCTATACTCCAGATTTAGAAAAAGCATTAGATTTATTTAGTGGTTTAGAGTTGTGTAAAATATCAAAATTTCTATTGTTAGTTCTAAAAGAAATTTTCATGTTGTGTTTTTAAAAAAGAAAAGTTATTTTATAAGCATCTTGAGTGAAAGTGAAAGTGGAAAATGCAGTTGGTTTTGTTATGTCTTTAGATAACGTGGTTTTAGGATGGTATTTGAATTTGTTGATGGTACGGTTTATGAAGGAGTTGTTAAAGCCATTGAATTTAGTGATGTTACGGATGGTGTTTAATTCATTATTTAAATCTTTTTTAGACATAGGGGTGTTGAAGGCATGAAAAATTAAGCTGTTATAAGCAGCGTGTTTATGTGCTTGAGGGTGCGAAGAACCTTGTTGTATTGTGGTTGCTGTTTGGGTTGGTTTTCTGAATATTTTGTAAGATAAAGAAGAAGGATGTCTAGTGATAGTTAAGTCTAGAAAATTACGAGTCTGGTTGTGTTCTGATTCGAGGGTGAATTTAATGTTAGAGTCTATGTTGTTGAGATGAAGAAGTGTAGAGGCTGCGTTGCTTGATTCTTCATTTAAAATTACTAATGTGTCATCGACATATCTGGCCCAAAAGAGGATGTTAGAGAAATTATTATTATTAATTTTTGTGTTTTCTAAGAAGTCAAGGTAAATTTCAGCATAAATGCCTGAAGCTGGTGAGCCCATAGCCAAGCCATCTTGTTGATAAATGGTGTTATCAAAGGTAAAATAATTATTGTTGAGAACCAATTTTAAAATAGACATGAAGTCTTGAATTTCAAGTTTACTCAGGTTACTGAATTTGTTTAGGTTGTTGTTTATTATGGGGAATAATTTGGAAATTGGAATACTAGGGTACATGTGTACAATGTCAAAAGAATGGAGAGAAAAATTTGGTTGGATATCAAAGTTCTTTAATTTGTTGATTAGTTCAGAAGTGTTTTTGATAGATTTGTTGGATAAAAATCAATAGTTTTTTAGTAAAAATGTTTGGATGAATTTAGAAGTATTGTATAGGGGACTGGGTCTGTAATTGATTATTGGACGGATGGGAATGTTAGTTTTGTGAATTTTTGGGAGGGCTTTGGCAGTGGGTAGGCTTGGTTTCATGTTTATTAATTTAGTTTTTTCTTGATCTGTGAGGAGAAAGGAAGTGTTTTTTAAAGATTGTTTGAGTAGGCATTGGATTTTCGTGGTTGGGTCTTTTTTTAATATAGAAAAAGAAGAATCACTGAAAAAAATTTGAGTTTTATCTAAGTAGTCAGTTTTTCCATTATGACAGTAGTGTTGCCTTTATCAGATTTGGTGATGATGAGATTATTGTCATTGATTTTCTTTTTAAGATCCAAAATGAGTTTATTATCATTAATTAAATTATTATTATTATTATTATTATTATTATTATTATTATTATTATTATTATTATTATTATTATTATTATTATTATTATTATTATTATTATTATTATTATTATTATTATATAATTCGCTGGGGCCATCAAGGACCACGTTAAGTCTTGTTGCATTTGACACTGAACTTGGACTTCTTTAGAGCACAAATTTCCCTCATTCTTTGTGAGTGGGCCTGCTTATGCTCCTCTGTCCAAGGGGCACCATGTCTTCTCTTCGGTTGCTCGTCTCGGTTTAGCCCGTTCGTCAATATTTTCTTGCGGAAGAGATCTCTGTTAAGAGCATCTTCAGCTGAGATATGTAGCATTTGCAGGTCTTCTTTGGTATTTCTAAACCAGGGAATTGTGGTTTTGGGGTTTGAATAAAAAAAGTGAAAAATTTCTGTAGTTAACTTTCTTCTGTCCATTCTTTTCAGATGACCGTAAAATCGTGCCCGTCTTTTTCTGATTGTGTCGGTAATTTTCTCTATTTTGCTGTAGACTTCCTTGTTGGATCTCTTTTGATGGATTCCATTTCTGTACTTTGATCCCAAGATTCCTCTCACGATTTTGCATTCTCTTTTTTCCAGTTCTTCAAGGAGTCCCTTGTTGGCATTTCGAGACAGGGTTTCGGCTGCATATAGAACTACTGGCTTCAGAACTGTTTCATAGTGACGTATCTTGGTGTTTTGGGAAAGGCATTTTTTGTTGTAGATTGTGTGGGATGTTTGGTAGGCTATTTCCAGTTTGCGTACTCGCTCCTGAAGTGCTTCTTTGTCCAGTCCATTTTCATGATGATCTCACCCAGGTATTTGAATTTGTCTACTCGGGCGATGTCCCCGTATTTTGTATGGAGTTTTGGTGGAGCCTCTTTGATGTTAGTCATTACTTCTGTTTTCTCAAACGATATCTGCAAACCAGTTTGTTCAGCAATTTCCTGTAAAATTTCAACTGAACTCTAGCGGTTTCTATGTCATTTGAGAGAACAGCAATATCATCGGCAAATGCTAAGCAGTCTGTTGCGATCCCCTTGGACTTGGTTCCTATTCTCAACGGACTGTAGTTGGTTTCCTGTAATCTCACCCGCCAGGTTCTGATGTCTTTTCAAGAACACAGTTGAAGAGTATCGGGGATAGCCCATCACCTTGTCGGACTCCTGTTTTGATGTCAAAGGAATGCGAGAGACATCCGTGGAACTTCACCTTGGATTTTGTATCAGTCAGGGTGGCTCTAATTAATGCCAGCAGTTTCAAATCAACTCCAAATTCATTTAAGATGTTTAGCAGGACTTCCCGGTCAATGGAGTCGTACCCTTTCTTAAAGTCCACAAGAGTGTCACATACTGCTTGGACCTTAGTGTATAATATCTGATGATCGTTTTCAGATTTTGGATCTGTTCAGCTGTTGAGCGACCTTTTCTGAACCCTCCTTGGTATTCACCTATTTGATGTTCGACTTGTGCTTCCAAACGCTCCAGGATGGCAAGTGATAGAATTTTGTAAGTCACGGGTAGCAAAGATATTCCTCTGTAGTTGTTGATGTTCTTCATGCTGCCTTTTTTGTGTAACGGATGGATCAAAGCTATTTTCCTATCTTCGGGTAGGGTCTCCTTGTTCCAAATTTCTTCTATTTGCTTTTGCAAGATATCAAGTGATTCCTCTGGGGCATATTTCCATAGTTCTGCTACTACTGAGTCTTCCCCTGGCGCTTTGTTATTTTTGAGACGGGCAATGTGACGCTTGATTTCATCTCTGTCGGGTGGTCTGGAATCTGGGTACCTGAGTAAGGGTTCCTTGGTCTCAATGGCGCTTTGCGGTTTAGAGCAGTTAAGTAAATTCTTGAAGTAATCTGCCAGAATGCTGCAATTTTCTTCATTTGACATCGCCAGTATGCCGTCCTTTCGCTCAAAGCATAGAGATGGTGGTTTATAGCCAGTGAGTTTGCGTTTGAAGGCTCTGTAGTACTCTCTGCTTTCATTCATCCTAAAGTTTTGTTCTATCTTTTCAATGAGAGATTTTTCGAATTTATGTTTCTCAGTTCTGAACACCCTAGCTGCTTGGGCACATTGGGTTTTGTAGGTTTCCCAATCATTTTTTGATTTCGTAGAGTAGTACTGTTTCCACGCATTGAGTCTTTCTTGGAGAACTGATTCACAGGTACTATTCCACCAGGCATGCTTTTTGCTTCTCTTGATTTCTGCAACGTCTTTGGCGGCCTCAACAAGGTGAATTTTGGTGTTGTTAAAGTCACAGTCATTTGGTCTAGCCTTCTCCTGGAACTCCTCGACCCTTTGCCGAAGTTTATCATTGTCGAAGCATGTGATCTGTTTGGTTGTCTTCCTTGTGTTCGCGGGAATTGGTTTGAATTTGATAAGAGACATATAATGATCTGAGGCCACATTGATGCCTTTCTTTACCTTGACATTCATAATCTCAGGGCTGTTTCTCCTGGAGATTGCAACATGATCAATTTGGAACTCTCCGAGAGCTTGGATGGGAGAACGCCAAGTCATTTGCTTTCCGGGCAGATGGCGAAAGTGGGTCGACATGACCTGCAGGTTGTGATTTTCGCAAATGGACACCAGTCTTTTGCCATTGGGATTGGTTCTTTTGTGAGCAGGGTAATTTCCTATAACTTTCTTGTACTTCTGTTCACGACCTAGTTGGGCATTGAAGTCACCCAAAAGAAGCTTGACATGGTGTTTGGGGATTTTGTTTAATTTTTCATCCAGTAGGTCCCAGAAATTATCAACTTCGTCTGAATCTGACTTGTTCTTATCGTTTGTAGGAGCATTATTATTATTATTATTATTATTATTATTATTATTATTATTATTATTATTATTATTATTATTATTATTATTATTATTATTATTATTATTATTATTATTATTATTATTATTATTATTATTATTATTATTATTATTATTATTATTATTATTATTATTATTATTATTATCATTATTATTATTATTATTATTATTATTATTATTATTATTATTATTATTATTATTATTATTATTATTATTAATATTATTATTATTATTATTAAGAGAAGTGTTTTTGTTATTGTTAATGAAGATTTTTCGAGTTTTCTTCTTACTTCATATCTGATTTCATCTTGTTCATCTGTTGGTATTTTGTTAATGGGAGGATGGAATTGTTCAATGGTTTTGGAGAGTGTGTGAATGTTCTTAATCTGAAATTTATGTGAAGAAAGGTTGTTCTTAAGAATGTGGAGTTTTTCTCCAGGGTTTGTTGCTTAATTGACAATTCATGAAATAATTTATTATCTTCTTGAGTTAGGAAGAGGTTCCATTGTGCACTCGGGAGAAGATTAGCAATTTCTAGATGTGTTTCATATAATCTGTTGTTTAAAAATGATTTTTTCTTGAATAAGGAATGAATTTTGTTTTTAACCAAATTTTGTTGGTTATTCTTTGGGTTTTTAACATGTGAGGAGAAGAATGGGTTTTTCTTCAAAGTTGTATCAGGTTGTATAGGTTGAACCTCTTTATTTATTATTTCAATTTTAACTGTGATACTTTTCAATACGGAACAATGAAATTTTTATCTTTAAATGGACTGAATGTTCGTGATAGCTGATGAGTATCTGTAGTCTGGAGAACTATAAAGGGAACTTGGAGTAAAGTTCATGGTAGCATTCTGCTAGGCAGAAGTTTGAGAACTTGAAGGGAACTCGGAGCAAAGTTAATGAGTAGCAGAATGCTAGGCAGGACGTATGTTGGTGATACGGGAGGCAGGATAACTTGAGGCGAAGATGTCCTGAGGTGAGACGTGCTGATCAGAATTAGTCCACCTGTTCAGTACGCGTTTTTAAGAGGGTACCTCCATGTCTGACATATGGTGTAGTCTGATCGCTGGACACTGCAGAGTGCCTGGAGTGGAGAAGACGTTGCCTAATTTATACACACTGGCTGAAGTCACACGATTATGTCAGCATGCTGCTCTCCACACCTCGTCGTCTCCAGAAACACCAAAGTGGGTGCGAGTTGTGGAACTTTCAGGCGGCGGAGGATACACACAACAATTATGATGTTGATCAGTTGTGTGTACATTCACTTACCCCTTCGACTGTTATGATGTTGGTCAGTTGCTATGGCAGCGTTGGAATGACTCCCTCCCTGTCCGCCTTCATGAGCCTCCCGCAACCAACAGCACGTAAACATAATGCCCTGCCTATCCCATCCTATCTACCACACCCCCCTCCCCTAATCTCACATTGATACAACACTAGAAGCGTAAGTGTCAGTCATTCCAACGCTCAGTAGCAGGCCTAAAAGTCAACAACCAAACTCTAATCTACATAAATATAAGAAGCCACAGTCACACCTTCAAGCTAAGATAAATACGGCTATACACAGTCGAGAACCCTTCCGCATTTCTACAACTAACTCCAAGAAGACTGTTGATTCATCTTAACATACGAGTTTAACAACCTTAACAACTTCAACAGTCTAACAGCTTTACATTCTAACTTTACCTCCACTAGGAATGATCTAACACACATTTCTACATCATTATCTAAAGATTAAGCTTTTCTTGTTCTTTAACATTTTATGCCCTCAACCAGTATGGGGCGTCTTTAATTAGGTTCCATTTAATGCACCATAAAAGTGTTCATATAGAATTTATAACATGCAACTTGATATCACAGTTTTAGCCATGGACATTCTTAAAAGTTATAAATAAGGACTGATTGTAAGACTTAAAAAAGATTTTATTGTAAGAGTGTTGTAACAACAGTCATCCTACTCTTTCATCTTTGAGACATATTTTAGTATGTAAATGTTAAACAAGTACCAACAACAAGTATCCTCAACTTTATGATATGTACTTTTCTCTTCGAAACTTCAATTAAGAACAATCAAGATCCTGATTTTTATCCTACAGGTATGAGTTTAAGGCTGATGATGCCCATATAATGGGCAAAACATGTCCTTGTATTTAATGACAAAATATAATTCTTAATTACAAGAACTCACTTTGTATTGAATAGGTGGAAATTAATAAACACTTGTAACATTCTTTGTCTTAAGCGGCATGTTCCGAGCTGTCAGTGGAGAGATGGCGTGGAATGACATTAGTAGATGAATAAGTTTGTGTGGTGTCTTTAAAAGTAGGAAAGATCACAATATTAAGATAAAGTTGGAATTCAAGAGGACAAATTGGGACAAATATTTGTTTAGAGGAAGCGGAGTTACATTTATATCATAAAATCCATGAACAATTTCTGATTATATTAGACATGTTTGCAAAATTAATAACTGGTTTGATAGAAGGCAGTTTGGGTTTAGGAAAGGTTATTCCTCTGAAGCCCAACTTGTAGGATTCCAGCAAGATATAGCAGATATCCTGGATTCAGGAGGTCAATTGGACTGTATTGCGATTGACTTATCTAAGGCATTTGATAGGGTAGATCATGGGAGACTACTGGCAAAAATGAGTGCAATTGAACTAGAAAAAAGAGTGACTGAATGGGTGGCTCTGTTTCTAGAAAATAGAACTCAGAGAATTAGAGTAGGTGAAGCTTTATCTGTCCCTGTAAAAATTAAGAGGGGAATTCCTCAAGGCAGTATTATTGGACCTTTATGTTTTCTTATATATATATCAATGATATGTGTAAAGAAGTGGAATCAGAGATAAGGCTTTTTTTGCAGATGATGTTATTCTGTACAGAGTAATAAATAAGTTACAAGATTGTGAGCAACTGCAAAATGACCTTGATAATATTGTGAGATGGACAGTAGGCAATGGTATGATGATAAACGGGGATGAAAGTCAGGTTGTGAGTTTCACAAATAGGAAAAATCCTCTCAGTTTTAATTACTGCGTTGATGGGGTGAAAGTTCCCTTTGGGGATCATTGTAAATACCTAGGTATTAATATAAGGAAAGATTTTCATTGGGGTAATCACATAAATATGATTGTAAATAAAGGGTACAGATCTCTGCACATGGTTACGAGAGTATTTAGGGGTTGTAGTAAGGATGTAAAGGAGAGAGCATATTTGTCTCTGGTGAGACCCCAACTAGAGTATGGTTCCAGTGTATGGGACCCTCACCATGATTACTTGATTCAGGAACTGGAAAAAATCCAAAGAAAAGCAGCTCGATTTGTTCTGGGCGATTTCCGACAAAAGAGTAGCGTTACAAAAATGTTGCAAAGTTTGGGCTGGGAAGACTTGGGAGAAAGGAGACAATCTGCTCGACTAAGTGGTATGTTCCGAGCTGTCAGTGGAGAGATGGCGTGGGAGGACATCAGTAGACGAATAAGTTTGGGTGGTGTCTTTAAAAGTAGGAAAGATCATAATATGAAGATAAAGTTGGAATTCAAGAGGACAAATTGGGGAAAATATTCGTTTATAGGAAGGGGAGTTAGGGATTGGAATAACTTACCAAGGGAGATGTTCAATAAATTTCCAATTTCTTTGCAATCATTTAAGAAAAGGCTAGGAAAACAACAGATAGGGAATCTGCCACCTGGGTGACTGCCCTAAATGCAGATCAGTAGTGACTGACTGAATGAGCATCAGTGATGTGGAAATTTTGCTAAGTCTTTATAGTAATACATTAACTGTTGATGATGTTTCTTGCTGTGATTTTGTTTATATAAGCTGCAAGACCAAGTGATATTACCATATTGTTCAGGAAGATAATGACTGAAATGAGAAGAAAGCATCAAGGAACATTCTCATGATAAATGAGGGAAAGGGGAATCATAAAAGAGGGATGAAGATGAAAGCCTAGCCATTGTGGGTACTAGGATATACACAGTATAAAGTGGCATAGCAATATTAAGGGGATGAAGTACGATAGGGAATTCATTGAGAGATTATTGTTAATGTTACTCACCTCTACTAGATGATATTACTGCTGCAATTACAAAAGCTAATCCATCAATGACAGGTACATAGCAGCAGCATGTCCATTTAAAAAGTAGTGTTACCACCTGTTGAGTTAGAGGTTTCAGAACGGGTGTTACAGGTAAGTTATTACGATCACTATGAAGTATGCTTATTATGCTTACTGATATCTTCCTGGTTAAAGAGTTGGTATTGTCCTGCCCCTTCATTTGCCTAAACTCTTGAACTTTTATGTCAGCCTTGCGATCTATGGGTAGCTAGCCTGCTCCTTTACTGGAGGCTCCAGGTTTGATTCCTGACCAGATCAGGGATTTTTACCCAGATCTGATGGCTGGTTCAAGATCTGCTCAGCTTATGTGAGAACAATAATTAGGGAGCTATCTGATGATAATCTGACTTCTTGACTGAATGGTCAGCGCAGTTGTCTTCACTTCAGAGAGCCCTGGGTTTGATTCCTGGGCATATTGAGGATTTCAATCATAAATGGTTATTTCCCATGGCTCAGGGACTGGATGCTTATGCTATTCCCAACATCCCTTCAGCGCATACACCACACACAAATTATCCTTCTCCACAGTAACACAGTTCCCTATAAACAGCAGATGCCGTCCATCCTTGTCAGAGGGTCTGCCTTACAAGCGGTAGCATGCCTGCCTTTCACCTGGAAGCCCCGGGTTCAATTCCCGGCCAGGTCAGGAATTTTTCTCTTGACTTGAGGGCTGGTTCAAGGTCCACTCAACCTACGTGATTAGAATTAAGGAGCTATCTGATGGTGAGATGGCAGGCCCAGAATAATGGCCGAGAGGATACGTCATGCTGATTACATAACCCCTCGTTATCTGCAGGCCTTCAGGCTGAGCAGCGGTCGCTGGGCAGGCTAAGGCCCTTTCAAGGGTGTTAAGTGCCGTGGGGTTTTGGTCTTTTTAAAGTTATCCACTGTATTCTGATCAAATAAGTTACTTTTATATGATGGGTGAACATGTTCTCAGTAAAATAAACCTACACTATCATTTGATGTGATTGTGAGTAAACCCTACAATAATATAGTTCCTAATATTTTGTTCTTATGTGTGTTACAGTTGAAGATTGAGAACAAGGAGTTTCTTGAACGCATTGAGCAGAAGAATTATCACCTACTGGAGCTTAAGAAGATGACAGGGCAGTGTGCTCTACAGCTGAATAATCATAAGAAGAGCTTAGCTCAACAGCTAAGCAAACTGAGTGAGCTACGAGCCAGTGTGGGCAACTACGAGGCTCAACTTAAAGCCTTGAGTTTCGAGAGTGATGTGGTAACAGAAGAGATGCACAATGCAGAACTGAGGTATGAAGCCATGCGCAACCTCATCGCCAGCTACACGGTTAGTATATCAACTATTTTGGTGATCATGCCACCAAATTTGAAATAATTTGTTATCTTATTATTAATTCTTTTATTTACTTTTTATTGCTTAACATTATTGCACAGATTTACAAATAAGGGAATAGGAAGGATTGCTACAAACTATTGAGTTATTTCTTTTTAATCAGCATACCAGGTCAGGTATTTTTCAGGCATCTTAGGAAAGATGATTCATTCTATGGTGGAGTGGAAGTTGGATCGATACCAATGTGACTAGATAATAGACACAGGATTTTGTAAACAGTACCTAGCACTTTGGGATCTATAGCACCTGTAATGAAGGAGATCATTTCTTGATACAATGGAATTTGGATAATTAAACTTCTATAATTCAAAATCATCTTTAATTTTAATATTTTGCTTGGTTAATGTTAAAAAATCATGGGTAATTCAAATTTTATCGTTTGGTTAATTCAAATATTTTACCTCAAGGATACAGCATAGTATTGTATTTCACAATTCATGTTTTCTCAACCATAGGCTAGACTGTGTTTGAATGGGCTGAAGGCGGGAAAGTTCCGTCTCCTTACCCCTCTCGGTGCCTGTGAGGTCAGTGTCCTCTTCTCATACCCATCTCACCCCTCCTGAACACTCCTTCACCCTTGTTTTGAAGTGACTGTTGCGTCACAAAGTCAAACAGTCCAGTATGCATAGTTATTACGATGCCGTTACAAGGGACCACATTGTTCGAGCATTTCTGCTTGATTTTTTTGTTGAATGTGAATCGTGTCATAATGTCCTTGAATAAGATGCATAAATCATTAACTTTAGCCAAAAAGGTAGCAGTGTTTAGGGAGGTGGAAAAGGGTCTAAAGAAGAAATCTGTAATTACTAAGAAGTTCAGAATCCCACGTAACACACTATCAACTTATTTGAAAAATAAAGACAAAATTTTGACCACTGGAACTGTCAATGGGAAAAGCAGAAAAGGACAAGAGAATCGGACAACCCAGATATAGACAACTGTGTTTTGAAATGGTTCAAGCAGGTGTGAGATAAGAAAATTCTGATCAGTGGCACTATTTTATGAGGAAAGGCTGAACAGTTTTTCCTTTGACTTAGGGAAACATGATTTCAAAACCAGCACAGGGTGGCTGGATGGTTTTAAGCAATGGAACAATATTTCTTTTAAATCTGTTTATGGTGTTGATCAGTGTGAGGCTGAAGAAATGAAAAAACCTGCAAGAGATGTTTGAGGACATAGAGCCTAAAAACATTTTCAATGTTGATGAGACAGGTCTTTTCTTTAAGTGCATGCCAGACAAAACCCTAGCATTTGAGGATGAAAAATGCCATGGAGGAAAGCTTGATAAAGAAAGAGTTACACTCCTGGTTTGGAGCAAACATGGATGGGTCAGAAAAACTGCCTTTATTGATGATTGGGAAATCCGCTATTCCTCAATGTTTCAAAAATGTAAAAACAAAACCAGTTGAATATTCATCCAGCAGAAGAGCTTAGATGACAAGCAACATTTTCGAGAAGTGGATGTTAAAATTAGATGAAAAGTGTCACCAAGAAAAACGGAAGATTACTCTCTTTATTGACAACTGCACTGCTCACAACAGCGTTCCACCTTTGGAAAATGTGAAGGTGATTTATTTCCCTCCTAATATGACATCTGTTGTTCAGCCCATGGATCAGGGTATGAAAAAAATCTGAAACACTTCTACAGGCAATTGTTGGTCGAGAATATTCTCACAGAGGACTGTAACGCTCTTAAAATTAAACTTGATATTCTCCAAACATCAAGAATGTGTAAGCAAGCATGGGATCAGGTGGCAGCCAAAACAATCATGAACTGTTTCGAGAAAGCTGGTTTCTTGATAAAAGACAATAACAGGGCCTTTACAAAGGTGAAAAAAATGAGAGTATCCTCCTAATTCAGTACATCATATATTCCATCATTAGATGGAGTAAACAAATTCAAACATGTTTTGGCTCGTTTGATCCATGTTCAGTGAAAAATGAGGGTGGTTGAAATAATTTACATAATACAAGTTAAAAAATGCCAAAAAACATAATGAGAGAACAAATGAAAAACCAAACAAAAGAGAGCCTAGACGGAAACAAAATTAGCACAAATATAAAATATTTACATCATTATGTGGAGCAAAAAACAACTCACTGCAACAAAATTCAGTGAAACAGGTGTTAATACAAAATTAATAATTGAAACTAAAAACTGTGTTAACCTAAGAAAAGAAATGAAAACAAATGATACAGATGGAAATGAACAATAGGTGCACATGGTGAGGTTGCGGACCTCATAGTTTACAAAATATTGGTTTAGTAACAATAACAAAACAGGTTGAAATCACTGTCGAAAATTCAGGCAGAAAATCTATCCTTGTAGAAACCCATCACATCAAATTGGTCAGGAAGGGAGTGGGGGCAAAAAATGATTGAGAAACCAAGCCTGATATAACGTGCAAGTGAAAAGCCTGTGACAAGAAAAAAACACCGATGAAATTTAAAACTTTAGAACAGCAGCATTCTCAATATCTTTTCAATCTAGTGGTCCCTTTCTTGATTATCGTTTCATAATGTTGGCTGGTTGGTTTGCCTTATTATAAAGGGTCGGAAGGGCTGCGACATAAAATTGAGAAGCTGTGTTAGGGAGATGAGAAATGCATGGTAAACTGTAAGTGACCTAGTGGAAATCATCAACGAAAATCCAATCTGTAATGGAAAAAAAAAATGAGGTTGTGTGAGAAACATGGGCTGATAGTAAAATGTGTGGAATGGGCATGTAGAAAGCTTAAACTTATGGTGTTTAGCAGGTGGTTGTCCTCCTGAATGGCCTGGCCTTCTCAGAGTAACGGTCTCGTTTGTGCGATCGAGTCTATTGTTGGTTTAGCTGTGTTTGTGAGGATGGAAGGAGCGGAGGGGGAAAGGGGGTGCAGGGCTGGTGTGGGGAGGGAAAAGTGGTGGTGAGTTGGAGAGATGGAGGTAGGTTTTGTTTGTATTATGGAAGTTCTGACAAATATATGGAATGAATGTTTCAAGTAGAATGTTCTTTTCCTCGTTGACTTCATTTAAATTGTGAGAGGGGTTCATAAACTGATCTGAATCAATGTGGATACTCTTGAGAATGTTGAGCAAGGTGCCTTTTTGCTCATAATGCAAGATCTTAAGAACTTTATCTATTGAAGTGTATTCGTGGCTGGATGCTTTATGATGTTCACTCATAGCTGAAAAACAATTATATTTGGGAGCGTTGCGATATTTGGCGTATCTTATGACAAAATTGCAGCCTGTTTGACTAATATAGCTGGAAATACAGGATTGGCATTCTAATTTGTAAATTCTGGAGTTGAAATATATGTTTTTAATGTTGTTATTGTTATTGTTGACAGTGTGTGGATTGAAAATGAGTTTGGATTTAGTGTGGGAGGTTCTACATGCTATTTTGATGTTGTGTTTATTAAAAATATTAGAAATTTGGTAAATGCTACTATTGTTGAAAATGAACGTGGAAAACTTTTCTTTAGGAGCGGAATCTTTTTCTAGGGTAGTCTTGGGCCTGCTCTTATATCTATTGATGATTCTGTTGATGAAGGGTCTACTGAAACCATTGTGTTCTGCAATATTGTAAATGTATTTTTTTTTTTTTTTTTGTAATTCTTGCAAGACAAAGGAACTGTTAATGCTCTGAGGACCACGCTATTGTAAGCTGCTTTTTTATGTATGCCTGGGTGCACAGAGGTTTGATGGTTGGTATTGATGGTGTGGGTGGGTTTCCTGTATATATTGAAGGATAAAGTGTTGTTGCTGTTGCGCATAATGGTTAAGTCCAGGTAATTAAGGGCATTATTGTTTTCTGACTCTATGCTGAATTTTATATGTCAGTCAGTGGAGTTGAGAAATTCAAGTACTGTGTTGCTGTTAATAATGTGGGAGTCTAAAATAACAAACGTGTCATCTACAAAGCGTGTCCAGTGTTGAATGCTGTTAACCTTGCCAATGATGTGAGATTGCTCTAAATGATTGATGTGGATATCCTCAAGGATTCCTGAAGCTGGTAACCCCACGGGAAGACCTATCTGTTGGTAAATGACATTACTGAAAGTGAAGAAATTGTTGTTCAAAGTAAACTCCAGAATCCGAATAAATTCATCTATTTCGCCTATACTTAAATTGCTGAATTTTGAAATATCTTGTAATGACTGTGCTGTCAAGACTGTGGAGGAAGCCATGTCTTTGGTTGATGGTTGGAAGGAAATCATATCTGTTCTTATCTCCTATGAAGAATTTGTCAAGGTTGATTAAGATATCCCTGTGTATGGCGAGCTCATCGATGCGGACATAATAACCAAGGAAATCAGCAACTTTGGAGATGATGACGTAGATTCTTTTAGAGGACCAGGAATGACTGATCCCGAGTGCGGCTGAGACATCCAAATACATCCACCAACTCAGTTTATTTTTTGGAAATCAGATCAAAGTAAGTGATTCTATTTTTCAGTCACTAAATCATATAGATTCATACATCATGGCTGAGAGAATTAAATCAAGAAAGCAAGCTATGATCTGTGACCTTTTTAATAAAGAACAAATATAATTTCTAATGGCATTAAGACTAACACATACAGTATTTTCAATATCTACCTAATGTCTAAAGACTGTACTGTATCTATAAACAGATAAAGTAGATTGTAAAATATGTATCTTCTACTTCTTCTACCCCTTTTCCCACTCATTAAGGCCACGGCCGCTTCCTTCCCACTCCTAGCCCTTTCCTGTCCCATTGTCGCCATAAGACCTATCTGTGTCGGTGCGACGTCAAGCAACTAGCTTTCCCCACTCTTGTGGGGTCGCAGGTGCAAACTGTGTCGCACATGTAGATTTGGCCATGTTTTACGGCTGGATGCCCTTTCTGTTGCCAACCCTATATGGAGGGATGTAACCACTATTGTGTGTTTTTATGGTGGTTGGTAGTGCACTATGTTGTCTGAATATGAAAAGGAAAGTGTTGGGACAAACACAAAAACCCAATCTCCGAGCCAGAAGAGTAAATCAGATGTGATTAAAATCCTCGATCCGGCCGGGAATCGAACCCGGGACCCTCTGAACCAAAGACTTCAACGCTGACCATTCAGCCAGGGAGTTGGACATTGTGAAATATGTATGTATATGCCAATAATGTCTAAGAAAAAGTTTATTTTGTAAAATCTAATGTTGGAGTTATTTTTGTAACCTTTTTGTTTAATTTGAATTTGTGGATAATTCAAAATTTTTAATGGTCCCTTGAAGTGTGAATTATCCAAGTTGCACTGTATAAATAATATAACAGCCTTGTAAATTTTGTCTTAAAAGAAAGAATTGAAGAAAATATAATTGGTATTTCACCAACAAGATAATTAATGGTGATTATTGCTGCATTTCATATTCAAATATACCACTGTTAGAATATCCTGATGTTTGTATTTCAAGTCCCTGGCATAGTTTTTAGAGAAGCTGTTAAGACATAATTTTAGACATCCTCAGTTTTCCTTTCTGTTAGCATGCCGTAGGATGAAATAATGATTATAACATTCCTAAGTAATACCTTTCATAAAATACAGGCTAGCTGGGCCAACTACACAAAGTTGTCTAGAGTCCTCTGTGTCAGAAAAATAAATGTGAAAATGAAAGGGAAATCCTATACATGCGCAGTGAGACCTGCAATAATGTATGGAGTGGAGACATAACCAAAGCCCAAGAAAGGTGCCTGCTTTGGTATGGTCAAATCATGCGCAGAAATGAGGACTATGTGGGTAAGAGAGTATGGTACTTGCCCTGGAGATGGATGGTAACAGGGAGAGAGAGACAAAGAAGAAGATGGAGATGAGTGAGAATCTGAGAGAAAAGAACTTAACAGACAAAGACACTTGGGACAGAAGAAAATGGAAAAGACTTGCCAAAAACGTCAATCCCACATGAGTGGGATAAGACAGAGAAAAAAGAAGAAGAATGCACTTAATTAGTATTGTAGTGTAGTCATTTAATTACTCAGTATACTGCTTACTTTATTCTCATGTGATCCTTGTGTAGTAGCCTAGACAGTATTTTTTTTCTTTTGATTATTTTATTCACAGAATACATTATTTTAATTTGTTGATTTTCCATTTTTCCATAAAGAAGAGGAAAGAATGTCTAAGGAAAGCAGGTGTAGGGACTGTGGATGTGAATGGGCATTAAGGAGATTGAGGGAGATAATTAGGATTCTCACGGAGGACAAGAATGGAGGTAGATCCCCCTCAAACAATGTAGAGGATGCGGTAGGTGCACGAGAGATACAAGAAGGCAAGGGCAACGTTGTAGGAGATAAGTGGACTAATGTTTTAAGAGGAAGGAAATTGAAGGCAAAGGACTCTATTCAGGGGAAGAATTAATGACAGGTATCGGTGAGAAATCAGTATGAGTCACTGCACATAGAACAGAAGAGGGAGGATGAGGGACAGAGAACTGTTGCAGAGGGAAAAAGTAGCAGGAAAGTAAAAGGTAAGAAAGAGAAATGTGGAGTGGAGGATAGAAACAAGGAGGTGGAACAGGATCATGGAAGGGAGAAAATGGATGAGGAAGTAGGTTATGCAACCATCAGGAAAGATACGGGAGACCAGGAGGGCAAGGGATCAAATAAGATGGGTGGGGTTGAGACTGTGGGCTTGGGGGACTCTATTATTAGGCATTTGGGTAAAGATGATAAAGATATTTTTATAATAAAATACAAAATTTGAAAACTAGGAAAGCACCTGGAAATAAAATTTCTGCAGAGATACTAAAGGCAAAGGGCTAGATATAGTACCACATCTAAAATATTTTATTACTGTTTGCATGAAGGAGCTATACCAAATCAGTAGATAGTTCTATAGTAGCACCTGTGTATAAAGAAAAGGTGATAAACATAAAGCTGATAATTAAAGGCCAGTCAGCTTGACATGTGTTGCCAGTAAGCTTTTGGAAAGCATTCTTTCTGATTATATTACACCTATTTTGCAAAATTACTAAATGGTTTAATAGAAGGCAGTAAAGGTTTAGGAAAAGTTATTCCACTGAAGAACTTGTAGGATTCCAGCAAGGTATAGGAGATATTTTAAATTCAGGAGGTCAATAGTACACTGTATTGTGACTGACCTATCTATGACTTTTGAGATCATAGGTGGACAATGAGAGAGCCCTGCTCCTTGAGCTAAGGGCATGAGTGCTGTATGAGCCAAGAGCAGCTGACTTCTAATAGTTTGTGCTGTAAAGACTAGATGGTGACATGCGGAGTCAAGGTGCAAGCATAGCCACAGCATTGTACCTGGCTGAGTGTATTATTTTTACGTAATACAATTGTACAGTTCTTTCATCGTTCATTGCGAGAGTCTTTGGGATAAGCACTGATGAACTTGTGGACTGGGGGCTAAAATCTCTCAGGGGTTCTATCCTCATTTTGAGACATCTCAAAGAAATAAGATCAACTAGCCTCATGTCCGAATCATATTTATATTTTACGTTCTGTTGGAATTATTTTTCAAGTTGTTTTGTAGCTTTTGAAAATGTTTTTGCAGCCTTTAACATCACTAGCTATTTCTGAGAACTGCTTAAAATTTTAGATTCAATTTCATAATCATTTTTAATTTTTTGAGTTCTTTACAAACTATTTCTTTTCAATATTGACTGTATTGTCCATTCTTCATTTTCGAGCAGCTAGGTGGAGGAAGAATTTGTAATAATTTTTTTTAAATGCTGTATTCCTAAACGAGCTTGTACGTTGCTATTTGCTTTATATCATGCCAACACAGATAGGTCTTATGGCGATGATGGAATAGGAAAGGTCTAGGAATGGGAAGGAAGCAGCTGTGGCCTTAATTAAGGTACAGCCCCAGCATTTGCCTGGTGTGAAAATGGGAAACCACGGAAAACCATCTTCAGGGCTGCCGACAGTGAGATTCGAACCCACTATCTCCCGGATGCAACCTCACAGCTGCGCGCCCCTAACTGCACGACCCATTTGCCCATTATTTCCATGACTACAGGCTGTAGTCAGAGAAGTATTTTGTTATCACAAGTCAAAATAATTCATTCTGTTTTCTGTGCATAACCTAACAAAATGAATATTATTAAACATTTAATTAGCACATGGCATTTGTATACACAAAAGTGCACCATCACTGTCCACACAGCGGTCATCAATGGCAACCACACTGTGAAGGGTACAGCTATTTGGCACAATACAGAATGTCCTAACATTATCTATTGAAAATAACAGTAGGTAATGCAGCACAGAAATAAGTAGAAAATGAATAACCAGAGAACAGAACATGCTAACAAGAAAGGGTGGAAGCACATGAACAGGATAAACAATCAACAAACATCGAACACTTCAACAACAACAGCATATGAACATAACTTAACAAGCAGTAAGTAGAGTCTTGCCTTTAATGAACAGGAGGAACAGCATTCAAGGATGAGAGAAAAAAAAAAAAAAATGTATCAACTAGAGCAAACCTTAAATGAACGAGAAATACAGATACTGGCAGTACAAGAAACAAGACAGACTGACGAAAACACAATGGATTTCAGGAACTACAGACTCTTCAAAAGAAACAGACAAGTGAATTCTCAAAAACATGCTGCATTCAGGAGTCACGTTTGCAATCAAGAAGAACATACTCAACTCGTAACAATTGTGAAGCCTGTAAACGATAGACTAATGACAAACTGTGAAGTGTGCAGATAAAACATACATACTAATTAATGCACACCTGTCAACCAATGAGGACAATAAAACAGACCGCAGAAAGGTAGACAAATCGTGGGAAACTCTAGAAGAAATAATATCCAAAATTCCTCCAAACCATGTCAAAATCTTACTAGGTGACTTCAATGCACAATTAGGCAAAGAAAGAAAAAACAGAAAAACAATAGGAAAATTCCCAGCACATACGTGGACCAACCAAAATGGACAAAGATTAGTTGAACTCTGCGGGATATTCAACCTAAAATCATGTCAACGCACTTTAAAAAGAAGTCATCAAAACAAATGACATGGAGATCACTGAATACACTCATCAGTGAATTCTGAATTGACCATGTAACAATCTCTTATCCAAACCACAGAAAAATTATGAATGTTCAAGGATTCTTTCAATCGTGTCCCAATGTTTTCCTTTCATGACTCCTTTTAACCAAGGAAACAAAAAAAAGTCAGCAGGAGCCAGGTCAAGACTGTAGGGAGGCTGGGGAACCAATAGGGTGTTGGTTCTGGCCAGGAAGTCGTTGACATCGAAGGCGCTGTGACTCGGCACGTTGTCGTGATGAACTTTCCACATGTCCTTGATGTCGCTTGGCAGCGCGAGACCCTCCTTTTCAGTCTTTTGAGCACTTCCAAGTAGAAAGCTGAGTTCACTGTAGTCCCGGTAGGTACGAATTCATGCTGCACAATGCCTCTGACGTCAAAGAAGACAGTGAGCATGGTTTTGATCCTGGACTTGCTCATGCATGCCTTCGTGGGACGGGGCGACGATGGGGTGTGCCACTCTGAACTCTGCCTTTTTGTCTCAGGGTCATACTCAAAAATCCATGACTCATCACCAGTGATAACTGAGTTTAAAAAATTAGGATCATTTTCACACATTTCCAACATTTCTCGGCACTGAAGCACTCGCATGTCCTTTTGTTCGTCGGTCAACACTTTTGGGACCAGTTTGGCACACACATTTCTCATGTTCAAATCTTTGGTCACAATGCGGAAAACGGTTGTTTTTGCCATGTTTAGAGTTTGTGCTATCAATTGAAGGATCAGCCGTCTGTCAGAGTTCAAACAATCGTGCATACGCGTCACATTTTCGTCGACTCGTGAGGTTGATGGCCGTCCACTGCGAGGTTCGTCGGTGATCTCCTCTCGGCCCTCCATGAACGACTTGTGCCATTGGAAAACTTGTGATTTGGACAAGCAATCAGTCCCAAAGGCCTGCTGAAGTAATGGAAACGTTTCGGTGGTGGACTTCCCAAGTTTTACGCAAAATTTGATAGCATACTGTTGCTCTACAGAATGATACATTGTGCCGTGTTACATGAACTCAAAGCGGGCTTGACGGAAACGCACGTCCTGATTCTCCAGCAGCTCGCTGCCAAATGAGACAAAGAGCGTTTGAAGCTAACACCCCCCTCCACCTAGCCCAGCAGGTTAGAACACGCTGCGGTGTACAGTTGCGTCAGAAAACAGTAGGTCGCATTACTTATGGAACGCACGTTGTATGAGACAAGGTAGCAAGATCCAAGCAGTAGAAATGAAATTTTTAAGAACATCAGTTAAAAAGACAAGAAGAGATAAAATTCAAAATTCTAAATTCAGAGAAGAGCTTAATATAGAACCATTAGTACAGAACATACAGATAGCAAGACTGAGATGGTTTGGACAGTAAAAAGAATGGGAAAGGAACAGGTAGCAAGAAGGGAATTGGAAAGAGAAGTTACGGGAAAGAGACCAGTTGGAAGACTGAGAAGAAGGTGGATGGATCAGATTTGGAAGGACATTAGAGAAACTGGTTTGGATGTGGCGTAAGTAATGGAGCAGGAAAAATGGAAGGACAGAAAGGGGTGGAGGAGGCTAGTTAACCACACCCGGGCGACTGGAATGGGACAGTGATGATGATGATGATGATGATGATGAGTCAAAAAATTGGCAAAAGCAAACTGATTACAACAGCACAAACACTAATTCTTCTTGGTGGAATGAGGAGTGTGAACAATCAATCAAATCTCGGCAGACGGCATACAACAACTGGAACAGCAAAAAGACAGAGAATAACTATAAAACATTCCTGGCAGTGAGGAAAGAGACAGCTCAAGTGATCAGACAGACCAAAAGGAAATTTGAAAAGGATCAACTACTTGAAATCAAGAAAGACTTGGAGATAAACAACATATGAAATTTCTACAAGAACTTCAAAACTAAGCTTGCAGGATATCAACAACAAAGTCTCTGCTTCAAGAAAGAAAGTGGACAGTTGGCATGAAAACTGTGAGGAACTCACCAGATACTTTAAAGAATTACTGAACTGTCCTGAACCAACACAAAGATTTCCTCCACAAGAACCTGAAAATACTAATCCAAATTCATTGCCACCAGATGAAGAAGAAATCACAAGACAGGTCAAAAGACTTAATAACAACAAAGCATTGGGTGAGGATGGAATCATAGCAGAAGTACTCAAATCAGCAGGCCAAAAACACCATAAAAGAATCACATGCAAGACATTTGGAAAACAGAACAAATCCCAGAAGACTGGAAAAATGCATTAATTCACCTGCTACACAAGAAGGGAGACAACAGATGTAAACAACTACAGAGGAATCTTGCTAGTATTGGTTGTATACAAAATTCTATCCCAATGTCTTCTTGATAGAGTACAACAACAGCTAGAACCACATATCGGAGTGTATCAGGCAGGATTCAGACCAGGCCGATTGTGTTCAGAGCAAATCTTGAACCTAAAGCTAATTCTAAGACATCAGAGAATTTGTAGCAAAAATTTAGTCTACACATTTGTTGATTTAAAAAAAGTCTATGATTCAGTGGATCGCAAATCACTCTTTCAAATATTGAAAGAACAACGTTTAGACATGAAAACACTTTCAATCATAAAACAGACACTGACAGGCACGAAGTCCAAGGTTAAATTCATGGAAGAAACCTCAGATCCCTTTGAAATCAAAATGGGAGTGAGACAAGGAGATGGGCTCTCGCCCTTATTTTTCAACTGCGTCCTGGAAAAAGTGATACAAGAAGGGCACAAACAGAAACTGGTTCTCAAAATTCAACAACCAATCATTTTAGACAGAGGAAAACTAGCGATAGATTGCTTAGCATGACCTAGCGATACTAACCCGAGACATTTCAACAACCAAAAAAAATCAGATTGAACTCCTGAAAGAAATTGCGGAAAAAGTCGGCCCTCAGATATCTTTAGAAAAGACAGAATACATGACCTGCAACAAACATGCACCAAAATTCATGGAAACAAAATATGGCAAAATTAAATGAGCATCACAGTTTAAGTACCTCGGTGAAACAATTCAGGGAAATGGACTCGAAACAAAAGCCAATGAAATTAGATGCCAAATGATGGAAACTGCATATCAACTAATCCAAAATATCTTTAACAAGAAATGTATCTCGTAGCATACAAAACTGAGACACTACAATACAGTTATTAAACCAGAATGTCTTTATGGATCAGAGACGCTAATTTTGAACAGGAAAGCAGACATTGAAAATATTGAGAAAAAGGAACGCAAAATCATAAGGAAAATTCTAGGCCAGAAACTCACCAACAGACAATACCAACTTAGAGGCAGACAGGAAATCAAACAATGCACAAATATCCACAGTGATATTAGAAAACGCAGGCTAAGATTCTATGGTCATATTAAAAGAATGCATCCAGACAGACTTACAAAACAAATAGTCAAATTCTATGATAAGAGGAGTAAGGCTAAAAGAGACGCAATGAAATGGATTGGCAAAATTAAAAGAAATTTGAAACAGTCAGGAATTACACCAGCAGATGTCCAAAACAAGGTAATCCTTCAGATCCAAAATTCAAAAATGGCAAGTTGACCAAGAGGAAAGACCTGGTCTGAAGACAAAGAGGAAGCCTACTGTAAAAGAATGAAAGAGATATGGGCACAGAGGAAGACAAATGCACACCTCTAAGTACTTTGCATAGTCTTAATGGGCTTATTTGCATACGTATATAATAAAATAAGAGTTTTGTCTGTACATTGCTCAGAATTTAAAAAGAATGATATTTCTCAATCGGCGTGTCCACAGAAACAAGGAAATGCACTTTTTAATTTTCTGTCACCTCTGTATGTATGTATGCATGCATGTATGTATGTATGTATGATTTCTTTGCTGAACATTACAGGCTTCTGCCCAAATACATGTTCTCATACAAACCAATAATAAAATAAAATAAAATAAAAATAAAAATCTAAATCTACTACGTGGGCACTCACATGGGCGGGAGACCGAGCCACATATACTATTTGTACACTCACACGGCCGGAAAACCGAGCCTTATGTAAGCGCCACCCCTATAACTCTAAATATCTTAATCTTGTGACCCCTCACACAGGCTGTAACCAATCCACATGTGAGATGCCACACCTTTAACTACTGACTGGGTGTGCTGTACCACCCTGGTGAGGAAAATAGAAACCACCATCCCTGGAACAACACGTCCGGCCCTCTATACAGTTGATAAAGTTAGATCCTCACCATTCCGTTTGGCGGCATGCCACACGAGTGCTGACGCCCAGTTCCACATGCAGCCTGCCTCTCTCTCCTTTCTCGACCTCTATCTATTAACATTTGCTAACCACACTAGGGATAAAACTGCCCTATCCCTCCCTCTTATGATGTTCCCTCCCCCTCCCCTTCTTACAAAACAACAATAAAAAAATGAAATACATAAAAAGAAATATATATACACACAAGTCTACTGTGTGGTCACTCACATGGTGGGAAAACCAAGCCTCATGTGAGCGCCACCCTTATAACTAACTTACTCTAAACTCCTAGCTTATTTAGTGACACCTCACACCAGCGAAGACCAGACCAGGTGCAACCCCTAAAACTACTGGCGTTCGTGCCGTCCCCTCTTGGTGAGGCACAACATGTCTATCCTTTCATTGAAGTAACCCTACCCATTCATCTTTCTCATATACATCTACCTTAACTCTTACTTATTTCAACAGAGCACTGCTTTCAATATCTGCTGACTTCCCTTCCCTTTTGCTCTCTTAATTTGATCCTCCCATGTCCCTCCTCTATTTAAAATCACTCCTAAATATTCTAACTTGTTTACTTGCTCTACCCTCTCTCCCTGGACCATCCACGTCATTTCTTTTTTCTCCCTTTATGTTTCTGCATTACTAACACTTTAGATTTATTCCCATTAATTTTCATGTCCCATTCCTTTGCATATTCTGAAACTGCCTTTAAACTTTGCTGCATCCCGCCGGCAGTTAAAGTCATCAATACCACATCGTCTGCAAAAATCAGTCCTGGTATCTCCATCCCTTTTAAGAACCGGTGCTGCCCAGTTATTCCCACCTTGTCAATCCAAAATGTCATGAACGAATATAAATAATATCTGGGATCATTCACAGCCTTGTTTTAAACCCACCTTACACTCTATTGGCCTATTTAACCTGTTTTCCTCCAACTTAACGCAGCACCTGATCTCCTTATATATTGCCTCCACTGCACATATCTCTTTCCAGAAAGCTCCAACCTACCCAATTTTTCCACTAACGCACTTCTGTTCACCGTATCAAATGCTTTTTCAAAATCAATTGCCACCACATAAACTTTGCCTCTTCCGATACTCATGTATTTATCTGAAATCATCTTCACTATCATTAAATTGTTTACCATTCTTTTTTCTCTTCTAAATCTCCCTTGGAACTATGACAAATCTGAATTCTCTTCAGCCCAGTTTTTTAATCTGTTTGCCAAAACTCCTGTATAAATTTTACTTAGAGAATCTAACAGCGTTATACCCCTATAATTGTTTGTGTTGTTTTTATTAACCTTTTTCCTTGTATATTAGACATACAGTTCCTGTTAGCCATTCTTTTAGATATTTGCCCCCCCTAAAATATCTTATTAAATAACTTCACAATACCCTCTATCATCAGCCCAATTTTGCCTAATTCTTTCCAAAACCTATTGTTAATACCATTTCATCCTCCTGCAGACCTACCCTTGATTTTACCTATCACTTCCATAACTTCTTCTTTTGAAATTTATTTGTCCAGTTCATATATCAATACTCCCCTATCTCTCCAAATAACTTCTTCCTCCTCTCCATACTATTCCTTTCCCCCTCCACTAAGTAGTTCACTAAAATAATTCACCCATTGCTCATCCTCAGTACTTGGTTTCCCAAATCTCCTTCCACCCTTGTTAATTCTGTTTATTCTTTCCTATTTTTTTCATGTTATTCATCCTTCACTCTTTATCACTTCCATTTGTTCTTTCACCCATAACTTTTTTCTCTCACTGATTTCTCTTTTGCAGTCTTTCCTTAAATTACAGAAAACTTCTCTTTCTGTACTCCCATCTTTGTTTTTCTATATTCTCTTAACACATCCATAACCCTATTCTGCAAATCCTCACACTCCTTACTGTACCAGGCTTCCCCCTTTCTCCTCCTGCCTCTGTCTCTCTGCGCCATACTTCTGTCTGGGTATAATATCAGTTTCAAAGCTCTATCTATGTTGTTTTCCTTCAATGCAACCTCCTACTCATACCTTACTAATTGTAACTCCTCTTTTATTATTGTATCCAAATCCTGTTTTACTTTCCATTTACATTTAATATACTCTCCCTCCAGTTCATCCCTCTTCTTTAACTCTCTCTTTTTGTCCCTCCCTATCCTCCTTTTTATCAACACCCACACTGGAAAATGATGTGCTTCTACCCACTTTCCTATCTCCATCCTTATGATTTCTTCTAATATACCTTCTGAGCTTATTACTATGTCAATCATGCTTCCTCCCTGTTCTGTAACATATGTCAGCTTCCCCTTCTTGTTGCCCTCTTTCCAACCATTTAGAATATATAAATTTCCTGCTGCATACATTTCTAAAAGTTTACCTCCATAACTGTTTATGACTGTATCTTCACTTCTTCTATTTTCCCTCATTTCCCCTCCAACTTCTTGACTATATACTAGGCTCTGCTCCCCTCTCGCATTCCAATCCCCAAATAACAACATACCATCTTCTTATCATTCAGCAATAACTCCTCAAAAAAGTGTTTTTTTGTGTATAACAAACTGCTAGGGTGACAATATACAAATGCTAAACTTACCTTCTTAGTTCTCCCTTCTTCCCTCCCCATATTAAATCTGATCCAGATCACTTCTTGCATCTCTGTCTCAATATCCTCTACTAATCTACTAATTTCTTCCTTTATTAGAGCCACTATTCCTCCTGGTGCTCTTCCCTTATTCCACTCCTTTCATTTGTATTTATACTTATCCATAAGCCCTTCCCATGTTATCTCTTTTCCTATTTCAAGCCATGTCTCCAAGAATGCCACAATATCGTAACTTTCCACTACTTCTTTAACCTTTTTATTACCTAATTTGCCTAACAGCCCCTCAATATTCACAAATCCTATTTTCCAATTTTGTTATAACTTACCCTCCCTTCCGTCCAGGTTTCCTCCCCTAATCTGGCTTCTTGTTACTATAGCCTTTTCACTTTCTGGCTCCATTTCTCCCTTCTTTAACATTTTTTGTCGCTCTCTTCCTTCTTTACCTCCAAAACTTTTATACCTTTTACCTCATAAGTCTTTTAGACTCATACTTCTTCCTTTCCTCATAGCTCCTTTTCCTTTCTATTCGTCAAGCCTATCACCACCTTTATTGTTCACTTGTCCACTGCACTCTGCTCTTGCCGATTCTTGAGAATCTCCCTCGCTCACCTTTTCCTGACTCCCTTTTTCCATATCTGCCCTGCACTGCCCAATTCTTACTGGGTTGCTCTCTTCACTTGCCCCCACACGTTCCATAACTCACTCTGTGTCCTTCCTTCCATCTTGCCTTGCCATCACTTCCTCTTCCGTTATGTCATAATTATCCATTGCTTTCAGTTTTGTCACTGGCCACGCTCGATACCATTACACCCTTATGTGTGCCTTCAGCCCTTGGTGTCTCGCCCTCCATAGATGTCGCTTCAGAGTTTTCATATTTTCACTTCCTTCTTTACCCATATCTCTATTTACCCAGATTTTGTGTCCTTGTAAATTACTGGCATTCCTTAACACTATTTCTGCCATTAAAGAAGATAGTAGCTTAAGTCTAATTAGTCTGCGATCTTTAGCTTTACCCACTCTTTCCACATTGTCTATATCCATTTCACTAAATATTATTTTCATCTTATTCTGAATAACCTCCACCACTTTACAAATTATGCCCACCTTGCCTTCCTTCTCATATTCCTGGACACCATAAACAAATATGGATTTCTTCATCCTCTCCTGGTTGCTACTTCTGCTTCTTTCTTCAACTTCAGCACCTCCTCTTTTAGATGTTTTACTTTCCCCCTTAACAGCTCTTTCTCGTTGCTACACATTTTGTTCATCTTCTCTTCTGTCTTTGCTTCCAGCCATTTCTTCATATTCCCTATCCACTTTAACTGCTCTTTCATCATTTCCTTCATCTGTTCCCAATGGCAGGTTTCTTGTATAACTTCCCTCACTATCTCCTTGATTGCCGCCAAGTCTTCCCACCTGAAATTGCCGCTGGTATTCGGTCCGGGGTTTATTTCCACACACACCCCCCCGATGACCAGAAGCACAGCTATCACTGCTGCCACCAGTACTGCTCCACCCATCTTTGCCAACTCTTCTTTTCTCTCCACACCATTCTTAGAATTCTTCCCCTGCTTCCACTGTCACCTCCCGATGGTGGCCCGATACTGTTCAACTCCCACCATACTTCATGGCATGCACTACACAACATGTCCTCTCTCTCCGCTTGCTCAAGCTAGACTGCCGTGTGTGTGTGGGCGGGGGGCGGCATCATGAGAAAATGGCTGAAGAGAATTTAATGAAAATTGGTATGTAAAGTCAGAAAATGAGGCGATGCAATCTAGACAATAAATAATTGTATTCATACTGAGTGAAACGGTAGCTTAGGGGAAGGCCTAAAGTTTAATTCTCAACTATCTATGTTACTAGCGGTCCCATCGACAAACACCACATAACTGAAGTTATATAGAATTAAATTTCTGATCATTTAATCTTACCTATTTTTACAGTACCAACTGTGATAACAGAGATATTCATGATTTTCGAGTTTTGTTGCTAAGTCCATATTAATGCTGAACCACGAGAACATAGGTGAACAGAGTTGAATAAAAATCAGTATGTAAAGTCTCATAATAAGGTAATACAGTCTACACTATAAATAATTTTTACTTCAGCTGGATGAAATACCTATTGCAACACCCCCTAATAATTACAGTAAATGACGTTAAGCTAGTTAGCACCACAGGGTAGTGTGCACACAAGGATAAAGGAAAAATAAACCTAACAGAACAGAACATCAGGCTACAATTTATCAAGCATACGAGGAAGCTAGGAAGAGTGCTGAAAACCCAACCCAAATAAAAAATAAGAGGCAAGGATCCCAAGGAAATGCTGAGACATTCACCAAAAACAACACCAAATTTTCAAAGTTTAAAATAAAACTATAATTAAAATAATTATATTTACATAAAGTAAAATTTAAAAAATCTTTAAAACTTTGATAAATAACAAAGGGGAACTTGAAAAGAACAGAATAATGAATAATATAATTAAAATTTAGTAAACAAATAATTTAAATTTAAATACATATAGTATACTCTAAAATGAGACAATTTCATCAAACGAAATCCTGGTGCAGCAGACGACCCGAAACATCACAAATTATTAGAAGATATCCCTTAAATAAAATATTAAAATTTAATTAAAAAATAAAAATGGGTTGGATAGCTGCAATACCCACATTAACGCTGGTCCCACAACACATCACATGAAATTAAAACAGACACATATACATACCAAAATGTATAACACAAGCCCGCACTGAAATCAGAAAATATTAACTGAACAAATTTACAGTTTAATTCACAAAGTCATCATAGACTAGGTAATCAACAAAACACCACCAGATATAAATAATAAAGGGAACGAGGCAGTACAATCAACACAACCGAGTCAAATACACGATCTCGCCTCAAGATGAAAAAACAATTCATTATTATATTCACGACACCACTTGAGATCTTGCACAATCCAAGACAAGACAATAATGACAATTCAGTTATGCAACTGCCAACCCACGATAAGATAAGCAACAACAATAAGAAGAAGAGATAAGAACCTAAACTTCAGATCGCTCACACTAGGGCTGTCCAAAACCCTCAATGAAACCCATAATGTTACAAGTTACATTATTAGAATATTACCTTTTTAAAACGAAAGCAGGGATACGCATTTAATGAGAACAATAATATAAGGATACACACGCACTAATGATGAAAACATACAATCCTAAGCCTAAATATACGGACTAAAGAAATTTAAAATTTACAAAATTTGATGATAATAATAATAATAATAATAATAATAATAATAATAACATTAAAAAACAGTGATGATTAGTGCTTGCGTAGTACTTAGGTGGAAACATGGGCATGAGAAAGCCGAAACACATGTAATGATGCACGAATACATCAGATGAGAATGCCAACAGAAAAGTAAACAACATTACGTGCTCCAAAAATCTCAGCAACGACAGCGATAAATTCAAAATTTCAAAATAGTAACCGCACACCCATCCAGCAAATAGCACAGAAAAACACTCGCAAATACGTAGGAAAACAACATATCCAAGGAAAAAAACAAATTAGCCAGGCAAGATAAAATTTCTAAGGTTACTAAGACAATAATGGCATCGCCGTTAGACACGACACTCACTTGAAGCTTGAATGCCATACAATACGAATACCGAGATACAATTCAGATCACAATTAATACACCAACTAAAATTTAAAGATACATACCAGTAAAATAATATTAACAGAAGTAAATCATGGGTACGATGCGCATTGGTATCACCCAGATATCACAATAAAGTTTGTCACAAATGGAATATAATAATTGCTTTTACACATATCAAGAGAAAAATCTCTGGCAAGTTAAGAAATATTTCATTTTTATAGTATATTATGTATGCGTACTTCACCACTTTACAAGTACATTTGGTGTTACGCTCACAGTGACACACGTATTGAGCCGTATCCTGCCGGCTCATAAGAAATATTCAGAGTATTATTTGACATAATATATAAATTTTTATTCATATAAATTACAGTCATAAATGGTAGAGTATTGAATTCCAAGTTAGCTGAGACCGGATGTCGATGGAGACATCAAGTCGCTGGATATTGCCTAACATTTCCTTGTGACCGTGAGAATAGCTTAGCGTAACCAAGCGTTGGGAAGGATCGGCACGTGTACAAGGTGATGACCAAGCAATATTTCGGCCAATGAGAACGTGAGGGTTTGGCAAGTATGGAGTCTACATCGCGCCAAGTCTTAATTCCCAGGTTGACCAACGTGTATAGTTGCTTGAGTTAATTTCTGTCATTCATCGGTTTTCCATAGGTCTAGAAGCAAAATATAATCAGAAATACATATACGATATAATCATATTTGCTATTGTTTGAACTGTGTTTCATAAATGTATTATAATTAATATTGTGTCATCATACATAGCAAGCTTTATGCTTGGTGGTTTGTTTAGACAACCGGGAACCCCGGTGTTGAAACGGCGTTACCGAGGTTTCCTCAGTACCCAAGCTCTGGAGAGCGTCATTGTGATCGAATAGCTTGGAAAGTGCAGAAGTGTATTCTGATTGGGCTGCTTGGACAGCGTAGAAGTGTTATCGTGATCGCGGATATTGAAGTGTTATACCAGTAACAGTATATGATTTCAAACAAGTGTTTCAGTCGTGCAGCTGGAAGATATAACTGTTCCAGAGTAAATTGCAAATTACATTACTTTATAATATAAAGTCAACATAGACGGTGATAATTAGCCGCAGGGGAGCAAGTGCAGGAGAGACGCGCCATTGTCTCACATTTTCGTATCGGTCGCGTTTCGCGAGGAACTATCGTAGCGTACCGCGTGCCGCTCTCAAAACTGTGTATATACCGGTACCCTTAAAGTTGAAGTCTGCATTATTAATGTGTCAGTGTGCTTGACTGAATTTATAATGAAGGGTTGTTCGGCACGTATAGCATTGAGCGGTGAAGAGATATTCATCTCAAACTTTCTGTGTTCCAGTGTAAATTTTTCAGCAAGAAGATGGCTTCGCCTGTGGAAGAAGGAAGTGCATTTCCACGTGTTGGAGCTGTGATCGACATGGAGTAGATCCCTATATATAGCAGGGATGTGAGCTGCTACCATGTATCCCGGGAGTCGCCACAAATTTAAGATAAGACGCATGTGTTAATTATGGAATGTTATATGAATTATGCCAAAGTACTAGGGCAGTTTAGATAGGGTTTTTAATTTCATGTAAAGTAAGCCTGACGGCATGTGTTTGATTCATTTTGATATTGTTGTATATACGGATAAGAGAATAATGCATGTACTTGTCATTTTCATTCTGATTTATGACTAGATAGTTGGGATAATGAGGGATTTGTTAGGATTAGTTTGTTGTTCAGTTATGCATGTTTACTTAGTTTAGTATATTCCGAGTTTTCCTTATATATATAAATGCTAGGAGGATTAGATTGACAACTTCATCCAAGATTAAAGTTATATACTTATTACGTCATTTTATTTTGGTTATTCGGGGGAGACAGGTATAGCTAATTGCATGACGCATGGTATTTCAGAAGCTGTCCGAAGGCGCTGCATAACAACGTTGAAAGAATAGGATCTTCGAATTTAGGTTGGAATCTGTTTTTGCCCAATGATTTGCACAGGAAACGAACCGGGTCTCATAATGTAGAAGGCCAATGTGATTCATAAGAGATATGAGAAATAAGATTGCATGCGGAATGATAAAGTGTTTATGCAGGCCGATTGCATGCCTGATATGTGAGAGAATAATGTGCAGTGGATATGTACCTGCCAATTGTCTTCTGAGAGTATATTATTATCAGAATTGACGGAATTAATTCCAGACTCATGAGTCTGATGTGTGTTAAATGGTAAAAGCATGCTAGGAAGGAATGATTATACGTGACTTTCCGTATAGCCGACGAAAGACGTTATCTCATTGCAAGCTGATATATTGGCCGTGTTTGTATTAGACGGCGCGAATGAGATGGTATTTCCTTGTGATAATCTTGGGAGACAGAATCCATACTTTAGTACAGTGTTGAGTTGAACATTTCTTTTCAGCTCGCAGCCTACCCGGAAATACATGACGGATGATCGCGCTGTTGAGCGCTCAAATGCAGCAGAAGGAGGCAATGTTGCCCATTGCTTTCTACATGATATTGGTGGCTATTTATATGTTTTTCCTTTCAGGATGATGTCGTATAGTGTTTCTCGTTGGTTGAATACCTTGTCTCGTTGTTTTAATTGGGGAACAGCCCGAGTGCTGAATTTTATTGATGGTCAATCTAGTTCTGACTAGATCCTTTGTGGTGAACCGCAATTCACGTAGAATCTGTGTAGCGCGTAAGACGTTTTCTCTTTATCCGATGTAAATAGATGCGTTTAGTGTCGCTTATTTGATTTGTTGTAAATATAGCGTAGGAAATGCCACTAGTATTTTACATAGTTCATATCACGTCCCATAGCGTCTTAGTTTTTCTTTTTTATCGTAACTTTTCTTTTTATTGTAATTTTCTTTAACATTAGATTTTTTGGCGACTCTCGATTTAAATTAAATTCATAACCGTATCGTTGTGATGAGTTAGAGTATGACTCCATGCGAAATAACTACATAGCAGTGTATGCGTACAAGTATTATCATATATCCCATGAACTATGGACAAACAAGAAGAAGATCAGTTTTGAAAGTATACAAGTATTCAGTGATGTGCTTGATACTTTATTTCAATTTTGTTTCTTTAAATAATTAACGTTGTAAATGTTCAGATATTTATTTTATTGGAAATTTTATAATGCTATTTTATTATTTGATTTTATTAATTTTCAAGTGTAATGATTTGGGGATATTTATAAATAAATTCATCTTATCCCACATGATTGTTTCTCATTCGTGTTATACTCCATATTCCTGTCATTTGCTTATATTTAGAGTAAAACTCCGACTTGTATCCTGACCTAACCGACAACCAACCCACTCTCTGCCCAACCCTGAGTTAGTCGGATGTTCATACAGGAATGGAGGCATCGTCCTAGAGGGTATTTACCCTTGGGTACGGTACAGTATGTCTTTTGTCTTACACTTTCAACAATTTCGTGTGTGATATATGTGGTCACTGAAGTTCTTTGCTTTCGTTTCATTACTTCACTTGTCAGTGACATCATTATCGCGATATGCAATATTTAATAGGCGACGAAATGGTATGGCCAATGTACATAAGAAAAATTCAGTGGACTAGTGATTTATTGGTCCAGGGACCGAGCTACTTTCGTTCGAACAGAAATAAAAATATTTATTGGTCCAGGGATCATGCTATGTTTCTGTTGACCTCCATTTTGCTGTTTGAACTGGCCGCTCTAGTCATCTGGACAAAGATAATGAGAATCTACAGACATAGCACTCCCATTCTACGGTGCTAGCCCTGGACCTGAAGAAAGTAACAAAAGACGGCGCCAGCAGCGAATGGACAAAGATAATGAGAATCCACAGACATAGCCCTCCCATTCCACGGTGCTAGCCCTGGACCTGAAGAAAGTAACAAAAGACGGCACCAGCAGCGGAACACGACATAAACCAGTCCTGTGTACAAGCTTTAAGTATGTTTTCATATTTCTCAAATAACGACGGTATTTCTTAATTTGCCAGAGATTTTTCACTTGATATGTGTAAAAGCAATTGTTATGTTCCATTTGTGACAAATTTTATAGTGATATTTGGGTGATGCCTATGCGCATCATACCCTAAATCATAAAAGGCGTACTTACATAGATGCCGTATATGCCAAGGTAACTCACCGTGTTTCACCTAATCCTACTGCACTCACAAGTAAGAATTAAAATACACATTTACCCCTGGATAACTACACTAATATTTACAGAAAGAATTAAAAACAATCTCCTTCTGGGGTTGTATCCACTTCAACCGATACCAGAAGGTTCAGTCATTATGTTAGAAGCTGAAGAACAGCTGCACATCACCTTGATAAACGTGCACTCGTAAGCAATTCCAACTGTCGACAGACACATTCAGGTTTAGGCCACGAGTTGCGACACTGTCTAACACTGCATATGTGCTCTGGCGGGCAAAGTCAGTACACAATCCAAGTTCCAATAGTCGCACATAGATGGCGTAAGCGTATGTTGTACAACGCAATACACACGTATTAGAAACACATAGTCCAACTGCACAAGGCATATATCATGGGAGATGAACTGTGCCCACAAGACACGCAATTAAAATATATGTCTCGTATAATGTTCATATTCCAAATTATATTTTAGTATATTTGGATTAGTAATGCTTCACTATTGAAAAGTATTACACAACAAAAGTTATAGAGAACAGAAGTACCAATCATTTGTCTTATACAGTTACCTATTACGATAGTAGAATTCATGAATTTAGACTTTTTTGTTAGGTCCATACCAATACCAATCATTGCTGACATGAAAATATTGTTTAATCATATTCACTGGCAATGGTTTTTATCATTTCTTAAGGTGTAAAACTGTGTTGTCATCGGTCTTTATCAACAAGGAAAATTGTGCAGATGATTATAAAAATTGAGAAAAACTTAAAGGAGCGATCACTTGAAAAATAAGACAAGAGGGAATCATGACTGCCTTTATATTAGATACTCTAATAACCCAGAATCGGAAGAAAACTAAATGTGAATGCCTACAATATCGAAAGCTCATAAAACTGATCAGTAATTGACCATTGTTGTGATGTGATTTCTATCTTATGCTGCCACTCATCTCCGATCAATGGGATTACTGCTGCGTCCCGAGTAAAAGTGCATGACAATGTTAAAAAGAGAGAGGTTCCACCTATTCAATACAATGATAAACCGTTGCACAAACTTATGTCACAGCATGTTTCATTTGGTTTGGGACCGGTTTCGACACATATTTATGTCATCATCAGCCAATAGAAAAACATGGCAAGAAGTATACAATTATCAACACACAAAAACACATTAAAGAATAACTGTAAAACATATAACACTTTCATGAAGAAGTGAACAATTGAAGTTCATGTAGTTTTTACACTCTTGCTGTGAGTGTTAATAGAACTGAAGGATACAAGTGAAATGTAACACTTTTCCATGAAGATAATTTTTTGTAGAGATCATAAGCACTGTGACGTTCTTGAGCACTCTTGTTGCAAGCTTTGAAGTCAATATATTAGATCTTGAGGTAAAAGGATCTTGAAAGATGCAGCATAATTTACAATTGTTGCTAGGCAAGGAATGCACTTGTTGCTAGGTAATGAATAATATGATTTTTGGTTTTGGTACTTCTAAAGGTGGATAGTGATATGTATAAAAACTCCTAGACTATGTTGTAGGATATGAACTTATCAGTATTGATATGGATTTATGAGATCTATAGAAAAAGGAAAATAATTTAGAAATAAAAAGTAAAAACGGGGAAAAAATGGTAAGATAAGTAATACTTTGAAGCTCACCTTGTTTAGCTTGCCACGAAGTATAAGAGGAAGTAAGAACAGAAAATGAGCACAGGTAGGGGATAGCAGGTGGGCAGGGGGGTGAAGGAGTAAGGGGAGTTGTTTAAGGTGGATCAGCGGGGGGTTGTGGTGGGGGAAAGTAGCACGAGAAGGTGTTGTGTATAACATGGAAGATCGACCGCCTACTTGTCAACTTGAAGCTTTTGAAAACTAAGATAAGGAAGTCAAAAAAGATGTTCAGTTTTCAGATAAATCATCAATTCATCCAATTTAGACACTAGTGTCTTATTTGGTAGTATGCGATAAAACAGCCCAGTTTTATTGGCATTATACATCTGATCTGGCGTTAAGTTATCAGAGCAAATAATGTCCTGAAATTCCTTCATGAAGCTGTCACCAGCGACTTTATCCCCTGAAAATCTTTCAGCAGTCACTAAAAGCTGACGTATGCCATGACGAGCTTTCCACCTTTCCAACCAACTTGACTAGTTGTAAAGTTTCCATCTCCATTTGCTAGCTTGCTGTTTAAACTAAGCGCCTTTTCTTGTAAAATCGACCCTGAAATTGGAACACCATGCTCTTTTTTTCACTAAACCACATAAATAATGCGTCATCTAGAGATTCATTTCTAGCTTTCTTTACTGTGGCACAAACCTGTAAACTATCTTTCGTCATCATTTTAAAGCAGAAGTCTTCAATTTCTTTGTGGTTTTTCTTCCAGTCAGACACAGTTGAAGCCCCTATGCCATATTCTATAGCAATATTTGTCCAGCCAGTAAAATGCTTCTAACTTTTTTCCATGGAAACAAACACTTTCTTCCATTTTGAAGCCATTTCACACCCACTCAAACAATACAATACTGCACAGAAAAATACTGTAACTGTACAACATGGTGTTAACCTTCAGCTACTGATGTGCGTGCTGAGGCACGTTAGTAGTGCATTGCGTTCAGAAGAGTGTGCGTTCGAATCCCACCTCAGCTATCCTGGAAATGGCTTTCCATGGTTTCCCACTCTCAATTCCAGGCAAATGCCAGGACGGAACCTTTGATAGACTGGCCGAATTACTTCCAAATCCTGTCCTTAACTATCCTTGGTGGAAAAGACGTTCAAGAAGAGCCGACCCCATAAAGGAAAGAAATTTTTGTTTTTCAATCCAGATAAACCGGAGATCTGGATTAATGAGGGCCAGGTAACAAGGTTCTTGTGTAATAATTACCAAATTTAGGTAATGCAAGTTGAAATTAATCTAGTTACTAATAGCATATCATAATGTAGTACAACAATTACAATTAGAGGAGTTCGGAAATATTTCCATGAGTAAACACAAATAGGAAAAGTCCTCTGAGTTTTAATTACTGCATTGATGGGGTACAAGTTTCTTTTGGGGATCAGTGTAAGTACCTAGGTGTTAATATAAGGATGAATCTTCATTGGGGTAATCACATAAATACGATTGTAAATAAAGGGTACACATGGTTATGAGGGTATTTAGGGGTTGTAGTAAGGATGTAAAGGAGAGGGCATATACATCTCTGGTAAGACCCCAAATAGAGTATGGTTCAAGTGTATGGGACCCTCACCAGGATTACTTGATTCAAGAACTAGAAACAATCCAAAGAAAAGCAGCTCGATTTGTTCTGGGTGATTTCCGACAAAAGAGTAGCATTACAAATATGTTGCAACGTTTGGTCTGGGAAGACTTGGGAGAAAGGAGACGAACTGCTCGACTAAGTGTTATGTTCCGAGCTGTCAGTGGCGAGATGGTGTGAAATGAGATCAGTAGATGAATAAGTTTGAGTGGTGTCTTTAAAAGTAGGAAAGATCACAACATGAAGATAAAGTTGGAATTCAAGAGGACAAATTGGGGCGAATATTCATTTATAGGAAGGGGAGTTAGGGACTGGAATAACTTACCAAGGGAGATGTTCAATAAATTTACAATTTCTTTGCAATCATTTAAGAAAAGGCTAGGAAAACAACAGATAAGGAATCTGCCACCTGGGCTACTGCCCTAAATGCAGATCAGTAGTGAATGGTCGATAAACACACACTCGGTGACTTCACAAGGTCTCGAAAGCTGGAGTCATTAATAGTAGAGATGCCGGGCTGAGTAGCTCAGACGATTGAGGCGCTGGCCTTCTGACCCCAACTTGGCAGGTTTGATCCTGACTCAGTCGGGTGGTATTTAAAGGTGCTCAAATACGTCAGCCTTGTATTGGTAGATTTACTGGCATGTAAAAGAACTCCTGCAGGACTAAATTCTGGCACCTCAGTGTCTCCAAAAACTGTACAAGTAGTTAGTGGGATATAAAGCAAATAACATTAGTAGTAGTAGTAGGGATAATATAATTTCACTAGGTTATTAGTGCCCTTGTCCACATGCATGAGAGTAAACTTCTGAAATACTGATGAAAAACATTTTAGACAGTAAATTTCACTGATAATTAAACTAATGTAGTCTCCTGATGCAAATAATAAGTAGTAGGTTACTCACCAACATACAGCGATGTTTGTACACTGTTAACTTACTTTGTGTAATTAGCTACTATAATATTCATGACTCCTTAGCTAGTAAGACTAGCTAGATTTTTTCTTCAAATCAAACCTTTCCTTTTCTTCATTTCACTCACCAGGAAATGGAAAAAGTCCAAAGGAAAGCAGCTTGATTTGTTCTGGCTAATAATAATAATAATAATAATAATAATAATAATAATAATAATAATAATAATAATAATAATAATAATAATAATAATAATAATAATAATAACATTACCAAAATGTTGCAAAGTTTGGGCTAGGAGCAGCTCAACTAAGCGGTACACTCTGAGTTGTCAGTGAAGCAATCGCATGAAATGATATAAGTAGTTGAATAAATTTGAGCAGTGTTTTTAAAAGTAGGAAAGTTCACAATCTGAAGACAAAGTTGAAATTAAAGAGGGCAAATTACGACAAATATTAATTTACAGGAGCAGGAGTTAGGGAGTTGAATAATTTACCAAGGAAGGTGTTTGATTAATTTCCAAATTCCCTGAAATTGTTTAAGAAAACACTAGGTAAACAACTGGTAGGGAATCTGCCACCTCTGCAACTGCTCTAAATGCAGATCGTTGGTGATTGATTGATTGATTGATTGATTGATTGATTGATTGATTGATTGATTGATTGATTGATTGATTGATTGATTGATTGATTGATTGATTGATTGATTGATTGATTGGAATGGGAACCAGGGTAGAGTGTTACCCAGGAATTAGCCTTTTTTTTGCAAGTTGCTTTACGTCGCACTGACACAGATAGGTCTTATGGCAACGATGGGAGAGGAAAGGGCTAAGAGTGGGAAGGAAGCGTCCTTGGCCTTAATTAAGGTACAGCCCCAGCATTTGCCTGGTGTTAAGATGGGAAACCACAGAAAACCATCTTCTGGGCTGCCGACAGTGGGATTCGAACCCACTATCTCCCGGATGCAAGCTCACAGCCGCGCGCCGCTAACTGCACGGCCAACTCGCCTGGTAGGAATTAGTTTAAGGCAGTTGTTGAGTGAAGGAGGAGGGTAAGGAGAAGGTGTTAGCTTTTCACGTTGGTACCAACAATGTAAGACGAACAGGTATAGGTACCAACATAGTTGGATATGTGTGAGATCTGGTTAATGAAGCCTGAGAGAAGTTTAAGGGAGCAAAGATTGTTATCAGTGGAATACTGTGTAGGAAGGATACTGACTAGAAGGTGATAGGAGATTTAAATGAGACTATGGAGTGCGTATGTGGGAAACTGGGAGGGAGATTTGTAGATCCTAATGAGTGGGTAAGAGATAGAGATCTATGCTCAGATGGCCTACACTTCCCAGCAGTAGTACGTATGTTAGTAAGTTTGTTTAAAAGGGTTATAGGGAGGTACATTCAGGGAAATGGGGTGGACTAGAGAGTCGTGATAAAAGTACAGGGCGCTAGAAATCAAGTAAGAATGACATAAAAAAATGTTAGTATTAAAGTGTAGAAGTGTTGTGAAGAAATTTTTTATGGCTGAGAAGCGATATGGAAATTTTATCACAGAACTGGAGTGTTTATCATAGAGACAGGATAGGAACAGTAGGAGTGCAAGTATTCGTACTGGTGAAAGAAGAAATACAAAGAAATATGAAGTAGGGCCAGCATCCATGGACTTAACATGTCACTTTCAGCAAAAATAGTTATTGCTTTGTGTCGCTTATTACATAATTCCTCTAGTTCACTGCGAACTCTACCATCAGGAACTGATTGGTTTTTCTGGGGTGTATCAAAAATTATTTCACCTAGATGGACACAAACATATTTACACAGTACAGGCACATACTCTCAAATAATTATGCTAGTAACAACATGCTATTATTTACACTTTACTTACAGTACATTATCAGAGATGGTGTTCATATCACCCCTATTATCAAGCTATCTCGTGGATGAAGTCTAACAAGCATTGGCAGCTACACATTTTAACAATGTTTCTAGTAACTGAAAACCAATTGTTGTATATTTCTTCTAAATTCATCTTTCTATCATCTTATCACGACTTCAATACCCACCCGGGCTTCTTTTTTTTTTCTGTTCCTCTGCATCACACAAATAATGTTGTGGTGACCAGCGCTACATTGTGAACTTCCCTGCCAGCACACCAACTTGTTCCTTGCCAAGGACAGACACTGAGGACAGTTGACTGTATGCCTGTGTTCCTTTTATTATTAAGATATTTCGTTTTGATTTCTTCTTTTTTATATCTATTTCATTCTTGACATGCTTTCTTCTTTTCTTTCACTGCTTCTCCTTGTCATCCCACCACGGAGTCTCCTTTTCTTTCACTCCCATCAATGTTCTCTCTCCCACTTACAAATGCCCTTTTAAAGTTGGACCATTCATTTTCGACATTTCCTACTTCAGTAATTGAATTTGTTGTTTCAGTTCCTCCAGAAATTCTTCCTGTACATTCTTATCTTTTAATTCCCACACTTTTATTTTAATCTAATCTCCTTTAATTTGTCCATTTTTCCCACTCTCAGTTTTTCTATCATAACTCCATGATGTCCATGCTTCTCCAGTTAACTGTCTGTGATTTGTCCTTTCCACAAGAAAGTAATGAATTGCTCATTTTATTCTTCTGTCACCCCAGCCATATCTTGTAATTTTCCTGCTGTTTTTGTTCTGAAACCATGTGTTGTCCACTATCGTTTCATTCCTTTCACAAAATCAACTAGTTTCTCTTCTTCTTCTTCAGTTCTTTTCCCATATCCGAATGGTCTAAATACTTTTTCCTTTCCTTGTCTTTCATTTCAAACTTGTGCATTTCCTACTTCAGTAATTGACATTTGTTGTTTCAGTCTCTTCCACATCAATTATCTCCTTTTGTAGTTTCGCCAAGCATTATTTGATATCCTCTTTGTTCCCTATCTGTGGTGCATACACCTGTATGAAGTCCTTCACTTCGTTCCTCATTCTGTCTAATTTTAGTTATCCTGTTGCTGATGTGCTCCACCATATCCACATACTCCTCCAGCTGTTTTCAAATTATCAGGCCCACTCCATTTTTCTCTTATCTGCCACCATTCTAGTATAGTGTATATTCTTTCCTCATTCTCATCTTTCCATTCCCTTCCCATTTAACTTTGCTCAACCTGATCATTTCTATACCCTCTTTCTCCATAAATCCACCACTTCCTCTGCCTTTCCTGTCAGGGTTATAAGACTGATTATGCCCATAGTAGTATAATAGGACAGTTCGGCCGCCACCACCTCCCCCGGGCTCCCAGGGGTCCCTCCACCACCCGCGGGAAATTTGAATTTTGGCGGGAAATTAGAATTTTTGTGGGAAATTTGCATTTTGGCGCGAGATTTGAATTTGTAAACAAAGCCACGTGCTTTTTGACAGCTGTCATCGACAACAACGCATCGCTAACCTCACTGCTGCCATCTTGACGGGCCTAAACCTCAGTGGTACCAACTTAACCTAACTAGCGCGAGGTAAACAAATCCACGTGCTTTTTGACAGCCACATGCTTTTTGACAGTCAACAACGCATCGCTAACCTCAGTACTGCCATCTTGACGGGCCTAAACCTCAGTGGTACCAACTTAACCTCACAAGCGCGAAGTAAACAAATCTACGTGTTTTTTGACAGCCACGTGCTTTTTGACAGCTGTCATCCGCCATATTTAAACTACAGAATACCGTGCTGCCCTCTTTATATCGCAGTAGCTGCAAATTCGTCACCTGTCATCCGCAGTGCTGCCATCTTAGCGGGCCTAAACCTTAGTGCTACCAACTTAACCTCACTAGCGTGAGATAAACAAATCCACGTGCAGCTGACATCCGTCATCTTTAATCCATAGAGCACAGTGCTGCCCTCTTTAGCTACTTACCTTTGAAAGGTGGTACGTCACAGCTGTCATCCGCCATCTTGCATCACAAACCTCAGTGCTGCACTCTTTAGCTAGATACCTTTGAAATGTAGTGGCGGCGATTTGAAAAATTCTTTATGCCCTTGTTTGGAAACAAAGCCACATGCTTTTTTGACAGCTGTCATCCGCCATCTTTAACCAGAGAGCACCGTGCTGCCCTCTTTAGCTACTTACCCTTGAAATGTGGTACGTCACAGCTGTCATCCGCCATCTTGCATCGCAAACCTCAGTGCTGCACTGTTTAGCTAGATACCTTTGAAATGTAGTGGCGGCAATTTGAAAAATTCCTTATGCTCTTGTTTGGAAACAAACCTATGCGCTTTTTTGACAGCTATCATCAGCCATCTTTAATCCAGAGAGCACCGTGCTGCCCTCTATGTGGTGGTGGTAAATTCTACACCGTCTTGTTTGGAAACAAACCCATGTGCCTTTCTGACAGCTGTCAATCGCCATCTTTAATCCAGAGAGCACCGTGCTGCCCTCTTTGTGCCGGTGGCAAATTCCACGCGCTCTTGTTTGGAAACAAACTCACGTGCTTTTTGACAGCTGTCATCCACCATCTTGCATCACAAACCTCAGTGCTGTACTCTTTAGCTAGATACCTTTGAAATGTGGTGGCGGCAAATTCCACGTGCTCTTGTTTGGAAACAAAGCCACGTGCTTTTTTGACAACTGTCATCCGCCATCTTTAATCAATAGAGCACTGTGCTGCTATCATGCGGGTAATTTCGTCAGCTGTCATCCGCCATCTTTAATCCACAGAGCACCGTGCTGCTCTCTGTAGTAGCGGGCAATTTGAAAAGTTCTGTTAGCTGTCATCCGCCATCTTTAATCAAGAGAGCACCGTGCTGCCATCTTTAGCTAGATACCTTTGAAATGTAGTGGCGGCAAATTGAAAAATTCCACGTGCTCTTGTTTAGTAAACAAACTCACGTGCTTTTTGTCAGCTGTCATCCGCCATCTTACATCGCAAACCTCAGTGCTACACTCTTTAGTTGAAATATGGTGGCGGATAATTTAAAAAGAAAAATCCTGCAGCAGCCATCTCTCGACGCTAATTGCACAAGATGGTGGCTATACATGACTCTATAAAGGTGCTTATGCAAGATGATCGCTATACATAGGTTCTTATGAGACTCCCTTGGGATGCTTGCGCAAGATGGCGGTTATACAAGGCTCCTTATGAGACACCCTATGGATGCTTGCGCAAGATGGTGGTTGCTCTTATGAGGCGGCTTAAGGGTCCTTGCACAAGATGGCTAGAGACGCCCCTAAGGATGCTTGCGCAAGATGGCGGACGCAAGATGGCGGCTATACACGACTCCTTATGAGACTCTTTAAGGGTGATTGCGCAAGATGGCGGCCGCTCGTTGCTTAGAGGCTAACGTGTCGTGCTAGTTCGATTCATTAAATTTAGGGCTTAAATGCAAAATGTTAAATATCCCGAAAACGGTGCACCGTAGAGCAAAACGGACAAAATTGTTCTGCCTAATACGTAGGTTCGCAGTATGAGGAACAAGAAAACATAGTCTAATGATGGGATCAACGGTTCGATTCCTACTTAAGCCCTTTGACATTGCAGCTATCTAATTCTACAAGATGGTGGCTGCTCTTATGATGCACAAGATGGCTTGAGACGTCCTAGGGATGCTTACGCAAGAGGGCGGACACAAAATGCTGACTATACATAGCTCCTTATGAGACAGCCTAGGGGGTGCTCGCACAAGATGTTGGCTACTCTTATGAAGAAAGCTAGCTTAGAGGCTACTGCGCAAGATAACGGTTGCTGTTATGCAGGCGGTGGAGAGCAAATTGAAATTCTACAGAGCACACTGCTGCCCTCTTTAGCTGAAATGTATTGGTGGATAATTTGAAAAATTCTTTTGACAGGTGTCATCTTTAAACAATGACGACTATACATAGGCTGTTAAGACTTTATCGTTCTCCTCCTCCTCCTTCTCTAACGCCTCCTCCTCCGCCTCTTATGTGAAGGCATAGCTTTATATCGAACAAGTTTAAACCTGCATCGCGAAGGCAAGCGTGTGCAGCGATAACATTATTGTACATGTTTAGACTTGCGAAACATAAGAAGATTAGAATCAAACGCTGTACTCGATACAACATGTGATCAGAACATTGATTGATGTGTTCAGAACACAAAATAAGTGATCAAGACTAGAATCGAACCCTGTACTCGATACAACATGTCAGGGGATACCCTTGTTCTAAGAAGATCAGATTGAAACATAACAAGACTTGAATCGAACACTGTACTCGATGTCGTTAACTTCAACATGTGATTAAAACATTGTTTGGTGTGTTCAGAACACTACATAATTAGAATCGAACGCTGTACTTAATACAACATGTTAGGGGATACCTTTGTTCTAAGAAGATCAGATTGAAACATAACAAGACTAGAATTGAACACTGCACTCGATGTCGTTAACCTTAACATGTGATCAGAACATTGATTGATGTGTTCAGATCACTAAACAAGTAGAACCGAACACTGTACTCGATACAACATGTTAGGGGGTACCTTTGTTCTAAGAAAATTAGATTGAAACATAACAAGACTAGAATCGAACACTACACTCGATGTCGTTAACCTTAACATGTGCTCAGAACATTGATTGATGTGTTCAGATCACTAAACAAGTAGAACCGAACACTGTACTCGATACAACATGTCAGGGGATAACTTTGTTCTAAGAAAATTAGATTGAAACATAACAAGACTAGAATCGAACACTACACTCGATGTCGTTAACCTTAACATGTGATCCGATACAACATGTTAGGGGATACCTTTGTTCTAAGAAAATTAGATTGAAACATAGCAAGACTAGAATCGAACACTGTACTCGATACAGCATGTGATTAGAACATTGTTTGATGTGTTCAGAGCAAAAGTACAACTTCAATGATTTACCTAGTGTAAAAATCAAAAACACACACTGTGCACATATCGCATAGCTATCTCGCCTATCACTTGCCTAGTACGAAAATCAAAAACACACTGTGCACATATCGCATAGCTAACTCGGCAACACTTCAAATGATTTGCTTAGTGCGAAAATAAAAAATCTATCCCGCGTGGCTAACTCGTTCACCGCACTGCTAAGACGCTTAGTAATTGCAAATACACTGATATATGTCATACGAAAATCAAGAAAGCACACTGCGTAGCCAACTCGCTCAGTCACTCGCTTAGTAATTGTAACACGACTAGAACACTGATACACGTTACTCTTTTTTTCTCGAAACACACACACACGGATAAGAATGTTGCGAGATACTACATACTTACATGTTTAAAAAAATAGGGGGATGAAAGATCATAAATTATATGTACACATGTTGTCTCCAAGTTGTAAGACGAAATAGACGCAGAATTCGAGTTTCCGCTATAGCTGGCGAACGGAAGTAGCATGATATCTCAGCAAAAAATGTACGCGTGAGCTTGCATACACGCAAGTTAGACACAATGATGGATACCGCGATTCAAATCCTGGAAACTTATGCCGTCAGGAAGGGCATCCGGCTAGATCATGTAATTACACGTTATGACGATCGCGCAGGTCCCTCGCCTAGCATTTGCTATTTTTACGGCTTCCGACAGTAGAAGTTCGAACCCGCTATCTCCCGAAGTAGCGAGAATGATAGCGGGTACAAGAGTGTTGAGGGTGATTCATTTGTCGGATGGAGGTGATAAGCCTTGTGTAGGCTTCTTCGGTAGGAGTAGGCTATGTGCCGGTACCAGGACGTCTAGTTATAAAACCCGCTACAACAGATTTGTCGCGTATACTGCGATTTAAAATCCTAGTCCTTTAACGTCAGGAAGGGTAACCGGTTGTAAAACTATGGTGTATGATGTAAGAGGCGAGGTGTGCAAAAAGCTAGCATTAAGTAAGTGCTGTTGATGGGGACGTTAAACCTTGTGCAGACTCCTTCGAAAATTATTGTGAGTACAAGACGTTGATGGTGATTCATCTGTCAGATGGAGGCAATAAGCTGTGTGCAGGCTCTTTCGGCAGGAGTAGGCTATGTGCCGGCACTGGGTTTTACCCTCTCCCTACTGTAGTATATTACATTCTTAGGTAGTTTCGAGGGCGTGCAAAAAGCCAGCATTGAGTAAGGGTTGTTGATGGGGGCGTTAAACCTTGTGCAGGCTCCTTCAAGAGGAGTAGTCTATATGCCGGCACCGTGCAGGCTCTTTCGATAGAGGTAGGCTATGTGCTGGCACTGTGTTTTAACCTCTCCGTACAATCATAATATTTTATGTTAGGAACTTACACGAGCTAAATGCTACATGGCTAAGAAAACGTTCCGTGAGTTACAAGAGGCTTATCAGCACGCAGTGTCCTCGTTCAAGGTTAGTACAGCAGGAAGCCGAGTGTACAATTTCAGTCAACACATGCATTCCGAACCTCGCACTGACTGACTGCGCCGATACAACTTCAAAGACTGCGGAACAAAAAAGCAGTGGAACAAAAAATGTAACCCATAGCCTGCTACTAAAGTTTAACACTGTAAATGTTTGGAGCTCCTGTTTTTACAGCTAGATGTGGTTCCTAACGTGGCAGGGCCGGGATTAAAAATATGTTTTACAGCCGAGTGCCCCCTTCCATAACATGAGATTTTAAATAGCAAGAATCTGTTTTACGGCCGGTTGCCGTTCCTGATGCGAGATTTTAAATCACAAGAATCCGTTTTACTACAGGATGCCCTTCTAAGATTTTCAAAAGCAGTATATAGCCTCGTACATCATACACTATTGTTTTACGGTACGGCCGGTTGCCCTTCCTGACGCGATATTTTAAATCACAAGAATCTGTTTTACAACTGGATGCCCTTCTAGGATTTTAAATAGCAGTATCTAGCCTCTTACATCATACCCTATTGTTTTCGACCGGTTGCCCTTCCTGACGTCAAAGAACTGGGATTAAGAATCTGTTTTACAACTAGTTGCCCTTTCTAACACGAGAATCGGGGTTTTACAACTAGATGCTCTTCTTAGATTTTAAAAAGCAGTATCTAGCCTCTTACATCATACACTATTGTTTCACGGTACGGCCGGTTGCCCTTCCTGACGCGAGATTTTAAATCATAAGAATCTGTTTTACGACTGGTTGCCCTTCCTGACACAAAACTAGCAGTATCTAGCCTCTTACATCATACACTATTGTTTTCGACCGGTTGCCCTTCCTGACGTCACAGAACTGGGATTAAGAATCTGTTTTACAACTAGTTGCCATTTCTAACAAGAGAATCGGGGTTTTACAGCTAGATGCTCTTCTTGGTGCAGGAACTAAGATTTTAAATCGCAAGAATTTGTTTTAAAACTAGTTACCCTTCGAGATGCAAGAAATAAGATTCTAAATTACAGTATCTAGCCTCTTACATCATACACCATAGTTTTACGGCTATTTACTCTACTTTACGCGAGGACTAAGATTTTAAGTCGCAAGAATCTGTTTTACTGCTAGATACCCTTCCTAACGCGAGAAATAAGATTTTAAATCACAAGAATTAATTTTACAGCCGGGTGTTATTTTTGATGAGCGAAACAAGATTTTAAATTGTGTCCCACACCACAAACTATTGTTTAATAGCTAGATGCCCTTCTTGACGTATAAACTATTAGTATCTAGGCTCTTACATCATACACCATAGTTTTACGACCGGTTAACCTTCCTGACTAGGATTTTAAATCGCAGTATACGCGACAAATCTCTTGTAGCAGGTTTTATAACTAGATGTCCCGGTACCGGCACATAGCCTACTCCTACTGAAGAAGCCTGCACAAGGCTTATTGCCTCCATCTGACAGATGAATCACCATCAACGTCTTGTACTCACAATAATTTTCGAAGGAGTCTGCACAAGGTTTAACGTCCCCATCAACAGCCCTTACTTAATGCTGGCTTTTTGCACACCCCGCTTCTTACATCATACACCATAGTTTTACGACCGGTTACCCTTCCTGACGTTAAAGGACTAGGATTTTAAATCGCAGTATCCGCGATAAATCTGTTGTAGCGGGTTTTATAACTAGATATCCCGGTACCGGCACATAGCCTACTCCTACCGAAGAAGCCTGCACAAGGCTTATCACCTCCATCCGACAAATGAATCACCCTCAACACTCTTGTACCCGCTATCATTCTCGCTACTTCGGGAGATAGCGGGTTCGAACTTTTACTGTCGGAAGCCGCAAAAAATAGCAAATGCTAGGCGAGGGACCTGCGCGATCGTCATAACGTGTAATTACATGATCTAGCCGGATGCCCTTCCTGACGGCATAAGTTGCCAGGATTTGAATCGCGGTATCCATCATTGTGTCTGACTTGCAAGTATGCAAGCTCACGCGTATTTTTTGCTGAGATATCATGCTATTTCCTTTCGCCAGCTATAGCGGAAACTCGCAGTACTGCGTCTATTTCGTCTTACAACTTGGAGGAGACAACATGTGTACATATAATTTATAATCTTTCATCCAACCTATTTTTTTAACATGTAAGTATGTAGTATCTCGCAACATTCTTATCTGTGTGTGTGTGTTTTTCGAGAAAAAAAGAGTAACGTGTATCAGTGTTCTAGTCGTGTTGCAATTACTAAGCGAGTGACCGAGGGATTTGGCTACGCAGTGTGCTTTCTTGATTTTCGCATGACATATATCAGTGTATTTGCAATTACTAAGCGTCTTAGCAGTGCGGTGAACGAGTTAGCTACGCGGTATAGATTTTTTTAATTTTCGTACTAAGCAAATCATTTGAAGTGTTGCCGAGTTAGCTATGCGATATGTGCACAGTGTGTTTTTGATTTTCATACTAGGCAAGTGATAGGCGAGATAGCTTCGAGATATGTGCACAGTGTGTTTTTGATTTTTACACTAGGTAAATCATTGAAGTTGTTCTTTTGCTCTGAACACATCAAACAATGTTCTGATCACATGTTGTATCGAGTACAGTGTTCGATTCTAGTCTTGCTATGTTTCAATCTAATTTTCTTAGAACAAAGGTATCCCCTAACATGTTGTATCGGATCACATGTTAAGGAAAACGACATCGAGTGTAGTGTTCGATTCTAGTCTTGTTATGTTTCAATCTAATTTTCTTAGAACAAAGGTATCCCCTGACATGTTGTATCGAGTACAGTGTTCGGTTCTACTTGTTTAGTGATCTGAACACATCAATCAATGTTCTGAGCACATGTTAAGGTTAACGACATCGAGTGTAGTGTTCGATTCTAGTCTTGTTATGTTTCAATCTAATTTTCTTAGAACAAAGGTATCCCCTAACATGTTGTATCGAGTACAGTGTTCGGTTCTAGTCTTGTTATGTTTCAATCTAATTTTCTTAGAACAAAGTTATCCCCTGACATGTTGTATCGAGTACAGTGTTCGGTTCTACTTGTTTAGTGATCTGAACACATCAATCAATGTTCTGATCACATGTTAAGGTTAACGACATCGAGTGCAGTTTCGATTCTAGTCTTGTTATGTTTCAATCTAATTTTCTTAGAACAAAGGTATCCCCTAACATGTTGTATCGAGTACAGTGTTCGGTTCTACTTGTTTAGTGATCTGAACACATCAATCAATGTTCTGATCACATGTTAAGGTTAACGACATCGAGTGCAGTGTTCAATTCTAGTCTTGTTATGTTTCAATCTGATCTTCTTAGAACAAAGGTATCCCCTAACATGTTGTATTAAGTACAGCGTTCGATTCTACTTATGTAGTGTTCTGAACACACCAAACAATGTTTTAATCACATGTTGAAGTTAACGACATCGAGTACAGTGTTCGATTCAAGTCTTGTTATGTTTCAATCTGATCTTCTTAGAACAAGGGTATCCCCTGACATGTTGTATCGAGTACAGGGTTCGATTCTAGTCTTGATCACTTATTTTGTGTTCTGAACACATCAATCAATGTTCTGATCACATGTTGTATCGAGTACAGCGTTTGATTCTACTCTTCTTATGTTTCGCAAGTCTAAACATGTACAATAATGTTATCGCTGCACACGCTTGCCTTCGCGATGCAGGTTTAAACTTGTTCGATATAAAGCTATGCCTTCACATAAGAGGCGGAGGAGGAGGAGGAGGAGGAGGAGGAGGAGGAGGAGGAGGAGGAGGAGGAGGAGGAGGAGGAGGAGGAGAATGATAAGATCTTAACAGCCTATGTATAGTCATCAATGTTTAAAGATGACACCTGTCAAAAGAATTTTTCAAGTTATCCACCACCACATTTCAGCTAAAGAGGGCAGCAGGGTGCTCTGTTGATTAAGCACATAGAATTTCAATTTGCTCTCCACCGCATGCATAACAGCAACCGTTATCTTGCGCAGTAGCCTCGAAGCTAGCTTTCTTCATAAGAGTAGCCGCCATCTTGTGCGACCACTCCCTAGGCTGTCTCATAAGGAGCTATGTAGAGCCGCCATCTTGCGTCCGCCATCTTGCGCAAGCATCCTTAGGGGGCGTCTCTAGCCATCTTGTGCAAGGACCCTTAAGCCGCCTCATAAGAGCAACCACCATCTTGCGCAAGCATCCCTAGGATGTCTCATAAGGAGCCTTGTATAACCGCCATCTTGCGCAAGCATCCCAAGGGAGTCTCATAAGAACCTATGTATAGCGATCATCTTGCATAAGCACCTTTATAGAGTCATGTATAGCCACCATCTTGTGCAATTAGCGTCGAGAGATGGCTGCTGCAGGATTTTTTTTTAAAATTATCCGCCACCATATTTCAACTAAAGAGTGTAGCACTGAGGTTTGCGATGTAAGATGGCGGATGACAGCTGACAAAAAGCGCGTGAGTTTGTTTACTAAACAAGAGCACGTGGAATTTTTCAATTTGCCGCCACTACATTTCAAAGGTATCTAGCTAAAGATGGCAGCACGGTGCTCTCTTGATTAAAGATGGCGGATGACAGCTAACAGAACTTTTCAAATTGCCCGCTACTACAGAGAGCAGCACGGTGCTCTGTGGATTAAAGATGGCGGATGACAGCTGAAGAAATTACCCGCATGATAGCAGCACAGTGCTCTATTGATTAAAGATGGCGGATGACAGTTGTCAAAAAGCACGTGGCTTTGTTTCCAAACAAGAGCACGTGGAATTTGCCGCCACCACATTTCAAAGGTATCTAGCTAAAGAGTACAGCACTGAGGTTTGTGATGCAAGATGGCGGATGACAGCTGTCAAAAAGCACGTGAGTTTGTTTCCAAACAAGAGCGCGTGGAATTTGCCACCGGCACAAAGAGGGCAGCACGGTGCTCTCTGGATTAAAGATGGCGGTTGACAGCTGTCAGAAAAGCACATGGGTTTGTTTCCAAACAAGAACGCGTAGAATTTACCACCACCACATTTCAAAGGTAAGTAGCTAAAGAAGGCAGCACGGTGCTCTGTTGATTAAAGATGGCGGATGACAGCTGTCAAAAAAGCATGTTGATTTGTTTCCAAACAAGAGCACGTGGAATTTGCCGCCACCACATTTCAACTAAAGATTGCAGCTCTGTACTCTCTGGATTAAAGATGGCGGATGACAGCTGTCAGAAAATCATATAGGTTTGTAAAGCACGTGGAATTTACCGCCACCACATTTCAAAGGTACGTAGCTAAAGAGGGCAGCACGGTGCTTAAAGATGGCTGCTGTCAAAAAAGCATTTTTCAAATTATCCGCCACCCCATTTCAAAGGTAAGAAGCTAAAGAGGGCAGCACTGCGCTCTATAGATTAAAGATGGCTCATGACAGCTCTCAAATAATTCACGTGGCTTTGTTTATCTCACGCTAGTGAGGTTAAGTTGGTAGCACTAAGGTTTAGGCCCGCCAAGATGGCAGCACTGCCGATGACAGGTGACGAATTTGCAGCTACTGCGATAAAGAGGGCAGCACGGTGGTCTATAGTTTAAAGATGGCGGATGACAGCTGTCAAAAAAGCACGTGGCTGTCAAAAAGCACGTGGCTTTTTTATCTCGCGCTTGTGAGGTTACGTTGGTACCACTGAGGTTTAGGCCCGCCAAGATGGCAGCAGTGAGGTTAGCGATGCGTTGTTGTTTGTCAAAAAGCACGTGGCTGTCAAAAACACGTGGATTTGTTTACCTCGCGCTAGTTACGTTAAGTTGGTACCACTGAGGTTTAGGCCCATCAAGATGGCAGCAGTGAGGTTAGCGATGCGTTGTTGTCGATGACAGCTGTCAAAAAGCACGTGGCTTTGTTTACAAATTCAAATCTCGCGCCAAAATTCAAATTTCCCGCCAAAATTCAAATTTCCCGCGGGTGGTGGAGGGACCGCTGGGAGCCCGGAGGAGGTGGTGGCGGCCGAACTGTCCTATTATACTACTGCCCATCTTCATGATGTTGGCACTGGTCCCTCATATTTCACAGTTCCTTCAGCACTCAAGGAACTGTAGGTCACTTGCAGTGTATCTTTTCTGAAGCAAGTTTTAGGCTATTATTACGTTGGGGTCACCACTCCCAGAGACATTTGTTTATTCAGGATTTATGATAACATATGTTTTCTTACTTGATTTAAAATTCTGCTGAATACTCTATTGGAAAGTAGGTAAGAATGGCCAACAAATGGAAAGATGAGTGTCATTCTTTTAATGTTTTAGGGTGCTTCTGAATTCCATAAACAATTTGCTACCATATCTATAACTATGGAGTTTGAGTTGACTAGGGCAACTATCAGTAAAAATTCTAATTACATTAATATTGTTCAAATCGATACAGCCTAGTTCATTAGAATAATAACAGTAAGTTATTTATTAAATTGAACACCTAATCAACACAATAAGTAATTGAAATATTTATTACATGTAATACAGCCTAGTTCATCATGAATTGCTGATGCAATTTGATTTAAGCTTTTCTTGTGTTCATATTCACTGTAAATGTAACTGAGTCAGTGTTCTGTTTAGCTGTACTTCACAGACAGTGAAATTATGAAGATGCAATTGAACACCTGCTCATGGAAGTCAGTCTTTCAAAAGAATAAGAGAAAATTTAAAAACTGGAACCACAGCTAATTTAAATTTTTAAATTTTTGGATAAGATGATTTTTCTAACTCAACACCTCAACTAAACTTTCTGGATGGAAATGAATTTTTAAATACTGTATATGTTCACTCAGAATAGCTTGAAACATCTTCCTTAATACATTCACCACATACCGTACAATCAACAGGATGTAACTATGTTATTCTGATGAATTGGGAGACTGTGGCCCAGAGAGTTTAAATTTAAAAATAAAACAGTATATTTCCGTGCTGATATTTTGTTCTCTGTATAGGTCATGAGTACCTATGTATTTGATTTGTTTTATATTTATACACTTTTTCTATCATTACTTCTTGTCCACTTCCATAGTGTAATGGATGGTACTATTAGCTGCCATCCTCAGGGACCCAGGTTCGATTCCCAGTACTGCCAGAAATTTAAGATTGGTAGGAGGACTGGTATGTGGTTAAATAGGTATGTGCAGCTCACCTCCATTGGGAGTGACTAGAAAGAGTTGCACTATCTGCAGTTGAGGACACATTCATTACTCACCATAATTCTTCTTTTAAATGTGTATTAAATACTAATTAATGTATAGCTGGTCACCCTGCTATGGTAATGGAGTAGACCACACAATCAGTGTCTCAGTCAAAGAAGAATTTCCTTGGAGAAAAAACTGGCACAACAGGTGGAGGATTAGGGGATTCAGTAGACACATGCTTGGATGAAAAATGGTAGAAAACCCATGTGCTGCACAGATTGGGCAGAAACATGTTGTTCCTTGGCTGACAGAACACTTTAAGAGGACTTGTTATGATCCTCTTCCACACTAAGCACAAGTGGGGCTACATTATCACTCCTCCTAGTTATCTGCCAATTAACTTTACTGGACAAAAACAAGATGTTTTTGCCCAAAGCCTCAAGACAATAGAAAATAAATCCCCAGCTCTATTAGAGAAGTGAAATAGCATTGTTGAACACGTTCACGTTGGTTAACCGATGGTTCACCACCTTCAAAAAATCTAATTACAGGAGCAAGTTCAGCTAAATTGGTGCTAATAGCGGATAATGACTCTCCAACTTCCTTTTCCCCAGAAATAGGGACTGAAGTGGGTAATTCTAAAGACTTCTTAAGACTAGAGATGGGCAACGCTCTAGCTCAAGACTCTCAAGATCTCCTGTGCTGCAATCTATGCGACTACGAAAATACGCTTGATAGTATATAAGCAGTTATTGCGTGAAAGATGTTGTGGAAATGTGCGTGCCGATAAATTTTGCCAAAAACCTGGAAAAGTATTGCATGTTCAACTATGAACCCCTGCATACCATTAACAGCAGTGGAAACAGAATGTCAGGATCTTAAACTGTTAATGATTCCTTTGAGGTGGACATCTTAGCTGAATAACCCTGTATAATTTGTTAATAACTGTAGATAGGATGTACAACCACTGAATGCTAGAAGAGTGCATTATTCAAACGTTGAGATGGGGTAAGATGCGCCTTGCTGCATATGCAACCACCATTACATATGAGTGGAACGTGTAATCGAAAATGCCTGAGTTTGCTCCAATTCTTTCAATAAGACAGTGATGGGCAATGTTCTTGAGACCGACTCTCCAGTGTTGCGATCTGTGCGATGTCCCAGTGACTACGAGCGTAAGCTTCATAGTATATTGCCAGCGTTCTCATATGGAAATGTGTGTGCCAATAAATTTCGTCTAAAGCCTAAGGAAAGTATTGCATGTTCAACTATTAGCCCCTTAATACCATTAACGAAAGTGAAAACACAATGACACTATCTTAAATGGTTCACTAGTTATTTGAGGCGGACATCATAGCTGAATAACCCTGCATAATTTGTGAATAACTGCAGGATGTACACATACCTGGATACCTCGCATTAGTTGTCAATAGGATAGGTTCTTGTGATATAGGCCGGGCCGGAGGTGTTCTCTGTGACAATTCCCCTACAGCAATATTACGTGTTTTTAAGTGCCGAATCATCCCAAAAGTATTTCTGTTGACGTATTTTACTCCTTTTGAATAAAAAAACACAACAGGTGTGGCATCTCATCAAAATAACCTGTATCTACGAATTTCGGACATTGTCTTAAAGTTGTTGCGTACAATTAGACATAATTACACATTGCACCATTATATACCGAAGTATCTAATTATTATGCAAATACTCTATAACATCGTAAGGAACTATTTCCTTCGTCACCAAAATATTGGTAAATACAAGCAGTGGGCTTATGATATTGAATGTGGGGTCTGATAACGAAGTATGTAATGTCCTGTACAATTCCTATGTATGAGCCTGCAGGCTCGATGGAATGAATGTACACTTAGCTGTCGAAAGAACTGGAGCACACTTAGGCATTTTAGATTACACGTTCCACTCATGTGTAATGGTGGTTGCATATCAGCAAGGCGCATCTTGCGCCGTCTTGAGTTCCAATAATGCACGCCTCTAGTATCGAGGTAGCAGTAGCCGTCAGTTTCTGTACTCATTTGTGTACTTACCGCTGCATACTATGCCAGAATGCACATTCTTTATAATTATGTTACACTGCGTCACAAGACATCAGTAGAAATTGAAGAAATGATCGCCCTAGTCGCTTGTTGACACGTATTTATGGAGCGGAGAAGGCCTGTGGTTGACTACTCACGTAGGTACTCGGCACAAAAAATATTCTGCTCCCTTACCTACAGGCCTATGACACACTGCTCGCCACACAATGCAGGAACAATGCTCTCGAGATCTTGCACGCCTCTAGTATCCAGGTAGATGTACCTACAGTAGTCATCAGTTTCTATACTTCGCCTACTCATTCGTGTACTTACCGCTGCATACAATGCCAGATTGTGCATCCTTTATAATTATGTTATAGTGCATCAAAATAGACCTTGGTAGAAATGAAAGAAATGAATGACCTGTCGCTTGTTGATACGTATTTACGGAATGGAGAAGGTCTAAGGTTGGCTATTCACATACTCGGCACAAACAACATTCTGCTCCCTTACCTACAGGCCTTCGACACACTGCTCGCCACACAGTGCAGAAACAACGCTCTCTAGATCTTGCACGTCTCTTGTATCCAGGTAGATGTACCTACAGTAATCATCAGTTTCTGTACTTCACCACTCATGCGTGTATTTACCGCTGCATACAATGCCAGATTGTGTATCCTTGATAATTATGTTATAGTGCATCAAAATAGACGTTGGTAGAAATGAAAGAAATGAATGACCTAGTCGCTTGGTGACACGTATTTACGGAATGGTGAAGGCCTGTGGTTGGCTATTCACATACTCGGCACAAACAACATTCAGCTCCTCCTATCTGTAGGCCTACAACATGCTGCTCGCCACACAATGCGAGGTCAACTCTCTCAAGATCTCTCGAAATTTCTCACGAGAAACAGTGCGTACACTAGTCTTGAGAAACCTCAAGACCCCGTCACAGACTGCTCATCACTACTTAAGATGTGACACATCTGTAGAAACCATGCCACCAGATTGCACCTTCTTAATTAATAACATATAAATGAGCTCCTCCTTATGGAGATACCAAGGAGCTAAAACATTCCTAGGGTTGGATGTGATGAAGTTAAGAGAAAGTACAAAAAGTTGCCAAATTTTTGAAAGTTGAAATTTGAGTTCAGACCAAAACTTTTGCCGAAAATCTGAAGTGGCTTTGTCCAGGCCCATTCAGTCATGTTCTACCACCACTTATTCCAGCTATTTCCATGGTCCAGAGAGGGAAAGAAGCGTGAGGGGTGAATGGCCAGACAAAACGCAACTCTAAGTTTAATTATTGCTAACAAAATTTATGGAAAATGTTATTTATTTATTTTCTTATGGACTGATATTTTCAACAACAGTAACAACTGTATAACAAAAGGGAATCTTCACCTAAAGAGCTTAAAATCTCAAAAAAAATTACAACAGAGGAGCTCGTAAGCTCAGAAAGCCTTGCAATAAAGGAGCTCGTAAGCACAGAAAACTTTACAACAGAGCAGCTCGTAGGATCAGAAACATTACAAAAACAGGGGAAGAGGACTCCCATTTCTAATGAAACAGACAAAGGTCTCCTAAATTTTACACTTTGAGAAAAAGACTAGTCTGTACATATTTTTTAAGGTTGTAATAATACAAGGATTGAAGCTTTAATTCGATTTATAGGAAAGTTTATGGTGGTTATGATATGGTTTTAGTTGTAATATATGTAGATGTATGGGAGGAAAATGTATATTTGTTTATAAATTGTGCTAATTATGTAATGTTAATTTATGTGTTGTGTTATAAATAGTGAATTGTGTAACTATGTATTTTTAAAAGTGTATGTCATTTAATAATTGAGGAATGGAAATGGAAAACGACCCAAGTGCCAGGAGGTACTGTACCAGGAAAAGATTATGGGGCCAGAGCATGGGAAGGATCTCAGGTAGTCTGCGGTTACTTATTGGAGCAGATACAGAGAAGGATAGTTTCGCAGGGCGAATGATAGATGGTAACTAAGTTTTTGACAATATTTATTAATATTTTCACGTAAATCACCCTGCGGTTCATTAATCAAGATTAAATTTTCAATCAATCTCTCCAGAATGCAAAAATGAAATATAGGCACTGTTATATTCTGAGACATCCACTTGATGTTAAAAATGTAGGTATACCAAAATGAATAATCTGATAGTTCAAATAAATATTTTCAATCACTTGCTGAAACTCCTACAATTCATCCAAACCAATTTTATAAGAAAAGAAAATAGTGCACTTGTTTTATGGCAAGCCCTATAGTTCATCTAAGTGAAATGACTTCAATTTACACACATTTTAAAGAAAAATCTATAGTTCAAAATAAGACCTGAAGTCTTCTTGAATAACCTCCTATAATTATTAGGAAAATTGAAACACTGAAAGTTCAATTGGCACAATATAATGGATTGTAGAACTCTAAATTATCGTTAAAAATTGTATTATACACTTACATAAGTCTTAATGCGCAGTTTATAGTGATTTCACACGAAGCACTTTTCTTTTGACGAAAGTAGCACTATGAATGATTGAGTGATTTGCTAAAAGTCAGTTAGTGTCTAAGTGGAATTATTCACTCAAAAAATATATGAAAAACACTTATATCACCTGTAATCTGGTTATAAGGACTGATGAAGTACTGTCCTGCGGCTTGGTGACTGCAACATCCTGCAGCATGCAGCCAAGACTCGAACTCGACACCAGCAGCGTGACAAGTTTCATCTAATGAAGACACCACGTTATCATCACTCGTCGAAATCACGATCAATCCCTCGTCTAAAACACGCTCGAAGAAACCACGATTAATCCCACACTGGAGATGACGTTCTACACAGTGTAATATCATGACACTTCGCCAAGATTTCCGATGTTCTTTTAAAGAGAAATGTTGAAACACTGAAAGTTCAATTGGCACAATATAATGGATTGTAGAACTCTAAATTATCGTTAAAAAATTGTATTATACACTGACATAAGTCTTAATGCACAGTTTATATTCTCACTTTTGTTTTACGATGTTAAATACGTGATTCAGAATATCACAGTCTATGCTGCAGTGTGATCCATAAGTTAAGTTAATGTAGTAAAAACTGACAGGGACATGTCATTATGTTCTTTCTCCTCCTCTCAACTTATTCGACGTGGCCTGAATGGTGTAGAAAATTTGTCAAATAAAACTCTGCCTTTGCGGTATCTTTTTCAACTCTGTTTCTTGGTACTTCAAGTTTCACTTTTCCTCACTCTAGTGAGCAAGGAACTTAACTAATGAAGGCACATTTTACGTGCCGATATCTACTCAGAAACCTTGTACTACGATGCTCCGCCCACTAGCCAATGGGAGCTCCCTAGCTCGGCGAGCTGATTGTTGTTTAGAGAGAGCGACCATTCTTCTGTGGTGAGTTGGAGAAGATGCATCCCGTGTGCACTTGGTGTCTAGTGCTTGAGCACTTTCCAAACTACGAGATGGAGAACGGCTGAATATTACACGTGAGAGGGCTCTCTTGCTAGCCCTGAACTTCTATTGGTATTTTATTCATCATGAGAACGTCCACAGACTGTATGTATTCACAATTTAAATCTATTTGTCTGCTCTTAAAAACAGTGTACAAAATGGCGAAGAGGCGTCGTTTGGATCTTCTGTTCTACTTTCGATATTTGTGAACCAAAGGAAAACTTTCGGTTGGTGTGATGATGTCTAAAGCCTTGTTACGTTGAAGGGGGTCACTCTCGGGTATATTTTAATGATCTCTTTTCAAAAAAAACTTGTATAAGAAATTATTGAAGTACACGTTGTTTTATCACGCGCTATAATTGTCATTGAAACTTTGTAATGTTAGTCTGAAGGTTTGGTAAATTACAATCTAAACTATTTAATTGGGAATAGCAATATGAAAGTGTATAAATTCTTACGTTGCTGTTAAGCTCACCAGAATCGGGTCAGGTTTTGAACTACTTAGCTCTAACCAAGGGGCGGTAGATTTATTTATTTATTTATTTATTTATTTATTTATTTATTTTTGGGAGCTTATTTTATTCTTTCTTTTCCTTCTTGGTCCTTTTGACCTAAATGTGTTTTTTATTTTTTCCTTGTTTCTGCCTTCTATTTCGGTGAGGATCTTTATTTTGCGTTGTTTCGGCGTGGGCCTGTTTCCATGGCAACGGACGTTGTGTGATGATTGTTGAAAAAATAATATCCGTTGGTGGATGATTTTGGTTCCCAGTTTCCCCTTTGGGGCTTGTAATCTGGTGTTTCCTTTCTATTTAATTGATGTTTTGCCCTTACCTTTTTTTGAACCTCTGTTTTGAATTATCCTAATTCATTTGGTATTTTTAACCTCTCCCAGCGTGTTGTGTTAATTGTGAATTTACTTACTGGTCTTCCTGTGAGGCCTGCCCTTGGATAGAACTAAGTGGTTCATGTGGTTATTGGTGTTTCTAAAAGAAGATTGTTTCTTTTGAACCGATACTATTTTCATTATCTCATTACTTCTAGTATATCGGGGCCCCTATTAACCTTAGTATAGGATTAGTTTATTTTTCTTGGTAATAATTCGATTTCATCTTAATTGCTACCTTTTTTCTATTTTACTACGTGGGCGTTTTCTAATTACTATTTGCCATTCATTTATCTAATAAATACTAATTCCCTTAGAATGTGTTTTTCTTTCTTTAATTAGTTGATACCTGGTATGAACTTCCTTATACGGGTTCTAGGTAACATTTCTTCGCCTTTTATGGTAAGTTTCCTGTTCTTGTATTGTTATTTGAGTTGATTTGGTGTCTCCGGTTACGCTTCTTGTTTGTACTTTTCAAATAGCTTGTTTGTGTACCAGCTAGTTGAACCATTTTACTGCCCTTATCGTAGTGTTCTGGGTTTGATCTACGTTACGGGACAATAGCCTACAGTCGTTTTCAAAATGGAAAGCACAGTCTTTCACTCACAGTTTATAAAACATTAATGTAACACTGTCACAGTTCATAACAGTCACTGATTTTGTCTTAAATTCACTCGTAGAGTAACCATCACAGTCCAAGAGACACTCGAGAAAATGCAATTAATATTGCTCCTAGAACAGTGTCTTGAATATTAATGTTCATAGATTAAAAGGTTTTTATGGCTGAATTTGCATCACACGAGTTTGTATGACCTAATATTGCCATAAACTGTCCTTAACATTTAGTTAGTTTCTCGTGGTAATAATCGAAAGTTCGAGAAAATACGTGAAAATAGTCACATTTAGTCCTGTCAATTATTGAGTATTCTAGTGGAATGGTATTTCAAACTGTTCACAATCGTAATAGTATACGAGAAATGCGTCCCAGAATTAATTAAATTGTCATAAACTGATAGTTCAGTTTATCACGCACAATGTCCTAGTAGGCTGTCACTGTCAATGACAAAGTTCAAAATTATGAGAAATTGACAAAGTCCACAATACCGTCAACTGGTAAATTAAACGCTTGAATTCTCAATTATACTTCAATGCACAGTCTCTATCATTAATTCACTTGGTTAAGACACTCTTAAATCTTATACAATGAAGATTTAGTAGAAGAAAATTTTATAACATTTCACACGTCACGACGCGGTTGAAACTTCACTTGCGACGGCCTCGCACAATTCGAAGTTCTAGAGTGTAACTTTCATGTCTCTCGCGGAGCGCGACGGAGCATAGTGACGTCTAGTCATTAGTCGTAGAGTTTATGACACACTGACTATACCCTCGGACCGTCGACCAATTTATATCCAACCGGAAGCAGCTCTCTGAGTCGGGCGACAGAGGGGTGATAATACTTCCCAAATTTCAACTCATTATATCTTTGAAACCACTAGGCGGATTATTCACAAATTTGCAACTTTGTACTTTTAAAATGTCAGCTACAATTTGGCGTTAGTTTCATATTTATTGGTCAAGTCGTTGAGAAGTACAAAAATTGTTTGGAGAAGTCTCTGCAGGGAGGTGAGATGCATGCGGTGCTAACGTCACTCGACCTTGCCCCACTCATGCTGTCTTCCTCACGCAGTGCAGTATAGACGAGAACGTTCTCTCGTACAGCTCTTCGTACATCGTAACTTAGCCGTTCTTTCATGAATAAAGATTTTACAACACATATGTGCCAGGGCCTATGCCTTCCTCGTACAGTACCTAATGGAAAAATACAGACAAAACGATTGCTGTCAAGAATATGACACTTATTTGTTCTCCAATTCCCTCTGCTGGCACATGTGACATTTTCCAGGTCATTACGCACACAATAATGAATGACTGAGCATTCTGTATTGGAACGTACTCAGTGCATCTAGGAACATTTTATTGAGTGGTATATGTATGTATTCATCACATTTTATCGTTCATACATTGTGATGTATCTAACATGAAAAGGGTAAACAAATGACACATTTCTAATTAAGTTTTATGATTGTGCACATTTCGTAACTGAACGACACACCAAGTATCTTTCCTATACAGCATAGAACATATTAAAGAACACTGTAATCATCATTATAAAACGAAACATACAATACGTGCAGGACGTGTTATGAAGTGGATAATATCCGCATATGAATGTTACACTGTAGGCTACATGGTTATGAACACACGGTTTCTTCTCGACACAGCTGACGATAGTAATCTCTATACTTTACATCTAAGTAGTCACAGAGCGCCAGCAGATCCTTCTTCTTTTCTGCACTGATATGATGATGCTTCTGCACACGGGGAAGCTGTAATGGTGGAGGAAGCCTCAAATTTCCTTTGTTTTCTTAAATATCTTGTAAGACACCCAATCAGTATCGAAGTACGTTCTGACATGAATTACTTAAGGATGTCGGTTACGCACTCTAATGTGTGAGTCTTTACTGAGCTGCAGCTTGGTAGTATTGATGTACTCGTTGGCGAGAGCTCCAAAGTCAAACCAATCATCTTTACCCATTTTAACTATATTGAGTGGGTTTTTTGTCTTGGGACTTTCCTCTAGCTCCTCTGGGACCATGGCTTTCATTACCCGTTTCCTTTTCTCAATGAGACCGATGTGCCTGTCACATGTCATGAAGCTATGTCCGGACACTAAGAATTTTAAATCAATAGTATCAAAATGGTCTTTAGTAACTAAATAAATGAGTGTGATTATCATCATCCTGTTTGTGTTTTGTGATGCGCAGTTGTCACACCATATAACAACATTTTGTTTGTTTGTATATCCAGACGTCATCACTTTGAATAAACAAGATGATATTTCATTATCCCCTCGACCTCTGCTACCTTCATAACACAAGCACATGAAACTGTCATTGGTGCCTGAATCTTGTATACCTACACTGATTATAGCAAGCTAGTTGTTGTGAGTAAAACATACTGGAATACGTGAGGATCGGAACAAACAGAACCTGTTGCATATCCATACTCACTGTGCAGGTTCTACTGGTGGGTAACTGAGAATCACAGATATCACTTTTCATAAGTGTTTGTGTTTTTTTCCACTCGCTCTACATGAAGCTGTAGTTCACTGTTGGCCTTATGTCATTCCGACTCTGGAAACATGCCTTTCATAGCGGACTGCAGCTTGTCACAACGCTGGCAAGTGTCTTTTCTGGGTTTAGCAATGGAGAGTGTCTTAAAAATGGTCTTGAAACGCCGCAATAGTATTTGTATGTCACCTTATTGTCTGGATACTTTTCTTTGAACGCAGTAAACATCCGGTGGTAACTTAAATCCGGACTGAGATATTTTTTCTGCGATTTATTCCTACCGCAATGACTGCATTCTCGGAGAAAGGAATTTATATGGTTTTTCACCAGATCCGCGTCATTTGTGGTGAACTTAAGCTTATGCCTGTTTGATCCTTCACTTTTCCCCCTTCCATCTTCATAAACCATAACACCTTTCCTTTTTCCTTTGTTGAAGTGTCCGAAGCCGCCGATTTGTTACAGTAAAAATGTCTTTGAACGTCTCGCTGCACACTTGCACATGCTCACCTCTTCTGTTAGGGACACTGTAGCATACTGCTACTTGTCTCTTACTTTCTGATGGGTGGTTGTATGTTTGAACGTCTTGCTGAACACTTGCACATGCTGACTTTTTCTGTTAGGGACACTGTAACATACTGCTACTTGTCTCTTACTTTCTGATGGATGGTTGTATGTTCCGTGTCGTCTTCTGTTTATATTCACAAGTTCAAGTCTATTTAAAAGGTATTACCTTGCTCATTTTCACCCAAAGTGTAGAACTGGGTGAAGAGACTCTTCCTGTACTCGCGTAGTAACATCTTACAAGCATATTTACACTTACACGTAAGTTGTTCTCATTGTGCTTTCTTGCCAGGAATGTCACGACCTGTAGATGTTGTGTAAGGTTTACCAGCGGAACATTTCTCCTTACGCTCTTTGTTTATCGTTGATTTGTAAACCTTCCGAGACGTATGAAGTTCCATGTCAGTTCATCTGCATTACACACACACACAACGTAATATCGTGTCACACAACCACTATAACAGCACTGGTTAGTACGATGTAATGCGGTACGAGCTGTGGCGCTAGCATCACCCTCCAATCCACGGTCACTGGCACTAGTGTCTGCTCAAAAGGCTAACGCTTTCTGTGTACTGTGCTTGGAACGAATATAAATGTTTCTGGTACATGAATCCTTTCCAGAAGGATCACCACAACACACAGACTCATGTTATAACAAAAAACCTCAAAATGACATTTGCGGCACTTACGTCGTTTTCCATTTCCACTCCTTAATTATTTTTCAATGAAAATTAAAAACAAAGAAAATTTCTTGCCATGGTACTATTATAATTATTAAGAGAAAAAAAGAGGATTGATTGAATTGAGATAAAAGTTGGTGGAATGATCTGGTTTTAAAGGATTGCAAGTAAAGAAAGGTATTAACTGAATTGCAGTCTTCATGAATGTTACTGAAGAGTTGTAGTTGTAGAAGTGAATTTAAACTGATATATAATATATAGAAAAGCAATATATATATCATAGAATAATATCTTGGAAGAAATTTGTCAAGTGGTTCGTAGCAGCATTAAGTACTATTGTACACTGACTGACAGAGCAAATGCAACACCAAGAAGGAGTGGTTCGAAAGGGATGAAAGTTGGGGAAAAAACAGAGACGGCACGGACGAATAATTGATGTTTATTTCAAACCGATATGCAGGTTACACAATGCGCACGGCATCGACTCAGTAGGATGTAGGACCACCGCGAGCGGCGATGCACGCAGAAACACATCGAGGTACAGAGTCAATAAGAGTGCGGATGGTGTCCTGAGGGATGGTTCTCCATTCTCTGTCAACCATTTGCCACAGTTGGTCGTCCGTACGAGGCTGGGGCAGAGTTTGCAAACGGCGTCCAATGAGATCCCACACGTGTTCGATTGGTGAGAGATCCGGAGAGTACGCTGGCCACGGAAGCATCTGTACACCTCGTAGAGCCTGTTGGGAGATGCGAGCAGTGTGTGGGCGGGCATTATCCTGCTGAAACAGAGCATTAGGCAGCCCCTGAAGGTACGGGAGTGCCACCGGCCGCAGCACATGCTGCACGTAGCGGTGGGCATTTAACGTGCCCTGAATACGCACTAGAGGTGACGTGGAATCATACGCAATAGCGCCCCAAACCATGATGCCGCGTTGTCTAGCGGTAGGGCGCTCCACAGTTACTGCCGGATTTGACCTTTCTCCACGCCGACGCCACACTCGTCTGCGGTGACTATCACTGACAGAACAGAAGCGTGACTCATCGGAGAACACGACGTTCCGCCATTCCCTCATCCAAGTCGCTCTAGCCCGGCACCATGCCAGGCGTGCACGTCTATGCTGTGGAGTCAATGGTAGTCTTCTGAGCGGACGCCGGGAGTGCAGGCCTCCTTCAACCAATCGACGGGAAATTTTTCTGGTCGATATTGGAACAGCCAGGGTGTCTTGCACATGCTGAAGAATGGCGGTTGACGTGGCGTGCGGGGCTGCCACCGCTTGGCGGCGGATGCGCCGATCCTCGCGTGCTGACGTCACTCGGGCTGCGCCTGGACCCCTCGCACGTGCCACATGTCCCTGCGCCAACCATCTTCGCCACAGGCGCTGCACCGTGGACACATCCCTATGGGTATCGGCTGCGATTTGACGAAGCGACCAACCTGCCCTTCTCAGCCCGATCACCATACCCCTCGTAAAGTCGTCTGTCTGCTGGAAATGCCTCCGTTGACGGCGGCCTGGCATTCTTAGCTATACACGTGTCCTGTGACACACGACAACACGTTCTACAATGACTGTCGGCTGAGAAATCGCGGTACGAAGTGGGCCATTCGCCAACGCCGTGTCCCATTTATCGTTCGCTACGTGCGCAGCACAGCGGCGCATTTCACATCATGAGCATACCTCAGTGACGTCAGTCTACCCTGCAATTGGCATAAAGTTCTGACCACTCCTTCTTGGTGTTGCATTTGCTCTGTCAGTCAGTGTATAATTCTTGGAGAAGTAAGAGAAATGAGTGATTTTTGTATGACTGTATATTAATTGGAGGAGCAGGATGGGTCCAGTGTCCGGGTTGTTATAGAAAATTAAGCAGTTACTTTAATATTATTGATCTGTTGCTGAATCATCATTTTTCTGAAAGCAGTGATATTCAAGAGGAGGACTTACTAAACTACTTGATTTGAATGCTGATGTTTGCATGATTCTTCAACTTCACATTGAAGAAAGGAGAACTTACTGACCTTTTCTTCATATTGCTTGATAGGTGTAGAGGTAGGAGTTTGTATATGGGACTTGGATGGACAAAAGCTTCATATTGTAGAATTTTGGTATGTGAATGGTGATTTATTTCATTTTTTCTCTCTGGGAAATGTGCAGTGCATGATGGTTTGGATGTATAGTTAGAGGCTTCACCAGTTTTAAGACTGTCACTTTGGGAATGGTGTTCGTTCATGCTCAAGCGAGTTGTTTCTTCCTGGAATCTTTTGTAGGTGGTGCCCAATGTCATTGTTCAGCATTGTTGTTTGTTTCATATTTAAATTTCGCCTTGTATGTTTTATAAGGGTGTTTCAAGATAGATTCAATACAAAACTGAGAAAGAAGCGTGAGGTTTGGAGGAAATGCCAGCCTGAGCTGAACATCAAGCTCTTATTTCATCTTCTGGGGCTAACAACCTCTGTCGTATAACTGGACAGTCCCGAGCTGTCCCAACAAACATTCCTTTTAGCTCATGGAATGGAGCGCACTGTAGAATTGAGATTATCCCAGGGGGACAATCCCCCGTCAAACAAAGTTGACGCAAGCAGGCATTCGGATTCTGGGGGACCTGCCAGAATGTGCGAATGTGAAGAGTCGGAGCTCCCAAGAACCTCGAAAAGGATCAAAACGAAAAAGATTTTCAGGATGGGGACCATAAATGTACAGACAATGACAAAGACTGGTAAACTTAAACAGGTAATAGATGAGATGAGAGAAAGAAACATTGGGATACTAGCCATGCAAGAAACAAGATATAGTGATGAAGACACAGTGGAGTCAGAAGGCTTCATAGTGTTGAAAGGAAAACCAGGAATCAGAGTGGGAAAAGGAAGACACACACCTACATGCTTTGGTACAGGATTCATAATAGACAAGAGGTATGAGGATGACATAATTGAAATGAAGAGTAGGTCTGAAAGGATATCCACGTTACCAATTCGAGCAGGGAACAAAAAATATACCATAGTAAATGGACATGCGCCTACCAATGACAAGAACAGAAAAGACAAGAAAGCTGTTGACAGTTTCTGGGAAGAACTGGATGATACACTGAAAAGCATACCACACAGACAAGTAAAGATACTTGTAGGTGATTATAATGCACAGGTAGGGAGGGAGAAGCAACATAAGGGGATAGTAGGCGAGTACCCAGCACACAAGAGGACGAACAAAAACGGAGAAAGGTTAATTGAACTATGTCGAGAACACAAAATGAGACTTATGACAACTCACTTCAGGGCCAAACCGAATAAGAAAAAGACATGGGCAAGCCCATGCACCCACATTGGGGAATTCCAGATTGACCATGTGGCAATCAATCTGACAAACACTAAAGAGATTATGAACACAAAGGTCAGAAAGAACACAAGAATAGCGTCAGATCACTATCTTACAGAAATCAAGTGCCTTTGGATTCCGCACAGGGGTAGACTGTCACAGACAAGTAGACCAACTGGAAAAATAAATATAGACAGAGACAAATTACGGCACAATCGATCCAAATACGAGGAAAGAATAGAAACTGGCAATGGATGGGATGACATGAAGCTGAATATGAGGAAACAGGCTGAAATATGGGGGAAGGAAGAAAAGAAAAAGAAACACTGGTGGTGGAATACGGACTGTGAGAAAGCGGTTGAGAATCGCAGGAAAGCCTGGAGAGACTGGAGCATTAAGAAGAACCTGGAAAAATGGAAAGTTTTCCTACGAGTAAGGAAAGAAACAGCCAGAACCATAAGATGGACCAAAAGACAGAGGATGAAGCAGGAATTGGATGAAATTGAAAACAACTTCAGGAAAAACAATAGTAGAGACTTTTTTGGGAAATTCAAAAAGAGTCTGAGTGGATATAAAGGCAGAGAACTCTTTATAAGAGATAAGAATGGGGATCTGGCAGTTAGTGCGAAGGAGAACTGTAGGATACTTGCAGAATACTTTCATGACCTGTTAAACTGTGAACCACCTGAAGAAGAGCTGGAGCTGGGGACAAACACAGAAGAGAGAGAGTCATATCCTCCAACTAGAGATGAGGTCGCACAGGCCATAAGCGATCTAAAGAATAACAAAGCAACCGGAGAAGATGGAATATCAGCTGAGATGATTAAGTGGGGAGGTGACAAGGCAGTAGACAACATGACCAACATCATCGGCCAGATTTGGAGAACAAAGAAGTTACCAGAAGGATGGAAGAATGCAATCATAATACCAATACATAAGAAGGGAGACAAGAGGGATGCAAACAACTATAGAGGAATTTCGCTACTAGAGATTGGCTATAAGGTGTTGTCGAAAGTCCTGCTCAATAGACTGGAAGAACAGTTAGAAAGTACAATTGGAGACTACCAAGCAGGATTTAGGAAGGGAAGAGGATGCATAGAACAGATATTTATACTGAAACAACTGATAGAACATCGGGCCTTAAAGAACAAAAAAACGGTGGTAACCTTTGTAGATTTCACTAAGGCATATGACTCCATCGACAGACAAACCCTTGGAAGAATCCTGAAGAACAGAGGATTAGATGGCACTACACATGAACTCATAATGGAAATACTAATCAGACACAAAGGCAAGGGTGAGATTCAGAGGAGTACTCTCTGCAGAATTTGATATCAACACTGATGTCAAACAAGGAGATGGATTATCACCAATGTTGTTCAACATAGCTCTGGCTGAAGTCATCAGGCAGTGGAGAACGATGAATGAGACAATGGGAATACCAAAGACGCATGTTGGGGACAAAAAGGACAATAGGGCCCAAGTAGATTGTCTAGCCTTTGCGGACGACATAGCTATAGTAAGTGAGGCAGAAGAAGATGCAAAGACACAACTCAACAACTTAAGCAATATAGCCGGAAGGGTAGGACTGAGGATCGCCTACAACAAGACAAAGACATTGAATACCACTGAGGATTGGACAACACCGGAAGGCACCGTGCAAAAGGTGGACAAATTCAAGTACCTGGGAGAATTTATAACAGGAAGGAATAGGAGCAATGAGGGAATAACAGAGAGGGTAAAGAAGATGCGATCAGCCTTCTGTATGACCAGAGATATATACAATAAAAATAATATATCTACAGACGCAAAGATTAGACATTACAAGGCAACGGTGAGAAATGCTGTATTATATGCTGCTGAGACAATAGCACTAGGAAGAAATGGTGCGGAACAACTAGAGAAAGAGGAGAGAAAAATATTGAGGAAAATACTAGGCCCTAAGAGAGGAGGTGAGAGATGGATGAAGAGACCCAGGGAAGAACTATACCGGAACATGAGAACAATCTCAGAAGAAATCAGACTGAAAAGAGCAAGGTTTGCGGGACATGTAATCAGGATGAATATGGATAGAATGACGAAAAGAGTATGGGAAACAACAGCGAGGACACGAGGAAAGACAGGAACCAAGTGGGTAGTTGAACTCCGGAAAGATTGGTCGGAATTGGGGATCAAAGTGGAAGAAAAGGAAAATTGGAGAAGCAAGTACATACCGACTAATATGCCAGAGATCAATGATAGGGATGGGTACAGGAAAAGGATTGAGAGTCACCAGTGGAGTAGACAAGAGAAGAGGATACTGAATATCTCGGAAGAAGAGCGGGAGAGAAGAAGAGAAAGGATGAAGAGGTTCTGGGAGGACAAGAAGAAAATGCAATCCATGAAGGAGCTGTCCGTGGTCCTACAGAGGCCGTAACGCAAGAAGAAGAAGAAGAAGAAGAAGAAGCGTCTATTATCACTTTACATCAGAAAGCTTTTGAACCCTAGAGTTCAGTATACAATTAATTTTACAAAACGTCCATTAATGGACCAATAGACTGCATTAATCACAATTGTCTGACACCACGGACACTTGAAGCAGAAGGAGCATATTACTGTCAGAATTAATTACTACCTGCACTACCCTGGCCTTTATGGGAGCCACACTCACAAGGGGATAGAAAAATCCCAAAGTAAACAGAGGCAGAAGGCCCACACCACATGGCCGCAAAAAGACACAGAGGAAAAGAAAAGGCAATGTAACACTTGAAAGGCTGAGAACAAAATGAGAATAGAGGCTGGAATACCAAGCACTCCAAAGTTAAAGTTTAAACGTTAACACATAACTGGGCATAAGGCCCAATGACACAGAGGCTAAGTCATGCTACAAGGTGACTAAGGGAAGAAAATATTAAAGGTCAAAATGAAAAATTTGGATAAATAGGAAAACTTTGTCACCCAAAATGAAATTAGAAGAAGGGAAACGAGGGAAACCATTCGTGCATACTTACATTTTACCAAATTCCCATTAGGATAGAAATATAGAAGTCTGAAGACTGGCTAGGGAAACGTACATTTAATTTATGTTGTAAAAAGAGAAAACTCTACATTAAAATTAAGGAAAGCCAGACGACCTAATGGTTACATGCTAAAGGGGAACGTTGGAAATTTTCCTATCATACACTGAGAGTTCACTTGTTTAAAAATCTGCCATACCTTGTTAAAGCCACCTTCTCATGTCTGTTTGCCAGCACCTGCCCCCAGCATTACCTCCAAGGAGATCTTTCGGTCATGTAACACAGTAATACACTGCAGCAAGAGCCTTGTCTCTGATACACTTACTCCTTTTTATAGGGGACTGGCAGAGATTTCCGGAAGGAATAAAGTAGGTTGAAAAGATTTTGATACCAGGTCATATCTTTAGTGGATCAGTTTAAATACAGTATATCATGCTATCATGGAGTCTTCACCAGAGGCCTTGTTGCTTTTTTGTCTCCCTATTATTATTATTATTATTATTATTATTATTATTATTATTATTATTATTATTATTATTATTATTATTGTGACATTAGTTAAGCCGCCCATCTACTTAAACCTGCTGCTGATATCCTACTGTGCTGTTATCTATATTCAACTTACGGAACATTCATATATTAACCATGATACTCCCAGGAGCATACAAGATTCTATCGTTATCCATCCTAGAATGATTAGAACAGCAAGTTTAGTGCTTGCTTGGAGAATACCAAGGAGGTTTTCGGAAAGGCCGATCAGCAGTGGAGCACATCCATAGTCTTAAAGCGTTAATAATATATCGTATGTTGAGAGGCCTGAACATACGTGTACACATTTGTAGACTTCAAAAAGGCATACGACTCCATTTATCGCAATGCGTTGCTTCAAATAATTGCAGAAATGGGATTCGACATAAAACTGTTAGCGGTAATAAGAGCAACCCTCATTAATACCATCTCCAAAGTAAAATTCCAAGGATGCTACACTACACCCTTTGAAATTAAAACGGGAGTTAGACAGGGAAATGGACTACCGCCACTCTTATTCAACTGCATACTGGGGAAAGTAATACAGGAGTGGCGGCAGATACTACAAGGTAGAAACTTGTTCGGACCTTTAAGGATTGGGATGAAGAAGAATGGAGTAGAAATTGACAGCTTCGCTTTTGCGGATGATGTATGGTAACAATAATGACAGAATTTTGTTATCTGCAACAGATGTACTGAAAGAGGTAGCAGAACAAACAGCCTTAAACTTTAGCCAAGCGTTACACGTCTTTATTCGGAACCTGTCTACTCCCACATGAGTGATAGGCGTGTTTAACCGGAATTTTGAATTATGTGCTTTTGCGACCATATGTTTCCTCTAAGGGTTGAAATATTAGCCGATAGATGCCAGGACTGTATAGACAGGGCCTTTATTTACACTTAACATAGGGATCTGGAAATGTTTTAAAGGAAGGTGTTTGTCCCAAAAGGCAGTTTTCATGCTGGAGTACTTCATATGTTTGTTGACATTGTGAAAGTTCGTGTTTTGCATTTTCTAGGCGTTATCTCGCAGAAGTATATTCAAAACAAGAGTGAAATAGAGTCACAATTATTAAATAGTGATGATGAATACCCAGAACTAACTGATAATGAGTAGGAAAGCGAGAAAATTGAAATTGTTGCAAGTGAGTGCGAAAATAACCTAAGTGACAGAGTAGACACAGACGATGTAGAAGTAGTTCTTACAGGTGAGATTAATCAACATGATTTGATGGAAAGTGAGGGTGACAGTGATGAGCAGACCACGCAGTGGTATGAGGTGACTAATCAGGATCCTGGGCCACAATCAATTCCGATTTATAATATAAATAAAAGTTTCAATTTGCCTTCTCATTTTTTGACAGTGCAACTGAGCCGATAGAATATTATTCCTTGTTCTTTGACAATAAAGCACTGAATGTTATTGTCAGTGAAAGAACTTGGTATGGGAATTATAAAAGACAGAATACTCCTCTTCACAAAAGGTCAAGACTAAGTAGTTGGAATGCACCCCCCAGGTCTGATATTACTGCATTGATAGGTGTGATTTATCCACAATGACAACTTGCATACACGGATTTAGTCACACTTAGTTACAAATTTAGTACACATAACCTTAATGACTGCCGTCGCAAACAAAACCCTTCACTATGAAAACAACACACCACGATCTTTAAAAAATGCCTCTTACTAAGCACATGCCACATGGAGATCGCAAACTTAAAACAATTGACTGCTTACAAGCATGTCATCCACAACATGTGGTCACAAGTACCTATAACCCCTGTTAAACCATAACTCCAACTAAACAGTAACTCGTCTCTTCCATCAAGACAACCTCTTTATATAGGTGCCTGGCCAGGCTTCTAGAAAGATAAGTTACAAAATACCTTCTTGTAAATTCTCAAGTGCCTAACAACATGGTTATAATATACAGAATATTCTCCATATTTCTTGTCTACCTAGTGCCTTTCTGGATGTTACAGTTTGTTTCAAAAGACTGCCGTGGATTATAAATCATATATACAGGTAATAATAATTTATGTACAGGTTCTTACATTAACTCATAGAAATGTCTATATACAGTACATGTTTCATGACATAACCTCACAAACAATGCGATCATCCGACTACGTAATAACAATACTAAATTGATGTAAACACTTCAAAGCCGTACATTACAAGTAATAATAATAATAATAATAATAATAATAATAATAATAATAATAATTGTACCGGGCGGTACACCTCCACGCAGCTAATTTAAAATGTGCGCCAATTGAAACTCCTCTGCTGAAGGAAGTCTGAACTTTATCGACGGTATTAATTTTCAAGTTTCTCAGAAGATGTCACTACGTGGAAAGTTTGGAGTTTTTGAACTGTGCCACTTTTGATGTATTTTTGTTTTACCGGTAGTAAGAAGTGTGAACTTTCTCTTCTAGAGGACACTACTGAAAAACTACAATGGTGCACCCTAGTGCGATGTGAAAGAACTATTTTTTGGAGAAATTTTTATTTCAAAAGTTTGTTTCTTGTTAAATTTCTTTCTGTTATTGTTTAAGTTGGCTGTATACCCCTCTCCTTCCCCTTATTTTGTATTTAGCCAATCCCGAATTTCTTTAATTAATTTCTGACGTATCTGATGTATTTTCCCCCAACTTGAATATGCTGCTTATCCCTAACCAATAAAGTGATTGTGGGCGGGTGTTTTCTTCCCTAAAACGCCTCGAACTTTCCGCGAGAGTATATAAACTGCTGATTTTTGGGTCTCTGCGCCACTTCTGTACCATCTTTCAGTGTGTAAGGTACATAGCAGGGGGCGGGAAGCGCCTCTTTCTCCGGCAGCGGTCAACAACAAGGTAATGGCCGATTAATAATTTCTTTCTTTGCTAGCTCAGCAGTTTAACTCTCGGGGCGGGTCCGAAGTTTTTCCATAATGTAACCTTCCTTAAAATGTAAAGACACTTGGTAATCTTTAAACTGCATATCGGGATAGAGAGTGCTTAACCCTCTCGAGCTCCCACTCATATTGTTTCGAGGTGAACTTATTTTTTCTCAACCTATTCTTCTTTAACGTAATGTAAATTGTTCCTTTCTAAAGTCACCTTTTTAGTATGGGATTAGTCCCTGCATTAATGGCCTAGTGCCAAGTAGGTTTTAAACAAAGTGTATTAGGAGCGCAAGTTCGCCTCCTCTCAAATTGTTATTTTAGAGGTCATGTAATTAATCTTTTTCTCACTTAATAGACCTCAGTAGGTTGGGTATTTTACCCCTGTGTCTATGTCCTGGGAGGACAACTTGAAGGTGGAGTTTGGTGTGGCCTTTGAGAGGCTTAAAGTTTGAGAGCGAGTGGCTCTTTCTTGAAAATTGAGTGTTGTATGCCTCGAGGAGGCTTTTCTGTGTAATTTGGAGCAAGTGCTCCGGAGCATGAATGGGGTTTTCTGCCCCTCTGTTAAAACTTATTTTGGAATAAGGTTGGGCTGATTGCCCAAGAATTGTGAAGTCGGGGCGCGAAGCCCAAATCCGGTAAATATTGTAACTACATTTTGTTGCCTTGCTACTCTGTACCTGCCATGCTTGTTATTTCTTTATTTTGAAAAGAAAATATAACCTTGTTAATTTTACATGAACTCTAATTTCGTAGCTTGAGACCCGTTCACACCCGCACCTTCTTTCACCTCTAACTACCGCAAAAACACGGTAACAAGTGGTAGCAGAGCGGGGTTGAATGGGTCTCAATTTAGCCCCTTTTGACGGCTAAACATTGCTTTGATTCAAACTTTAACAATTTTCTCAGTTGCTGGAATTTTTGATCTTTCCTGTTTCAAAATTGTTCTGTCATCATGCCCGGCCCTCGCGATGTTCTCCATCTTAACTATTTGCGCAAGAGTAGTTGATCTATGAGTTAACTATCAGAAATGTGCAATCTGGAGGCACGGTTGCGATAGACACCAACAAGCTTAGAGAGTCCCTTGATTTGCCCATTTCCATCCCCAATTTGGGAGAGAAACAAATTGACGACTCCCTTTCTACGATCACCGAGAATACTACTGGGCTAGCATCGGTAGTTAGTTTTTTTGACGAAAATGATCCTTCTCCTAATCAAATTAAGCGTGTGCAAGCCAGGCTATATCATTTTTCAAACAGAGTTAACGATCTGTTGTCTCTGAAGTTGAATGACGTTCAGAGGAAGGAAGCTAGTACGTTGCTTGAAAGTATTTCTGAATTATCTAGCAAGGTCACTCAATTGTTAACTGGGGAAGTTCCTCCCAAAATTGATCAACCCACCACGATGAATGTAGGCAGCGAGGAAGAGCCTCCTAAGGGAGAAGTCGATAGGATAACCGTTGCTGCTCAAATTATCTCTGCCCCATTGGACAACGAGTCTGAACGCCGTGCATCGTTGAATAATATACGTTCTGAATTAACTTCCTTGCCACTGAAACCTTTACCTACTATGTCACCCGGGTTTAGCAGCTGGCCTCATCCATTGGCAATGTTGCTCAGAGGTATCTCTAAGTTTTCCGTTAATACCACCAGTGACGTAATTTCATTTTTAAGATTTTTAGTTGAATTTCAGGATCATTCCCTTGTGTTTTCTCTTTCCCCATGTCAGATTTTGCAAATCATCTATCCCTATGCAATTGGTATTCTCTCAGACAAAATAGTAAGAGCCATTGCCGAGCAATCATCTATTGAGGATTTCCACGCCCACTTGCTAGCTAACTTCATCCCGGCTAGGGCCAGGTCCTCCCTTATTCAGAAGTACTATTATCGTGTACAGCGTTTGGATGAAAACTTAGCAGACTTCATCCAAGATATTAAATTCTATACTAGGGTGTTTGCCCTTCATTTTCCTGAAGATCAGATTGTACAGGCTATTGTAGAAGGAATTTCACCATCCTATAGGTCATATTTGTGTTTCGCGGCGTGCCCGCAAACCTTCTCTGAACTTGAAGCATTGGCCGTCTCAGCGGAAGGAGTTAGATACGCCGATTCTTTGCGTGTCGCGAAAGAACCCCCTCCCTCTTTTAGTAATCTTCGGCCTCCACCTCGCCGACCAGTCACACCCCGTAAATGTTATGCTTGCGGGTCGCCTGACCATCTTCGCAATAAGTGTCCACTGATCAAGTCTAGTGGGACAAGGAATGGGGCTGGTTCACCACAAGGCTGTTTTAAATGTGGGGCTTTCTCACATATCGCCAAGAATTGTCCCAATTCGAATAGCACCCCCTCCTGCTCAACTTCAGGTGCAACTTCCAACAATAATAAAAAATGACTAGTGGCTTCGGCTGAGTCGACTAATCCCTCTTCCCGAGGCTCAGCCCCTGGTAAACAGGTCGAAAATTCAGGGAATGTTCTATCTTCAAATTCATCTTTCGAATGCCCCAAAGAATGTCTTAGGATTACGGTGGATACCCCCGCACCTGTTCCTTTTCTTAAGATTGAGTTAAATAACGAGATTATAACAGCTCTATTAGATTCAGGCAGTGTTTGTTCAATTATTTCGGACCAATGGTATTCAAAATTGAAATCTGTTTGTAAACTACCTGACTATGTCTCATCTCCTGTTCAATATGTTTCGGCTAATTCATCTCCATTGGAAATCCTTGGTTCTGTAAATGTCAAAATTCGTATTTTTAAATTTACATGGAAAATCAAATTGTTTGTGGCTAAGCACCTGTCTTGCCCCATCATATTGGGAGCTGACTTCATTTCTCACACTGGTCTTGTGCTCGATCTTCAGAGTAAGTCGTGCACATTCAAATTTGCGTCCAATTGTAAAATTCCCTTGTTAAAGTGTAATTCTGTATCATGTTCATCTATTTCGCCTACCCAGGATGAGATGTTGTTAGACCTTAGACATCTACCTGAGGAGCAGGCTGATAGTATTCGTAAATTATGTCAGTCATTTCCAGAGGTGTTCTCTGATACTCTCGGTGTTACTGACCTTATTGAATACAAAATTGAGGTCACGGATTCAATTCCTGTCCGTTTTCCACCTTATAGGCTATCTCCACCTAAAATGAAGGCTCTGAAAGAAATCATCGATCAGATGTTGAAGGATGGTATTATTAGGCCCTCTAAGTCGGCGTATTCGTCACCTATTTTTCTAGTCCCGAAACCCCAAGGGGGCTTCAGGCCTGTCATTGATTATAGGGCTCTCAATCGGAAGGTGGTGTTACAATCTGTGCCCCTTCCCGAACTTCATTCTTGTTTTTCATGGTTCCGTAAGGCCAAGTTCTTCACCATCTTGGATTTGAATCAAGCCTACAATCAAATTCCCCTTGCGGAAGAGTCTAAACATCTTACAGCGTTTGCCACGGACTGGAATTTATACGAATACAACCGCGTGCCTTTCGGGCTCCCCACGGGAGCAGCTGTACTCACTAGGCTGCTAGATAGGGTCTTCTCCGATATCAAATTTGAGTATTTGTATCACTACTTGGATGATGTCGTCGTATTTTCGGAGACCTTTGAAGAACATCTAGATCATCTGCGAGAAGTTCTCAATCGCCTTCGTAAGGCTGGGTTAACTGTCAAATTGTCCAAGGTGGCCTTTGCTAAGCCCTCTATGTCATTCCTAGGGCATATTGTGTCACCTGATGGTGTTGCAGTCGATCATTCTAGAACACAGGCCATCCGTGATTTTAAACCTCCCAAGGACATCAAAGGTATCGCCAGGTTCATTGGTAAGGTGAATTTCTTCAGGAAGTTCATTCCTAACTTCGCTAATAGAGCGGCGCCCTTGAACCTTCTTCGTAGGAAAGGCATCAAATTCGAGTGGGGACCTTCTCAACAAGCCGCTTTTGAAGATCTTAAATTAGCTCTCTGTAATGCCCCTGTACTTGCTATGCCTGATTTCCCGAAGAAATTCATCGTCCAAACCGACGCGTCGTCGTCAGCAGTAGCTGCAGTCTTTCTTCAAGAGACTGAACTAGGGAGGCGACCCATCGCCTATGCATCTAGGACCTTGTCGGCTCAAGAAGCCAAGTATTCCATCTATGAGCTCGAAGGTTTGGCAGTCTTATTCGCCTTAGAAAAGTTCCGTCTCTATCTGGAACATGTCAAATTCGACCTGGAGACAGATAATCAAGCCTTAAGCTGGGTCTTAGGTAGGCCGCGTCGTACTGGTCGTATAGCCCGTTGGGCCATCCGAATTTCTGCCTTCCAATTCGATGTCAGGCATATCCGAGGTACCGAAAATGTTGTTGCTGATGGACTCAGCCGTATGTTTTCCAACGACGTCGAGACCCACGAACCGGTCGACAGTTCATCACCTCCCGAGTCCATACTATCTGGTGTTAATGCCATCTTAACAGATGCTCCCATACTCTTTAGGGATATCGAGAAATACCAACGTGAAGATCCGACGCTGGCTCCGATAATGGAAACCCTTTCTTCTGGGGAACATGTTGTCCCTTATGTTCTGAGGAATGGTGTTCTATGTTGCCCTTCGAGGCATGATAAGATGATGAAGGTTGTCGTTCCAGCTGTTCTTGTGCCTATGATCTTCAAGTACTATCATGAGACCCCATTAGGGGGGCATCTTGGAATCTTTAAAACTCGTGAAAAGATTCGTGAAAGGTTCATCTGGAAGGGTATGGACGGTGAAATCCGTGAACTAGCAAAAGCTTGTAAATCTTGTCTGCTCAGTAAACCCACCATGTCCACCAAGGTAGGCCTTTTGTCTTCGCATCAAGCGTCGCGCCCCATGGAACGCCTGTATATTGATTATGTAGGACCCTTCCCCCAGTCAAAGGGAAATGCCAACAAGTTCATCTTTGTATGCGTAGATGGTTTTACAAGATTTTCCTGGTTATTTCCGACTAAGCTGGCTACCGCTCAGTCCACCATTACTTGCTTAAATTCTATTTTTGCCTCTTTTGGTCCGTGCCAATATATTGTGTCTGATAATGCTAAGGCGTTTACATCAAATCTTTTTCGTAAATTCTGTATTGACCTGTCCATCTCTCATGTGACTACTTCTGCTTATTACCCTCAACCATCTCTGGCTGAACGGGTTAACCGTAATCTCAGGTCCGCGCTTATTGCCTATCATCATGAAGATCATTCCAGGTGGGACACGTCCCTGCATTGGTTAGCTTTTGCTTTGAATTCGGCGGTTCATGAATCACATAAATTTACTCCAGCCTCTTTGATGTTCAAGTTTGTTCCCAACACGCCGCTCTCTAACCTCTGGTCTCTGAGTGACATTCTACCTGAGACAATAGATCCGGACAACATTAAAGATCTTTGGAAGAAGGCTAAAGCCAATCTTAAAGTGTCTCATGAAAAGGTTAGGGAAAGGTATGATCGTGGACGGAGACCCACCCATTTGAAGGTAGGTGACCAGGTAATGGTCAAGAATTTTGTTCCCGCGGGAGGCTGGCCCCCAGATTTCATGGGCCGTGTGTCATTCTCGATTTCCTTACACCGGTTACGTTGTTATTAAGCAATCCAGCCACCGAGAGGATATTTAGGGTTCACCTGTCGCAGGTGAAACCTGTATAATTTCTGTGCTAACTTGCCTCTTGAAAGGAATATGAAGGTTATATTTTTTTGAGTTTGACTTTTAAGGCTTTCTGCCCCTTCTATAATATTTTGTTTTATATGTAAGCATTTTTGTAAAACCTGCCCCGAACCGTTAAACTGCCATCCTGTCCTTCCCACGGCCATTATCACGCTCCCGTCTCCTGCTCCACTCTACACAGTGGCTTATTTTATGCCATGGATATCTGCACGCCGCTGGCCCCTCAACCTCTCCACAAGCCTGTGCCCTCAAAAAAAAAAGATGATGGTCCAACAAATTCTGCCGCCTAGCTTTAATGTTTCAGTGCCCCCGCAGCCGCGCGGCGCCGTGCCGCGACTGGGATAGAGGAAGGGCCCCCTCGACCCCAGCGAGGACGACATGTGCACGGCGAGCCGGAGCTCTCCTCCCGGCCAAGGCCGATGTGCGGCGCACGACCTGCTACTGGCCCGCAGCCTGTATATGTTCACCGCGGGCGCGGCGTGCTTCTACACCTCTGCTCCCCTCATAGTGCGGGCGAGCGGTATCTCAGGGTACTTGAGGGGCCCGGGCAGCCTCCTCTGAACGCAAGCAGTGGCGGCTGGTCTGGCCGTTAAAAACATCAACGTTTGAAGTACATATCCAGTTATATGGACATTCCAGTTCAACTTTACTACCTTTTCTTGGGTATTCTACTGCAATATTTGGTGGACTTAGAAAATTTTCCTCAACTTTAAAAACTAAAGTTTTCCTTCTGAATTCAACTTCTTCAAACATAAAGACTTTACTTCACCAGTTACAACAAAAATTTTGAAACTGAATCAAACCAAATTAATAAAATCTTATAAATACTTCTGCAATTAATCTCCATATCAACATCAAAACTTGGACCTTGTTTCCAAACAAATTGCATGTGTCACCCCTGGAGGAACTTTTGCGGGGGGGGGGAGGTCTGTACCGGGCGGTACACCTCCACGCCGCTAATTTAAAATGTGCGCCAATTGAAACTCCTCTGCTGGAGGAAGTCTGAACTTTATCGACGGTATTAATTTTTAAGTTTCTCAGAAGATGTCACTACGTGGAAAATTTGGAGTTTTTGAACTGTGCCACTTTTGATGTATTTTTGTTTTACCGGTAGTAAGAAGTGTGAACTTTCTCTTCTAGAGGACACTACTGAAATACTACAATGGTGCACCCTAGTGTGATGTGAAAGAACTGTTTTTTGGAGAAATTTTTATTTCAAAAGTTTGTTTCTTGTTAAATTTCTTTCTGTTATTGTTTAAGTTGGCTGTATACCCCTCTCCTTCCCCTTATTTTGTATTTAGCCAATCCCGAATTTCTTTAATTAATTTCTGACGTATCTGATGTATTTTCCCCAACTTGAATATGCTGCTTATCCCTAACCAATAAAGTGATTGTGGGCGGGTGTTTTCTTCCCTAAAACGCCTCGAACTTTCCGCGAGAGTATATAAACTGCTGATTTTTGGGTCTCTGCGCCACTTCTGTACCATCTTTCAGTGTGTAAGGTACATAGCAGGGGGCGGGAAGCGCCTCTTTCTCCGGCAGCGGTCAACAACAAGGTAATGGCCGATTAATAATTTCTTTCTTTGCTAGCTCAGCAGTTTAACTCTCGGGGCGGGTCCGAAGTTTTTCCATAATGTAACCTTCCTTAAAATGTAAAGACACTTGGTAATCTTTAAACTGCATATCGGGATAGAGAGTGCTTAACCCTCTCGAGCTCCCACTCATATTGTTTCGAGGTGAACTTATTTTTTCTCAACCTATTCTTCTTTAACGTAATGTAAATTGTTCCTTTCTAAAGTCACCTTTTTAGTATGGGATTAGTCCCTGCATTAATGGCCTAGTGCCAAGTAGGTTTTAAACAAAGTGTATTAGGAGCGCAAGTTCGCCTCCTCTCAAATTGTTATTTTAGAGGTCATGTAATTAATCTTTTTCTCACTTAATAGACCTCAGTAGGTTGGGTATTTTACCCCTGTGTCTATGTCCTGGGAGGACAACTTGAAAGTGGAGTTTGGTGTGGCCTTTGAGAGGCTTAAAGTTTGAGAGCGAGTGGCTCTTTCTTGAAATTTGAGTGTTGTATGCCTCGAGGAGGCTTTTCTGTGTAATTTGGAGCAAGTGCTCCGGAGCATGAATGGGGTTTTCTGCCCCTCTGTTAAAACTTATTTTGGAATAAGGTTGGGCTGATTGCCCAAGAATTGTGAAGTCGGGGCGCGAAGCCCAAATCCGGTAAATATTGTAACTACATTTTGTTGCCTTGCTACTCTGTACCTGCCATGCTTGTTATTTCTTTATTTTGAAAAGAAAATATAACCTTGTTAATTTTACATGAACTCTAATTTCGTAGCTTGAGACCCGTTCACACCCGCACCTTCTTTCACCTCTAACTACCGCAAAAACACGGTAACAATAATAATAATAATAATAATAATAATAATAATAATAATAATAATGATAATAATAATAATAATAATAATTCGAGCTCTATACTTGCATTATTTACCCACGGGTGAGAGAATATTGTTTTCAAGTTATATCAGTTTATCACACTTGCGTCAGGTGTTATGATAAATATGGGTCTGCAGCCACTACCTGATATAACAGATTACTTTTATAGGCAGTGGGTGGATGGAATGCCTTTTTATTCAGATATTTTCCCAAGAGATGAGTTTCTTCTTCTCTTTTGGAACTTAAATTTTGCCCATTCCATTAATAAAGCTAACCAAATTTCAACAAATCAGTCCTATTTTAGATAAAATTCTGGAAAAATGCAAATTGTTTTTTTCTCCTGGTCCCAATGTTGCAGTTGATGAGAGCACTATATCATAAAAAGGTAACATCTCCTTCAAAGTATATAATCCAAATAAACCTTCATGTATTTTTACTTTCAGACAGTAGCATTGGGTACATATACAATTTTAAACCTATTTTGGGATGATAGAAACTGTAAATTCAGACCTTCTGAAGACAACACAAGCTGTGAAAGATTTGTGATCTGAGCTTGTCAAGGATCCATATGACCCCCCCCCCCCACCGCAATAGGTTATTACATTTTCACTGACAGATATTACATCTCCCAAAATTAGCAGAAGAGTTATCAAGCAAGCAAATGGCAACCACAGAAACTGTAATGCCTTCAAGGAAGGGCTTGCCAGAATAACTGAAGGAAGTACATACAAAAAAGGTGTGGAAATTTGCTTTCTTATCGGAAGGGTAACAAGTTAGTTCTTACACGGAAGGATAAGAGAATTGTCATGATGCTCAGTACTTTTCACAAAAGCGCAAAGGAACATATGACTGCAGCGCCATCCAAGTTTCCAAACCAACCACCAATAAGTAAACCTAATGACACATTGGATTATACCAAGCATATGTGGGGTGTAGACTGCAGTGACCATTATGTTGCATCATATCCTTTTTTGCATCAAAGAAGTGGTACAGAAAGGTGTTTTTCTGGCTGCTTAAAGTTAGAATAGTAAATGCCTACATATGATGCAGCAAAAGGACCTCAAAAAGACCATTTCACATTAGAAATTTCGGAAGCAGCTTGTTCTCTCTTTAGTCGACGACAGGTTTGCTGTTGCAGATGAGATCAGGAGAGGAAGAAAATCTGTTGGATCCCATCAGGGGAGGCTTCAAGGATTCATTTCATGGCTCGCAGAGAGAAAAAGCGTTCTGTAGCCTGTATTGTCTGTAAGGCCCAAAAAGTAATAAAAGAGACTATTTATTATTGTAAAACTTGCACAGGAAAGCTATTCTTACACCCTGATACATGCTTTGAAATGTATCACACAAGTGAAAGTTTCTAAACTGTCAGGGAAGACTCAACATCATGTGTATAAAACTATATCATAAATACAAGTTAGATTGTTACTGTACATGTTCATTAGTGAATTTGCCAGTTCAATATTCATAGCAGTAGTCATAGTGAATTATGAAGTAGGGTAGAACGTGAATTACAGCTCAGTTGTTTAGTGACCTTAATTGAGACTACTTTGTGTTGTGCCTGTGCCTTGTGCCATTTTTGCACTAAAACCACCAGTTAAATATATTTTATCGAGATTATATGGATACCTATGAGCTGACATCCTGAAATCAGGTATGAATGACTTAATAAATATTATAGTACTTACATATATGCATTTTCATGTGTGTTAAGAATAAAAATATTTTTACAAAAAAATAATTATGCTCACAAGCAAGAACTTATCCGCTTGGTAAGGGTTAAAGATATCCTTTGAAAAGACGGAAGCAATGTAAAACATCAAAGAAAACCCAACCCAACTGAACACCAGATATGGAACAACAAACCACGTATATAAGTTTAAGTACCTCGGCGAGTGGATCCAATCAAGCGGACTATATAGAAAAACCTTAGCGACCTGAGCAAGGAAAATGGAGGTAGCTTTTCAAACCGCCCAGAACATATATAACAAAAGATGCTTTTCTATAAATACCAAAATTCACCATTAAAACACGTTGTCAAACAGGTATCGCTCTATGCGTCAGAATACCTAGTTAGAGCAAAAAGAGAGAAAGATCCTCCACAACATTCTTAGCCCAAATTAAAAAAATAGTATGAACATAAGAAAATCCATCCAGACAATAAATCTACTCGATGATAGAGAAGATCATGGACACAATGCGCAAACGCAGGGCTCGCTTCTATGGTCACTTACGACGGCTGGATGACTCGATGGACAAAACGAATTTTAACAATTTTGACTCAAAACCAAATACAACAATTCACTAGTACGTTAACGTCAAGATAAACCTTGAAGAAATGAACCTACAACCATATGACATGCACAAATGAGACCTTTTCAGAAGAAGTATTGTGACTTTTGAGACATTCCGGGATGTGAAGTGGACGACTGGTGCAAAGTGGTCAGATGAACGCCGTGCTCGACACAGCAAGCTAATGAAAACCTACTGGATCAATCAAAAACTGAGTAAACGCCGGAACGTATAATGAAAATTATCGTGGTCCCTAGTTAGCCGATTAGCAAAATAAATAAATAAATAAATAAATAAATAAATAAATAAATAAATAAATAAATAAATAAATAAATAAATAAATAAATAAATAAATAAATAAATAAATAAATAAATAAATAAATAAATAAATAAATAAATAAATAAATAAATTATGCCTTTGCTGGCAGGACCTAGTGTTTACAGTGCACTATGTCTTCTGGTATGGGCTAGAGCAATTTTGTTACTTTCATTGATCTGTCTCTGTCTTATCCTTGGCTTTGACAATATGAAAGTGACTGAGGTATAAGCGATGCTAGTAATGCCATTCCTTATGCAGCCAGTCCCTGCCATGAATGATGTGAAAACGTTGCTCGTAGGGTCGGTTGGTGCATGCATTTCAGTGGGCTTGGCAGACTGATATGTAATAGCAACTTCTGCCTCGGTGAGGAAAGCAACGGGAAACTACCTCACACCTCATTTCCCTAGTACGCCTTTTCAGTAATGCCTAGGCCGTCTATGACAGCTGATGGCAGAGCTGTTGAGAATCCAACCAGCCTTAGGTCTGAAGACTGAACATGAAACCGAGGTTTCGTATTAGTCTCCTCTCCATCTACGCCTTGGGATAACCTGTTACGGCATAGAAATCCGTGTCATTATTTTTTACAGCTTAAACTGTGTTCTCACAATTATTTGTGGTTTTATTCTGCGAGCGCGTGTAAGCTCTCATTGTTTCTGCCACCTCTCGGGAGTGTGAAAACTATCTGCTGCCTCTCGGCCTTGGTCTTGCTCCGGCCAATCAGTGCTTTGTGTCGGCCATTTTGGAATTGACTCTGACTCCAGTGAGCAAGGGAAACGAAGCCTTGCATTCGCTGTGGTCCCATCATGGAAAGAAGACGTTGGTGTAACGGTTTCCAAGTTATGTATCGGAGTAGTGGCATGGACTTCGGATAATAGTTTTAAGTAATGAAGGGTTGTGCTCCACACCCCCAGAAGATTCTTCCTTTTAATCCTCGCAGTGTAAGATTTGTTATTTACCTACAATTATGATCTTCGTCTTGTAAGCTAAACATGGCTTGGCTGTGTTAAATCTTTCTACTGCTGGAGCAACCAAACTGTAAGTCAACTTTCTTATTTACATTGCTATTTTCATCGGCGGTGAACTGCTTCTGTGATTTCTTCGAAGAAACCCTTTAATCACCAAAATAAGTGATGTGCGCCGTAAAATTATGAGAACCATTGTTAGGTAAATTTAAAGAACCTTTTCGAACAAACAAAACGGGTTGAAAATGTATTAGTTTGGTTTATTTATGCACCTAGTGTAATCTTTCACGATATGGAATTTAAATGTTACTAGGCGAAATTGTCAAGAAAAGTAAGAAATGTGAAATTTTTATATATTATTATTACCAGGTAATGATGTTACTGCTGTTTTGAAATAATCTTTGGTTTAAAAGTGGGGAAATACATGGGAGTTCCAGTAAGGATTATTTGTGCGATGCCGGTTGATCTAAATTCTTTTTTATGCGTTTAATTTACTTCGTAACTTTCTCTTGATTTTTGCATGCTCTGGGGGCTGGTTTGTTGCTTTCTTTCCTCCAGTTTTCCTACCATTGTTGGTGCACTAACGGGATTGGTTCTCCCCTGGTTTAACAATTAAGATTGGTTGCCTTGATGATATAATTTGTTTTTTGAAAGAAGTGATGGTTGTGATGATTTTTATATTGGGAGACTGCCCTGTCGTAAGATTGTTCTGTAATTTTATGAAACCGTGTTGAGTGTGATTGTTTTTTGGCCCTCATTTACGCTCATTCCCTTTCCTTTCGGGTTTCGTTGTGGTAGTTTCCTTTTCCCTTGGAGTATTTTAACTAGAAGCACTTGATATTCTGTGCTGGACCTCCCACTGTATTTTCGTTACCCTATAAAAGATGTAAATTGGAAAGAGTAGCCTTCTCTCAAAAATGTATCGGAGAAGTTGTGAATGTTGGTATATTCTATTTCTTACCAAGTGTCATTTACCTAAATTATGAATTATTTCCTCCGTTGAGAAAAGATTTTGAGTTTGTTGCGAAGGTAACCTAAAGATATGATTGTAACATTTTATTTCCTTTAAATCATTTCTTGTCGACCGGCGGTTTCTAATTCAATTTAGTTTATTTAAGGTTTTCTATTCAACTTGAAAGGTGCCATTTTATTTCCTTTAATTAATTTCTTACCGACCTGCGGTTTTTAAAAATTATTCCCTTAGGTACCTTTGGTGTTCAACTTGAATTTAATTGTAGTTTTCCTGTGGATTTAGTGAGGTCAGGTTACATTAATTTAATCTAATTTGATGCTGCTTTAAAGACCTCTTTTTTCTGGTTCTATTTCAAACTGATTTTATTTAGATCAAGTACCTATATTTTGTCTTGGTAATACAAACTGCGAGGATGACCTGTAATTTGTTCTGTTAATTTCTCTTTGAGATTTATGAATTATATTTTTCTTTAAAAAAGGAATGATTTGTCTTGTTTTCTGCTCTATAATTATTTGACACACTGACAGTTGGTAGCTTGATCCACCGGTTTGCTGTTGTTTTCCAACACCTGGAGGTAAGTTTATTCTGTTTCTGTATTCTCCTTTTGTTTTCTGGGTGTGTAGTGAATTGTGACGCTTCCTGTTTTTGTTTCTTTTGCACTGGACCTTTTCCTTGGATGGTGCTGTTTTACTGCCGATCAGCTGGGTTGGCACGGATTACCTAGCTGGTGGGGCAAACATACATCCAAATAAATAAATAAATAAATAAATAAATAAATAAATAAATAAATAAATAAATAAATAAATAAATAAATAAATAATACTCACTCACTCCGTAGGCTTCTGAGGGATGTGAAGCTCCCGTGCCGATCTCACAATCCTCTTCCATCCTTTTTGATCTTGAGCCTGCTATTCCCAGTAATCAATTTGGAGGGTCCGGCATACATTGTTGATCTCAATCTTCCAGGTGCTTCGGGGTCTTCCTGAAGGTCTTTCCCATTAAGAGATCCCTTGTATACATCTACTGGTGCTGTTATCTTTCATCCTCAGTACATGTCCAGCACAGTCTGTTGGATTCTATCACACCTAATATAACCTGTTGTTGAGAGAGGGTGTAAATCTCTAGATAATAATAATAATAATAATAATTTCATAATCTTATAATTAGATAATAATAATAATAATAATAATAATAATAATAATAATAATAATAATAGAAAGTAAACTCATGTCCTAATCCCAAGGTAGTGCAGCTCTTTTCAGACTCATCCCCAATGGCGGTGAACTGCATGTAGAAATTTGACCTCATATACCAACCCTCCTACCATTCTTAAATTTCTGGCAGTACCGGGAATCGAACCCATGTCCTCAAGGATGGCGGCTAATAGTGCTAACCTTTATGCTATGGAGGTGGACATAATAATAAATGGAGCAGACAGCTTATATCAAAATATTTCAAAATAAAGAAAACATGATTTAAGTTTTAGTGCAAATACAAGATATAAAATAACATTTAACAAATAAAACATTAATAAAAGAGGTAACATAAAATATTGCATCCAGATCCAGGAGAAGAAAAGGAAAAGGAAACAATGATTTAAAATATGAGTAACAGATTTTAAAATTTGAAATGGAAACATAATTTAAAAATTAAAGGAGACCAAGAATGATACAGTTAAACCTGCCGAGTAAGGATGAAAGTTATAACATTTATAACCAGTCACCCAAACAATAAATGGTACAATTACTAGTTCAAAAAATTAAATCATAGCTTAAGGTATTAATTTCAAAGGGCATCAAGAAGACTGCCATATTTCCAATCATTACTTTTTGAAATTTATAGCTGATGGGTAAACATTTTCACTGGAAAAGTTTCACTGGTCTCACTCGATAACACATAATCCACAAGTTGAAGTCAGATTTATTTCTGTACCCACGTGAATTCATTCCAAAATACAGTGTCGTATCTTACACATGGTGAACATCAAACCTTGAAGGGATTTTTTAAAACAAAGAAAAGTTATCTTGTGGAAGGCTGAAAATCATCATGAAGAAGTATTCCATAACTTAGATGACATTGAATCTATTATATTTGCCCCACTCTAGGCGAGCATGATAAAATTTCATTCCATGGCACAGAGCTTATCAGGCAACATGCTCACAATTTAAGTCAACTGGAACTACTGACCACGATTCACAGACAAGAGTTCTCATGCTGTGGGGAAAGATACCTACTTATCACAGGCTGCGTAGTCTCCTCGATGTAGTACTAGATGGCATTAGGATGCAAAAATAGATACTTGCAGAGTTTGTGAAAACTCCTCACAGCATATTTCCACTAAAGTCAGCACATAAGGAGATCATAAGAGTATCACGCAATACATGATGAGGTCCAGGAAGATATTGTCACAGATCTCCAGAAAATGACAAGGCCTAAAAGATAATTTTAAGCTCAGGTTATGTAATGAGGAGGTATGAATCCTATGTCCTTGAAGAAGTACTTAGCATACCAAATCCATCAAAGTACTTTGTTTTACTGATAATTTAGTGATTATAAACAAACACATGATGTGGGTACAGCAATGTAGCTAAATATAACAACACCATTATCACTGAGTACACTTACATATATATATCCTCATTCATCACAAACACAGTAACACTTAATATAGGCCACACAATAATTTACAACTGATCTCCTAAGCAGTAACAGTATGGGTAATGTTGTGAGGTGGACAGTAGACAATGGTATGATGATAAACAGTGTTAAAAGTCAGGTTGTGAGTTTCACAAATAAGAAAAGTCCTCTCGGTTTTAATTGTTGCGTTGACGGGGTGAAAGTTCCTTTTGGAGATCATTGTAAGTACCTAGGTGTTAATATACGGAAAGATCTTCATTGGGTAATCACATAAATATGATTGTAATAAAGGCTACACATGGTTATGAGGGTAATTATGGGTTGTAGTAAGGAATTAAAGGAGAGGGCATGTAAGTCTGTGATAAGACCCCCAAATAGAGTATGGTTCAAGTGTATGGGATCCTCATCAAGATACTTGATTCAATAACCGGAAATATCCAAAGAAGAGCAGTTCTATTTGTTCTGGGTGATTTCCGACACAAGTGTAGCGTTACAAAAACGTTGCAAAGTAAGGGCTGGGAAAACTTGGAAGAAAGGAGACGAGCTGCTCGACTAAGTGGTATGTTCCAAGCTGTCAGTGGAGAGATGGCGTGGAATGACATATAAAATTAACAACTTTAACAGTCAAACAACTTTGGATTTTAATTTAACTACCACTAAGAGTGAATTTTATCCTCAATATTAAGCTATTGTAAGCTCCTTACACCATCTCCAGAATAAGGCACCATATTTACCAGATTTCATTTCATTTCAATGCAGCAATTTACGCATTCTTTTTGAACTTTTAACTAACTACTTGTTACCACATTTAAAAAACAAGACATTTGTAAAGATCTACAATAAGGATTGATTATTAGACTTTGTCATACGAGTACTTATAACTACTATATTCTACTTGCTAGTAATTTTATGCACATTTGTACCTAAAACAGTATCCTCTTATTTATATTTTAGATCTTCATTAAAAACTACGTATAAGAACAATATCCTAATCTATCTTTCTTTCAGGTATGAGATTTTTAGGCTGATGATGCTCTCATTATGGGTGAAACATGTCCCTACATCTAATATGTTAGGAACTATTTCTTAAATTTAAATAAAAAGCTCTTAAGTATTGAACAGGTGGAATTTATAATCTAGTATTATTATTTGACTTTATGGTCATGACCAGATGTTCATCCTCTTTGATGGGCCCAATCCACTTCAGGAGGGAGCCTCTTCCATGTCATTATGAATTGTCTTTGGTAAGTGCTTAAATCTCAGCCAAGACATATATTCTCTGGTTGTTCTGCTGCTGGTCATGACGCCATTCATTGAGGGAGATTGCCTTGTCGTCTTGATCAGAAGTGGGAGATAATCAAATCCTTACCCATCAGCAGTGCGATGTTGTTGGTGTCCAGGGAACAACTCTTCAGGGTTCTCTTCAGGGACACTTTCCTTTATGATGTGGTTGTAACTGACTTGAAGATGAAACTGTCTCACTATTGTGATCTCACCTGTCTTCCCAAGTGTGTAGTGTAGACTCTTCCGTATTATCGAGGAATACTACATTCTGTTCTGCTGTTGAAATATTTCCTTCAATCTGTCCAACTTATCCAACTTCATTCTAATATCTGATAACTATGCTGTCAAATTAGTATTCACTTGTGATTTCTGTTCCTGAAGTAGTGAATTTTGTTCATCGAATACTGAAGAACAAGACTGGAGTCGTGAATTTAACCCACACATTGGTATACGAGGCACCTGAGTGCAATCACTTTATACGAAATATTGACAGATCATTCCACCAGATAAGAAGGCCACGTATTCATACTCTGAATGTCTCCATAAATATTACAAAAATAGTAATAGTAATTACAACTCAAGCAGCAAAGATGTCCATCATAATTATATAGGCCAACTTTCTAATACCAACACTAACGCAAGATTAGAACTACATAAAGGGACATTGTAACACATTTTTATATCAGAGAAACATTTTTAATGTGTTATTTTAAACTTCCCCATTCTAACTGTGCAGTGTTTACATTATAATGTACTGTTTTACACCAACACCACATGTTTCTTACAAGGACAAGTGACCCCAATAAATGTTAGACGCATGTGCAAATAACATCAATTTGAATAGACTCATATGTAACCACAAACATATTATCTATTTCAATTAGTCAAGACATACCAATTGTACTACACTCATGTTCATAAAAACAGAACACCTTGAAAGACTAGAGATAGGAAGTTCATATTCACAGGACATGTTCATTAGTATGTTCCGCAGAAACGATTAGCATTTCAGTCACCTAGGTTCAGCAAGTGTCCTCTTGCCTAGTAAGCACTGGATCCTTCATGGGCACTGATAATGTGATCCATGCATAATGGCATTGACGCGTATAAGGCGCGAATGGCGTCCTGGGATATAGCCATCCATGCTGCATTCATCTGGTTCCACAGTTCACTTTTAGTGGTTGGCATTGGGTCACAGCGCTGCACCAGTTGTTTCACCATATCCCACACATTTTGATTGGCAACAAGTCCGGTGATCGGACGGGCCAGGGCAACAGTCTGACATCCTATGACAAAAAGAAGGCATGTGTTCATGCAGCAACATGTGGTCGCACATTGTCCTGCTGAAATAGTGCGTCTGGGGTGGCAATGAACAAGGGTATGGCTATGGGTCGCAGGATGTAATTCACTTAGGTCCAACTAGTCATATTGCCTTGGACACTCACAACTGTGTTTTGTGGTTATACCTAATAGCACCCCACACCATAAGGCTTTGAGTTGGTGGGATATGTCCTGTGCAAATGCAGTCAAAGTGATGCCTCTCCCTCATCATGTTCAAACAAACAGAACCTGGATTTGTCCGAAAACACTATCTGCTGCCATTCCTTTCCCCTGTGACGTTGTTCCATACACCATTGCAGACTAGCATGTTTATGCATATTAGTCAAAGGTAGCCGGAGAAATGGACGACACGCCGATAACCCAGACTATAATAAACGGCGACGGACTGTCACTCCTGATAGTGTACAATGTGTTACACTGTTCCACTGTTGCACCAGAGCCGATGAGGACGCAGATCTGTCCTGCAATGCCATTCGGATGAGGTGTCAAACTTCTCGGGGGGTTGGTCTGGGTGGTGCAACCAGACCCATCTCGTTGTGTTCTACGTTCTTCTGTGAACCATTCTGTACACATCCGTTGCACTGCCGACACACTTCGTACCACACGAGCAGCAATTTCCCGGATGGATGCATGAAGTTCTCTCATTACAATAATGTGCCCTCTTTCAAACTCACTAATTTGACGGTACGGTTCTCGCATACGTCTGTGAGGCATCCTGCACGTCTGCTCAAGTCACACTGATCCATTACCTTTGGTTTATAGCGACGAGAGCCACAGGCACATTTTACCAGTCAGTGCTGGTGCTCTGAGATATCGATGTGGACCATGAACCTGAGGGCCGATATGGTTCAAATGCTAATAATTTCTTTAGAACATATTAATCCACATGTTCTGTGAACATGAACTTACTATATCTAGTCTTTCAAGGTGTTTTGGTTTTATGAACAAGAGTGTTTATTATGTTATTGGTGACTGTAATTTGCATGTAATATCTTTTCTAATTATGAATTAAGGCTGAAGATGACCCAATACAATAGGGTCGAAACTAGTCCCGATATGTAATAAATAATAAAAATAACATCAAAATAACGGTGTTGAATAGGTGGACTTTCCCATCCTCATTGACAAGATCAATTGTCAATAAGGACCAAAATGAAATTAATTTCAGATGATAAAACATGGCCTGTAAAAAGAGATGTATTAATGAGTTCCAAATGGGGAGAGATTAAAAATGCCAGAGAGTACTCTATCAGGATGGTCCACCAGTACAGGCTACTGTAGATACTGTATAGAGTGTGAAACGTTGTCTCATGTGCTTCAGAGTTGTCCTCAGAGGGAGTTACTTCGGATTTAGTGCCACAATAACATCAGAACCATGATCACTCATCTTGATCTTAAACATCCTGAGGTACATGAAGTACACTGCATTGTTATTGGGGGTAGAAATCGCAGAATTGATATCATTGCAATCAACAGAGCGGAGGGTGAAGCTGAGATTATTGATCCAACTATACAGTTCATATCAACTGTCTCTCAGACTACTGATATTCGTAAAGAAGACCATATATGAACCTTCCATCTCCTTTATCTTCCAATCATATAATCTAAGGCAGATTGTTGTGACATGTCTATTCTTTGACATGAGGGGTACAATTTCAACATGAACCTGGCGACAGAAATATATATTGGACATAAAACTTCAAGATGAAATTAAGGTGTGTTTCATTAAATATTCTGTCTCCATATTAAAATGCCATCTGTATAGTATGCAAATTGTAGCCTGTTGTTTCTGCATCCTGTATTTGTGTTTGTTGATTGATTCAGCTCGACTGACCTCTTTGACTGTTTGTGTATTTATTTTAGAAAAATGTATTGTGTGCTATTCTGTGTTAGTAATTCCATATGGCTTGGGTCAGATATATAAATAAAGAAATAAATAATAATAATATTTTTGAATAACAACACTTATAAAGGAAATAAACTAATGCAAACATGAATCATATAGGCACCAGACGTAATGGAGTATGTCAAGAAAAAGGCAGAACTCAATGACCTAAAGAAATCTGTGAAAGTGTGGACACGTCGTAAGAAGATTCAACAGACTGCACTCAGTTCATGCACAGCTGTCCTCAAGAAAATTCCTTACAAAATGAGTGCTATTATGTAAGTAAAGGTCTTATCTTTATTAAACTTCATTGCAAGCAAGTATCTACAACAGTTTATCTGTTAAAAAGTATCTTAATTAAGGGGTAACCTAGAATGTTAAATTAATTCCTTAAATTGAAGTCAAGCATCTTTATCATTTTGGGAGTATATTTTACTGATCTTTTTGTTTTTGTTTACAGAGACCAGCAGAAATTCCCTAGTCCCGTCAACGAAGAACAACACTCCACAGACGAACTGTCTGTAACAGATTAGTCAGCTAAGATCACTGACCAATATACTGTATTCAGGCTACTAAAAGGAACTCAACAGAGTTTGTAGTAATAGCAATACAAAAAATGAATTTTAATTTTTTTTAATAATTGAAAGGTACTTAATCAAAGCAAATGTTGGTTCATTTCTGTAGGCTTCTCACAGACCTATTAAGACAGCCATTTAAAACAACGTACATTGGTAATAGTTATCCGTTACACAAAATGTAAACTTGGTCCAAAATTCAGTCTCATACACATTGCTCTTTTATTGTCAAGGCTGAGTTTAAACACACATGCTATGTCTAATTTCTAAAAGTAATACCCCAGGAGCCAATTTGTTTTTAACAGACAATCAGAGCAATTGGTATAAAATTTACTAAAAAATGAATAAGCAGCTAATAAAATATATACCTGGAATAACATATTCTTTCTTTATGTTTCTAAGTGGTGGTGATACTGGAGGTGATATTTTAGAGCAGAGTGCCATCTGACTTTTAAAGACGTCAAGGAATATTGTTTTTATATTATTTACTATTTTTATAAGTTAAAAAGCACACAGCTGTAAATAGACAGTTACCAGTAACAGTTAATAAAATAAATACTACACACTTGGAACAATACATATTTTGACAATTTAAAGTGTTAGTAGTACTGGAGGTGTTATTTTAGAGCAGGGTGCTGTCTGATTCTTAAAAGCAATGAGGAATATTTTTTCTTTATTTACTATTTTGGATACTAATGTTCAATAGGATAAGTTAAAAAGCATACACCTGTAAATAGACATTTATCAAAGAAAGGCTGTTTCAGAAACACAGATTTTTATTGAGAAATGATCAAAAGAACCACACAAATCATCACATTCAAATTCACCCTTAGAACCCCACCACTCATTATCCTGAACATCTGATATGAAGTCAGATTCATTGTCAGAATGCTGTACTTAACTCATCAGTTACCGTTCCACCATAAGAACTACTACACTCATCAGGAAAGACAGGAGTTACCATTTCTAACAGAGATATGGGAGGAACCGCTACAGTCCATTTTATACCAAAGGAAAACAGGTTGGAATCATGAACATTAAAAACAAACCAAAATTCAGGAAGCTAGGGATACAAGTGCTACATTCATAGTTGACCAACATACATAACATCTTTACACAACATTTATTTTGAAAGAAAATCTTACACTGCACTTATTTACAATGGGCAGAGAACAAGGATAGTAAACTACAAAATAACTGACCATCTAGTAGGTATTACCTTCTAAAAATAAATTAACAGAATCATCATAAATATTGTCTCTCAGGTAAGAATACATCATTGAAACAGAAATTGAACTTGACTATAAACAAATTAAAATATAAAACCACTGAAGTTAAATGGTGGATGTATGTTTGGAATGATACAATGAGAGAGAAACTGAGGTTGGAGCTTAAGGAGAGGGGAGAAATATTAAGGGTGGGAACTGAAAGGGCGTTGGAAGGAAATGACATAGATGGAGTATTAGAGTTAATAGAACTCCCAGTGCGGAGTGTGGGGGGGAAAGTGAAGAGAAGAGGTGGAGAAAAAGAATAGAGAGACTGGGTGGTTTGATGAGTAATGTGGTAGGAAAAGAGAGATTGTAATGAGACCCCTAGCGAAGTATGAAAAAGGTAAGGAACAAGCGAAGAGAGACGAATATTGTAAATTAAGAAGAGAATACAAGGGTGTACTGAATGAAAAAGAAGAGGGTGGAAGGAGGTGGAAGCAGAAAGAATAAATGGATACTGTAGGGAAAATAGAATAGAGAAGATCTGGGAACCTATAAATAAGGTAAGGAATGGGAGACCAATGGAGAAGGGAACAAGCATAAGGGAGAAAGATTGGATGGAATATTTTAAGAGGCTTTTAGGAGGGAAAGATAACTTTCTAATTTTTTATTTTAAACATTTTTCATTCACAGTCAATATCTTATTTATACATACAGAGGTAGTAAAAGATACAGTGTGAATCCCGCATAAGGTAAACTTGTGTGTGGGCTTCAAAAATATAATAGCTAGATTATGTACATCATGGTATCTAGTGAATATCATTTACTCCATTATCATTTTTGTGATATTCGACTACAGTAATTTTATGAACTGTTTTTCTACATTTGGTGTAATAAACAGGAAGCTGGAAAGGAGGGACATGGGTTAAGGAGAAGGTCGGTTTCTTAGTAGAGAGGAATAATGTGCTAGTTGACTTAAATATTATAATGGAAATTTATAAGTTGATCTAATTTTTAATATTGTTAATAAGCCATGTGAAAAGCTTTTTCTTCTGGGTATTCTGATTGCCACTGATCACGTCCACAGGTAGTGCATTGTATATCCGTCACCTAGACAACTTAGATTTCTTTGTCCAAGTAAAGTGTTCAGCGTGGTATACTTATTCCAGTTCTGTCTTGCAGCCTAGTGCAAATGTTTGACTTGTGTTCTTTGCAGAAGAGCTTTAAATTTTTATGCATGTATAGGGTCAATGACTGCACAAATAGCTGCCGTATGCTAAGTACCATACTTTGCTGGAACAGTTCATATGTTGGAAACATCAGTGGTTTTTGTACATGACTTTCAATATGTAGTTCTGGCATGTATTTACCTGAGCCAAGTGTGAATCAAATATACCATCCCAACTGTTAATTCCATATCGCAGTTGCAATTGAACCAAGGCAAATAACATTTCTAATTATGTAAAATATATAAATAAGTCTCTGAAGTTTAATGATAAAATTTGATGCATGAAAATTCCATTTCAGATAACTATCTATAATTATTCCTAAGTATTAAACATTTATTGATTTCTGTAAAATACAACAGTTGCAGCTTTCTTTATTTTTGCAAGCTGGTGTGTGGAGTTTTAGAGCGGAATTCACAGACAGAAGTGCCCCTTATAAGCCAGGTTTCATTTCATGTTACCTACTTAGGTGTCCTACTTATTGCTATAAGTGGACCTCCCACACACACTTAAGTGACTCACTTATGTTGCAGCAAGATGGAGGATGATTTTGATGAATATGTTACATTTCATTCACAGAATACTTTCCGTGCACACAGTAGAGATGGAAAATACTGTCAAAATGTAATGTGACCAAAAATTTATAGAAGGTTTCGTTTTAGTAAAGTGGGAGTTATAAATATTCTTGTTCCTTTGATTGAGAGAGAGAACGTAACCTCTAGAGAACTCAATATCTCACCATTAATGAAGATATTGTTTTGAGATTTTATGCCACCTGTTAATTTCAGGTTGTTATTATTATTATTGATATTATTATCATCACCATCATCATTACCGGTATTTCGCTTAATTAACTGGAAACGTGTTACAAGATGATAAGTTACCAAGACTGTAGGCCTATGGAATAGTAAGGAACTACACTGAGTTATAAGAAAAATTAATATGTTGCACTACTACCATTTATTTTAAGGTTGATTTGTGCTAATTATATCAGGTTAGTCAACCAATTGTTTGCCGGTATATATCAGAAGTTTCTGAAATTATGGCATCGCACATCAGAACATACTAATTTCATTTTATTGGGGAAGTAATTAGGCCTATTATGTACAACGTGACGGCTACGGATATATATGTCAAATCAATAAAAGCGTTATAACGCTAGATATTCTACATTTCGATGAATATTTGTATAGGTTCGAGTGCCTGGATAACTATAAACACATTATGTTAAGAAGAAAATTAGACTGGGCATTTTCGTAGTTTGCACTGTCCACAACAAGTTTTTCTCACGTCATTCTTATTCTGATGATAAACTCCGTCGGTCTACTTGTTCTATATTATGTGCATGTACTATATTTCGACACAAGTTCTTGCAGGTGCCGTCTCAGCTCGCTGTTTTATTATCCATTCTGATAATCAAATCCAATACAGACGATCTTTTAACCTTAAAAATTTTGCCCGCGTACGCGCGATGTCCTTCGATAAACAAAACACAATAGATCATCCCACTATTCGGTAGCCAGAACTAAACGATCCAGGAAGCATGAGCATAATATACAGCATTTTATATCACATCACATCTTGACTGGCAAGGATTTTGGAGTTGCAGCATGACACACTAACAATGACAGTTCTCAATTTCACACACAAAGCTAATATTAGATTTTTTAATGTTTTAACAACAATAGCACACATACTCCAAATTACTAATATTTAGTAAATAACCATTTCATTTTAAATTTTCTCCTCAATTGATTTATGTATTAACAGATATAAGTTAGAACAAACGATATATTGTAGAAGCTAAGGTCAATTCTATTCACATTTTCAAAAAAACACTGAGTCAAGGTATTGCTTCATACGTTACTCTCTTATTAAGACTTTGATAATTCTGAGTGGTCTGTCGGGGCTTTAAATACTGGCTATAACGTTCACCAATTTGAGACAACAAAGGAGAAGTTCAGGTACAAAAGTAAAGCTGTACGCAAGATTAGAGAGGCTGCAAAACATCTGACGAATATAAACATAGTTGATGCATTTAAACTCTCACTCAATACTTGGAAGCCTAATTTAAACTTACAGTTAAATCTGATGCCATTGATATATGCCACTCTCTTGCAAGTAAACACAAACCCTTCTCTTACAACAAAAGTTTTCATCAACTTAGTCTTCAGTACATCAAAACATTTTGCTAGTTATTAAATTCAGAACCAAATAGGTAAACTTAATAGCCATTTTACAAGAGCCCTGTTAATGCAAGGGAAAGCAGGACATCTGACACAGATATAAATAATACTCGGACAGTCTGATATCGAAGATAATAAAAAGGTGCACACAATTTCAAACTGAGGTCCCAAAACTACTGCATCAGAGAAAAGTGGTGTGTGGGGAATGATGTTATTCTTCGAGTTTTGATTTACAGATTGAAATTATATACATATATATATATGAGAAATAATTTTAGATGAAAAAAACAGTCCATATACTTCCTCATAGAGTAAATAAATGTTACTGCAGTGGACACACAAAGTAAGGCAGTGTCGTCACTGACAATACAGTAAAACAAGGTGCAAGTCTGGAAAACTCATGTTTTTAATACTAGGATTAGATAAACATTATCTGATAATTATATATCGAAACTCAAACCCCAAAGATTTAAGTGAAATTAGATTAGTTTCTATAAAGCATTAAAAATGATCAGAAATCTAACAATAACCATATACATTAATTTCCAATCAAAGGAGGATTAACTGGAACATACTATTTTCCAACCTGGAATGTCTTTCAAAACTTGCCTCAAAAACACACAACATTAAGAGTACAGTATTTGATTTTTGCTGCTATAAAGTACTTATACACAGCTCTGATCTCTTCCATGACATATAAAGAAATGGTCTAAACAACAGGTGTGCACAAGATGTGCATTTTCATGTTCAAACAGATTAGACTCTAACAAGAAATATAATTTTAATTTAGTAGCAATACAATATAAGTTATATCACATCTCACCAAAACAGATATTAATATTGTGCCTAAATATTAGCCTTGTGTGTCATTTTGGGTCAAAACTTCTATTTTACAGCTAGATATATAGTGATCATTTACAAGATTTAGCAATATGTTTACAATGCCTGTGGTGTTATCATCCTGTAAGGTAATCCCTAACTCATGATCTGATTTCATATCCATAGCCTAATGTGTAGTATTATGTCATATGTCATATGTTCTACATACTAGTAGCACAGATCACAGACCTATTTTTCTGATAAATAAACAAACACAGAAACATCAAATACCACAAAAGGAAGGAAAAGATCATCATGGCGCCCAATACCAGCAATGTTATGTGCAGTTCCTGCAAAGTGTCGCTCAAGAAGAACGAGAATTATGTACAGTGTGACGGGAAGTGTAGTGAAACGTTCCATTTCAACTGTGCACGTGTTTCAAATGCTTTTTTTAAGGCAATGCTGTCAAATCCGGGAGAAATTTTGTGGCATTGTAAACAATTCAAACATAACCCAACTTCGTGTAAACCGTTTTCAATCTCTTTTCAGCAGAATAAAGTCAAAGCGGACAATACAAGCCTACGTGAAGCTGTGAACAATATGCAGCAAATCCTGAAAGATGTCTGCAGCTCACTGGAGTTTCAGCCCAGAAAATTTGATGAACTGCTACAGCAAAACAGTGAACTCAAAAAGTGCATAGACCATTTAACCAACGAAGTGAACAACAGCAAGGCTGAAAATAGTGCTCTCAAAGAACAAAATAATCATTTGAAGGATCAAATAAATGATCCTGAACAGTATTCTAAGAATTATAATTTAGAAATCGCCGGCATACCAGTCTCTAAGGATGAGAATGTGTATGAGATAGTATCTCAAGTTGCAGGTGCAGTTGGAGTGGAAATTCAACCTGAACGGGACATTGAATATTGCCATCGACTCCCAGCGGCTACAGATAAGGACGGAAGGAAGAAGATTCCTCTCATAATTGAAAAATTCTATTCGCGTAAAACGAAAAATATGATCATGGACAAGAAAAGAAAACATGGGAAACTTCTCTGTGCAGATATTAAAGTCAGTGGGGACACAACTGTATATCTAAATGAACACCTAACAAAACAGAACCAAAATCTATATTGGCTAGCCAGAAGTATGAAACACTCCATGAACTACAAATCCGCTTGGACCAAGAATGGGAAGATCTTCATGAGGAAAAATGAGGACAGCCCCATACTGCAAATCAAGACTGCAGCTGACTTACCAGCAGCTCCTACGAAGCTGAGAGACTGAGGATTCAAGTTAGGGTATGTATACCTGAGCCAAGTGATTCATAAATATACTTACATTGAAGTTCTCTCTCGAAGTGTGCACCAAGCAATTACAAATAGTAATACTACACATTAGGCTATGGATATGAAATCAGATCATGAGTTAGGGATTACCTTACAAGAAGATAACACCACAGGCATTGTAAACAACCCTCAATACTTGAATAAATTAATCCACTATACTGCAGGAATGAGAATTATGCACCTGAATATAAGTGGCATGATAACAAATTTTGATAGCATGCTAGTTATGTTAAATCAACTGGACCATACACCAGACATTATAATATTATCTGAAACCTAACTCATTAGGGATATACCCTTCTCTATTTTAGGATATAATGAGTACTTTATACCCACACAAAATTCTACACATGACAGTCTAAAAATATACACACATGTAACCATACAAAATGTTGCAATATCTACAGCGAAAACCCTAAAAGCAGCCAATGGTAGCCTACTCAACTTACAATATAATAAAGAAAGCTATTTGATACTTGCTATATACAGATCACCCTCAACAAGCCCAAAGATATTCATAGAAGAACTAGGAAATACACTTCAGCAGCTACCTGCAGCCACACATTATATAATAATAGGAGATATTAACATAGACATTTTAAACCCAACTGCTCAGTATGCTCAAAAAAATAAAAAAATACATGAACACCTTAAGTGCTAATGGTTTCATTTCATATATCAACTCTGCAACAAGGATAACCCCAAAATCTAGAACATGTATAGATCACATACATGTTAAATCGCATAGAAATAACAATTTTGAGTCATATGTTCTACATACTAGTATCACAGATCACAGTCCTATTTTTCTGATACATAAACAAACCCAGAAACATCAAATACCACAAAAGGATGGAAAAATAATGAACAATGCCAGAATAGATTATAAAGCTTTAAATAAAGCCTTAAAAAAGGAAAATTGGGAATCTGTCCTGAATGAACATGATGTCAACAAAGCGACCAGTAGTTTTATGCAGCTATTAACTCAACATATCTCTCAACACTCTACTAACACAAGACATGTAAGATCAAAATTCAGAAAGATAACACCATGGATCACAACTGGAATCCTAACTTCCATTAGAATAAGGGACAAATTACACCAGACAATTGTAAAGCAAAAGATGAGGTCCTCTAATAATGTCGAGATCACAAACACTATTAAGAAACATAAAACATACCGAAACTGGATAAACAGGCTCATTAAAGTAGCAAAACAGAAGTACTATTCTGATAAAATTATCTCAAGCTCAAACAATACTAAAATCCTATGGAAAGACATAAATGATATAACATGTAGAAAGGAGAAAAGAAATTCAGATATAGACAGCATAAATCTTACAGACTCACAAGAAACAACCCAACTATCATTGCAGACAAATTTATAGATTATTTCAGTGGTATAGGTTTAGAACTTGCTGACAAAATAATGAATAGCAGCAATGAACCTAATGACACATGTACATATGATATTCATGCAATACCTCAACCACAATCAATCTTTTTTCTTCCCATAACAGAAACAGAATTAATGAATTACGTAGCTGCACTAAAAGATGACTCAGCCAAAGGCTATGACAATATCTCAAGTAAAACACTTAAAACAATTAGTTCACATATGCTACACCCTCTGCAATATATTTTTAATCTTTCACTAATGAAAGGACAATTTCCAGACCCATTCAAAATTTCTATCATAGTCCCAATCCATAAATCAGGCGATAAGAGAGAATTAAACAATTATCGCCCAATTTCTCTCACAACCCACATTTCAAAATTACTAGAGAAATGCATTAAAACCAGATTACGTAATTACCTGAATAAGTATAACATATTGTCTCCAAATCAGTTTGGTTTTAGACCAAAAATTAGTGCTCAAGATGCAATATTCTCCTTAACTGATTATTTGTATAAAACCATTGATAACTCCAAAAGGACTATTTCTATATTTTTGGATTTAACAAAGGCATTTGATACCGTAGATCACAATATACTCCTTAGAAAACTTGAAAAAGTATGCATTCGTGGAATTCCTCAAAATCTAATTAAAAGCTTTCTTTCTAACAGAATACAAAAGGTAAGAATCAAGGATGCTCTAAGTAAAAGTGCTCAAGTAAAAAAATCGGAGTACCCCAAGGAACAGTATTAGGACAAATTCTTTTTCTGTTATATATCAATGATCTGTGTGAGCTAAACTGTAATGCAAAAATTAACTCATATGCTGATGACACGGTAGTCACAGTCACGGGTGAAACTTGGGAGGACACCTTCAACAGAGCTCAAGAAACCCTAGTCATAGTTCAGAAATGGCTAAACAACCACCTACTTACTTTAAATGAAAATAAAACAAAATTCCTCTGCTTCTCGCATAATAAAACAATCCAACACTCAGACAATCTAACACTAAAACTCCACATACCAACTTGCAAAAATACTGAAAGCTGCAACTGTTATACTTTACAGAAATCAATACATGTTTCAAACCTAGGGATAATTATAGATAGTTATCTGAAATGGAATTTCCATGCATCAAATTTGATCATTAAACTTATATTTAATTCTCTCTTATCGCCTGATTTATGGATTGGGACTATGATAGCAATTTTGAATGGGTCTGGAAATTGTCCTTTCATTAGTAAAAGATTAAAAATATATTGCAGAGGGTGTAGCATATGTGAACTAATTGTTTTAAGTGTTTTACTTGAGATATAAATTTATATATTTTACAAAATTAGAAATGTTATTTCAAAAAAAGCCTTGAAGTCTGTATAATTTGCCTTAGTTCAATCACAACTGCAATATGGAATTAACAGTTGGGGTGGAATACTTGATTCACACTTGGCTCAGGTAAATACATGCCAGAACTACATAGTGAAAGTCATGTACAAAAAGCCACTGATGTTTTCATCATACGAACTGTTCCAGCAAAGCATGGTACTTAACATACGGCAACTATTTGTGCATCAGTGACCCTATACATGCATAAAAATTTAAAGCTCTTCTGCAAAGAACACAAGCCAAAAATTTGCACTAGGCTGCAAGACAGAACTGGAGTAAGTATACCACGCCGGAACACTTTACTTGGACAAAGATATCTAAGTTGTCTAGGACCACGGATATACAATGCATTACCTGTGGACGTGATCAGTGGCAATCAGAACACATTGAAGAAAAGGCTATTCACATGGCTCATTAACAATTATTACAAAGTAGATCAACTTATAAATTTCCATTATAA